>NC_077233.1:128614574-129814574 GCF_027887165.1 Monodelphis domestica
AATTACTGAGTTCTTATTCCAAAAGTTGGGATCTTTGGGTTTATCAAACACTACACTCCTGAAGTCATTTACCCCAAGTCTATTCCATTGATCAACCTTTCTTTCTCTTAGGCAGCACAAGATTGTTTTGATGATTTCTGCTTTATAGTATAGTTTAAGATCTGGTACTTCTAGGCCACCATCATTCATATTTTTTATTAGTTCCTTTGATATTCCTGATCTTTTATTTTTCTAGATGAACTTTATAATATTTTTTTTCCAATTCTATGAAAAAGTTTTTTGGTAGTTTGATAGGTATGGCACTGAATAAGTAAGTTAAGTTGGATTGTCATTTTTATTATATTAGCTTATCCTACCCATGAGTAATTAATGTTTTTCCAATTGTTTAGATCTAGTTTTATTTGTGTGAAAAACGTTTTGTAGTTGTGTTCATATAATTCCTGAGTTTGTCTTGGCAAACAGATACCCCAATATTTTATATTGTCTAGAGTGGTTTTAAATTGAATTTCTCTTTATAACTCTTGCTGCTGAGTTTTGTTGGAAATATATAGAAATGCTGGTGACTTATGTGGGTTTATTTTTTACCCTGCAACTTTGTTAAATTTTATTTCCACTAGCTTTTTAGTTGATTTTCTCTGTTTCTTTTAGTAGAACATCATATCATCTGCAGAGAGTGATGGGTTAATTCCTCATTGCCTACTATGATCCCTTCAATTTCTTTTTCTTCTCTAATTGCTACTGCTAGCATTTCTAATACAATATTAAATAGTAGTGGTGATAATGGGCATCCTTGCCAAAGCTTAAAGTTTTAAAAAGCAGTCCCCCTATAAAACTCTTGTGAGACAAGTAGTGAATCAGTATTATTAGCTAGCATGCTCCTCACAACAAACCTATGAGTTAGTGCTGTGGTTATTCCCATTTTACAGTTGAAGAAAGTAAAGCTCAGAGAGATTTTGACTTATTCAAGTTCAGGTAGCTTTTTAGTAATCATGGTAGACTCTTTCTTTCCCTTTGTGATGTGATTAAATGATACTGTAACTCAAACCAAGGTCCTCCAACTTCTTTCTGGTCCAGTGGGCTTTCCACTCCAACAACTTTTCTCACTGTCTACAAGAAAGGAAATTCAGAGATCTAGTGGTCATTTTGTATTTGACACTGCTGCCCTTGCTGAAGTATCTGCCACAGAATAGAAACCACAGACCAAAAATGAACTAAAGCTGTTTAGCCACTCTATATTCCATATCACACAGGGACAGATTATTTCTGATTCAATTCCTGGTGGGTTTTGGACAGATGTTTTAACAGACAGAGGAAAAGGAGAAAAATCATTTGCATTTGTCTATAGTCTTTCTCACAAGTTGCCTGACTTATGGCATCTAGGAAGAAAATGGATAGAGAATACAGAACTTGGTGAAGATTAAAACAAGATTGGAATGCAGGAAACATTGCATGGAAAATGTAGTATCATGGATGGGACCTAGGGATGTAATAAGAGTTGACATGCATTGCAGCACTTTGAAGCAGTTTACAAATTGCTTTAAGGCCATTATATTCTTATAGATATAACAAGGTGATTGCTAATATCCTCATATTACAGATAAGGAAACAACCTCAGAGAAGATAAAAAATTGACTCCAAATCATCCAGCCACTGTCAGAGGTAGACTGTGAATGCTCTGGTCTCGCTTATTTCCCATCTATCTAGTACTCTATCCTAGCAAGAGACTTCTCATTCCAAAGTCAAAGTACTGTTCCCAGTCATTAAATGATTTGTATCTTGAAGAAAATCATTCTGTTCTACAATGACTTGGCTTCTATTTCTTACAAAACGTAATAATACTGTCTAAAGAGCACAAGGCATCAGAACAGGCCACTTGGGGGTAAGGTCTAGAATTTTCTTTACTGCCCTTCCTCAATCATCTCTTCAATAGGGCTTGCTAAACACTAGAATAAGCTTATCTGGGAGATTGCAGGGGACTTAAAAAATAGAATCAATTGTCCTATCTGGTTCTGGTTAGCAGTGAGCCTTTTTGAAGGTTAGGGTTTCAACTAGATGACTTCTGGGTAATTCTCTCTGTAATTCTAAGGAAAGAGACAATTTTCTCAACCTTATTTTAAATCCAGTGGGTAGTATCAATATAACTAGGAAGAACAGTGGCTAGAATCCTGGGCTTGGAGTCAGAAAGACCCGAGTTCAAATCTTGATTCTGTTTCTTACTAGCTATGCAATCTTCTCTTTTGCAGTTTCCCCTTCCATAATATGGTGATATAATATACTATCATTAACCTCATAGGATTGTTTTGAGGTTCAAATGAGTTAACATATATAATATATTTTATAAGCCTTACAGCCCTATATAAGTGTTAATTATTTATTTACTTATTTACTATTGTCCCAACTTTGATTATTACTAGCTGGGTGACCCTGGGCAAGTCATTTAACTGTTTTCAGAAATTGCTTCCTCATCAGTAAAATGAATGAGTTGGACCCCATGGCCTATTAGGACTTTTCCAGGTCAAATTTATAATCCTATGATTATATGTACTGTGGAGTCCCTGGTAGCCATGAGTTTCTGAGGTTATTAAATAGATGGTTTGCATTTCTTATTAATAGTGCCTTTATGCAATTCTTTAGAGAGAGAGGGAAGCATTTTGACATCAACCAAATTTATGGAATGGGTCCTTTAGTACCTTGTCTTCAGAAACACTATCATCACAATAGAAAAACTGATGCAGGGCCTGGAGAAGAGGCAAGGAAATATGCCTTTTCTTTCACTGCGGGAGGAATAGGATTACTGCTAAAAGGTAATATTCCAGACACTCACTGTAAGACAAGCTTTCTGAATTTCTCTTTCTGTCTAATCATCTTTATTTCCCATGAGTTTAGGCAAGTTGGGAGGTTGGGAATAATTACTGACTGCAATGAAGAGAAAAATATTGATAAAACAATTTTTAAGTGGAGTACAAAAGGAAAACCATAGCCGCTCCTCACTGAATACCCCAGTTTGGGGGAGGTACTCCTTTTGGAAGTTTCCAGAGATGTCAGAACTTTCTGGATAATAGCTATGGTTCAAAGGCATTGAGAAAAATAACTCTTTTCTTTCTTAAAGAGTAAGAATTGGGTCACTCTTAAAACTCCACCACAGAAGGATTCTAGGGCAATAGAATGCTGACATTTCCAGGTAGCTGACAACTATTAAGAAGAATATCGTCACTTTTAACCCAACCCATTGGGTTATTCATCAGCAAAACAAGCTCCACAATGAGACTATTTGTGGGCAGTAACTTTGAGACAGCCTCTCATTTCCTTCAGTTTGTCATGCCATTTCACAGACTTGCCAAACAGGGTCTGACATAACTGGCAGAAGCAAATGCAGCTTGGGGAGGGATTTCTGACATACCAACGATGTGATTATATTTTCCTGGGAAGGATTTGACTCACAAAAATACAGCTGTGCCCTGGAGAGTCTGGATTGGTAATTAGCAGAGTGGTTTGCATAGCAAGTGGTACTTCTTGGGTAGAGGGAAACAGACTCTCACTCAGGGTCACTAGGAGCCTGGGGGGCTTGTTGTTAGCTCCATATATGTAATAAAACCAGAGATGTGGATCAGGAGAAACTTCCTGACCCTAACCTATTAGTTTAGGGTTTATTTTCATGGCAGGACCCAAAGGATTTGGGGAACCTAAAGAAAACCTACGGGGTTTGTCGGAAGGCAGACTCCTGAATGATTTGAGAAAGGTTAGGGTTGTCAATTATTAGTTGAAGGGGTTAAAGGAGACTTCCTAGGGAGCAGATAGGTGGCTCAGTGGATTGAGAACCAGATTTAGAGATGGGAGGTCCTGCCTGGGTTCAAATCTCACCTCGGATACTTCCTAGCTGTGTGACTCTGGGCATGCCACTTAACCCCCATTGCTTAGCTTTTACTGTTCCTCTACACTGGAACCAATACACCGTATTGATTCTGAGACAGAAGATATAGCATTTTTTAAAAGGAGACTTTCTCACCCTAGGGCAAATAGAAGCTTGGGACAGAATAATTGATCTTGCTTGTAAGAAATAAGTTCTAATGCACACCAAGTGCTTTTAAGTTCTAATTAATTGGCTGGATGTTCTGCATTCCAAAAGAGCTTGGAAGGAAATGGGGATCTGGGAGCTGGAATATACTAGACCTTAGAGAGAGAAAGCAACTGAGGTTTTCTTTCATAATCTGATCATGGATATGTGAAGGCTTTGCCTTTCAAAAAAAATCAATAAATCAAAAACATTTATTAAGCATGGACTATGTGCTAAGCTAAATACTGGGATACAAAGGCAAAAAATGGTCCCTGCTCTCAAGTGGCTTATATTCTATAGAGGGAAATAACACATATATGTATATATATGTACATACAGGATAAATACATACAGAATAAATAGAAAAGCAATAGAGGGTAGTCAAATATAATACAGGGCTATAGGACACTAGTAATTGGGATCAGAGAATTTTGTATATCAAGTAATAAAAATAATAATAATAGCAGGTATTTATATAAATGCAAAGTACTTTACAGAAACTAAAAACTACTGAACTATAACAACATTTATGTAGCATTTTAAATTTTGCAAAGTGCTTTACAAATATTATGTCATTTTATCTTCACAATAACCACTTGAGACAGATGCTATTATTATCCCCTCTTTACAAATGAGGAAACTGAGAAAAGCAGAGGCTATGTGAATTACAGACCCAGGAAGTATCTAAGGCAGGAATTATACTTTGGTTTTACCAACTCCATATCCAATGCTCCATCACCTGGACCAATTAGCTGCCTCAAGTACCATTAATACTTTATTTTGTCCTGAAGTTATGTAAGTCTATGGACTTAGAAAATAACAACCTATTAGATGCTAGAGTTATTAGGTATACTGGGTTCTCTCCTCCTTCCATCTTTCTCAGTGAGTTTGCTGAAAATGCATGGTTTCTGCTAGAGGGCATTAATGCCAAATTTGGGACTAGTAACTGATGGATGCTGAAGGGAAAGAGGGAAAATGCTGAGATTTCCTCCCTTCCTCCCTCCACACATATTTGGTTTTTACTATCATGAAAGTCTATAACATGAGAGGCTATATTCTGAGGTATGGACCCTTTCTAATCTCTGGAGCTTGGTAGGTAGGCTAGTGCCCCAAAGAATCAGGGAACCAAGGGAGTTAGGTTTTGTCCAAGATAAGGAGTTTATGGACCATCAGACATTGATGAAAGATAAGTGAAGTGGTAGTGCATAATACCAAGCATCAACCAGTCAGAGTATCTGAGTACAAATGCAGCATAACTAAGGAAGGGACAAAAACTGGAGGCCTGGAAAAGAAGAGAAGAAAGAGCCAAAATTTAAAAATAGAATAAACAGGGGTCATAAAAGTTAAGGAAAAACCATTGAAGTGAAGAGCAGTGGGATCTGACTGACAGCTTAGACATACAGAGGCCTTTTAAATTGAGATTATGTGGGCTGGCTAAACACACTCTCTCTCTCTCTGTCTCTCTTTCTCTCTGTCTCTCTCTCTGTCTCTCTGTCTCTCTCTCTGTCTCTCTCTCTCTCTCTCTCTCTCTCTCTCTCTCTCTCTCTCTTAAAACTCTTACCTTCTATCTTAGAATCAATACTGTATATTTGTTCTAAGGCAGAAGAGCAATAAGGGCTAGGCAATGGGGGTTAAGTGATTTGCCCAGGAAGTGTCAGTCTATTTTTGAACACTGGACCTGGGTTCAAATCTCTGGGCCTGACTGTCCACTGAGCACCTAATTGCCCCCACCAAACTCTTTTTTAAAATGAGAAACTCTTGGACTTGATTATGAGTAAAGCCTGTATATGCTGTCAAATGAATGGATTGTTGGTCCAACATTTGATGTGTTCAAGTCTCCACTGCTTTTATTTGCCCATCTAAAAATTAGGTTGAAAATAAAGAGAACTGTTTTAGGCTTTGAAATAGGATTTGCAAACCCATATTTATGACTTCAACCTAGATCTCCCCGAGGACATGGAATTTATCTGTTCTTGGTATCTCCTCCAGTGCCCAAGAATGCTTGTACCCAGTAGGGGCAGGGCAGAGATTTGCTTCTACTCTCTTCCTAGGAATTGGAACCTAACCTTGAACTCTAGCTCTTAAAAATCCTTTCCCACTGGCTGCTGCCAGGTCTCTAGAACCAGAAGCCTGGAATTGAAAGGGTAGGATCTGAACTCAAATTTGGACTCTCTTGTTGTCTATGTGACTTTGAATAAGTCTTTCCAAAGCTCAGTTTCCTCATGTATAAAATGGGAATAGCAGTAGCAACTAATAAGTTTTGTGGTGAGGATTAAATGGGAATATTATGTGAAACCATTTTGCAAACCTGAAAGTGTCATATATGTGTTATGATTTTCATTATTAAAAATCATAAATTATATGGGCTTCAATTTCATCATCTATAAATTGAAGGAGGTATAACTAAATCAGGGCTTCTAAATTTAGGGTCTACAGAATCTTAAGAGGTTTGTAGATAGATTTCAAGGAATCCATGAGCTTGGATAAGCAAAAAAAAAAAAAGAAATAGATTTTTATTTTTACTAACCTCTATTTAAATTTGGGCAGCTAGGTGGTGCAATGGATAGAGCAATGGACCTGGAATTATCTTTCTGAATTAAAATCTAGTCTCAGACACTTATTATCTGTGTGACCACAGGAAAATAATTTCATCCTGTTTGCCTCAGTTTCCTCATCCACAAAATGATCTGGAGAAGAAAATGGCAAACCGCTCAAGAATCTTTGCCAAGAAAATCCCGAATCACAAAGAATTGCATCCAACTGAAAATGAGTGAACTACAAAAATTGAAATTTATAATTTCCTTCAATTATGAATGTAGACAAAAAGCATCCTGAGAAGGGACCCATAGCCTTCACTAGACTATCAGAAGTGCCCATGATACACAAAAGAGTAAGAAGCTCTGACTTAGATTGTCTCTTCAAAGTCCCTTGCAGTTCTAAATTCTATGGTCCTGTTGACAACAGACTGTCAACCTGGACCTTTGCCTTTTTCCTGCAGTCATACTTGCCTACCATATTGTACCATCCACCTGCTGGGACATTGACCTATACTGGGCTCTCCAGCTTCCACCCTATTGACATCTTTTAGCTGGCAACCTAACTGGATTTCCTTATAACCTTTGATGTTCTATCCAACAGCCCAATACAGATGCATCTGTCTAATCTCAGTTCCCAGCAATGTCTGGTTTGGCAAATACTACTTGAGGCCCTGGTATGATAATCGGTGACTTAGGCATAGATATCCAAGTGAGAAGCCAAATGGTTAGACTGGGTGCACCTAGAGAAATCAATTTGAAATTGTAAGGCTCCTTGCTGCCAAGACTCCTGCCCAGGTCTGGAAAGGTAAGTGGTCCATTAACCTGGTATTTGGAACATTATATTTAGAATAAGAGGACTCGAATTTGAATCCCTCTGTTGCTATTTTCTTCTTCTCTGTGACTTTAGGCAAGTTATTTAATCTGTTTCTCTAAACATTAAACAAGGAGATTAGACTAGATGATCTCTGAGGTCCCTTTAAGCTCCTAAAGTTTAGATGACAATTTTCCTACTATAGTAGGACCATCTACTGTGAGCTCTTCCTCCCCACCCCCATCATCCCTCCAGTCCACGTGACATATGGAGATTTATGTCACATTTATGTCACAGAGAAAATCAAAACCAAAAGAATCCTATACTTGGTGGGCAGAACACTGGGAAGGGCACTAGGCTTGGAGTCAGCAAGGCCTAAATTAAAATTTGGACTTAAGCACTTACTAGCTATGTGAATTTGGGCAAGTTGCTTAACCTCTGTCTGCCTCAGTTTCCTCAACTATAAAATAGGGATACCAATGACACCTACCTTCCAGGGTTGTTGTTGAGCATCATTTGAGATAACAAGTGTTTTGCAAACTTCAAAGTGATATATCAATACTAGCTCCTCCATGACCAACCCACTTCTTTTTTTGTGTGCATATAAATCATTTTAGGCTAGGAATTCTTATTCTGAGATCTTTGGACTTAATTTTTATTGATAACTATATTTTTGTATAAGTGATTTTGTTTGTGAACTATTATTCTGATGTGTCTATAGACTTTGCCATATTGTCAAAGGAGTTCAGACACAAAAATAGTTAAGCTCTTCTTTAGTTTATGACCATTATCTTACTAGGGAAATAAAGACTCTTTCTTGTTCCAGAATAATTCTGGGCAAAAATAGAATTTCATCAGCAATGGCTATCCCCAAATCTATATCCATTTCAAAGTTTCCCTGTTGGACTACTGGAGAATTTCAGAGTGAGTCAGGCTTTCCTTCAAAAGAGTATTTGCTGAAACAGGATTTCCAATCCCCAATGTGTCTGAAAATGAGAGATTAGTCAGCTCTTGGGAGAGTAGTAACTGAAAAGCAATTAGAGTTCAGAGGATGGGGAAATTAAATGGTATAGCCTGATCTGCCCCAGGCTTCTGTAACAATTACACAAGGGGGTAAGAGTGAGGATAGGAGATCAAGAGAGGAGCGGAACTGAGGCTGAGCCAGTCAAAATGTTAATATCATTTTAAAGCAAGCCAGCAAGTTGGTTGAAGCCAGAATATCACCTCCCAATTAACTCATGTTCTCAAAGGATTTCCTCATGACACTGTATATTTCAGAAATGAAGGTGCTGGGATTGAGAAATCATGTCGAATCTTATTATCTATTCCTCATATCTCAAATTCCTTTTAGATAAATATCATTTGTGCTGACAGGGTGAATGTGTCCCTATGCTAAGTGTATCAAGTGCTTCTTGTTTCTACTGGTCAAATCATGACGTTAATTTGGTTAGTCTCTATTATGAAATAAATTTTTGTTAGAGACTTTGACACCCTCTCTTGATTCCACTCCACTTTCTTGTTGAATTCCGTTTGAAAAACTGATTAGGAAAAGTCCCAGGTAGGGTAAGAAGGGAAGTGTCTGCCATCCCTTCTAGATCCCTGTTGAAGAGACTATGAAGTGTAAGCTGGAAAGTCAGATGGAGTGACCATCAGGGTGACTGTGGAAGGCTAAGATCCAAGGACTGTAATTAATGGGGAAACCAGATTCCAAGTAGAAAATGAATTAGAAAAATCCTGAGGAAATAAAAATTCAGGGATCTGCCAGGTGTTGATCACTTGTCTGACATTCCTTGATTCCTCAAATGTTGCTCTTTTTTTGAGCAGCAGACTTCATTCCCTACTCCAATGGGGCTGTCATCCCTCCTTCAGTCTTCGATACCCTAAGAAGCTATAGGCATGAACATTCTTATAAATACCCGAGGTAAGGTCTGTTGTAATTTCTTAGAATTGTAGTTCTGCTATGACTTTTTTGACTGACTCCAATTTCTACGACTGACAAGGGAGGATGTTGTATCCCTATCTCCACATGTATTGGGAAATAGTGAGAGAAAAGCAGGAAGATGGTTTTGGACAAAATCAATCAATCAATGAATCAGTCAACATTTATAGGCATAGCTCATTTTATTGTTTTATTTTAATGTGCTTTGTTGATACTGACTTTTAAAAAATTGAAATTTTGTGGCAACCTACTAGTAAGCCTATTGACACAATTTTTCAATAGCATGTGCTCATGTTTTGTTTCTCTGTGTCACATTTTGGTGATTCTCACAATATTTCAAAATTTCTCATTATTATTATATTTGTCAGGGCAATCTGTGATCAGTGATCTTTGATGTTACTATTGCAATTGTTTGGGGGTACCATGAGCCATGCCCATTTGAGGTGGCAAATTTAATCAATAAATGTTGTGTGTGTTCTGACTGCTCTTACTGACCAGTTGTTCTGTTTCTCTCCTGCTCAGGCATCCTTATTCCCTGAAACATAGCAATATTGAAATGGGTCAATTAATAACCACGCAGTGGCTTCAAAGGAAGAGTCAATTGACGTGGCAAACTTTGTTGCTTTATTTTAAGCAATTGTCACAGCCACCCCAAACTTCAGCAACAACCACTACCCTGACTGGTTGGCAGTCATCAACACTGAGGCAAGATCCTCCACTAGCAAAAAGGTTATGACTTGGTGAAGGTTCACATGATGATTAGCACTTTTTAGCAATAAAGTATTTTAAAATTGAGGCATATGCATTTTTTAGATATAATACAACTGCCCACTTAATGGATTATAGCATAGTATAAACATAACTTTTATATGGACAAGGAAACAGAAAAATTTGAATGACTCACTTTATTGTGACAGTCTCAAACTGAATCCATATCTCTAAGGCATGCCTGAATTAAGTGCCTGCTATGTGCCAGGCACTGTCTTAAATGCTAGACAAAAGAGTAGAAGGTCCAAGATCTCTGTACCAGAGATCTAAGAATATAAAATTAACCATCTCAAGATCAAAGCCAAAAATACTTAAAACAACAGCTCTAGCAAGGCAAGAGAATATGATTAGAGTCCAGGAGTTACAGGCTACAGTGCATCCCATTTAGATTAATGTGGGCTAATGACTATGGGTTAGGAGCCTGAGGTAACATTATCTTAGAACAGTGCCAGGCTAACTGGACTGTCACCACTTAGATTAAAGAAATAGATAAGTAGCTAAGTGGTGGACAGGATCAAGTTCTGGGTCTCGAGTTAGGAAGACCTGAGTTCAAATCCTATCTTAGATATTTATAAGCTGTGTGACTCTGAGCAAGTCACATAAAGTCTGTTGGTCACAGTTTCTTCATCTGTAAAATGAGGATAATAGTAGCCTCCAAGGGTAGTTGTGAGAATCAAATGAGATAATACTTGTAAAACACACAACACCTGGCACATAGAAGATGCTATGTAAATGCTAACAATGTTGATGGTGATAATAATGATATTGACCCATTACTTCTCTTGTATGCCCTCATTGTGTCTGTAGCTATAGACTGGTAGGATATTGTTCAAGGACTTCCAGAAACTCTGGAGTGCATAGGTGTGCATTCATTGATCTTCTATAGACACTTTTCTCCACTATGTACCTTCTCACCATGGAACCTACCTTTGCCAACATGATTCAGCATCTTTTTCATCTTAGAATATACCCCCACTGCCGTCACTTTCTTATTCTGGAAATTCTGTCTACCCTTGTGTCTTCTTCCTCTATTAGTCATTTCTTCCTTGATACTCTGTTTTAAGGAAGTATCCCCAGGTACTCCAACTTCTCTTCTTCATTCCATGCACACATACTTGTTGTTCTTCTTCCTCTTGTTGTTATTGTTGTTATTGTTGTTGTTGTTGTTGTTGTTGTTGTTGTTGTTGTTGTTGTTGTTGTTCTTCTTCTTCTTCTTCTTCTTCTTTCTTCCTTCTTGTTTATAAAAGTTGTATTCTTATTTCTCCCTAACCTGCCCCAGTAGAATATAAACTTAGTGAGGGCAGGAAATTTTCTAAATTTTGCTTTTGTATCTGTTAGCATAATTCATTGTATATTTTTGTTCTTGTTTTTCAGTAGTCCAATTATATTTGACTCTTCATGATTTTGTTTGGAGTTTTCTTGGTTAAAAAAAAACTGGAATGGTTTGCCATTTCCTTTATCTACTCTACCACCTAACTGTCCATTCTTAAATAATGTAGATACTTAATAAATGCTTGGTTTGGATTCAGTTAGTTTTCCTTTTGCATGTTATGATGGAATAGAACTCCTATGAAACTTAAGACAGTGAATCTGACATTGGTTGAACATGGACATCATAAAGTTGCTGCAGAGTTTTAGGATTCTCACTGTTATTTGATCTTTCTGGAGCAGTTGATATGCTTAGTGACTTTTTCTGCTACAACCAATGCCAACCACCAATCAGTTGCCATCTATAACCAGGTAAATCCAAGAACCCTGGGAATGGCATCCCCATTCTTCTCCTCCTCCATATGACTTGCCCCTTTCCCAGCCCTCCCTAAAGCTGTTGTCCAAGGGAACAACTTTTGTGCTAATGATACCTGGCAATTGCTTCTGACAGTGCTATAGTCTTCAAATTTCTCAACAGCCATAGTTACTTAAGACCCAGAAATGAAGGTTCTTGATGTTGGAGTCCTTGGCAAGACAAATGGCTCAAACTGGAAGATGATCTGTTTTTTTTTTTTTTAATTAAAAAAATTTAAACCCTTACTTTCCATCTTAGAATCAATACTGTGTTTTGGTTCCAAGGCAGAAGAGTGGTAAGGGCTAGGCAATAGGGGTTAAGTGACTTGCCCAGGGTCACACAACTAGCAAGTGTCTGAGGTCAGATTTGAACCTAGGCCTTCCCAGCTCTAGGTCTAACTCTCAATCCATTGAATCACATAGCTTCCCCCAAAGAGGAGCACTGACTTTTAAAAAAAATCATTACTTTTCATCTTAGAATCAATACTGTGTTTTTGGTTCCAAGGCAGAAGAGTGGTAAGGGCTAGGCAATAGGGTTTAAATGACTTGCCCAGGGTCACACAACTAGCAAGTGTCTGAGGTCAGATTTGAACCCAGGACCTCCCATTTCTCAGCCTGGCTCTCAATCCATTGAGCCACCTAGCTGCCCCCCCCCTTTTTTTAAATCAATGAAAATGACAAGGAAAAGATGCATTAATATATGCCTTTCCACTGTGGCTTAAGAACCACTGGGCCTTTCCATCAGACTTGCAGGTATATTTTCCTATAGGTTCTACCTCCCCATATTAGAATGCAAGTTCCTTGAGAACAGGGACCATCTTGCTTTTTTAAATTTGTCTTCTGGACACTTTGTATAGTGCTTTTCACTTAATAAATGTTTAAGTATTCATTGATTCATTCACTCATTCACTTGCATATATTCTTGCCACATCTTTAATTGCTCCTTTTCTACTTCTGTCAATAGTTCCTTGTCTTCCTTATCTTTTATTTAGGTCCGAGGATCTACAAAGAATCCATGGGGAGATTTCAAGGGGCCTGTGAATTCAGATAAGAAAAATTAAATTTTTATTTTCAGTAACCTCTAATGCAAATTTAGCCTTTCTTCCAAATGCTAGTTAAAAAAAAAATTCTTTGAGAAGGGAACAATAGGCTTCCGGATAAAAGAGTCCAGACCCAAAATATGTTGAGGATTCCTGATTTAGATCTTTCTCAGAGATCTGTCTTTCATTTTTCCATGACCTCAATAACTACCTACCCTTACTCGGATGACTCCCAAATCTCTATTTCTAGTCCTGACCTCTCTTCTAAGCTCCAGTTGCTTACTAATTGTATCTCTGGTTGCTTTCAGGACATCTACGCTTGGATGTCTCATTGGCAATTGAAATGAAATGTATCCAAAACCGAGTTTAGTAATTTTCCTTAAAGAATTGCTCTTCTATTTGACTTTAATTTTTCTGTCTCTGGCATCTCCATTCTACTTCTAGTCCTTCATGTTTGTGATTGTGGGGTTATCTTTGATTTTCTTCACTCTTGTCTTCTACAGCCAGTCAGTGATGGAGTTCTATTGATTTTACTTCTATAATATCTCTTAAAGTTGTGACTTCTCTAGCTCCACTACCATCCTTTTAGTACATGGCTTCCTATATTCTCAGGACCCTGTATTTTAGTTATCTCTATTTTACCTCATTTCCTTCTGTTCCATTTCTGGCTTTCCAGACTTCAGTACTATGCCTCTGCTGGAATCTTCCTCCAGAATATCCCACAGGGCCTTGGGCCTCCTCGTCATGGAACTTCCATCTGTTAGGTTAGCTTCTTTTGCTCTTCTCAAGGCTTCCATTTTTTGGGATGGCTTCAGCTCAGAAACTTTATCTCCCTCCCACCTAATTCTGATTTTCTGGACTTCCACACCATGTCCTGGGTTGGTTCCTTTGTCCTCACTTCATTCTTTTGTGTGTAGTCTTCCCTAACTAGAATGTAATATCCTTGAGGGTATACACTATTTTTTTTTATTGTTGTTGTTAATATTTATATTCTCAGCCAGGCCCATAATAAGGTGTTTTTTTTTTTAACCCTTACCTTCCATCTTGGAATCAATACTGTGTATTGGTTCCAAGGCAGAAGAGTGGTAAGGGCTAGGTAATGGGGGGGGGGGGTCAAGTGACTTGCTCAGGGTCACATAGCTGGGAAGTGTCTGAGGCCAGATTTGAACCTAGGACCTCCCATCTCTAGGCTTGGCTCTCAATCCACTGAGTCACCCAGCTACCCCCCATAATAAGGTTTTAATAATTGGATCATAGATTTAGAGTAGAAAATGAAGTCATATAGTCCAGTCCCTACAGTTTATATATAAATGAGGAAACCAGAGATGTTTAATAATTTGCCCAAAGTCACAGGGGTAGGAAGAGGCAACATTGGAATGCAGACCCACGTGTTCAAACTCTCAGATCTTGTTCTCTTTCTGCTAGATTATGTTGCCTCTCATAGGATTGACTGGTATTCAGAACTCACATACGTCCCTCCCATTAACCTCCTCCAAGCATGTATCTTGTTAAGGTTTTCTATCCAGGTTAGGACTTGTTAACTGGGCCCAGCTTCATTTAGTTTGTGGTATTTGGCAAGAGCCTAGCTTTTCCTGCTGGTTGTAGGTGAGAGAATAAGGGCAGACTGAGATCTGGGTATCTGTCACACCCTTAAGAGAAATGGAGTTTAATAATATCTTGAAGGACCAAATTCCATCAAATGGCTCAGTGCATTTTTTTTATCTTTAAAGCAAAGAAATAGCAGGATGATAATACCTATTTTTCAGTAAAATAGTAATATCTGCTAGTAAATTATTGGTATTTAAAATGCATTTGTTCAAAAAGAAATTATAGCAAATTATAGTGGAGTTATTTTGAAAAAAATTGCATCAGTTGATGTGTCTAGTCTTTCTAGTGCTAAAGCCACAAAGGAGACAAGAGAAGAGGAGTTGGATGTCAAGAAACACAAAATAATCAAGTTAGATGTGTAGTTTACTTGATTTGGAAATTAGCTAATTGTAATTACAGGTCAGTGAAATTTTGTTGCAAAGTTAACTCAGCAAAATGTCAGATAAATGAAAATTTATATTCTAATTAAAGAAAAAAATGTTTTCTTTTTATACTGGGGGCTAGTCTAAGTGAATTAATAGCACTGAAATAAGTATACAAAGTTTTCCATATCACAGATGTGTTCTGTATGAGAACTCAGACATTAACCTTTTGCCTGTTGATTATGTGAAATGATGTGTTTTCTCCTAAATGAGTAATAAGGAAATGCTTTAGATGGGATTATAAAAATACTGCGGGGATGTGGGTTAGAATTTTTAAATAAATAATTAATTGCTTACTGAATATTCAGAGGAGGAATGGAAGGAAAGGTATGGTTTTTCTCTAACCCAACCAATTAAGCTGGTTTATTAGGTACTGGCTATGGCAATATTATGACATGTTTGCAACTGATACTCTTCTACGCTGGCTATATTACAGTAGGTAAGGCTCTTGGAGCCAATGTTTTCTCTGTGAATGAACATATTCCATTAGTTTTCTGTCTTGGACCCCATAGCGTACTTTGATAAGTGCCTCTTTAATAAATGTACCATATAAAATTGTGTCACACTGGGATCTTATTCCTCTATTGGTCTGGGAGCTCTGAAAGGATATGGCCTATATTTAATCTAACCTTTGCCTCTCCAAAGGTCTCCTGTCTCTAAGTCAAATGCTTTTCCATATACTAGGCTACATCCTGAATGGTGTTGTTATTTGTCCTTCATTTTTGAAGGGGACCAATGACTCCATGGAGTGGACTTGAATGTGAATTGAATTTAATCGAGGCAAAGCTCCACAAAAGCTCTGTATGGAATGGGCCTGATAAATAGGGGAAGGACCTACTTCTATTTTTAAATAAACACCCAGTTGATGTGATTATCCGGTACACTCATTTTTCTCTTATAGGAATTGTTCCAGATGTGGTACAGAATCACAGACTCAGCTATAGAAGTCTTTAATGGTTCTTCGTATGAATTTCACTCACATGTGTAAAAGAATCCCTTCTACAACATAGCTTACAAACAGCCATTCAGCCTATGCTTGAAGATCTCCAGTGAGAGGCAATATGGCACCTCCTCTGTGGTTTTAGATGGCTCTGATTCTTGGGAAGTTTTCCCTTAAACTGAGCCTAAATCTGCTTATTATTATTCGTAGTTCTATCCTCGGGGAGTCAGCAGAACAAGACTAACCTCTTTTCCATGAGATAGCCCTTCAAAGACTTGAAGAAAGTGATCTTGCCTACCACGAAGGCTTCTCTTCTCCAGGGTGAGCACCTCCAGTAGCTTCATTTGATCCTTATATGAGATGAGATAAAGACACTTCACTATCCCAGTTGCTATCTTACAGATGCTTTCTGGTTCACCAAGGTCCTTCCTGTTGTTGCTTTCTCTACCCAGTCATGGGTACACTGCTATGTTCATTTAAATGCCAGTGTGTTTGTACACTGGGGAATTATAAATAATGGAAAAATAGTTTCTCTTCTTAAGGGATGCCTGGTATAATGGCAAAAGAGGTGTCTTTGGAGTCAGATGACCTGGGTTGAAATCCCACTTCTGACACTTATTAGCTATGTGACCTTAGGGAAGTTACTTCATTTTTCTAGGCTATAAATTGAGGTTAGACTAGATGGTCTCTAAGGTTTCTTGTAACCCAACATTTAGATCATAGGGTACTTAGAAATAAATGCTAAAGGAGTTTATGACTAAATGAGATAGAAAGGATCATAGGAAGTAAAATGGATATTTTTGATTACATAAAATTAATAAGTTTTTGCACAAACAAAACAAATACAGCTAAAATTAAAGGGAAAACAGGAAACTGGGGAAGAATCTTATAGCAAATTCTTAATAAAGGTCTATTTCTCAAATATATATATAGAACTGAGCAAATTTATAAAAATACAAGCCATTCCCCAATTGATTAATAGTGAAAGGATATGAACAGGCAACTTTCAGGAGAAGAAATCAAAGCTATCTATAGTCATTTGTCAAAAAAATGCTCTAAATCATTATTGATTAGGGAAATAAAAATTAAAAGAATGTGAAGGTAACACTTCACACCTGTCATATTGACTAATATGACAGAAAAGAAAAATGACAAATGTTTGAGGGTGTGTGGAAGAATCAGGACAGTAATGCTCTGTTGGTAGCATTGTGGAATGGCTCAATCATACTGGAGAACAATTTGTTATTATGCCCAAAGGGCTCCAAAATGTGTATACTCATTGACACAGCAATACTGCTATATCCCAAAAGAGATCAAAGAAAAAAGGAAAAGACCTATGTGTAAAAAAATATTTGTAGCAGTTCTTTTTTTGTGGTGGCAAGGAACTGGAAATTGAAGGGATATCTATCAACTGGTGAATGGCTGAAAAGATGTGATATATGAGTGTGATGTGATATTATTGTGCTCTAAGAAATGATGAGGGGGGATGATTTCAGAAAAAACTGGGAAGATTTGTATAAACTTATTCAGAGTGAAGTGAACAGAACCAGGAGAACACTGTATGTGTTTATAGCAGTATCAAATGTGACAGGCTTAGCTATTAGGATCAAGACAATTACCAAGAAACTTCCAAAGGCTCCACTGATGATAAAATGATATCTACCTGTGGAGGGAGAACTGAAGCACAGTTTTTACATTTTATTTTTAAAATTGTGTGTGTTTTCTTTTGCAACATACTAATATGGAAATATGCTTTTCATTACTTCATATGTATATCATATTGCTTGTCTTTTCATTGGGTAGAGGTGGGAATGGGAGGGAGGAAGGAGAGCATTTGGAATTCAAATTTTTTAAAAATGAATGTTAATTTTTACATGTAATTTGAGAAATATTTAACAAAAGAAATAAAAATATATTAAAAAACAAATACCAAGTCAAACTTTTTTAATGCAAACCACATGCATGTCTCCAACTGACTTGAGAAGAGTGGATGATGCCCAAACTGGCATCAAATGTACAGCTGACCTTTAGTCTTCCTGTGGACTGAGACAAGTTATTTTGCAGAGACATTTCATCCAAATCATTGCTTCACTTCTACCTCCTCAACAACACAAAACCAAAATGTCTCTAAATGAAAGTTTCAAGGTTAGATTTGTCATTTGCCTCCTTTCAGAAGACACTTCAGTAGAGCAGAGATAAGCCTTTTAGGTTCAGAGATCTTTCACCATTGTCCTTTAATTACCAACCTATACTCCTTGTTCCCCAAGAAATAGATGGCTTTGAACATTCCTAGATTGCTCATTTATTCTCATGTCTCCGAATTAAGAAAAAATATTCCTTTGAATGAGGGGTGCAAGGGCTGAGAGCAATAGCTAGGAGTTGTGGACAATATCCATCTTCTGATAAAGGTTCAGAACGTCCTCAGGGAGCATCCAGGCACATCAGGAACATTAGGATATCAGGTAGTTCTGAGGGAAATGCTGACTGACTGAAAAAAGAACAGGGGAAAACAGAGAACAATTTTGCTGGTAAAGGAATATGAAATAAACTTGGCATGCTCTAGGGAGCCCTTCCTCCTAGATATTTAAAATTTTCTCCTATGGGATTTGGGGGTATAATGGGTCCCTCTTGCTTAATAATGATCTGGCTCTTTGAGTATGGTTAATAGGACCCTTTGTTGACTGAACTATTCAACCATTTCAGTCAAGAGGAGAAAAAATTACTTAATAGGACTTGGAAGCAATATTAGGTTTATAACCAGGGGTATTCTGGAGCAAGCTCAAGCCAGCAATTACTACAAACCAAGGGTTAATCTATTGTTTTGTTGATTGTCCAGGTGTAAGAATGTGGTAGAGAAAACGTTGATGATTAAAGTTAAATTTAGTTCTCTGGAGAACTTTTCTAGAGAACTATTGTTAAACATTTTCCAGAACACTGTTACCAATAACACAGAAATCAAAGGAGAAAAATAATTCTTTAATAGCTCTTTGAAGCAGCATAAAATGAGGAAAAGGCCACTGGATTTGTAATAAGAGAACCTGACTTCAAATTCTGACTATATTACTGTTTGTGTGACTTTTGGGCATAATCTCTCTGAGCTTTGCTTTCCTTATCTGTAAAATGAGGAGGCTTGGCAGTCTTTATGATTTCTTTCAGTTTTGACATTCTATAGGGGTCTAGAAGCATGTGAACCTCTATGTAAATTTGTAGCCCAGGATAAGCTTCAAGTCCACCAAAAATAGCTTTTAACAATTTAGGATATAATTTTTAAACCATTATCATCTGGCTTACAATCAATACTAGATATCAGTTCCAAGGCAGAAGAGTGGCAAAGGTTAGGCAGTGGGGATTAAGTGACTTGCCCAGGGTCACATAGCTAGGAAGTGTCCAAGGACATATTTAAACCCATGACCTCCCATCTCTAGGCCTGGCTCTCAATCCACTGAGCCACCCAGCTGCCCCATAGGATATAATTGTTAATGGACACCCTAAGGAAAGAGGCATACTTACAAATAAGATGGAAGTAGCTTACTTCTCTTGGGTCCCATTATCCCTACCTAAAAGGCCATGTAGCTTTTTAAGGTACAAATGAATGAGGTTTAAGGTACAAATGAATGAGGTTTTGGTTAGGAATGGGACTGAAAAAAAAGCCAAAGAGGATTGTTTCCTGCTTCCTTACCTTCCAGAAAGAGAGAAGGGTCTCAAAAGGGAGATGAGGAGGAGAACAGAAGATTCAGATATCCTTAAAAGGTAATCAGGAGACCCCAGGGATGATCTAGTTCAACCTCATCATTTTTAGAGGGGGAAACTGAGGCTTTCATTGATGAAGTAACTCAATCCAAGGTTAAACAATAAATAGGAGAGCTGAGAATGGAACCCAGGTCCTTTGACTCTCAATACTCTTTATTTCATACTATACTTTAATGGGTAGGATATATCAGTAAAATAGGGGATATGATTGACATGAAATTCAATAAATATTTATTTAGCATCTTCTTTGTTTTTTCATTTAAAAATTTTTTAAAGAAAAAATTTTAAATTAAAAAATTTACAGCATTTCCTTTGTGCTAGACACTATGCTAGATGCTGAGAATTCAAAAACAAAAATGAAACAGTCCCTGACCCAGGAGTTTACATTTTACTGAATACATATAGATATCTAGATAGCAACAACAACAATCATAACTTAAGATTTATATTGCACTTTCAGATTTACAAAGCATTTCGTAAATATCTCATTTCTATCATCACAACAACCCTAGAAAATAGATGCTACTAATATACTCATTTTATAGATGAAGAAACTGAACCTAGTTAGGTGACCTGCCTAAGGTGACATAACTAGTAAGGACATGAGGCTGGATTTGAATTTATCTTCCTGAGTCCAAGTCTAGTTCTCTATCCATTGCATCTCCTAGTTTTCTGGTAGATAAGTAAATACATTATACACACACATATATGTATACACATAATGCAATATGTAAAAATATGCACTATTCATATAATCATGATTTTCCCAGTTGTTGATATCTGTATATACATGTTTCTACTATTGTATAGTGTATAATGATATATTGTTATATAATACATAATATGTGTACATATGTACACGTGTGTATGTCCATGGGTGTACCAACAATTGGAGAGAAATTAGAAAAGACTTGTGGGAGGTGGCCCTTGTTTAAATGGTTTTCAGTCATATCTGACTCTTCATAACCCCATTTGGGGTTTTCTTGAAAAGATTACTGGAGTGGTTTTTCCATTTCCTTCTCCAGGTCATTTTATAGATGAAGAAACTGAGGCAAACAGAGTTAAGCAACTTGCTCAGGGTCACCCAGCTAGTAAGCATCTGAAGACAGATTTGAACTCAGGAAGATGAGTCTTTCTGACTCCGAGTCTGGCACTATGCACTATGGTGCCACCAAGCTACCCCAAAGTGGCCATCTTTTGATAGAGATAAGAGGGAGAGAATCTAAGGCATGAGTGAGAATCTGTGTGAAAGAATGAAGATGTCACAATCAGTACTGGGTATAAAGAATGACATGCAGGCCACTTTAACTAAAATATAGGGTGCCTGAAGAGGCAAAGATGCTGGAAAGAGAGGTTGAAGTTATATTGTGAAGGGCTTTAAAGAGCAAACAGATGAGTCTTTCATTTTATCTTAACAACACTAGATAGTGGGTTAAGCAATAAAGAGATCATTGGTGATCCTTTTCAGTACAATAGTGGGAGAGAAACCAAATTACAAGAGGTCAAAAAGTGAAAGAGGAAGAAGGCAAAAGCTGTGTACCATCAAAGAGATTGTTAGGTCTGGAATAAATCCAAGTTCAGGACCCAATTTCAAAAGGTCCTCATGACAGACAACTTGAAGGAATAGAAAGATGACTTTAAAGCTAGGTAGATCTGAGTTCAAATCCAGCCTCTGACACATATTGGCAAAGTGACCATAGGGAAGTCACTTAGTCTCTGAGTTCTTAAGGCAATTCTCTAAGACTGTTTCAAAGAAGGGGCTGATCTGTATTGATCAGAGGGAGTTCCCTCCCCTGGGAGTTCTTTAAGCTAATGAAATCTTGGGTTAAAAGACCCTATCTCCATCTCTGAATGAATTGAGATGGACAATACAATAATTGTTAGAGGGGAAAGTGTTGTCTTGAGGAAAGGGCTTCATAGTCCCTAAAGTGCAATAGATGTTGACTAGTAATTACATTTAGAATTATCAGAAACAAAGATCCCCAGGCTATGACCACAGAATAGACTATCATTCCTCCACTATTTGTAGTTTCACTCAAGCTTAAAATTGCTGCTATTTTTAATTCATCCTAAGAATAAGCATCTCCTTCCTTTGAAGGCAGGAAGGCTAGAGGCGGTCAGGGGGACATAGTATAAAATATATTGTCTGTGGAGTCAGAAATCTTAGCGAAAGTCTCAGCCCTAATATTCAGGAGCAGAATGGAGGTGATGGTTTGTGAATTCACATAAGGCATTTCCCCTCTGTGGGCCACAGTTTACTCATATGAAAATGATGGGGTTGGAATAGTCTCTATGATCTCTTATGGTTCTCAGGATCAATGGCTCTCCAAATACTTTGTTACTAGTTCTTAAACCTTGTATTCTGTCTTATTGTTGCATTATACTTTGTGCTATAGTTATTTATATACCCATCTCGTATGCCTTGGCTAGACTACAAATTCCACCAGGTCAGGGCTCATTTGTAGTTTTCCTTGGTATCACTCACGAGTGCTTAAGTTAGTTCATAGTTGACCCTTGGTGATTATTTATTGGTGAATAAATGATCTAGTCTATTTTGCTAGGAATAAGATTAGACCCTAAAACTGTTTGTCTGAAGTATTAACTGAAGAGAACTAATCCTCATTTAAAGTAAATTGATTTAAAAAAAGTAACAACCCAAACAAACAAATAAAGTGAAGCAAAGCATGATGACAGATGTTTGACTCTTGCCCTTTCTGGTTTATGGATAGCTATGGGATGACCAGGCTAGTTATACAATGAACAGTCATTTGTAGGGAGACTGGACTCTAGATTGGGGTCACCTTAAATATACTTTTTAGAAATCCAGCTATCATAAATTGGGAATAGAGTTTAGAGATTATCTAGTCCATCTTCCTTATTTTCCAGATGGGGAAATGAAGACCCAGGTTGGAGAGAAGACATTCCTTAGGTCATAAAGCTAGATAGTAGTCTGGCCAAGATTCTCCTGACTCTAAACCTAGTACTTGTTCCTTTATTTCACAGTCATTTAGAAGCTGCTTTAAATTCTGTGCAAATATGATTGGGTCCCCCAGAGCAGCTACTACCTCAAATTCTAGGAGTAACTTTTTGGGTAGCTGCTGTTAAAACCATAGTCAATGAGCTCCCCACCAGCGTATTTCCCACTAATAGCCAATGGATTGATTAGCAATTAGCCTTTAGTAAAGGTATTTATTAATATGACACAGTAAAAAATAGAAGCTAGAAAATATTTCTCCCCACCAAGAAAAAAAAAACTGATAAGTCTTTTACAAGTATACACAGAATTTATAGGAAGGGTGACCACAGATGTCAAAAATAATGATGGTGAAGCACATGTGTGGGGAAGATGTGTCAAAATGACTTAAAACTTCAGACCTGTTGGACCTTTGAAGTCCTTTTTCTTCTTGTGCAGTTCTCTCTAGGGTCCAACCCTCAATTAGCAAGGCTAGCTCTTTCTTGATTCCATAGCCAAGTGTCTTCTCCTTTGCCAGGAATCATGGCTCTGAAATAATTTCTTCCCATAGATGGTGCTATTTTCAAATCCATGCCTATCTAGAATATATGTCTGTTCCTCCCAGCTGGGCTTCAGTTTCTTTTGAACTTACTACAATTACTTGATTAAATATATATTTTCCGAGTGAACAAAATCTGCTGCTAGACATCTCCTCCCTATTCAAAATCAGGGTTCTTTGCTGGCTGCTTAATTTCTCTTTTTCTGCCTCCACTATCTCCCTGACTATCTCAAAAGACTGTCATATGGAAAAAAGGACTTATTTTATTTGGCTCTGGGGGTCAGAACCAGTAGTAATAGTTGGAGGTTGCAAAGGACCTAATTTAGCTTTGATATGAAAAATTTCCCAATATGTGGAGCTGCTCCAACATAGAATAGGGAACTTCAAGATGTATAGATTCTCTGTCTCTAGAGGTCCACGGAAGTCAGGCAACCTGGATATGTTGTAGAGGGGGGTTTTATATGTGTGCTGGTAGGACTGGATGACCTCTGGCATCTCCATTAACTATGAAAATTCTTTGATTTTTATGGAATTGGTTCTTATAGTATTTTTCATGACATCCAAAGAAGTCATTCTTCAAACTTCTTTCAGAGTCAGTTTCATGCAGTCTCATAGCTAGCCTAAAAACTTACTGTTGTTTTGTTGTCTTCAGTGGAGACAAAATGGTATTTTGTCCTAGGCCAAATAATAACCTTGTGTAGACATAAAGGCAGTCTTTAAATTCCACATTTCTGGAGCAGCTATTGTACTCTGAACATTGGACTAGGACTGGGAGGAGATAAGAAATAATTAAAGGGGAAATGACACTTACAAAAAGGACTTATCCTTTTCTCTGTAAAAAGCAAAATAATAAGAATTGTACATGCTCTCCTGGTCTATTTTGAGGTTTAAGTCTCCTAGTGAACTGCTAATATCTTTGTTAGACCAAGATCACAGAGGATCTTTAGAAGCAAAATCCATACACTGCCAAAGGGAGACATGGAGAGGAGCAGCTTCCCCTTAGTTTGGCCATGGCTATGATTTGAATGTCACCTGTCTTCCAAACCTCCCCACCCCAACCACAAAAAAAAAAATGGGAATCTTTTTCCTGGCACTTGGACTGTGCTCTGGTCTACTCACATTATGTCAATCCTCCCCTTTGAATTTTTACTTTGTGCAAAGTTTTGTTAGTTCAAGGGCTGCAACATGTTCTTGAGTATTTGTTGAATTAAAAAATGAGTGAAAGCTATTGAAAATGAATATTAAAGATGTGAGGGGGAAAATAAAAGGGAAAAGATGGAAGTGAAGACCAAGTAAAGGATTGTTTTCTAGACCTGGTCCTAGATTTCTTCATTCTTAAATAAGAAAGAAATTAAATAAGGGTCTTTTGATATCTTTTAT
This sequence comes from Monodelphis domestica, assembly GCF_027887165.1. Taxonomy (NCBI): domain Eukaryota; kingdom Metazoa; phylum Chordata; class Mammalia; order Didelphimorphia; family Didelphidae; genus Monodelphis; species Monodelphis domestica. The sequence goes on from NC_077233.1 coordinate 128,639,118, forward strand.
TTTTGTATCACCTAAATTTCTCCCTGAAACCTTCCTTTTCCCTCCCCACCAGAAAACTCACCTAGATAACAAAGAATGTTTCTAAAGAACAAAGTAAAAGGGAAAGAGAGAGTAAAAATCAGTAAAATGGATTGATAAGTGGAAGAAAAGGACAATATATTCAATGTTCCACACAGGTGGATCATCTTCCCCAGCTCCTGAGAGAAGAGATGGAGATCTTATTGCATGTATCTTCTTTTGGACTGAGCTTGTTCTTTGTAGCTTAACTGGTCACTTTAAATTTTACATATAGAAGAAATTTTATTACTTTTGGCCTTTTTGTTGCCTATACCAGCCTTGACCTGTACCATCTGCCATCATCTTTTGATCTGGAGTCTGCTTATTCTGTCCCATTGGCTCAAAGGCTCATCAAATGGTGGTATTTTTACCTGACTCTTCATAATTCAAGGTATTAGAAGCCTTAACAGTTGGAAGGATAGCCTGAGATTGATAAAGGGGTCTGTTTACTGACCCTTGGGATTAAACATAGGAAAATGGTATTGACTGGTATGGGATGATCTGTGGTGGATACTGGAAAATATTCTCCTGAGTCAAATGGTTTGGGATGAAAATAGATGGGCATGGTGTCCATGAGATCACTTTGGGTGGACCTTGGTGGGTTTCTCCTGTGTTTTTTGGTTCAGATTGCAGGGAAGACTCCCTGGCTACTGTATTAAAAAAATGAAAGAGGGAAGTTTGTACCCTGAGGGAAGCTTAGAATTTCTGTATGGAGAGGGGGAAAGAGAGGAGAACCCCCTTCCACAAAGCAGTGTGCAGGGGAGATAGCTGATGTTTAGGGTCGGCTCAGAGAGAGAAGGGGGGGTTTGAAGATTTCCCCCTTCTACCTTCTCTCCTTAGCTAAAGCTGCTCTCCCCAATTTGCTCTTGTCAATCTTGTCCCCTCCCAAGTACTCAAGACCAAAAGGTCTCCCCTTGATCTGTTCACTCACACTCAGCTTGGGGAACAGATAACTTTTAATTTTAACTCAATCAGGTAATACAAAAGGAATAATGGGCAGGGAAGAATGGGAAAAGAAAAGTGGGGAGAAGGGGGTCCTTGTCTCTATCTCAACCCTTTTCATCCCTCCTTGAATCTGGGGGGAACTCAGGCCTCAGCAGCCTGAGCCCCCTGAGAGAAAGTCAGAAACTCACCCCTGGGCAACAGGAGCTGAGATAAAGTCTGCTCAGGTTTCTCTTCAGAAAGTCCCTTCAAGTGGGAAATGTTGGAGGGAAGAATTTCTAGTCACCAGCAGAAAAAGTGGGTAACCCTCAGAAGAAAGTCTTTTTCCCAATTTCTCTCTTCAGCTTCTCAAGACCAAGAGCCTCACTGCTCTACCAGCCAGAGTCTTCTCCTCCGGATTCCACTCCCAGGGCCCCTCCCCCATATAGGTGATCAATTTCACATACTCTTCAGCTTGGCACTTTTTCTCTAGTGCCAGCCTCTGTCACACTGCCAAGAGATGATCTGGAATAAATAACAGAGACTGTTCACAGCTGTCATGTGGTTTGGGATATAGATAAAAGGACTAGAAGTCCATGGGATCGTCTAGGGTGACTCCTAGAGAGTGTTCAGGACCCTCTGTTTTATACATGGTTAATGGAAGATCTCTTCCAAGCCATCTCCCAGGGTGGCACCTGGCCCAGTCAAGTAGGAGTCCCTTTGGGGGTGGGGTTCCAACTATATGCCCCTGAAGGTTCATAGTCTTTTGGTTCAGCCTCAGGGACTTCAGTCGAGGAATGTGTGAAGGGTAGAACTTTTTCCAACCCCTCACAAAATGGGCATGGGTTGGGGTCCACCTGCCTTTTCTTGTTGGCCTCTTTCATATTCCAATACAAATTTTCTAAGAAAGGCCAGCAATTTAGGCACCAGGCTTCTACGTCATTTTCTACCTATTCTCATATCATGTCTTTCCTTTCCAGATACATGTCTATCTAGAGTAAATGTCTGTTTCTTCCCAAGTGGGCTTCAATTTCTTTTGAACTGACTACAATTACTTGATTGAATATCTCTTTTCTGAGTGAACAAAATCTGTTGCTAGACATCCCCTCCCAATCAAAACCTGGCTATCCCCTTGTAGATGATATGCAGTTTCTTCCCAGCTTCCTTCATATGTTGAATATCAGAGGAAGTCCACACAGAAGCACTTGAATGGATTCTGGGCTCCAGGAGTCCTTTTAAAGTGCAGAAGGATTACACCTCTGCCTTCTTTCAGTGGCTAAAGATTTAGTAACTGCTTCTGCAGTTGCTAGTCTATTTTCAGGCTCATCAGACACAAAACAATTTGATTTGTTGAAGTCACTGACCATGTCTTGTAATTTTTGAGAAGGTGCCTCCTGCTTGGTGGATGGAACATGTCCCGCTGAAAGTTCAGCTTCACAGCAGAATTTTTTCAAACTGAGCTCCCTCAGGCCCTCAGGGAGGGCATACTTTGCCCTTGAGGCTCAGCCATAGCACCTTTTCTCTTCTTTTACCTTTGAGAAAGTGGGTCCTGATTGGAACTTGTCCTGTTGCAGGTGCCTCCACCAACCAGGGTTTTCTCAGACTGAGTTACTTCATGTTATATGGACCCATAGAGAACAAAGATACCTCCTGCTTGGTGGCTGGTGTTTGTCTTCAAGCTGCCCCCTTCAACTATGGATAGCACTTTTCATCATGAGTCCACTTTGAGCACCTTAGAATCTTGCTTTGCTGGTAATAGTTTGGTCCTTCACAGCTGATCATCCTACAGTATTTCTGCTAATGTACACAGTGTTCTTCTGGCTCTGATCTTTAGCCTTTCCAGGTTTTTCTGAACTCATCCTGCTTGTCATTTTTCTGTTCAGTAGTAGTATTCCATTACAACCATATGATACAACTTATTCAGCTATTCCCCATTTGATGAACATCCCCCAAGTTTTCAGTTCTTTGCTATTGCTACAGGAGCTGCTAAAATGTTTTTTGTACAAATAGGCTCTCTGATCTGTTTGGAATATAGATCCAGTAGTAATATTGTGCGGTCAAAGGGTGTGCATAGTTTTATGGCTCTTTGAGTGTGGATCCATATTGCTCTGATCACATTCCCTCTTGTTACTAGGGAAAAGAAATGATTACCTCCTGGCCATCTCTCTGATGAGGAGTTGTTTCAGCTCCTTGACCTTTACTGACAGTTCTGAATTCAAAGCCCCTACAAGTTGATGCTTTCACATATGTTCCCATGGAATGGTCCTATTTACAGTCTTCAAGGTTACTTTAGAATAGATCATGGAATGGAATAGGCATTCAATGAGTGCTTATTGAATGAATGAATACTCTTGCCATTTAAATCCTTCCCAATTTTAAAGACCTAGTTCAAATGATACAAATTCCTTTCTAGGACTTTCAAAAAAAATTTTTATAAAGAATTTATCCCCCCCTCCTGGAAACTGTACAAATAGTTTTTGTATTGCTCATATCACCTATACTATGGATAGAGTCTGCTTTGAAATATAGTTATCTGTACATGCTTTATTTCCCTTACTAAACGGTAGGCTCTTTCATTTTAAAGCCCACATCTTAAACATGTTTTCATTCTCCACATAGGCCTTGCACATTGGACATTATTTAGACAGTCATCTAATATCCAGATTATATGATCAGGAAAAAGAGGCAGCATGGACTTCTCTAGTAGTAGCAATGCAATGATTCAGGACAATTCTGAAGGACTTATGAGAAAGAATGCCATCCAAATTCAGAGGAAGAACTGTGAGAGTAGAAACACAAAAGAAAAACAACTGCTTGATCACATAGGTCAATGGGGATAATGATTGGGTTATAAGCCCTAAATGATCACCCTAATGCAAATATCAATAATATGGAAATATGTCTTGACCAATGACACATGTAAAACCTAATGGAATTGTGCATCGGCTATGGGAGGGAGTTTGGGGGAGGGGAGGAAAAGAACATGATTTTTGTAATCCTGGAAAAAATACTCTACATTAATCAATTAAATAAAATTTTAAAAAAAGAGGCAGCATGGAGAAATGGACAGAGGGCCAGCCTTGAGTAAGGAAGATTAGGTTTCAAGTCCTACCTCTGACACATATTGTCTCTGTGACCCCAAGTAAGTTATTTAACTTCTTATCTGCTCCCTAGGCAATCCTCTAAGACTCTAAGCTACAATCAGTTGTTCTATATCAGCATAGGTAATTTTTACAAGGAGAACACCCCATGCAAAACCCAGGTCTCAACTCCCTCCACTAAAAAAAGATCAAAAAGAAAATGGACTGATCACTAAAGAGAGTATAGGATAATGAATGAATAGCCCTCATGTTCTTCTGATCTTCACGCAATATCAGAAAGTCTAAATAAGACCTCTGAAATGTTCAGTGGATTTGCAAAAGAAATGGAAGAGTAATATAGGTTGGATAGGTATAGATAAGTTGCCTTCCTTAATTGTTGTGCTATTTATCCATATCCATATCCATTATACATCCACTGGAATACTGAAATGAAAAAAAGACACAGCTTTGAGTATTTTCTAGTTGTTATCCTGGGGTGAGAGTTCAAGTTTAGGTCAGATGCATGAGTCATTACTTTCATCAATAGTATGTGTGTGTGTAAAAAGCTGTCTGGTTCAGTCAAAGGGGTCTGGCAGCAGAATAACAAAGCTTCATTCGAGTTCAGCTTGGAGTCCAGGGCAGCTTGTCTTTCTTGGTTTCTTGTGGGCTCATGAGTATTTTTATACACAGATGCCCGAGACCGGCCCACCTTTTTGGTTATCATCCTGAATGGACTTCAGCTGGACAGCTCCCCATCATTGCTAGTAGTATTGTATTAAGAAGAAATAGTTGCATATGGTGGTAGTAGTTGGTGATGGTTGTCCTTTGTACTCCAAGAGGACCAAAATGATGTCACTGATGGTCTTTTGACCCAAACATAAACTGGATTTAAGTGAGGAAGAGTTGCACAAAGTTGTCAGTCTTTTTTCCAGAGAGACCTTGGCGTTTTTGATGTCTAACCATGATCTAAGCACTCCACAGCACCCACTTCAGCTACTTTCCTAGCCCATTGGCTACCTTTCCCACTGGCAAGGTCTTCACATGCTTGGAATCCACAATCCTCTAACTCATTTATGTTTTTGAGGTCTATCAGTTACCCTCATCCTGGTTTTGCCCATCTGGCCATGATGATTTTACAAGGGTATGGCCACTGTTACTGCCTATTGGAGCCACAGGTGAGAGCTGGGTTTCAGGTGGACACTAAAGAAGTAAAACATCCCTGAAAAAAGAGCTCAGCAAACTCTCATGCTAGTCTTCCCTGAATGCCCTGTATACCCCAGCTATATCATGGTAACAGCAGACTGAAGAGTCGTGAGCCTTGTTTAAAGAGGTATACTCTAAAGAACTCTCAGATTCCTGTTCTGATTTTACCTGTATGATACTTTATTTTCTTATGGGCAGTTATCATCTTGATTTCTCTTTCCTAGTGGATTGAATAAATGAAATGGTATTATATGCCAAGGATTGTTCTAAGTTCTAATATGGGGAGACAATATTCTATGCATATTCAAATAGAAAGAAAAATATTTATAGGAGAGCAGTGACCAGGGAAGGATATTTTGTTTTGGAAAGTAAATGGATGGTGAATGGAGATAGGAAAGAAGACTGACATATCCTTTCTAGTAGTAATGAGAGTATTGATTTAATAAAGCTTCAAAATTACAAAAGGGGGAAGGGAAGACCAAGAAGTAAAGTGAAGAAAAACTGGATGGCACCTAGCAATGGTTAAACTTGTGAAACACAATCAGAATGGGGGTGGGAGTTCTATAGCTGAACACTTTAAGTCCTTTCCTTTAGGGCATGATTTCTGGTCCAGAAGGCTTTGGGGAATCATGAGAAGGGAATGACTAAAGTCAGTCTCCTCTATTCTCTTCCAACCAAAGTGCATCTCCTGGCCATATTTTAAAAACATTTATTGATAGCCCTCTGTGCTTAGGATACTATACTAGGTCCTGGAATATAAAAGCAATGTGACAGGGTCCTTGCTGTCACAGAGTTTACTATCTAATTAGAACGACAAGATATATAGGTAAAGGAAAAAAAGATAGAGATATGAAGTTGGACATGATGTGCCCAGTAAATAGTCTAGGCAACTGTTATCAGAATTCAAAGGAGAGAGGTTACCCAGAACTGCAGGAACTGGAGAAGACTGTTGGAAGTGAGTTTACATCAGATGATTTACAAAACAAGGGAATCTGAGAATTTGCTATTTTTCCTGGATCTGGCCCTCAATCTAGGAAGGAGTCAAGCATCTCTTTAGTTTGACTAGATGTTGAACTTGCTAATGGGTGCTGGAAATAGTCACTTCTACTTTCCAAAAGAGAACCTGGGGTGCTGTATTTGCAGAGGGAAGCCGTGAGGAGAAACAGATGGCATAGAAAAACTGATGAAATTAAAAAATAGTTCTATGGTCGGAGCGCAGAAATTGATAACTGCAAGTTCATACAGGCTACTAAAACCTGTTCTTGCTACTTGGGAGGAAAGCAGCTTTATTTAGAAATGTGAAATACACTTCGAAATGTCTTGCTCTGTCTTCATTTTATAAGCCATCTTCTAAAGAGTTGAAGTAACTGTCATCAGTTTCCACTCTTTTCCATAGTGGCGCTGAGAAATTAAAAGATGTTACTTGATGTCTGTTGGGTGGGATGCCAAGCATAACCACCCCATTATAGCCCTCCATCTGAGGCATCTTCAGAAAGTCTGGGGCTCAAATTCCCATTTTGCTTCTAAGGAAAGGAAAAGATTTTGTCTGGAAATATGGATATTAAAAATTGTACTTCCTGAATATTTACCAGCTGGTTTTCAGAAGTCTTTATGCAGAGGTCCAGAGTCCTTAACAAAAGGCATTTTTTCCCTTTGGAGGTGTGTCAAACCAAGATATACAATGAAAGAATGCAATGCTGCTTTTGAGACTGAGAATAACACGTCATTTTACCTTACTGGGCTTTGAATTCCTCCTCTATAAAATGAAAGGACTAATCAAGATGATTTTAAATGCCTTTTAACTTAAAATCCTATGATTTCATGAATTATATCAAGTTATAAATCACTTTACATTTAAAAATGCTTTCATAAACATTATTTCATTTGGTCTTCAAAACAACTTTGTGGGATGGGAAGAATAGGTATTAATAAAATTAATAATAACAATAAGTATGAATAACAATAATGATAGAGAACATTTATGTAACACCTTACTTTAGCTTTACTAAGGGCTAAGATCATTATAAATATTATCTCATTTGATCCTCAATAACACTAGGAAGTAAGTATCCCATTTTATAGATAAAGAAACTGAGGCAGAGGTCAAGTAATCTGCCCAGTGTCACATAGCTCATTAGCATCTAAGGCCAGATTTGAACTAAAATCTTCTGAGTTCAGTCCCACAATTTAACCACTGTACCATCTTGATGCTTTTAGAGATGAAGATAGTGAGCCAAAGGAAAATGAATTGACTTGCCCACATCAATTCATGACTGACTGATTCAAGACTCAAATCTATTTTCTGAGATAAGATCCAATGTTTTCACCTCATCAAATGTTGTGGTGTTTTGCTGTCAATGGAGAAAAGCAATGGAAGGCTGTGAATTAGTTATGTGATCATCATAAAAATCCCTGACCCGAGTCTCAATTTCCTCTTCTGTAAGATGAGAAATTTGGATTAGATTTTGAAGGTGTCTTCCAGTTTCAAATTTATGATAATCTAGCTTAACCTTATTATTTTTCTGAGGGAGAGAGTGAGATTTAGAGAAGAGAAATGACTTGTCTAAAGTAATATAAGGTAATTTGTAACAGAACATGGATATACACATTTCTATATCAGGAAATAGTAATTTAATTTAAAATTGATTAAATTTTTTAAAATTAAATTTTGTTTTTAAAGTTAAAATTTTAAAATTTAAAATATTTAAAATCATTAAAATGATGAGAATGTGTGTATACGGTATGGTTTTGGGGAGAAGAAAGAAGAGTAATTAGATGGGAGGTTTGGGGATTGCTTTCTAGGGAAGAGACTTTGGATGGAAGAGAATTAATATATGAATTAATGAATCTGGGAATATCCTTTTTTGTAAAAAGGATCACAGATTTAACTGCAAACTATTGAAACCTACTATGGAAAACAAAAATAGGAAATGTACAACAGAAATGATATAAACACTAACTATAATATTGTCCAAAGTGGAATGCATATGAATGAATCAATTCAACAAGGAGACCAAAAGAGCTCAAAAAATGGTTTTTTAAAAATATTTTACTTAGTTGCCAAATTAAGAGAGATGATTGAAAAGGTAACATAAGGTCATAATATAAATGCATCTGTAAAATTTTACCAAGGAAGGAGGGTGGATAATTATGTGCTTTAACATGTCACAAAGCAAAGAGAAACCATAAAAGTTAAAACCAGTCTAAAGAAAAGAGAACTTGGCAAGATAGCCAATGAAGCAAATTCATCTTAAATATTCAAGTTTGAAAACAATCAAAAGACTACAAATAGAAGAAAAAATAGAAAGATTTCTAAAAACTAAGTGGTTTTTTAAAAAAAGAATGACATCACAGTCCATGGTAGGGTGGGGGCTGGGGAACTGCAGGACTATAGGAATGACATTAATGGGAATAAAGATGGAAAAATCGGCCAGATAGGATCAAGTTTATATAGCAGGGATACAAACTGGATGTGATACAATTATGCTGGCACTGAGGGATCAGATTACAAGGAAAGCTGTCAAAGGTGTTGAAAAGTCTCATACATTATCAAAATATTAAAAAAAAGGTGACTTAAAATATAAACAAGTATTAACCTATATGCCTATTATTTGATATATAGAAAAGCTTAAAAAATCTAAGTATTGATTCTAAGACAAAAGAGTGTGGCAAAGGTGCGACAGAGGCTGGCACTAAAGAAAAAGTGCCAGGCTGAAGAGTGTGTGGAACTGATCATCTCATCAGGGGAGGGGCCCCAGGAGTTTGGAATCTTGTGGAGGAGAAGACTCTGGCTGGGAGAGGAGTTGGTCTCTCAGTCTTGAGAAGCCGAAGAGCAGGTGAAAAAAATACTTTCTCCTGAGGGTTATCCATTTTTCCTGCTGGTGACTGGAAATCTTTCCCTCCAAATTTCCTAATTGAAAAGACTATTGAAAAGGAAACCTGAGGAAGACATTTTAAATCTCTGTCCTCCTTTACTTCAGCTCCTGTTGCCCCGAGTCTGAACTGTGGTCAAGGGGTCAAAACCAGGGTGAATCAACCTGACTTTCTCTCAGGGGGCTCAGGCTGCCAAAGCCTGAGTTCCCCCCAGATTTGAGGAGGGAGGGAAAGGGTTTTAGATAGAGACAGGGACCCCCTTTCCCCACCTTCCTTTCCCTGCCAGTTATTATTTGTATTATCCTGATTGAGTTAACATTAGCTATCTTTCCCCCCAAGCTGTGAATCAAGTGTGAGTGAACAGATCAAGGGGAGACCCTTTGGTTTTGAGTAGTGGAGGGGGGACAAGAGGGACAAGAGGAAATCTGGGAGAACAGCTGTAGCTAAGGAAGGCAGGCAGCAGGGGGAAAATCTTCAAACCCCCCTCTCCTCTCTCTGTGCCAACCTTAAACATCAGCTGTCTCCCCTGAACCCTGCTTTGAGAAGGGGGTCTCTCACTCTTTCCCCCTCTCTATACTGAAAGTCTTAACCCCTCTAATACAAATAAACAACCCCTCAAATACAAAGGCTAGGCATTTGGGGCTAAGTGACTTGCCCAGGGTCACACAAGTAGGAAGTATCTGAGGCCAGATTTGAACACAGGACTTCCCTTCTCCAGGCCTGGTTCTCTATCCATTGAGCCACCTAATTTCCCCTATACATAATTTTGATGAGTTCATTTATGTATGATTTGAGGATATTGTTAGTTGCACAGGTAGTAAGAAAGAAGCAGGCTTTTGCAAACCAACTCAACAATGGACCAATTGTTTTCAATCTCAAAATTAACTGAAAGATGTAAAGAATGTTAGATCTTATTGTACCTTTTATTGATTAAGAAAAGTATTATGTTATGCAGGCAAAAAAAACTACAGGCTCTTTTACAACAAACTTTGTCATTCTTTCTTTGCAACTAGTCAAGATTCCATGGAACCAAAACAATAGAAACAGTCTTACTCAATGGACCTCTGATAACCAAGTAAGGCACTAAACAGGGAGACATATGTTCACTAAAACTATTCACCACTGTGATGGAGGAGATTTAGGGATGAGTTCAGTACTGGTAGGGATTCTAGTTAGATGACAAAGTCCTGTAGATGCTCCTGCTTGTAGATCTCGTATCAAAAAATTGAATCAAACCCCAAGATATTGTAGAGACTCTTAGAAGAGATCTGTGATCACTAAAAAAAAAAAAAGACTAATTTGTCCATCTGCATTGTTGTTATGGTTGTTCAGTTATCTCAGTTGTGCCTGACTCTTTTGACCCGATTTGGGGTTTTCTTGGCAAAGATTCTGGAGTGGTTTGCCATTTGCCATTTCCTTCTCAGGCCTATTTTACAGATGATGAAATGGAGGCAAATAGGGTTAAGTGAGTTGCCCAGGTCACACTGCTAGAAGCATCTGAGGCCAGATTTGATCTCAGGAAGATGAATGAGTCTTCTTGACTGTAAGCCCAGTTCTCCAGCCACTGTGTCACCTAGCTACCCCTATCTTGGATAGATAATACAAATGGACAAATAGCTGGTCTTTGTGTTGAAAAGGAAAAGGAGAGTGGGCTTGATTACTTTCAGGAAATCACAGAAAGTTTTTACTTTCCCATAGCTTTCCATAAAAGCAGTGGACCATTTTCCCATTTTATTTTATTTCATTTATTTCATTGCAATTGTTCTATGGCAGTAAGGCTGGAGACATTTTTATTACTATTATCCCCATTTTACAGATGAGGAAACTAAGGCAAATAGAGATTAAGTGACTTGTCCAGCACAGTTAGTAATTATTTGAGGTGGCTTTAAATATAGGTCTTATTGACTCTAGGCTCAGGTGCTCTGTCCTTTGTACCACCTAGCTCCAAAGAACAGGAGTCATGGACTTCATCAGAGAAGTCTATGTCAGAAAGAGAAGCTGGGCTGGTCATTGAATGAGGAATGATAGTCATGTGGTTATAGTGCTCAATGTCACCCTTGTAATATCAGGGGAAAGGAATGTCCTCTAGCTTGGTGAGAGAATTCCCTGGGGTGAACTTTGTGAAGGACAGGGACAAGGGTTGCATAGCTGCAGAGTATGGGTTCCAACATTGGTGACAACTGCTGAATTGATGATATTGAAGATCCATTTGAATATAGAGATCACTGAATTCATAAATGAGCTTAAGAAGTATTTTCATTTTTAATATGTTGGCTCTGCCCAAACATGAACAGCAAATATCTTTCCAATTAATTTTTGTAAAGAGCATGGCATTGTTATATTCATGTAAGTCTTGGGTATTTTGGGGTAGGTAACTCCCAGATACTTATGCATTGTGTACTTATTTTTATAAAATTTATCTTTTTATCATTCTATCTTTTTTGGGGGGTTAGCACTTTATAAAATATTGATACTTCATCAAGATTTTATTTTCTCTCCTGCTAATGAATTTTTTTTCTTCTTCAATTTTTTTTTATTATTCTCTGAGATTTTCTGAGCAAACTATCTAGTCATCTTTAAATCAGGGGTAGTTCCTCCCCCCTTATTTAAATATCTTTCTTCTTATTAGAATCCCTAAGACTTATTCTTCATATAATTATATATATGTATATATATATATATGATCCTAGGATTTAGAATAACCTTAGAAGTCACTTAATCCACCCCTCCCCACTATTTCACAGATAATGACCTTAGGTTGTGACAAAGAAAATGATTTGTCCAAGTCACAAAACTAAATTGCAAAGCAGAGATTTGAATTCAGTTCCATTTCAAGGTTGGAAGCAAAATTTTACCTTCTACATTCCAAGCTCTCCCCCAGTTTCTAAGGATCACTGGGAATGCTGACCATTTATAAGGATAGAACAGTTTAGAACTGAAAAAGATCAATTGTGTTACGAAGAAAAAACTAATGCTTTGATCTAGTTGTATAGCTCAGTATCGCTTTCTTTTCCAAGACCTATTTTCTCTGTGGTAGGAGGAAATGTATTATTATGGCCACCATTCCAAATAGCTAGGAGAAAGTGAGACATAATTTGATAACTAAATAATCATATTTCCACATGTTAACCTCAATATTATAAAAATGAAAAATTTGAAGATAATTAAATTTATGGAGCATGAAATGAGCAGATTAGGATACCAATTTCTAAAATGTCAATATTGTCAAGATGAATAATTTTGAAAACTTTGAGAACTGTGATCAATATGACCATGATGCCAGAGGACCAAAGAAGAGACATTATCTATCTCCTAACAGAGAAATTATGGATTTATGGGATAGAAGGAGAAATACATGTATATTATAAACCAATGATAGACTTTGTTTGGCTTGATGATACACATTTGTTAGGCAGTTAAGTGGCAGTTAAGTTAAGTGATGGAGTATTGGGCCATGAGTCAGGAAGACCTGAATTCAAATTCTGCCTTGGATGCTTACTACCTATGTAACCCTGGACAAGTCACTTAATTCTGTTTGCCTCAGTTTTCCCATCTGTAAAATGAGCTAGAGAAGGAGATGGCAAACCACTCTATAGTTTTTGCTAAGAAAACCCCAAATGGGTTTAGTTAAGAGTTGAATATGACTGAAAGAACTGAACATAGATGTATTATAAGGAATTAGTTTTCTCTTTTTCCCCCCCAATAATATAGGAAGTGGGAGGGAGATTTCTGTTCATTCAAAAATAAAATTTAATTTTAAATAAAAAGACAGCTAAGCACAGTTAGAAGCATCATGCCAGTGGAAAGAATAGTGAGCATTTTTCATCAGGAAGCCTTAGGCTTTAATCTTGCCTCTGACACCTAGTATCTGTGTGACCTGTGCAATCTCTATGCAAGTCAGGTAACTCTCTAAGATTCATCTACTTAGCCATAGACTTACAGCATGTTTCCTAAATGGGAAATCCCCCCATCTGACAAAACACAAATCCTTCCGGTATGGTATTCTGGTATTCCTTGACTAAAGTGGGTGGAATCCTGACTCACTGTATATATGAGTAATAGAACAGACACACAAGTTACCATAATATCAGCTAACACATGGAAAATCCATAAAGTAAAAGTAATATATTCCCTCCTCAAGAAAGGAGGAGTCTTTTCTATACTGAAAAAGCAAAATGGTATAATAGAAAAAACCCTTGATTAGAAGCCACTCAAGTTTGTGATAGAGCTAGCTCTTATTGGCTAGCTAGTGCTGATTGTTAAATTTTCAACATGAGCATTTACACTTAAGAAATTGTCAAATAAATCAGGATTTGACTTGTTTTGTGATTGTCTAGATTTAAGAAAGTGATGTTAAATATTAATAATGCAGTTTAAAAGTAAAAAGCACATTCTTTTTTCTTTTTAGAAAGCCAGTTTTTAAACATTTACTAGGACACTTCTGCAGTCATCAGATCAGGGTTCGAATCCCAGTTCTATTTGTTTCCTGTGCGAGTTTGGGTCTCTCTGGCTTCATAACTTCTTCACATATAAAATGAGAGAATTGAACAAAACAACATCTCTGGCTCATGAACTTAGGATCTATTTCTTATGCAATTTGCAGCACCCGAGGAAGGTCTTTTTGCTTTTACTCATCAAATTGAAATATAACCATTTGAAGACCACATTAAACAGAAAGAAGAGCCTTCTGGTTGTTGAAAATTTAAATGGAGGACTGGCTACCCAGTTTATCTCCTGAAGAATTTTACACATCAGCAGCAGCTAGCTAACTAGCAATTACATAGTGCTTTTAATTCAGGTTTCCAAAGGACTTTACAAATATTATTTCATTCTATCCTCATAACCAACCTTGGCAAGTAAGTTCTATTCTTATCCCCATTTTACAGATGAGTAAACTGAGGCAGACAGCAGTTAAGTGACTTGCCCAGGGTCACACAACTAGATTATGTCTGAGACCAAATTTGAATTGAAGTATCCACTGCACCATCTAGCTGCCAGTTGGGAAAAGTTCTCACAGCAGATAGTTGAGGTTCTGGAGAAGGATTATGGACTAAATAAGCTCTGATGATCCCTTGCACACCAATATTGTGCTATTTCTACTTACCTTAATGTGTTATTTTAAAGGCAATAGCAGAAATGGAATGTGAACAATTTAAACAATCCCTGGTAGCATTTGTGGAAACTGTTCCTTGGACCTGTACGGGCTGTACTCAAGCTAGAGGCAGTTCTATGAGTGGGGAAGTAGGGATCCAGCTAGTGAGTAATAACCAGATTCTTCTTCCAGCTCACAAAGGTGCCCTGTGGACTTAGAAGAGGAAACTGGAAGATAAATGATTTCTCTGGAGATGTTTGGTCCCCCCAAGGAATCAGGAGGCTGTAATGCCTATACCACAATTTCCCTTTTTTTAAAAGTTAATAACCAGAGCGAAGGAAGATTCAGGGTTGTGTTTTTTTTAAAGACAAATACAGAAAGGCTTCTGAGGAAGGTGTTTGGGAGAATCCATGTTAAAAGCCACCAAATTCTTAGTCAATATCTTCATTCTCATCTAGTTAAGCATTTGTCCTTTAAGGTAACTATTAGCTTGGCCCTTATTTTTTAACTACTTCAAGACTGAGGAACTGAAAGTGATTTTCCTGCTCATAGTATTTGGGACTCACTTTTAAAAAGTGGGATGTGTAATTTTATCTGTCTAGCCAGCATCAATCACCAATATGCATCTATTTAGCACCTACTGTGTATAGGCATTGTATTAAGAATTGGGGACATAAAAAAGGCAAAAAAGAGTTTCTAACTTTTTAGGAGTCTAATGGGGGACACAATGTATATGCAATCACATACAAAGATATATATGTATATATATTCATATGCATAATACAAAAATGTATATTCACATATCTATGTACACATATGTGCATGTTTGCATATGGACACATATAAATTTGTGATAAATTAGAGACGAGCAACAGAGGGACTGCTAACAATCTTCCTTTCCCATGCTGATCACTAGCTTCTCTGCAATTTATAGACTTACGGTTTTCTGGGGGCCACAGAAAGGTATAGGGACTTGCTTAGAGTTTCACAGAGACTTGAACCCACATCTGGCTGATTCAGAAGAGGGACCACTTTTAAGCCAAGCTGCCTCACTTACATGACTTAATGTATATTATAATCACCTATATATGTTCTAGTCCCCCATACATTTTTTTTAGGAGTATGGTGTCTCCCCTATAGAATATAAACTTCTCAAGTGCACAGATTAGTTATTTTTTTTGTCTTTATGTCCCACAGTAGGTGCTAAATAGATGCATATTGGTGATTGATGCTGGCTAGACAGATAAAATTACACATCCCACTTTTTAAAATATATCATATTGTCTTGTATACATTAGGCACTTAATAAATGCTTATTGATTGACTGGAAATTCCATAAGGGCACACTCTTTATTTATCCCAACTCAAAGGAGTTTTCTGTACATAGAATTTGTTTAACACATGTTCAACATCTAGCACTGAAACTGAAAGCATGGAATAAGGAAAGGTGATGCTACTCTTAAAAATTAGTATTCTCTTGAAAGGCTATTAGTTTTTCACTTGTATAATTAATTTGCTGAGAGGACAATTAGTTTTCTTCAGTGCTGACTTCCTATTTTTTCAGTTCATAGATAATAGGAGTATAGATTTATAGCCATAAGAAACCTTGGAACTTATTAAATCTAATCTCATTTTACTGATGAAAAAAGTGAGACTCAGAGACATTAAAAAGTTTTTGGGGCAGGTGGGTAGCTCAGTGGACTGGGAGTCAGGCCTAAAGATGGGAGGTCCAAGGTTCAAATCTGGTCTCAGACACTTCCCAGCTGTGTGACCCTGGGCAAGTCACTTGACCCCCATTGCCTAGCCCTTACCTGACTTAGAACCAATACACGGTATTGATTCCAAGATGGAAAGTGTTTAAAAAAAAAAGTTTGCCCAAGGTCACACAGTAAGGGATTGGATTAGTATTTGAACACAGATCTTCCTGATTCAGAGTCTATTTCTATATCCCCTAATTATTCCTATGGGAACTGCTACTGAAAAAAAGTAAATAGGGTGTAAATTAGAGTATATTGTATAATACTACCGGAACAAAAACCAACACATGAGGTTTTCCTACTTCAAATGTTGACATTCACTGGATGCTAGTGACACCTTCTGGTCTCCTGGAGCATCTCACTCACTCATCCAATTATTTCAGCAAATATAAACCATCTAAGAAGCCAATTTAGTGCCATTTGAGAGAATGTTTGTCAGGAATAAAGGGAAGATGGAGGTGATCATTCTGACTTTGTTACCTATGACCTTCTTGTGAGAAAAAAGGTTCTTTATTCCTTTTTGGTATCTGAAGAGGACCAATGAACCATGGGATGATGACTTGATTTGGGTATGAATTGGATTTAAGAGTTGTGCAAAATGTCAGCCTCACTCTCTCTTGCAGTCATTAAAGTCCCCTGGCAAGATAAAAATCAAGATGACTGAGATGACCTTGAAATTGTAAATGTTAAATAACTAAATTGCTGGTAGCTATATGAGGGCTGCCGGAATTTTGACAAAGGGACAGATCAAGGTAGGATTTCTCATCTATTTATTAAGGGCAGGTTAGGTGCAAGGTACCATGCCAGGATCTTTGGGTAGAAAGCCAGAATAAAAAGTCCTAGTCCTCTAGGAGCATTCATTCTACTGGAAAGATGGGTGTGAAATTACCCTGAGAGATAAAATACATAATAGGGATGCCACTACAAAATATTTTCAGGAGGGAAAGTGGATTTGACAACTGCAGAGAGGGGCAGGGCTGGTCCCCAGAAAGACCTGGAGGGACAGAGTGGTCACACTTCTCAGAGAAGTGAAGGTTATATTGAACTTTGAATGATGGGAAGAGTGGGTTGGATATAAATAGATGAAAAAGAAAGATGAGCACTTTGGAGAAAGAAGGGGAACATTCTAAGAACAAGGGGGAGGGGAATAATATCCTCTATGTAATTTCCTTAATATCAGTCAGCTATACTGATATTGTGGTGGTCCCTTCTACTGAGCAGGGGGCAGAAGGGAAGAGAAGTGGGACACAGATGAAATGTAAATCATATCTCAACCTTTGAATAACATATAAATGTCAGTTACTACCTACTATTACCATTATTATCATCATAAGCACTACTGGGAGGAAGCATGATAAAATAGAATGCTGGCTCTAAAGTTAGAACACTTCAGTTCTAATCTCACCTCTGATCTTTGTTAGTGCTGTGACCTTGGGAAAGTCACATACTTTCCAGGAACCTCTGTTTCTTTTGTAAAATGAAATGATCTCTGAAGTCCCTTCTAGATTTATGATTTTATGAGCCTTAGTGTGTAGCAAATCAGCATTACTCAAAGCACTGATCTCCTTCCTCCAGGATGCTTTCCCAGTCCTGTTCTGTGGGAGCCCTTCTGGATTTTGGACCATCATTCTAGAATTCAGACGGCATTGCCTTATCTAGTCCATCAGATCTAGTATCTAACAGTATTAGGATCTAGGATTGTACATCATTGAATTTTAGAGCTATAAAAGACCTGAGCATTTTTTTATAACTTTGATCCTTAGACTTTTTCTAGGTTATAAATTTGATCCCCAGAAATCAATGATTTGGAATACAGTTTCTCCAACTCTTTCCTTTCCCATCTTTTAATCATCCAAGATTCTCTGGGACACTTAATTTCCTTTCCTCAAAGTGCCCCATTTAAGACTTGGGTTTTCCTTCTAGATTTTTTTAAAGACATGGTTCCTTAGATTCAGTTCTTAGTGTATTCAACATCATATTTTATAAGTTCCTTATGCCTCAGTGACACGAGGGTGGTACAGTGAATAGAGTGCTGAGCCCAAAGTCTAGAAGACTCATCTTTTTAATTCAAAATTGACTTTAGACATTTATGAGCTGAGTGATCTGGACAAATCACTTAACCTTGTTTGCCTCAGTTTCTCCATTTGTCAAAAGAGAGATTGCCTAGAGAAGGAAATGGAAAACCACTCCTGTATCTTAACCAAGAAAATTTCCAATGGGATCACTAAGAGTCAGACATGATTGAAAAGTGACTGAAAATGCCTCAGTTGCATGAAGCAGCGAGAATCTCCTCCACTCTATCCCTGCACCTATTCTAACTAACAAAACTCATTGGATATGGAAGATTAAGGAGAATGGAGTCAAGAATGTGGTAATATATACCTTGTGGATTTGTTGTGAAACATGAGATAATATATACAAGTACTTTGTAAACCTTAAAGTGTACATAAAAGTCAGTTATTATTTAGACTCTGGATCATACATTTAAACTTTGACAATTGAGTTCAATCTCCCATGGCTGGAGAAGAGAATCCAATGATGAATACCTTCATGGGAGACTTTGACACCTTCCCCAGAATCACAGACTTAGAATTGGAAACAACTTTAGTAACCCCCCAGTCCAACCTATACCTGATAGAGTCTACATGATCACATTTTCAACATACTTTTTTTGGTCTCTTTTTGACAGGGAATCAGGTCATTCTATTGTTGGGTAGCTTTAATTTTTAGAATTGCCCCCCTAACATCAAGCTTTAAATTTGCTTCGTTCATTCATTTGGTAGCATTTATTAAGCTTAAGCTATATTCCAGGAATAGTGCTAAGTGCTGGGGTTTCAGAGATAAAACAAACAAACAAAAGAAGCATTCATTGTCCTCCAAAAACTTTTACCCTTTGAGGACATGCAGAGTAACACCAGTTTTTCTTCCATAAGACATCCTTCCAAATGCTTAAAGATAGCAATCAAATTCCCATGAATTTTCTCCAAGCTAAACACCCTCAATTCTTTCAATTTATTCTCATATGGTATGATTTAAGACCTCTTATTATCCTTGTTTCTTTCCCCTTTCACACTCCAATTTTTTACAATAATTTCTACAGTGAGGTACCCAGGATTAAACACAATACCGTACCTAATGCTAGGTGGTACAATGCCTAAATGCCAGACCTGAAGTCAGGAAGATGCATCTTCTGGATTCAAATCTGGCCTCAGACATTAGCTTTGTGACACTGGACAAGTCACTTAACTTTATTTGCCTCAGTTTCATCATCTGTAAAATGAGCTTGAGAGGAAAATGACAAACTATTCCAGTGTCTTTGCCAAGAAAACTCCAAAAGAGGTCATGAAGAGTTAGACACAAATGAAAATGACTAAATAACAACTCAAAGTATGATATGAAAGGTACAGCGTTCGTCATAGCTTTTCTATTGCAGCTCAAGAGTACATTAGTTTTAGGGTTTTTTTTTTGCTATAATATTACCATATTCACTTATATTGAGATTGTAGTCTATTAAAATGCCCAGATCTTTTTCAGATAACTCCTGCCTAACTCCTCCTCTACTTTTTGCTTGTGAAATTATATTTTGAACTCATGTGTATGACTTTACATCTATCTCCATTGAATGTCATCTTCCCTTCAAACCAATGCTCTAGTTTAACAAGTCTTTTTTGGATCTGTTGCCTCTATTATTATCTGTGATGGCCATTTATCCAACCTCTGCAAATCTGATGGGAAGGTGATCTATGCCTTTATATATGTATATCATTAATAATAATGCTAAAAAGCATAAGACCAATCATAAATCCTTGAAGCACTCCACCAAAGACCTCTTTCCAAATGGACATTTAATCATTATTGACTAATCTTTGAGCCTTGCTATTTTACCAATTCCAAATCCAATTGTGCTGTTGTTTAATCTATTCATGTATCCCTTTGTCATTTTCTAGAGGATAACATTAGATGTTTTTTTTTTTTTGACACTGCTAAGATTTAGTTAAACAATATACATTGCATTCCCTTGATCTCCTATTTTAGCAACCCTGGTGTAATGGCAAAGAAGGTTAATTTGATACAAATTATTTTTGATGAAGCCATATTAGCTAGACCTTTGTAATCATCTTTTCTTTTTCTAGATGTTTATTATCTAATCCGGAATTTTGCAAATAATTAGAGTTAAGCTTGCTGAATAGCACCTTTGATGTCTTTTTCCTTTAAAGTCCTTGACCTGCATATTCTACCCTGCTGTTTTCTTCACTATATTCTTTTCTGTTTTTTAAATCTTTTTTCTTGAGTAACACATTCCCTTCTCATCAACATTTCAACATGAGCAAATGGAATTTGAATCTCATCTTCAGTTACCATCTTTTATCATATCAGTGTTGAAACATAAAATCATTCAACTGTTCATTTTGTTAGATTATGCAACAATGAGGTGGTAAAGAGATAGAGAGCTGGGCCTGGAGTTAGGAAGGCTTGAGATTAAATATGACCTCAGACACAAACTGTGAAACCTTGGACAAATCTCTCTGCTGCCTTGGTTTCCTCATGTAAAAAGGAGATAATAATCGTTCCTGTATCTGAAGTTTATTATGAGGATTAAATGAAGTAATATTTATAAAGCACTTAACACAGTGTCTGGTACATAATATTGTAGCCATTTATCCTTAATTTTGAAGAGGAGCAATGACATAATTTGCTCATAAATTGGAATTTAGTGGGATAGACTTGTAAAAAGACATCAGTTTTACCCATTCTTCCAGAGTTGTCTTCATCCACTGGCAGTGCAAAAGTTAGAATGACTGAAAATGGCCCAGGATGCAGTGGATGACTTTAGCATCTTTGATATTCAATTACACTCTAAGTCCTCCATAGCATCTGCTTTTTCTACTTTCATGACCCATTGGAACTAACTGTTCTCAACTGCCTATTCTGACAGGGAGAGTCCTCATATGCATGGGGTGGGCATCCCCCTAACTCACCAATAGGTTTGAGGTCTATCATTTACCTTCACTCTGGTTTAGCTGGTGTGGTGTGCCAAAATGATTTTTCCAGGGTGTGGCCACTGCATATGCTATAGCTTCTTGGAGCCACAGGTGAGAGTTGAGTTGTGGGCCCTCAGGTAGATAAGCAGCCCTGAAAAAAGCTTGGAAAGCTCTAATTCAAGAGGGGTTAGTCCTCTCTGAATACCCCATACATTCCATCTGGCACATAAGTACTAAATAGATGCTGCTATTTTTTGTATGCCTAGTTCTTTTTCTTCCTGCAGCAGATATGACTTGTCTTCTGATTCATAGAAGTTAGTACTGAAGTATGCCTTCAAGGGGTAACATTCCTAGGCTTAAAGCATGGCTTTAAGATAAAGAGCAGGGTTATGGTAGAAAAAGTCCAAAGGGAAGTGTGGAGAGGAATGAGATTTGAAAACCTGACTTCAAATGTAAATCTGATCTCAGATACTTACTAGGTATGTGACCCTTGACAAATCATGTCATCTCTGCCTAAAATTTTTTAAAATGAGCTAATGTCAGCATTTTCCAAGTGTTTTGTGAAAATAAAAATGAGATAGTATTTGTAAAATGCTTTGTGAACCTTAAAGTGTTATAGAAATACTAGTTATTATTATTGTTATTGTTGTTGTTTTTGATAGTAATAATAGTAGCAGAAGCAATAGGTAACACCATCATCTACTTCTGCTTTGTAAAGATCATTTTAGCGTTGTGACTTAAAATCTAAATTTAATTGGTCACCAGGGAAAATCCCAAATAATAAAATACCCAAGTGAGCTGGAAATTTATGGTGATTTAATTGATATAGTGGAAAGAGATTAAGAAGAAGGAAGAAGGAAAGGGAGTAGGATTTCTCCCACCTGGCTAGTGCCAGAAGGAAGACCAGAAGTTCTAGAAAGTAAGGAGGAAGTAATCAGCCTGACCTCCAAAAGGGCTTAGCCAAAATGCCTGAACCTGAATCAGCTCAAGGGCAAACTCACAGCCAAACCCAGACAAATAGCTGTCACCACGCCAAGATGTCAGAATGCTTAGCACACTGCCAGCCAGAGTCACCTCTTTGGGAAAAAAAGAGAGAGTGCTTTATATAGATGGTTTTACACCACTTTCCTGCATTTCATCTGTACCAATGATAGCTTAGCTTGACTTAGGACAGCCCAGAGGTCTGTCTGCTGTTTCTGATTTGATAGCACATGCCCATGTAATGTGGGTGTGCACATTCCTGGGTGCTAGGCCAAGCAAGATGGAGAGAATCTAAAAATCACAGCTTCTTCCTCTTTATTCTCACAAAGCACATTGTGGCAGCAGAAGAAATGTATATCATTTATTTTTTTTTTAAATTTCTTTACCTTATGTCTTAGAATCAGTGCTAAGTACTGGTTGCAGGACAGAAGAGTGGTAAGGACTAGGCAATTGGGGTTAAGTGACTTACCCAGGGTCACATAGCTAGGAATGTGTGAGGTCAAATTTTAACCTAGCTCATTCTGACTCTAGGTCTGGCTCTTTATCAACTGAGATACCTAGCTGTAAATGTACCCCATTTCACCAAGAATCATTAGAAACAATGTTAAGAAATTGTGTTAAGGTACCTGAAAGATCCAGTGACTATAAGGAGAATGAGAAGGTGGAGTTCAAAGAGTTAGGTTAAGCTATTTAGAACAGAGCAAAAATGTAGTACTTCTCTAATGGATAGTTTGTACTATAATCCATAGCAGAAGTGTTAAATATGTAACCCCACAAAACTCCCAGGGCAGCTAGATTCAGATTAATATAGATTGGGAAAAGCTTACCAAAATAAAAATACATTAAAACATAAATAATGTTAATGCAGTTTTCCAAGTAGATATTCTGCTCATAGGGATCTAGTTTTGAGTTTGATGCTACTGTTACAGGTCACTCAGTTCTTCCTCCTTGTGTATGAGTGAGAGTGTGTGAATGTCTGTGTGTGTGTGTGTGTGTGTGTGTGTGTGAGAGAGAGAGAGAGAGAGAGAGAGTACGTGGCTGTTTGAGAAAGTGTCAATGCCTCTGTGGGTATGATGGCCCACCCATTGAGCCTTAAGCTGATCTATTCCCAGAGTAGTCTTGAGAGCTAATGGTAAGTCATGGTCTATGCTGAAATGGAGAAAACAATCTTGATTATTTCAAGGTCCACTGAAAACCAATCAAATGCAATGGAAATGAGGCAAATCAGGGAGGAAACCAGTTTTGGCTTCCAGATCCCCAAACTACTTCAGTTGTAAAGAATCATCAAAACATTGACTAGGAAGCATATTTACTTTCCCTGTCCTGGCCCCTTGGTCAACTCTTCCTTTCTCCATCTTTCCTTCCCTTGCAAATGAGAAAGGGACAACACCACCACTTGGATTAATGCAATGAATACCATAACTCAAGCTCAGTCTTCACTGTCTCTGTCTCATCTCAATGTGCTAGTTTCACACCTTCCCAGCAATGGGAAGTAATTCATTTTTTAAACCCCCTCTTTTCTAGCTCCTGCTGTGATTATTCATAAAATACTGTTTGTATCAATAAAAGTCTTAATGAACTATAGCAGGCGACAATGTCATGAAGAATGTGAGAGCAAGATGTGTCAAGAAGAGGCAGTCATGGTAAAATTCTGAGAGATAATTGGGAATTGACAGCATTTCCTACATATTCATCTTTGTTTCTTCTGGTTTTCTCGGGGGAGGCTTATTTATCAGGTTTTTCTGGGGAGCTCCTCCAATATCTGTTATCCTTGTCACTAGATTGTGGCTGAATCTATATGCTGAAACTGCCCTAGTAGAGGTGAAACACTTATTGATTTCAGTATTATATGAAAAGTTATTTAAGTTAGTCAAATTTAAGACAAAGAAAAAATATCTCCCAAAGATCCATAAAACAATAAAGCTCCAAATTCAGGTCACCCCTTAAGTATAAACATGTATGAAAGGTTTTACTGAAATCTTTCTTTCCCCCATTCTATTAAATATGAAAGCACACTCCTGCTAAATTAACCTAGAACACTTTGTCTGGATCAACTTTTGGCTTCTGTCATGGTCACATGGGAGCTTAAAAATGACTGTAGAGTTTTAGAGTAGGAGGGGAGGAAAATCTGTACCTATGATTTCATTGGTTTAGGGAATTATCAGGGTGGAAATTTCTGCTTCCATTGCAGAGTGACTAGGTCACTCATGAGGTTTAATGACTTTCCTATAGTCTCAGTATAAGTCTAAGGCTGGCCTTGAACCCATGTATTCTTGACTCCAAACTAACTCTCTACCATTAGTCAGGATGGCTCTCAATAAAATTTATTAAATATATAATAATTATGCTAATTTTGAGAGCAAATACATACAAAATGCTACTATTCTGAAGCTCTTTCACATACATAAACATGCTAAATCCTTGGGAACTTTGGGAAAGAGAATAGGTTGAGGATTTTTTTCTCCTTTTTTTTAGATGATGAAACAGAGCCCCAAAGTAAGTGGTAGAGCCAACAGTCCAAGCCAAATCTAATCTACTGATTCTGAGACCTGTGTCCTTTTGGTTACATATTTCTGTCTTTTTAGAAAGTTTTATTTTTTTTATGTTACAAAGATTTACAGATTACTCTCACTTTGTAAGAGTGATTTGCCATTTAGTAGACTGAAAGCTCCTTGTAGGAAGAGATTTTCTTTTATACCCTCCTATGTTCTAGACAGAGACTGCTAGGTGGTGTGGTGGATAGAGTGCCAGGTCTGGAGACAGGAAGACTCCTTTTCCTGAGTTCAAATATGACCTCAGACACTTACTAGCTATGTGAACCTAGGTAAGCCATTTGATTCTATTTGCCTTAGTTTCCTCATCTGTAATATGAGCTGGAGAAGGAAATGGCAAGCCATTCCAGTTTCTTTGCCAAGAAATCTCCATGGAGAGTCAGACACAGCACTACTGAAATGATCAAATGACAACAATAAATCATCTAGGCAATGCAAGAGTGCCCTTTCCAAGCCTTATAGGCTTACTAAAGATGCTGATTTTAGTTTTGTGAATAATTTAAATTGTCTGAAGGCAAAAAAATAAGCTCTACATTACCTAAATATTCCAGACAATTCTAATAATGGCACTTTCTTCTACTAAAATATCTGGGTAATGTTATCATAGCTGAAACTCCAGTTTCAGTGCTGACTAAATTCCCTAAATATCCCTAGCCATGGTGCTGGCCACACTTCTAGTATCAGTGCCAAGATGGTGGCCTCAGCCTTTTCATTTGTAAAATGAGGAGATTGGATTATGGGATCTCCAGGGTCCCCTTCAGCTTTAACATTCAATTTTAGAGGTTTCTCTGTCCCTTTAAAATCAATCCATTTGCTTTGTGATGCCTAAAATTCTGTAAACAACAGTGTTTTACTTTACATTTAGAGATTAGGTTTAAAATGTAAATAGGCATAGGGGAGAGAATAGATGGAAACACATGCATGCAATAAATGGGCAAGCATTTATGAAGTGCTTTATAAGTACTAGAGGCATTGTGTTAGACACTGGGGATACATAATAAAAAAAAGCAACACTCAAGTTTAATCAACCAATTAATAAATAAGGATAAATGACTTTTTTAAAGTCCTTACTTGTTTTATTAGGAAGACTGTGCTAGACTATAAGTGGACATGTTCCTCTGCAGTATGTGTAGAGTCCACAGGGTGAGAGAAATATCTTCTTTAATCTCTGCATCTCCTCCAGTGGCCTAGTATAAAACACAATAGTGTGTGTGTGTGTGTTTGTATATGTGAATACAGATATACATATATATGGAGAGAGAGGCGGGAGAGAGGGAGAAAGGGGGAGAGAAAAAAGGGGGGAGGTGGAAGGGGAAGGGAGGAAGAAGGGAAAAGGGGAAGGAGAGAGAGAGAAAGAGAGAGAGAGAGAGAGAGAGAGAGAGAGAGAGAGAGAGAGAGAGAGAGAGAGAGAGAGAGAGAGAGAGAGAGAGAGAGAGAGAGAGAGAAAGAGAGAGAAACATGAGAGGTTTGGGAAGAGAAAACCAAGAAATGAGAATGAGACACTGGGGGTTCCAAATACTTTATAACTCAGCCTATCATTGACTTTAAGAGAGGGACAAACTGAAACTGTAAAGATGCATTTTTGGTATGTGAGGTTGGGAATAAATATCACTTTGATTTATAGGTTAAAATTTGTTTAGAAAGAACATCATATTAGGAGGAGAACCTGGATTCAAATCTTGGTTCTGTAAATTTTTGTGACCTTGGCTAAGACAATTTACATTTCTGGATCCCACCTTTCTTATCTATAAAATGAGGGGATTCCAAAGTGGATAAAGTTAGAGTTGGGAGAGACCTTAGAATTTATCTAGTCCATTTCTCCTCATTTCAAAGTTGAGGACACTGAGACACTGAAAGGTTTAGAGATTTGATCAAAGTCAAAACCATGTGATAAAGCTAGAATTTGGACCCAGGTCTTCTACTCCAAATTGGATTCTTTAATGTCCTGCTTTGAGAAAAATGGGGATGTTTAACTGAGATAAAATGAGACTTAGCAGAGGCATGACAGCTGTATTTGAAAAGTTCTAACAAGGAAGAAGGATTAGATTTATCTTACTTAGGCCTAATGTCAAAGCTTAGAGCAATAGGTCAATGCTGCAGAGATAAACATTTCTTTAAAAATTATTTATTTATTTATTTAAAATATTTTTCCATGTTTCTGTGATTCATTTTCTTTCCCTCCCCTATTCCCTCCCTATCCCCAGAGCCGATAAGCAATTCCACTGGGTTGTACAAATGTTGTAACTTGACATATATTTCCATATTATTCATTTTTGCTATAGAGAGTTTTTTAAAGCCTAAGCCCCAAATCACATACCCATATATACATGTGATAAATTATGTCATGTGCTTTTCTTTTGTATTTTTACTCCCATAGTTCTTTCCCTTAATGTGGATAGCATTCTTTCCCATAAGTCCTTCAGGAGTATCCTGGATTATTGCATTGCTATTAGTAGCAAAGTCCGTTACACTGGATTGTTCCACAATGTTTTCCTTTCTGTGTACATTGCTCTTCTGGTTTGCAGAGCTTCATATAAAGAAATACTTCCTAAATATTAAGGTTTTTGAAAAGAAGTATGGTCTGTCTTGGAAGATAGTGGCCTCTTCATTACGTTAAGTCTTTAAGCAAAGTTTGACTGCTAATGTAAAAGGAATTATTGTTATTTTTTGTTTTGTACCAGTTGTTTTTATTTCTTTTAAATATTTTATTTTTACAGATTACACATTGATATGATTTTTAATATTAATTTTCTAACATTTTGCAATTCTTGCCCTCCCTCTGTGATAGAGGCAAGCCAGAAAGAGAGAACTTCAGGCTTGCAAACCAAGCTGGGGACCTGATCTGCAAAATCAAGGAGAAGGTTCCAAAAGGAATGTTCCCAGGAGGAGAAGGCAGTTGAAGCTGGAGGGGACTTCTGTCTCTCTCTGCGGTTGACTGACCAAGAAAGGAGGCAAGCCTGGCTGAAGAGGGAAGAAGCTGAAAACTAATCTTGTTAGCTTTTGTCCCAGGCTGAAGGACTCTTGAGGGGGGCTTCTGAAATTAGGCTGAGAGACTTGGTGGCTTTGTGGAGAAGAAAAAAAGAATAACAGTTGTCCTCCATCTCTCTGGCTGTCTTGGAGTCACAGCTGGACTGATTTCCCAAATTCCTCCTATCCCTCATTATAGATTAGGGAAACCCTCATCCCTCTTTCCTCAGTTCTCTATCCTGTTGTTTTCCAATAAACCCCTTACCTGAGAAAGAAAACAAGAGTATCTCCATAGTCCACTGGAGGGGAGGAGTGAAGCCACAAGCTTCAAGAAGAAACTGGGAGGCTTGAAGAAGGGAAGGGGGGTGAGGGAGTGTGCGGGATCTGGGAGTGAAGGGAGGTGGAGGTTAGGAAATATATTGATCTACTAGTCATCAGTAGGGATCAGTAGGCAAACCCCAGAACATTCCCCTGTAGCAGTATCCCTGTAGCAGCATCTCTCAGTGTCTCTCAAAGAACTTCTATACCCATTGTACCTAGGCATCCCTCAGGGTGTCTCCTATCAGCAGTTCCCTCTAGTCACAAGCCAGAGTACATCAGTTACAACAACAAGAAATAGTTTCACAGATTATCCATTTATTACACCTCCCACCACTGCCCCATCCCCAAGAAGGCAGGAAATATGACATAGATTGTACATGTGTTATTACATAATACATATTTCCATGTTCATCATTCTCTGAAAGAAAGGGAAGATATGCACTGCTTACACTTGAGAAAAAGTCTTGGAGGAAATAAAGTGAAGAATGGTATGTTTCACTTTGAATTCAGAGTTCATCTGTTTGTTCTATAGCAATGAACAGCCTTTTTATGTCATGAATCACTTGGAATTGTTCTGGATCCTTGCATTGCTGATAGTAGTTAAGTCATTCATAGTAGATCATTGTAATTTATTGTTATTATTATGTACATTGTTCTCCTGTTTCTATTCCTTTCACTTTGCATCACTTCATATAAGTCTTTCCAGGTTTTTTTGTGATCATATTATTTTTATGACACAATAGTGTTCCATTACACTCATATACCACAACTTGTTCAGCCATTCCCTAGCTGACAGACATCCCTTCAGTTTCCAGGTCTTTGTCACCACAAAAAGAGTTGTTCTCAACATTTTTGCATAAGCAGATCCTTTTCTCATCTTTTTGATCTCGTTGGGATGCAGACTTAGAAGTGGTGTTGCTGGATCAAATGATATGCACAGTTTGATGATTCTTTGAGCATGATTCCAAATTGCTTTCTAGATTGGTTGTATCAGTTCATAGCTCCACCAACAGTGTTTCTGTGTCCCAATTTTTCCATGTTCCCTCTAAAACTTATTATTATCCTTTTTTGCCATTAATCAGCCTGATAGATGTAAAGTAGCACCTTAGGGTTGTTTTAATTTGCATTTTTAAAATTAATTGTTATTTGGAACAGCACTAGGGAAATATTTAATTTTTTCATCTAATAACTGCCTGTTCATATTCTTTGAACTTGTCAGTTGGGGAAAGTTTTATATTCTTATAAATTTGACTGGGAATTAAGACCTTTGCCAGAGACACTTGCTATAATTGTTTTTTGCTGATTTTGTTGTTTCTCTTTGAATCTTGGTTTCATTGATTTTGTTTGTGCAAAACCTTTTAAATTTAATTAGTCAAAGTTATTTATTTTACATCTCATAACATTCTCTATGTCTTGTTTGGATAGAAATTCTTCCCTTATCCATAGAGCTGACAGGTAATCTATTATAGGTTCCTCTAATTTGTTTATGGTGTCACCTTTTATTTTCAAATCATTTATCCATTTTGACTTTACATTGGTATATTGTTTGAGATGCTGGTCTGTGCCTAGTTACTGCTATAGTTTTCCAGTTTCCCCAGCAGTTTTTTCCCTAATAGTAAGTTCTTCTGTCAAAAGCTTGGATCTTTGGGTTTGTCAAATACTAAGTTAATATAATAATATACTACTATTTGTTGAGTGCCTAATTTATTCTATTGACCCACTACTCTTAGTTAGTACCAGATTGCTTTGATAATTTCTACTTTATAATACAATTTGAGATCCAGTCGTGTAACTAAGCCACCTTCTTTTGTATTTTTTAGAAAAAAAATCTCTTGATATTCTTGGCCATTTTTTCCCATCTCTATGGAATAATTTTTGTGGGTAGTTTTATTGGTATGGCACTGAATGGGTAATTTAATCTAGATGGAATTGCCATTTTTATTATATTGATATTATCTATGAGCAGTTAACGTTTTTCCAATAGTTTAGATCTGACTTTACTTATGTGAAAAGTGTTTTGTAGTTGTTACAGTTTCTGGGGTTTGTCTTTACAGGTGGGTTCCCAACCATTTTATATTGTCTACATTTATTTATTTATTTATTTTTTTAATATATTTTATTTGATCATTTCCAAGCATTATTCGTTAAAGACATAGATCATTTTCTTTTCCTCCCCCCGACCCCCCATAGCCGACGCGTAAGTCCACTGGGCATTAGATGTTTTCTTGATTTGAACCCATTGCTTTGTTGATAGTATTTGCATTAGAGTGTTCATTTAAAGTCTATCCTCTGTCATGTCCCCTCAACCTCTGTATTCAGGCAGTTGCTTTTTCTCGGTGTTTCCACTCCCATAGTTTATCATTTGCTTATGAATGGTGTTTTTTTCTCCTGGATCCCTGCAAGTTGTTCAGGGACATTACAGTCTACATTTATTTTAAATGAGATTTCTCTTTGTTGTTGGAATTTATTGGCAGTATAGAGAAATATTGATGATTTATGTGGATCATTTGTGTTCTTCTTGGCAAAGATATTGGAGTGGTCTGTCATTCTCTTCTCCAGCTCATTTTACAGATTAGGAAATTGTGGCAAACAGGGTTAAGTGACTTTCTCAGGGTCATACATCTAGTGTCTGAGGCCAGATTGAACTCAGGAAGATGAGTCTTCCTTGATTCCAGGTCTTACATTTTATTCACTGTACCACCTAGCTATCCCTTGTGGCACTTGCTCTAGTGCAAAATAAATCCTAGTTAATGGTTGTACTTACTACCTTTATACTTAACATATAACTAACTGCAGATGTGGTCATATAGTGATAGTGAAGGATATAGTGAATATATTCAGGA
Source organism: Monodelphis domestica (assembly GCF_027887165.1). Classification (NCBI taxonomy): domain Eukaryota; kingdom Metazoa; phylum Chordata; class Mammalia; order Didelphimorphia; family Didelphidae; genus Monodelphis; species Monodelphis domestica. Next base: position 128,669,747 of record NC_077233.1, read on the forward strand.
TAGTGAAGTGGCATAAGCTTCAGCCGGGGAGTCAGGTAACCTTGGTTCTGGTCCTAGTCCTGCCACTAAGTGCCATGGAAATTTGGACAGAGCTCTGGACCTCAGTTTCCTTATCAATCAAGTGGTAGGTTAGGTTAGATGATCTCTAAGTTTCCTTTCAGCTCTAAAATTCTATAGTTCTGGAACCCCGTGCCTTTTTAGTCAGATTCCTTCTATTCTAAGCAAATTTAATATCCTGTATTGGAACCCCATAATCATGAGCATCTATCTTAGGGGATTGCTCTGAGGGATAAGAACATCTTAGAGAAGGAAGGAAAACAGGAAATAAACAAGCATGTTGTTAAGTGCCTACTCCATAAGAGGCATTGTGCTAAGAACTTTACAAATATGTCTTTTGATCTTTACAACAACCCCAATGAAGCTGGTGCCATTAATAATCCCATTTGATAGTGGAAGAAACTGAGCCAAATGGATATTAAATGACTTGGTCAGGTTCATCCCACTATTGAGAGTCTGAGACTGGGATTTGAATTTAGGTCTTCCTAACTCCAGAGCCAGATCGCTCTCCACTATGCCACTTAGCCACCTCTATTAAACAGCAAGTGTGAAAATACCATTACAACTAGTTGGGGGGAAATTATAAATGCCATATGTAGTTTTTCACTCTTTTCTTATTAAATTTTTTTCTCCACTATTTTCAAAGAGCATTCACAAATATATTCTCATTGAAGCTCCCTACTTAAGTCGGGAGTACACACATGCCTAGAATGAATTCCCTTTTCATCTCTACCTCTTAGAATGCTGGATTTCCTTTAGAACTCTGCCCAAGCACCATCTTCTACATGAAGCCTTTACTGATCCTTTCAACTACTAATGCCCCTCCCATATATTTTATATTTATTTAGAAATATAAATGTATTTGTAAATGCAATGTGCTTATTTTTGTGTGTATCATTGACAAGAAAGCATGTTAGCTCTTCATAGGAGAGACTACTGTCTTTGTACCCCCAAGTATGTGGCACAATTCTTGGCACATAGGTTCTTAATGGATGGTCTCATTTGATAGATTTGGAAACAAAGGCATAGAGAAAGGAAATGACTTGCCCAAAGTCAAAGACCATTAAATAGCTGGAGTTGAAACAAGAGCATGGGTCTTCCATTTCCTTAGCTTGGAGCTCATCTGATCCCCTACCTCTGTGGTGTCTACTGCAATTAGTATCCAGACATGGGGATGATGGGCAAGGCTCTGAGGCAAGTAACAGTAGCTGCCCCTGGGGCATGCAGTATGAAATAACTATATAAGCTTATTTCAAATAAGCAATAAGAGGGTGGTGAAGGAGGACTTTGGAGCAGGCAATAGGAGATTAGTACTCTTATACGATATCAATATATATGTATATTTCATGATACTTTCAAATATAGTTTATACAAAGGTTCTTTACCTTTCTTGTGTCATGGTTCTTCTTGGCAGTCTGGTAAAGCCTGTGGACCCCTTTTCAGAATAATATTTTTAATGCATATAATAAATTGCCCAGAATTAAAAAGGAAACCAATTGTATTGAAAGACAGCCATCAAAATATTTTTTAAAAACAACTTTACACATCCTAGGTTAAGAAGCCCATAAAATATTTCCTCTTTCCTTATGTTTTGAAGCCTGGAAAACACCCTCTTTTGGACAATGTTCTAGTTAGTTGTTATTTGGGGAATATTATGCCCATTCAGCATTGCAAAGGAGTGAACTTTCCAGAATTCCATCTGAATAATGTTTAAAGTCCTATAGCTAGGTGGTTCAGTGAATGCTGGGTTTGGAGTCAAGAAGATCTGAGTTCAAATCCAGATTCAATATTTACTAGCTTTGTGATTCTGTGCAAGTCACTGTCTGCTTGAGTTTACTCCATTATAAAATGGGGATAATAATATTTATTTCTCAGTGTCGCTATGAGGATCAAATGAGATAATATTCACAAAACTTTTAACACAGTACATGGCACAAAGTAAATGGCTAAAATGCTCATATGCTTGTTTCCTTTTTTCTTGCCTATCAAACTGATGAAAATGGAATGAATTTTACCTATAATTGAGTATTACATTTACACATTAGACAGTTTGGTGTTATTCTCTAGATTAGTCACAAGATGGCACCATTACATAGAGGGGAGAGAGAGAGAAAGAGAGAGAGAGAGAGAGAGAGAGAGAGAGAGAGAGAGAGAGAGAGAGAGAGAGAGAGAGAGAGAGAGAGAGAGAGAGAGAGCATGCCTATCAGAGCATGGTTGGAGAGCTCTAAAAATTCGTTGTTGAAGTAATGAACCTTCATTTAAAAACAGCAAGAACATAGATTGAACCCTCTCTTTATATGCTAAAACTGGCACTGGTTGTTCTTTGTTAAAGGTATGGAAGGGGGAAGTAAAGAATGCATCTAGACACCTACTCAGATCTTAAACCACCACCCCATCCCCAAGGGTGTTATTTGTTCCTATAGGAGCATTAAAAACTCATAGGCATTCCTCCTTAAGGAAGAAACTGTCAGCTATATGAATAGGGGATTAATTGAGCCATGAACCTCATTCCCTATCTATCCAGGCTCCTGAGGTTGATTGGTATTTCTTTCTACTGGTTCTGGATCAGAGGAACTAGAAGGGATCTCAGAGGTCATCAAGCCTCCCCACCCCATTTTACAAAGGAGGTAATGGAATTCTGGGATAGTTAAATGCCTTCTCCAATAAATGTCATTTGAGATTTTGATAAATGTTTTCTGCCTGGAGAGACATATACTTCTCATGGATATCTGTTTCTCATATGCTCCACCTTAAAGTAAGCTATGAAGCAATGCTGGAAGTAAGACAGGGACAGCGTGCTGGAAATAGGGTCAAAAGACTTGGCTGTTCTGCCTCATTACCTGGGTGAATTTGAACTAGTCATTAAACTTCTCTGGGCCTCTGTTTCCCTTTCTGTAGAATTGAAAATATTAGATAAATTGACTTCTAAGACCCCTTCCAATTGTGAAAATATTATGCTTTTGGAGGGTTAGAATAGGACCTAATGAACCTTTAAATCATTTCCATCTAAAGCACTTTGTGTATCATTCCTTTAACTTAACAGTGGCCATTCCATGGATGTAAGCTGGTACCCTGGCCATTTCTAGTATGATGTCTATATTCTGGCCAAGGAACTTCTCATGGAGGAGTTTTTAGCTTCAGAGATTATGACCACTTCCACTGAAATACAGTTTGACTTTTTAATAAAGGTCCCGCCTAAGTACAGGTTTCTGGCTAGTCCCCAAGTGCCATCTCTCATGTGTTAGTGATGGGGCAAGGATGATCTGTGTCAAAAATGCAACAAGAGCTGTTCTCTCAGTGGGTTTTAAAGGCAACAACTCTTTCTTCTGAATGTGTGGCTTGGGACTTTAAAAACTCTCCCCTAGACTTAGTGGGATTTCTTCCCTCTGTTCTCCCTGGAAGCAATAGTGACTGCTCACACGTTGGATGGAGCATATATATTGATGTAGACAAAGCTGAGCCTGAACCTCAAGTCTCTGACTTCCTCCTCTGCTTGTGCTTCTTTCCCTGAGAAAAAAGGACCAACAACTGTCCTGATATGGTTGCTTTCTAGCTCCATCTGAAGTCTGGAGTCACTGAGAGGGCTCAGCAGGAGGTGCTTTCACCAGCTATATCTTTCTCAAGGAGAAAATGACTACTGGCAGAAGAATGAGCCCCAGCCATTCCCATACTTCCTGGAAAGTATAGTCTTTGAATGAATTACTGGGACAGTGCAAAGCCGAGGTGAAAGTAAAGTGCTCATGCAGCAGTAGCATGTAATGCTTCCTGTTTTAAATATTTGTCAGTGAGTGTTTATGAATCTTTTGTGTTTTTGTGTTTTGTGCATTTCTTTTGTGGTGGAGCAAATAAATACCTTTCTCCTCTCTGGCATTTTCCTGCTGGTTATAGGAGAGGAACATTAGGAAACCAAGTACACAGAGCTAGAAAGGTTCTTTGAAACCATCTAGTCTACATTTAGAGGAGAAAACTGAGACCCAAGATTAGGAAGGGGACCTGTCCAAGGTAGCATAGAAACTAATTTTTTTTCCCCAAAGGAGCCTTCCTTAACTCTAATCACTCCATCCACTCCTTAGTGGAGAGTACATGGATTATTTTTAAGTCTTTATGCATATTCTTCAATGTAACTCCTTCAAGGTAAGATAGCCCAGGTGATACTGGCCTGGAATAGGGCTCATGGAAACCTGGGTTCAAAGGCTGTTTCTGATTCTTAAGACCTATGCTGTCCTAGGCAAACAAATTAATGTTTCTCAGCATCAGTTATCTCATCTTTAAAATGGAGACATTGCCTATAGTACCTACCTTAAAGGGTTTTTTAGAAGATTAAATGAGACCATACATTTAAAGTCCTTTGGGAACTTTAAGTGCTTTAATTTGATTGCCATTAAATTTCTAACTTCCTTAATGACTTGGACCCAGTTTCTTTCTTCCTTATAATTCTACACTGTCCCAAGAAGAGTACTATTAAGTGCTCCCTAAACTATTATTGATTTGGCAAACAGAAGTCATTTATGTAGGGGCAGCTAGGTGACCCAATGGATAGAAAGCTGGGTGTAGAGTCAGGAAGACAAGTCTTCCTGAGTTCAAATCCAGCCTCAAACACTTATTAGCTAGTGTGACCCTGTTTGCACTGTTTGACTCAGTTTCCTCATCTGGAAATGAGCTGTAGAAGGCAAAGGCAAACTGTTCCATCACCTTTGCAAAGAAAACCCCAAATGGAGTCACAAAGAATGAGACATGATTGAAATGAGTGAATAACAAGAAGTCACTTATGTAGGGTTCACATGACTTTCTTGGAAGATGGTGCCATTTATGTGATGATAATAATTCACATTTACATAGTACTTTATAGTTTTCAAATGCAATATTTTTTAAAAATAGTATATTATTTAATCATCCAACAACCGTATGAAGTAGGCAGATTATTTGTTTGCTTCATTTTACATAGGGAAAAATAAATTCAGAGCTTAAGTTACTCAATTAAGATCTCATAGCTACTCAGTACATAGGATCATAGTCCTGGAGCTGGAAGGGACCTCAAAGACCAACCAATTCATTTTTATAGATGAGAAAACTGAGGTCTAAAGAAAAACATTTTTTTTCAAGGTCATGCATGCAGTAAATAGCAGAAAAGGAATTCAAATTCAGGCTCTCTGACTTAAATCTTGTTTACATTCAAGATATACAGATATACACACCTATGTGTGTGTGTGTTTGTGTGTGTGTAATATGTATCCATTATACTCTGTTGTCCCATGTCTACATGGGACTTTACACTAGACACCTCTAAGATCCTTCCATTTCTAACATTCTATAATTTAATTAGCAGATGTCACTTTTAAAAATTATTTCTACTGATAATGTCATGCATATGGATAAGGCTCCTCAGAACTGGTCCGGACTACATCAGTCCCCCGTGTCTCTGAAACTTTAGAGGGAGACTGAGAATTTGGAGAGAACCCAGAGGAAAGGAGCTCTTTTCTTCTGGACATGGCTATTAATCTTGCTTAATTAAGGCTTCTGTTGACATAAATAGCTTTTTTTATTTACTCCAGCAGAACCAGAGGTAGAAGAGGACTGTCATGTCAAAGTAAAATGACCTTCCTGCCTCCATTGTGGACCATCAAATAGTATTAGAGAGAATCCTGGGTTTAGGATGAGAGACCACAGATTTGAAGCTTGCCTTTCCTCCTTATTGTGTGACCTGTGTGTCTTTGGAGAGGTCATTTTATCTTTCTGTTCCTCTGTTTCTCCTTTACAAAAGGAAGAGGTTGTTAAGGTCTCATACAAATTAAAATCTAGGCTATTCTCTGTTGGCACCAGCAGTTTTTCAGATCAGCTCAGCAGATGTCTAAGAAGTGATTCAGTCCATTGTCAGCATGAAGCAGGGGGCCTGGAATGGAAGTTGCTGAACAAGGAGACTGGGTGGGGATGCTGACCAGTCAGACCTATCCAGTGTGAGATTATTATTTTGTTTTAGCATCAGATTCCATAATTATAGGATTGCATCTCCTCTAAACCTTTTACTTTATAGAGGAGAAAACCAAGGCTAAGAGGTGCAAATTGAGTTGTCCAAGGTCATTTAGGGGTACATCTAGACCCCAAACTAAGGTTTCTTGATGTTCAGTCAGAGCTGCTTAGCTATACATATATCCTGTTGCCAAAACATCAAAATGTAAAAACAAACACACCTTTCCAAACCAAGTATCTGTGACATGAGGGCTATTCACAATTTGGATTATCTATCACTTTGAAAGGATCCACTGGATCCACTGGAAAAGGACTTCAGTGCCAATCCTCACCAAGAAAACCTCACGGGTAGCTATGGCTCATTGGGTCACAAAGAGTTGGACATGACTGAATGACTAAACAACAAACCACTTTATAGCTCTCTGTTGGTTAGAATAAGTATCGACTTTAGGTAGTGAAAGCCAGTTCTCGAATGTTTCTTTTTCATGACCTTTGAAATTACAGAAGAATCCACTTTTGACATATTTTAGACAGGTCCAGTACTAGACTAGTACAGGATTCCTTCTCCCAAGGTCCAAACCTGACACCCCCTTTCCCAAAATTCCACCAATATCTTCCCTTCCTAAGATGGTCCTAAATCTGCCTCTGGGCATGACTGCTTATACCCTTTTAATAAGCTGGGAGACAATCCTTTCAATAAGCTGGCAGAGCCTTGTAGTGGCTTGCTACTCTCTTGGCTCTTGTACCCTAAAAATCACTAGGTGATTCCATCTACATTGCAGTGAATCTCTTCTCTAGGTGTTTGTTCCCCAACTAGAAGGTAAGTTCTTTGAAGAGCAAGGACAACCTCATTTTTCTTTTCACATAGTCAGTGGTCAATACAGTGCTTGGCAAACAGTAGCCCTTAATAAATTCTTTCCCATTCTGTCTCATTCCATCTGCCTAGGAAGATGTCAGTATTAATCTGTCTAGGATCAATGAATTGACAATGATATTTAGAAGTTCTTTCCAAATTCAACATCCAAACATGTATTAAGAACTGCCTATGTATCAGGTACTGCACCAGCCCTCTGTGCAAAGTGTTGGGGATATATATGATATCATAATTATTATTTTAAATATGATTTTATATATATATATAATATTTGGAGGGGGAAATGCCAATGGAGCACCATCATAGTACCTAAGTATCTGGTTAATTTATTAATGTTGTGAAATGGAAAGAATGAAGGGAGACTTGGATTAGAAGCCCATCTTTGATACTCACTAGCTATGTGATTTGAGTTTAATAACAGAATCTCTCCGAGCTTCAGTTTGTTTAATTCTAATTAATATGTGGATAATAATTGTAGTATCTACTTTACAAGGATACTTGTTGTGATAATTAAATACATTTAAGTCTGTAAAGTATTTCACAGACCTTAAAGTACAATATAGATGTCAACTATTATTAGTATCCAAAATAAATGTTGATGTGGATGTAGAGTTGTCAGTCAATAGTCAATCCTCTAAATGTTCCCTGTTAGAGAAAGGCAGAACTTCTCCAAGGGAAAGTGGGGATGGGAAGTCTGAGAAAGAAGACTCCAATAACTATAATACAAAGGGAGTTTGGGAAATGCAAAGAAAAGAAATTTGAAGAAGGAAAGAACACTTTTACCTGAGGGATGTAGGGATTGGGGATAGTTATTAAGGTTTCATAGAGGATATAGTGCTTAAATTGAGTTCTTAATCTTTGTGGCCAGAATGTGATACAGTAAAAAAAAGGTTGGAATTAGTTTTTGGATTTAATCTAGCCTCCCTTATTTACTAGCTTTGTGATGCTGGGTAATTCACTTAATTTCTCTGAGCCTTACTCATGCCATTTTTCCCTTTGGGTATTCATAAGGAAAGTGTATGTAAATGTGAGCTGTTATTATTGTCAATATTATTAGAACTTGTGATTTCAAAGGGAACAGCCTTTCCCCAGAGCATGCCCCATAATTTTCCGGATCATTAAATCTCAAAATATCACTTGGGAGCACTGAGAATCTGTGCCCTTCCTAGTGTCAAATAGCTGTCAGAGACAGAACTTGAACCCAGGTCTTCATGATTCAAAGGCCAGCTGACTATCTCTCCACTTTTGTCAGGCTGCCTACCTTTCTGAATATTTATGGGGATGATGATTTCATGTAGAGTTTCTGATGGATGCCATGACTGGCTAGCCACTCATGCCCAGAAGGGGGAGCTAGCGGACTTTCACAGTGTTGTTATTTTTCTGTTGGCCCAACAGAAGGCTTTCTAATGATATGGTGGCACCAGCAGTTGGCTCAACAGTTGGCTGCTTTCCAATGACATAGCAATTCTGGCAGTAAGTGGGGCAGTTGCTCCCTGTGCCCAACCATATGCCTAGAGCAGACTGGTAGCTCTAGGACTGGTGCCACAGGCAGGCGGAGAACAAAAGTTTTGTAAACCTTAAAGTGATGAAAGAATGTTAGTTATTGTTGTTGATAACATAATTATTAATGCTATTACTCACAAAGTAGCAAAAGATTTAGGCTGATGTTTTCCTTTGTTTCTAAGCATCTTGGTAACGGCATTATTTAGGGTTATACTCTTTTTAAAAAAATTAAAAATCTCCCTTTCTTTTTTAAAAAAGGAATAATCAACAGCATTTATTAAGGATTTACCATGTTCCAGTACTAAGTAATGGAGATGCAGACTGTGAGGCATGGTATATACATATACACACACATATACAAATATATATGTAATATTTAAAAAATATAAATAAAATTTATAAACCATATTTTATAGATAAATGTATATACCTATATTTATATACACATGCACATTTTTAAAATGTCTAAATTGGACAAATGTTTTCTTTTCTGGGAACAGAAGTGACAACAGAGTGCCATCATAGTACTTAGACATTTAATTATGAATTATTGAATATGAATATATTCATGAAATATCAAAATAGGAATATTGACTATATTTGAATATATGTATATAATAAATCAGATTAATTTATTAGTGTTATGAAATGGAAAAAATGAAGGGAGGCTTGGATTGGAAGTCCATCCTGATACTCATTAGCTATGTGACTTGAGGTGAATCATTGAATTTCTCTGAGCTTAAGTTTGCTTAGCTTTAATATGTAGATAATAATTGTAGTATCTAGTTCACTTATTGTCAGAATCAATTGCAATAATATCAGTAATGTACTTCATAAACTTAAAAGTATAATATAAATGTTAACTGTTATTATTTTGACCAAATCAATCACCCTGATATAATATTATTGAAATTGTAAACAGGTGATGGATCACTTTTCAATTGCCCATGCTGCCTAAAAGCAACATTGGGAGGTCTCTAGCATGACATAGTAGTCCTATATCCCATCTGATCCAACGGCAAGTGTGCATTAAGTTTGTAAGTATAACATCCTGTGCTTGGTGTTGTGAATAGTAAGCTGAACCCCACAAATAGTAGTTTCTGATACCCTGGAGCTTACATTCTACTCACACATTATAATTTGAAAACAGCTAGGTAAAGGCATGATCATTTAATAGGAGAGGGAGAGTGTGGGCAACTTGGAGCAATGAGGGAAAGTTTAACCTGAGAAGGCACAAGAACTGAGCTTTGAAGGAAATGAGGGAATCTAAGAGGTCTAAGTGAGATAAGAGGACATTCTAGGGATGCCTTTGTGAAAACACAGAGATGGGAAATGGAATTCTAAAGTCAAGGAAAAACACAAAAGCCAGTTTGTTGTGGGAAATTCCCTAGGAGGACAAGACATGAATGGGTTGTGAATAACCCAGGTGAAAGAAGTATCCATGTCAGTGGGATTACCATTCCATTGTAGCCTTGAAGGATTTAAATTTGGGCTTCATGTACTGAGCCTGAGAGTGGACTCTGTTTAAGGCAGACATAGATTAGATTCAGGGAAGAACCCTACTCTAGGTTAAGGATTCAGGCATATGTGGGGTAGTGGAAAGAACACTGGAATTGGCATCAAAGGACTTTGACTTGAATCTTGTCTACTTACCATGTTTGTATGACCTTGGCCAAGTGACTTTTCCTCCCCAGACCTCAGTTTCCTTATTTATAAAAAGGAGGTGAAAATAGCACTTGCCTCCCAAGGTTGTTAAGAGGATAAAATCCAAAGTGCTTGGCAAACCTTAAGGCGTTATGTAATATTAATAATTATTGTCTATAAAATGAGGGAGTTAGATTGGATGATCACCAAGTTCTTTCCTAGTTTTAAAAGACTGTATTTTACAACCTATAAACCATAGATGAATCAGATTCACTAGGACTAGTATTCATGAGAAAAGGGCCAGGGAGCAAAATGGCAGTCTGTATTTTTTAGCTTCTTCAATCTAGATGTTCTTCTTTTGGTGAATTATCCATGTATATGGTACCTCAAAGTGATCCATACTTTTTCCTCCCCACCCAACCTAAAAACTCCAGTTTCCTTGGTCTTCTGGTCTCAGATAGGTGAGAAAAGGAAAGCAAACTCAGACTAAACTAATTCACATTAATGTGTGAAAGATTTCTTGCTAGCCCCTTTCATTTACATTCTAGGGAGTTCTATATTTTTAAAAGAGAACCTTCAACTAAGATAAATGCAGAATTGGTGGTATTTCAACTGAAATGACAAAGTAAACCAAATTTAAGACAGGATGGAAGGGAAAGTTGAGGATAGAGAACTTCCTAGTTGCCATAAATAATCTTGGATAGTCAACTAATTATTCCACATCCATTTGGTGCAGCAACATTTAGAACTAAGCTGAAATCTGTGGGATCATGCTCATCAGGTCATTTCAAGTGAGATGCATCAAAGATATTTCTCTCATTTCCTCCTGATTGCTAGACCTAGGAGTAGCTATCTTCCCTCTTTCAACCTTATTTAAGTAGACTTAAAAGGATACCATGTATTGTGTGAACACTCATGCAAATATTGTTATGTGAATAAGAGAAGCTGAAAAGATCATTGGATTTTATTCAATCTAAGAAACATTTACTAAAGTCTTGTTGTTTTCAAGGTCCTATTAGGCACACCAGGGATGCAAAGATGAAAAATGACAGTTTCTTCCTTTAATAAGTAATCAAATAAGGGAGCTATGATGAGAATACAAATAAATATAATATAGGTAGAATGTCAGGAGAAGTCCAAACATCTATAACATTTCAAGAAGGTGTGGTTCAGGTAAAGCTCCAAAAGGAAGATAGAATTTAAATAGTGATTTGGTCAAAGAATTTCAGTAGAGAGATGCCTTTGAATTATAAAAAGAGAGGGAGGACTTTGAGTCAGAGGGTTTGGATTTGAATCCTGGCTTTGCTACTTACTACCTTACTACCTAATCCAATGGCTTCTTCAACTACATACAAACAATTGGATGTCACTTTCATCTTTAAAAAAAAGCCCAAACAAAATCTTCATGACCCTAACTTTCCCTCAAGCTGTTGTTGTCCAGTTGTTTTCCAGTCATGTCTAACTCTTCACGATCCCATCAAGGGTTTTCTTGTCAGAGATACTGGCGATATGGTTTGCCATTTCCTTCTCCAGCTCATTTTTTAGATGAGGAAAATGAGGCAAAAGAGGCTAAGTAGCTTCCCCAGACTCACCCGTCTGAGACCATGATGCTCCTCTGACTCTTCAAACAGGTGAAGATAACACAGGAATGCCTTCCAGACATGTGGAATGCATGGACACTGTAGAGAACAGAATGACATAAGAGAATAGCTAGTATTGGCATGTGGTTGGAGTATAGCATGAAAAGGGGAATAATGTGAATAAAGGCCAAAAAAGCAGATGCAAAACTCTTTAAAGTTAGCATCCTTTTTTCTCAAAATATCAGTTTTCAAAGAATTGAGACTTTTTTCCCCCATAGGTTAAAAGTGTCTGTCTTGTGCATTACCAGCGCCAGTACTCTGAGACTCATCTTTGGCGAGGTGCTTTCACTTAGTAATGTTTATAGGAGGTAAGTGTGTTAGTACTGGAAGGGACCTTTGAGACTGTTAGTTCAACCCCTTGTTTTACAGCAGAGGAAGGTCAGGCCCAGAGAAAGGAAGGGATTTGCCCAAAATCACAAATATAATAAATGGCAGAGATGGGATTCAAACCCAGGACTTCCAGCTCCAAATCCACCCTTCTATGCTGGTTTTTAAGATTATGATTTCTTATAGACTTTAAAATTCCTTAGGACATAGGTCCATGTAGCATTCCTTTCAAAGGACAAGAAGGGCTTAGGGGTAATAGTTGAAGTTTTGGAAGCAATGGAAAATCTATCACATACTGCAAATCTAAAGAAAAGATGAGAGCTCCAATCAGATTCCTGCACTCTTAAAATGAGAGATTCAAGCATTCCATTTGGCTTTCAGCCAATGCTTAACCTGGAGGGTGGATTTTATGACTTGGCTCCATGGTTAGGCATTAATGGCATGCATTTTTAATATTTAATTTAGTGACAAGGCCTCTGTGGGGATTATATACAGCCTGCTGTTAAACAAATGGAAGGAAAGGGAAATGCTAAGAAGATAGAAGACTTCAGTATCTTCTTACTCTGATGCTGGGTCAGGAACCCTGCCTGCTCCCTCCAGTAAAGGCATCAGCTCAGTAAATTCTGAAATATCTTTTTCTGGGGCCTTTCAAAAACCTTTTAGACACAGTCTTGAGATTTTGAGATTGGTACCAAGGGCTGATCAATGCCAACTGCTTGGTTTTACGTTTTCCAGGCCAGAGGAATGACATGCAATCTGTAGAGATTGAGCAATGTGCTAAATTATAAGCCAATATAATTCAGAAGATACAGTTGGAATTACAGATGACTCTATGATTGTCATGGAAGGGATGCTGTACTGGGGCAAGAAGTGGAACTGGGTGATCTCTAAGGTCCCTTTCATCTTGGTGAAGTAAGAAGTATGGTCTTTCTTCTATTTTAGAAAATAAGGAAATTGAGGTACAGAGAGATGATGTGTGTTGTCCAGGGTCAAATAACTGCAAAGAGTAAAAAATGGCATCCAACATCAAGTCTTCTGATCAATTAGCTGCTGTACAGACATAAAACTATTGATTTAAAGTAATTATTTAATTATGTAAACAATAGTATAGTGGTTATATTATAAGATTATATATCACTATATTATGTAATGTTATATGATCATATATAAGAATGTATTATGTATTATAGTTAATTTATTATGTAATAATATATGATCATTATATAATATATTATTACATGACAACATATAATGTCATTATATTTTTATTTTATCATATGTTTTATTGAACATATATTTATTTTGTATCATATTTTGTCATATATATTTTATCATATTTGATAATATAATAACTATGTTTTTTACATCACAGTGATTCCTGATATATTCTGGCCATGAAACTATTTCAACAAAGGAAAAAAGTGGTAAGCAAAACTGACTGAAAAAAATGTACCTATATGCAAAATTAAGTACTCATGGTCTCTTACCTCTGAGCACAAAAGAAGGAACTTTGTTTCATCCCATATTTATCATTGCAAGCACGTCCCTTTAGTGCTATTTTCATTTACTAATGTAGCTATAGTGAGCATAGTCCTGAATTCTTTCATTGTGCACCAATTCATACATGTCTTGCCATGTTCTCTAAATTCCTGATCTTTGCACTTAGTCCTAAGGTTATGTTTGGGTTTTATTTGGGTTTTAAATGGTCCAAAGACTGAGCCTGATAGTTACGGAGCACTTTTTAAGAAATAACACTTGCTTGTTTATTTCCCATTACAATGATGCCCTTCCAGTTTTAAGGTGTTAACAAGGAAGATGATTTACAACAATCTCTGTTAACGTGTTGACTTCTGTTCTGGGTAGTCTTCTGGAACACGCTTGTACATCCTTAGAGATTGGTACACTTTATCTTCTATCTTGCATAGTGAAGAGTAGGAATCCACACAGGTTTTGTTTTCCAGATTCATTCATTTCCTTCAACCTTCATATAGCATTCACGAGAGCCAGGCATTCCATTCAGTGACCACTGCCTTATCTGTTTTTGTTTGAAATAAGAGAACTTAGTGACTCCACTTGTTTTGGCTATTTTCATCAACTTTGATATATCACTTAAAACTCAATTACTTGAAAATCAACTGTTCAAATATAATTAAAAGGATATCAATTGATCCCCAATAATAAAAATACTTGGGTCATCTAAACATGACCTTTTCTGGGTCCTTGACAAGATTGAAGCAGAGCACTATCAAAATCATGCTGGGAACAAGCGCTCAGTAAATATTCTGTGTGCTTTTATTTTATAAATTTGTCTTAGAAATGCATATCTGGTTATTTCATCTTCTCTGGCTAGAATTCTGGCTAGTCTGCCCTTCTCTTTAGGGATCAATGGCACATTCACATTGCTCCTTGTATCAGGATATCTTTACTGAGTGCTTCATAAATCTTCACAAGACCTCACAAAAGAACTTTATTTTCACTCTCATCTCTTAGTGTCCCTTCTTTCCTTCCTTGTATTCTTCCTTACATCCTTCCTAATATCTTTGCATCTTTCCTTCCTTCCTCCCTTCCTTCAGCCATTTCTTTACTTTTTCACTCATTTAACTCCTTTTATAGAGCACTTAACACAGTATCACACACAAGTCACAGAAATGATACCTTTTGTTGTTCATGTTTAGATGGTAAACTCCTTTCATTCTTCCTCCGATCACAAGCTGACCCTTAGAGTCTGTGTAAGCATGAAAGTGGTGGCATGGTCTAAAAGGGTAGACTGGTATATATTATGGGTTTGGTCTCATTTTATGTCACAAAAGACCAGTCTAGATAAGAAGAGTTGGTCATCAAATGATTTTTTTTCCAACCACAACTCACAAAGTCATGAAGATCGTTTATTTAGATATTCAGGGACCATAATCTGCATCTATGAAGGGCAAATCCCTACTGAGGAAGGCACCTACCCATGAATCTTGAAGAATGCATGATTTCTATGAGATCAGAATATTTTATCTAGACTCTTTCATATGCATGACTGTGAGCATCTATGATATAAATTCACAACAAAATGTCTTTTTTTTTTTGCAGGAGGTTGTTTTAGGGTTTTAAAATAAACTTTTTGCTGTAGGAATTTTAGTCAAACTGGCCTCATGCCTAGATGGGAAATCTGTGGTCATCAGCATAAAGGCAACTGAAACAGAGATGGGTCAGCTTAGAATGAGGCTCACTTTCCTGTTTTCTTATTCCATCGATGATGCAGCAATTTCTTTTATGACTTCCACTTGTACCCAAATATGTCAGCAGAAAATGATAATTTCCTCTTTACTCTGAAAGGACATTCTTTAAATGAAATCAAAGCAAAAAGGGAAAAAAAATCTCTCCTAATGACTTCAGAGGAAAGATGATTAATCATGAGCAATACAAAATGGCCAGTCTTAAAAGTGTTCATGGACTGTTGTTTTCCCAGGCACATATGATGTCAAAAGGAAAAAAAAATCATCCTTTAGTGATTCCATATTGCTTGTCTCTATAAGCTCTCGGTGAATATTTCTCCTTGGTTTGTTTATGCTTTGCACACTGGAAAGGGAACAATCATTGATCCCTGATGGTGGTGACATTTAGAGCCTTCTCTTAAATGACAGACATTTTCTATCTCCTGACAAAAAAAGGAGATGGATTATATTCCAGACTGGCAGAAACAAAACCCAAATCAAGTGATGATTGTAGAACTGGTCCTCATGACATCAGTGCAGCAACTTTAAATTGGGCTTTTAGAGAGCTTATCCATTGTCAATCCTCTTTGGTACTCTTAGAAAAATCCTGAACCTAGATGCAGGGAATAAAAGACCCTGCCATAAATCATGATGCCCCATTAAGCAGTTTGGAGCACTTAGAGTCACATTGGCTTTGGAGATGGATGGGGCCTCTGAGATTGTCTTGTTTAACTTTATCCTTTTAAAATGAGGAAACTGAAGGCCATGGAAGGGGAATTACTAGTCCAGAACACATAAGAAGTAAAGTCATCTTTGATTTAGATTTAGATCTGGAAGGGTCCTTTGGAGTAACCTACTCCAACTCTTTCATTTATAAATATGGAAACCAAGGTACATAGAAGGGAAACAATCTTCCAGGAAATAAATTGAATCATTACAGAATCATAGAGCTAGAGTTATAAGTGATCTTAGAAGGTATCTATTCTAATCACTTCATTTTATGAGTTTCCTCCTTTGATGTGGAAATTGAGCAGACAGTAGTTAAGTGACTTGCCCATAGTCACAGCTACCAAGGGTCAAGTCTTCCTTATTCCTATTCATTGCACTACCTAGCTGCTTTAAAATGTCTTTAGCATGCCAGTTCTTTCAGGTCATCCCAAAACCATATAATAAATATTTCTTAGAGTTTTGGGGTAGAGATCAGGAAGCCTATTCTCCATCTTAAGTCTCGGAGGACAACCTTGGGCAAGTCACATGAGAGGATTTGACTTTACTCCAGATGAAAATCTATACTGCTTTTCTTTGTGACCTTCTAGGTAGCACACAGCTGGAAAGAGAAAAATAGACTAACCACTGAAATCAGGTTTTCTGCAAGGAATTTGTTTATGGTTTTGGATGTAACATTTCATTACTATTGTGAGGCTGAGGTTGCCCGGGAAAGGGAATGAGGGAGTTTGTACTGATGGAACCAGGATCACACTGGGGGTAAGCCAAGGTAGGATGTGGATATTAAATACATTAGAGGGGCTTCTACATAGGGTTTTGATCTGAAAAGAACTTCAGGGATTGACTATTTGATCTTCATTTACAGATGAAGAGACTGAGTCCTAACCTTATACCTTGTCATTCTTTTCCTAACTAGTCAATTTCCAAAGCCAAACTTATATTCTCAGAAACTGGATTTTATATTACAAGAGACAGAAATTATATATTACATGCTTCCAAACAGTGGAAAATGACTAGCCAGAAAAAGAAACTATTAAGTGACATAGGAGAAAGTACATGAGATTTTTAGTCAGAGGAGTAGGTAAAGCTTCAGCTCTGCTTTTTATTAGCTGTGAGACCTTGTACAAGTACCTTTTCCTCTCTGATTCTCAGTTTCCTTATCTTTAAAATGAGGATGTTAGATTAGAGAGCATCTGAGCTTCCTTCCAGCTTTAAATTTATAATCCAATGATCTGTAAAGTAAGAAAATTATCTCTAAGGTCTATTCTAGGTTGGAAGTCTATGAAGTAATTAATGTGTCTTACTCCCCTTCCAATGGTTCTGTTAATATGAGACCTCTAAGAGTGTTTCATTTTAAGATAATACTCCAAAGGCAGAACTTATTTGAAACACTGAAAATGTTCTTTTCTAGGGTTCTCAACTCCTTTGACCTCTGGCTCAACATCTCACAAAATATCTGAACCTTAGTCTTCTCCTAATAACCAGCTATGAACTTTTCCAGGTGATTGTTGCCTTTCCTCCTTTAGGGGAAAATGTTCAAAGACATGAAATTCTTTAATATCAGATCTGAAATCAAGGGGTTTGAGCTAGAAGGGAATACTCCAAATACTTTGGTTATAAGATGAAGCCCCAAACTCAGTGACTTTCATAGTATGGAAAGCTTTTCCTAAAAACTAGATTGACTTGTTTAGCCATTCCCCAATCAACAAATAGTCAAGGGACATTAATAGGCAGTTTTCACATAATGAAATAAAAACTATCAATAAGCACATAAAAAAGTGTTTTAAATCTCTTCTGGTTAGAGAAATGAAAATTAAAACAACTCTGAGATACTACCTTACACCTAGCAGACTGACCAATATGGCAGCAAAGGAAAGTGATAAATGTTGGAGGGGATGTGGCAAAATAGAGACACTAATAAACTGCTGATGGAGGTGTGAATTGGTCCAACCATTCTGGAGGGCAATTTGTTAACTATGCACAAAGGGCTTTAAAAGAATGCCTGACCTTTGACCCAGCTATACTATTGCCAGGTTTGTACCCCCAAAGAGATAATAAGGAAAAATGCTTGTACAAAAATATTTATAGCCACTCTCTGTGATGGCAAAAATTGTAAAATGAGGAGGTGTCCATCAATTGGGGAATGGCTGAACAAATTGTGGTATCTGTTGGTGATGGAATACTATTGTGCCCAAAGGAATAATGAACTGGAGGAATTCCATGTGAACTGGAAAGATTTCCAGGAATTGATGCAGAGGGAAAGGAGCAGAACCAGGAGAACATTGTACACAGAGACTGAAACATTATGGCCTAATCAAATGTAATAGACTTTTCTACTAGCAGCAATACAATGACCCATGACAATCCAGAGGAATTTATGAGAAAGAACTTTATCCATATCCAGAGAAAGAACTGTGGGAGCAGAAACACAGAAGAAAAACATATGATTGATCACATAGTTTGAAAGGGATTTTATTAGGGTTTTGAAGTTAAAGAAATGTTCTACTGCAAATATGAATAACATGGAAATAGGTTTTGAATAATGATACATGTTTAATCCAATGGAACTGCTTATCAGCTCTGGGGGGAGGGAAGGGCAGAGAATTATGGATCATGTAACCATGGAAAATATTCTAAGTAAAAAAAAAAGAAAAAACTAGATTGACTTTTTATTTTTTGGTTTATTTATTTTATTTTATTATTTGGTTTAACTTAATATTATCTGGTTTATTTATTTCTTTTGGATACTTGCTACATCTGCCCAGTAGAATGTGAGCTCCCTGAGAACAGCCACAATTTTGTTTTGGTTTTTGTGTTTCCAGTATCTAGTACAGTACTTGGCAAACAATAGATACTAAATAAATGTTTTGGGAGTTGATTTGAATTGACTACATTAGCTAACAAAGCAGAGGGGAAATGGTGCAGTTCATTCATATGGGAAGAACTCGACCCATGGACTGCAATTTTGAGGTCATCTTTCCCATGCCAAAAGTACCTTTGCAAATGTTTGGCGTTCCTCTAAAATGCTTCATCTGCTTTATAAATTACACTTTTGTCCTAGCATGTAGGCAACTTAAAATACATCTATTGGCTTCTGCTTTTTACTCAACATCAAGATTAATTATCTTTCAAGGTAAATATTGACTGAGGTAAAGACCAGGGCAATGTGTACCTCTCAGTTCAATAATTTTTGATGTTAACTTCAGCAGAAATCAATGTCTGGTTATTGTATTCCCAAGAGGCAAAACAGTCAACTGTACTGTTTGGAAAAGATATTTGTTTCAAAATGAAATAGAAGTGGAGGACTGCTGATCTCGAGAGGATCATGTGGTGGTCCTACATCTTCAGAATGGAATCTTAATTTAATATGACAGACCTACTGTCTTCCAACCACCAATCAGCAGTAGCTACATCCTTCACAAATGGGAAGAGTCATGCCAAGAAAGCAGAGGATGTGAAGCAATGAACTACAGCTCCTTGAAGGAAATACTATGGAGTTTGGCCTCACACTTGAAACAATATAGAGCCTTGTCTCATCAATTATAATCAGAGTAGAAGGCAGTGTGCTGTAGTGGCTAGGGGCCTGGATTTGGAATTAGAAAGGCAAACCTCCAACATTGGCTAACTATGTGTTGGGTAAGTCATTTAACTTCTTTGAGAACTTCAGTTTCCTCATTTGTAAAAATGTGGTTACAATATTAATAACAATAATAACAATAGACTCATCATAATTGTGAGGCTTAAATGAAATGCATCTGTAAAATTCTTAGGAAACCTTAGAACTCTCTATAAATGTCAATTATTTTTCAAGTGGAAAGAATAAAAGACTTGGAGTCAGGAGACCAATATTTGGTTCCATATCTATTACTTCTAGTTTGGGGATATATGTATGGCAATTTCACTTCACTGAAGCTGTTTCTTTATCTGTAAAATAGGGATAACAATTTCCTGCCCAACCAACCTCACTGACTTATTGTCAGGATCAGATAAGACAATAATAGTCAAATGCTTACTTATTAACCAAGTGACTTCTGACAAGTCTCTTCAACTCTTCTGCCTCTTCTTTAAAATAGAGATAATAATACTTATACTACCTAGCTCATTAGATTATTGTATGATATGTGATGAGTATCTTATTACTTTCCTTCTTAATGAATGGGAGAAGAATTGGAGGATGGAGGAAATCAGACTCAATTTAAAAAAGTAATGATAAAAAGATTATTATACTTTAATATACTTTATTTTAAAGAACTTTAAAGTGCTATGCTTCATGTTTCAATGCCTAGTGAATTGTAAGATTTTTCTTTTGTAACTAGAGCTTTGGAGCAGAGCTAAAACTAAGAATTCTGGCAATTTCAACCAAATTCAGGCATGGGCAGGACACAGAGAATACTCTTCCCCAGCTGAGTATAGTCATGCTGGTGGGGTGGGGTGTTAGTTTCCCAGAAAGCATAGCTTCAGTCCCTGTAATACAACCAATTACTGATCATTAAAGCCCAGACCCCTTGGACAAGATGGGGGGGGGGGATATGGGTTAAAGGTTGCAGTGGAAGGTGGGGCAGAGAAGGTAAAGATCCTCAAGGAATGAGAGTCCAGCATTGAGAATGGAAATGGAGTTAGCATAATACTTGGTGTCATCCATGCGCACTAGAATTCCCCTCTTTCTCCAAAAGGAAGTGGCCTCATGGATGACACTGCCTTGGTGCAAAATTCCATTCACTCTGCTCTATTTTCAGCTTGACATTGGAGTTATAAGAAGATCCCACACCAATGAGTTTATACAAATCTTTATAGTATTGGTAAGTATATTAAAATAATTCCAAATCCTATTACCCAACTCATTAGTGCTCTCTACTAAGAATCTAATTTAGCCTTCCTTTCACACACTCTGCACCTTCTGACATCTGTGGGAGTTAGGCATTCAGGTGGGATTTGAGTTCAAATCCTTAGAGGACTGGCTATTGATAAGCGTACTCAATTTCAGGTTCATCAGTGGATTCCAAATTCATGCTCAACTATTTTTTCTTATTCTGACATTCATCCAATTTCTTTGTAAATGTTAACATATGAGCCCTCTATTCCTACCTTGATGAAAGTCTGATGCCGTATGCCATATCTATCACATTCCCACTGTGTATTAAAAGCAGTAGCTTGCATTAAACAAGGGTTGACCTTACCGTGAGAAATACTATTTTATCATGAAACTTGGCAAAGCCTTCGATTTCCTCCAGTATAATATCTGTCAAATGGTCCCTCCCATTATCCAGGAAATATTCTCTCTGCTGTCCATGTGAAAGCTGTTATCTCCCATGGCAGACACAGCCCTACCAAAGGTCTTTCAGCCACAGGAGAGATACCATCTTCATTCCCACCACTTTTTTCACTGTGCTTCTGGATCTCTTTGAAAACCACAAATTCCTCTACAAAATGAGATGCTTATGGTAATTTTGCTCAGTGTGGGCAAAAATCCTTTTCTCTTGTCCACACAGCCAATGAACTGCATTGTCCAGTGCCACCAAAGCTAGAAGCAAACCTTTCTGGTCTCACTTTATAGCCAGTGAGAACAGGAATAAAATCTCTTTGAGGGCAAGGACTTTTCCACCTTTGCCTTATATGACTTATATGTATTATAGTGCTGGAAATAAGCATCATAAAGTCATAGATCTAGAGCCATAAAGTACCTCAAGACCATCTAGTCCAACTCCTTCCTTATACAGATAGGGAAACTGAGGTCCAAGAAGGTTAAATAACTTGACAAAGATTATCCAGATAGCAAAATATCAGAGATGGAGTTTTGAATCCAATTCTAGTGAGTATCTTATATTTCTTCCTTATAGAAGATGATGAAGTTGTGCTTAATAGATAATTAATAATTGACAGACCTGGTATTTCAAATATACCATGCCATTAGGATGAGGAAAGAGCATCATTTAAAAAATGTTTACCTCACTTGTAAAAGTAGCTAGTTGGCAGTATTACTCAAACATAAGGATTCCTGTGGGTGCATTTTCATATTATCTGTGTTTTATTGTATTTGTCTTAGTTTTGTTAAACATTTCCTAACTATATCTTAATCTGGTTCGGGCTTCACTCAGAAGTGAAGTGTGGGCTATATGATGCCTGCGGACCACATGTTTAATGCCACTGGGATAGGAAACTTCCCAGTGAAGAAATTTCTTCCATCAATGCAAGTCAGCACCTTCTTTGCAATTTATAATCTTAGGGAGGTGCCTAGGGTATTGAGAGATTAACTGACTTGTTTAGGGGGCAAGTATATGTTGAACAAGAGACTTGAACTCCTATCTTCCTGACACCAAGGCCAACTCTCTATCCACGATAGCATCCTCTGTGCTGTATACACACCCATATGTGTACATACAAATGTGTAAATGGTCTAACTGTTCTTTACCTACATTATTTTCTTTTCACCATGAATTTATTTGCCCATTTTTCCCAAGAAAGTTCCAAAAAGACTAAAAGAACATGCTGACAGATGAGAAAATTGGACTGAATCTAATTAATTAATTCATTTTGTTCAGAATTGTGATTTATTGGTTTGGGCACCATGGTGAGAAAAGTCCTTCTATGATGGCAGTGTTGCTACTGTTCTCTAACCTACAGTCTTAGAGTGTTGTCTGGAGCACTGACAGGTTGACTTGTGTGGTCAGGAGCACACAGCTGGTCTGGGTCAGCAGGGTAACATGAACTCAGTTCTTCTTGGCTCTGAGGGTAGCTCCCTGTCCATTATGACTCATTGTCTCTCAAGATGAAAAAGAAGATCGTACTAATGGGTTCAAGAAATGGACTTTACCAGTATAAGATGAGGGAGACTTGGTTAGATAGCACTTTCTCAGGAAAAAATATCTTTAGGTTTTAGTGATCTATGAACTCAACTGGGGCACCTTGGACCCTGAATCAGGAAGGCCAGAGTTCAAATCTGGCTCCAGGCTCTTGCTACCTGTCTGATCCTGGGCAAGTCACTTAACCCTATTTTTCTCAGTTTCCTCATCTGTAACGTGGGCTGGAGAAGGAAATGGCAAAACACTCCTGTATCTTTGCCCAGAAAACCCTAAACGAGATCACAAAGCGTTTGTATGTAACTGAAAAACAATTGAACAACAACAAAGAATTCAGTGTGCCTCACTCAGTATTATGTTATGGCAGTCAAAAAGCTGATATGATATTGGGCTACTTTAAGAAAGCCATGGCTTCCAAGGATAACGAATTCAAAGTCACTGCTTCATTCTGCCCCAATCATGCTTTTTTAGGAAAGTCGTTAGTAAACCAGAACCAGAGGATGATGGACAGAATGGTAAAGAGTCTCTCATCTACAGAGACAATTGGGAAGGCTGAGCCTGGAGAAGAGAAAGCTCAGGTTGGATAGAATAGCAGTCTTCAAATCTTTAAAAGGCATCAGGTGGGAAAGGGATTATGTCCTAGAGAGCATAACTAGAATAAATTTGTGTCATGGAAATGAGTTTAGGTTGGATATAAGGAAAAACTTTCTAACAACTCAGGCTAAGTAGAAGCTGAATAGGTATCTTGGGAGGGAATGAATTCCTTGTTATTGGAACTCTTCAAGCAAAGATGATTTTAGTGGATGTATTTTAGGAAGGTCACTTTTGGGGGTACAGATTATACTCAGTGACTCTAAAGTCCACTATCAACTCTGAAGTTTTAAAGAAATTCGTATACATAGACATTTAGATATTTGTCCAAAAACTAAAAGGTGAAGATGGAAAATAATTACATTTGCATAGAGGTTTGGCCCTTCAAGGGGATAGGAGCTATAGGGAACCACTCACACGTGTTACCTTTTTCTACCAGTGAGGCTGACCTATTCTTCATAACTTACTATTTGAAAGAGTTGCCTAGAGACCCGAAAGATTAGGTGATTTGCCTAGGATCACACACTCAGTGACATTTGAATTAAAATCTTTTCCAGATGTCAAAATATTTTAAAATACAAACTCCTTGAAGACCCAGATTGCTTTTAATTTTGCCTTTTGCCCAGGAGAGTACCTTGTACACAACAGGCTCTTAATAAATACTTGTCAAAAGTATTAATGGAATCAAATTGAAACCTTGCATCAATCTTTAATGATTTAATGATATCCCAGTTTCAAAATTACCCTGTATGTTGTGATTTTAGAGATGCTTGGATGGGTTCCTTCATCCCAAAATGTGTCCTTTGGGATTGCCTTTGAAAATTAATTATTTGAGTTGATCACAGAATCTTGGAGCTGGAAGAGATTATGTACACAAATGTATGTGAATATGCTTTTGCATATAGATATATTCACACATATATACACATATGTGGGGAGGATATGTCTATATGTTTCTAGGTATTGTGTAGTCATCTTGTGTAAACACCGGCTTCACCAGGCTCTCCTACAAAAGTAGAGATACTGTTTTTAGTGTATCTCTGAGTACAAGAGAACATTGTAAAAAGGATGGAATTAGCCTGCAAATATGGACAGTTGTTACTTTTTTTTTTGCCATGAGGTATTTCTTCCTATGGAATAAAGTAAAGTGTGTGGAGGTTAACTTTTGTTCATGAGGATCCATGAAAAATCTATGGAGAATGGCAAAAGAAAAAAGATGAAGAAACTTTTTCCGCATAAGAAGTTTCTTAACTGTTATTTTATGAAGACACATAAAAAAGAATTCTCTATAGAGTCTGTGAAGAACTGACAATCTGCAGTGCATTCTGGGGGGACTCCCTTTGATGACTGAAGAGGAGAGATAGTATAAGGACTAACATTACTTAATTTCTTGAGATACTGAATTTGCTTTTCAGGAGTAGATACAATGAGGTTTCTCAAAAGATTTTTAACATGTGTCCTAAATGGAGTGGTAGAATTGTATTTTTAGGAATGAAGAGAAACCATCTGCTATTCTACTGAGGGTTTGAGGTGATTCTGGTTATTTTTCTCATGGCCAACATGTAGTTATTGTTGCCTTTGTTTTATGATTGGTTTCATGTTAATAAATTATATATTCAGCAAACTTAATATTTGTTTAGCCACAAAAGATTAAAGTTGATTTATTGAATATATTTTTATTTTATTTATTTTATATTTAATTGCAGAGGTATGAGATATGACTATTGGGAAACTAATATTCTCCAGTTTATTCATCAAATAATACTTTAGTTCTGGTGTTTAAATAAAATAACTAATCAGGAAGAAATTATAATTCGATGGTTCAGTAAGAAAATATTTAAACATGCCCTTGACTGCTGTATAGTTTAGGATAATATTCCATATAGTAGTAGATTGGATGATGACTTCAGGTGAAGAGGTCAATATTCTAAACTGTGTTTTATACATAGATGCACACACACATAATCTCCCTTGATCTACACATCAGCTCTATGTGATCTTTACAATGACCTTTCCAGATAGATACCACTATTCTCATTGTATGCCTCAGAGGGGTTAAATAGCTTTCTTGATATCATCCAATAAGTGACCAAACCTGCTGGGGCTGAAATCCAGATCTTGTTTCAGATTCAGTGTTCAGTCCATTTTCTACCATGCTGCCATGAAAATATGCCATATTCTGTTTTACATGGAGAAATCTGGTCCTGTCCCTGATCAAATACATTTTCATTAGCATGTGAATAGCTTAGTGGCCTTATTTGAGCTATTTAACCTTTTTTAAATCTCTGTATGAAATGGATGACTCAGCCTTTGGCAGAATGGCAGACATTGGGAGAATGTGCCACTTCCTACAGGTTTCCTAGTAAAGAAAGGCTATTGAGGTGATTTTTGTTCAGTTGATTGTTCAAGATGGTTTCTGAGGTTGGTTACTACTCTGCGAGTCTGTGATCTTGTGATTAATTCAGGAGAAAGAACAATCCTTTAGATAACGCAACAGGAAGGATAACTTTTTTTGTTAGACAATTTTAAGAGGAGGAGCCTGTTCAATATCCCTCAAATCATATCATATAATCTTGGAAGTGGACACCATCATATCTACCTTCTGATATTTTATTTGTTGGGGTCTATGATTTCTTTGGGAAGAAAAAATAAGAAAATATTTAACTTAATTCAATGAATATTTTCTAAGTACCTATAATACGCAAGCATCATGCTAAGGCCTGGAAATACAAATATAAAATCTAAATTGGTCCCTGCCCTTGAGAATTATGTATAGGAAAATATTTTAAAAAGTCAAAAACTTTCTAGGAATATGATTTCTTGCTTTCTTCATGTTCAACCCTCAATTTCTTCCTCAGAAAAGGAGTCAAAGAAATATATATCAAAAAGTCAATGATGCAGATAGAGTAGTTAGAACTCAGGTCATGAAGTGTGACTTACTGATTACATATAAGAAAAGAAGAGGAGTCATTAGTCAAAGAAGTCGTGTTGTATTGGGTTTAGAAGGGTTCTTATTTGAAGCCTGTCAATCTCAGGAAGAGTTCTGTTATTCTACCATCCAAAGTCTCAGTTTCCTCTTCTGAAAAGTGGAAATTATAAAACATACACTCTCAACTTCCACTATGTTGTGAAAAAAGTACTTGGTATATATTAAACACTTTGGGAATGTGATCTATTTTGATAATATAATATGATATTAATAACAGATATATGGAATTCTCTCTAGATTCACTGTCCTGGTCCATGCCACCACTGGTATATTGAATTCCTAGAGGATAGTTGCTTTTCCTCTCATTTGCAGATGGCTATCCTCTTAGTAGCAGTTTAGGAGCCCCCACTGGTGTGCTTTACCTTAGCAATCAGTCAGTGGACTTAGGTCTTTAGCAAAGGCTTTTATTCAAATGATACCTCAAGAAGAGTAGTTATAAAGCCTGAACCGGGGCAGACTCTTCCAGAAATACATATAAAGTCCCCTAAAGGAAGAGTATGACTTAATGATTAATAGTAGTGAGGCATATTCCTAGGGAACACATTTGGCCAAGGAAACTTATAACCTCTTCACATTGTCTTTTCTTTCTTGAGAGGGTCCTTAGGGAAATTTCTGTGGAAGAAGCCATTGGTGATCTGAGTCATTCTATTACTCAGTACTGCTAGTTTCTCCTAGGCTCCTCATCTCAGCTGGTTCCAGTCAGTCACTTCCTGGTCTGAGTCAAGCCAATTACTCAGCTGCTATACTGACTCCTTAGTAGGTTTGATTAGTGATGAGTTCAACCAGGAAGGTTGCTTGGCTTTTGGCTCTTAGTTGCCATTGGGCTGCGGTGGAGGCCGGGTCACTCAGCACTGGGCAACTGCTGAACAGAGCCAGATCATCTTCTCTGCTACTTAACAGCTGCTGCTGGACAGGAGTGCTGGACAGCCTCACTAGGAGGTTGGGCTGTCCTCAAGCCATGACATCTCTGTTGGATGGATGAATCTTTTAGACTCCCTAGGCTTGCTCTCGGTAGGTTATGGTTTATTGTAAGCCTTTTATCGTGTTCAGCCCCTGACTCAGTGCTCTTTTCAGCTGGAGCATTCACACTCTCAGTCCGGGGTATAACTTTTAACTGGGGCTGGCAGCAGTTTCTTCTGTTTGACTCCCTCAGGGCCAACTGGAAACCTCAGACAGGTATTAGGAGGGGGCTAGCTTTTCCTTGATGACAATCCTCCCTAGTTCAGGGCTAATTCCCTCAGGTAGACATGACCCTTTGGCTTGTGGTGACTAATCCTGATTCAGCAAGTTAAAAAGTTCCTAGGGTCTTATAATTATCTAAGGAGAAAAATGGTAGCATCTTCCCTTGAAAGTGAGGCCTTCAAGCCTCAGATCCCTTGTAAATCATGGAATATCTCTTTTGCACCTGAAGGTTTTCCATTTATACTTCAATGTCTTTTTGCCCCTTCCAACCATCAGCTATCTGAAAGTTTTACCTGGGAGTACTATTACATATACTCACATCTAATATTATTTTATATAGTTCAGGTAAGATTGTTATTATATATCATGTAATATATTTTATAATAATATTCTTTGACTCACAGATATATGTATTTCTATTAAATCTTAGGGGCAGTTGGGTGGCACAGTGGATAGAGCACCAGGTCTGAATACAGGAAGAACTGAGTTCAAATCCAATCTTAGACACTCACTAGCTATGTGACCCTGGGCAAATCACTTAACCCTGCTTGCCTGAGTTTCCCCATTTGTAAAATAATCGGGAGAAGGAAATGGTAAACCATTCCAGTATCTTTGACAAGAAAACCCCAAATAAGATCATGAGGAGTCAGACATTACTTAAACAAATAAACAACAATATTAAATTAAATTAAAGATTAAATTAAAACATAAAATTAGCATATAAAGTGAAGCTTGAGAATCATCCTTATGCTACATGGGATAGTCTACTGGATGTGGAATCTTGAAATGTTCTTTTGAGTTTCACATCAGAAACTTATGATCTTGGGTAAGTCATTTCCCAGGGCTTCAGGTTGCTTATCTGCAAAATGGACATAATAAAATTTGTACTATATATCTTTTGTGGCTGTCTTGATGCTATTACTCTGACAGTCCTGAGGTGCTATAGAAATGACAACCAATAGAAAAAAGGAAAGTTGGTAGTAGAGGGGTGGCTAAGGCTTTCCTTTCTTTTGATGGGCACTAACAGAAATGACTGGTAACTGGATCTATTTTCTTATTCAGGGATCTATCAGTCAAGAGAATGCTGCATGTTAGGGCCAACCTGTACCCCCATCGTTACCGCCACATGAGGTTCCCTCTGTGCATGGACTCGGAGTATGGCTTGGTCCTTCTTTTGTTGGCAACATACAAACACATATACGTAGCCTTTGCTACTGCCTGATAGTATTCATTGAAATTGCAAAGTGGTTTCCAAGCCAGAGTTAGCAAAGAAACAAACTCTGGCAACTGAACTGGGGAAATCCGTGAGGCTCCAACAGGCTCGATTAGTTTTGGTGCCCACGAATTTTCATACCTCTTCCTTGCCTTTTAAATATGACTCCTCAAGGTCAGAAGACTAAAGAGGTTAACAAAAGCATATCACATAACAAGCAATTTCACAAAGAATAGTGTAGTGAACATGTGAAGGGGTTGCTTGGTTATAAGTGCTTGAACTGGGCTACACCCTAGCTTTTGCCCAGCTCATGTGACAAGAAGGCTTTGACTTTCTCCCCCTAACAGAGTTCTCTGTACAAAATAAAGAGATGATCATCACAGGGAGAGTCCTAAGCTGTAACAAACAGGTTTTAAAATGTTTTAATGATGCCTTTTTTAAAATGGAATCATTTCATAAAATACCACTGTACCCATTAGAATCTATCTTGGAATGATAGAAAAATGATTCAGACAAATCAACAGGCTGTGACTTTTGTAACCCTTTCAATTCATTGGATCTGCTCCATCATGCCCCAGGAATCTCAGCCTAGAAGGTTATTTCATCCCTGGAAGTCACACCTTAACAATACTGCATCCCTAAGACCCCTACCTCTAATTGGAGGTAGTCTCTCTGAGAACCTCCATTTAAGGAAGATGCTCAGGCTATCCCTCTATTCTTACCCCCCCCTCCCAATTGCATGCACTGTTCTATCATCTACATCTCTCATCCCAAGTCAGATACTTTACCTCCTCCTTTCCCATTTCAGCTTGGTTTTCTGTATTGTTTTACCAAATTAGAATGTAAACTCCTTCAATGTAAAGAATAATAATAATGGTAATTATTATAATTATTGGCTTCTAAAGACTTAAAAAATTTGTTTTTATTGTCATGCAAAATCCACTTCCATATAGGTCATTATTATAAGAGCAAACTCATAAATAACAAAAGATTCCCCCCCCCCCCAATAAAACCGTAAATACATTGATGTGAAAGATGATTCCAGCAGTTCATTCTCTGGAGGGGGTAGCATTCCCTGCCATAATTCTTTCAGGATTGTCGCTCATTATCTTTTGCCTTTCTTTACATCCCTGATGCACAGTGCATGACACTTTGCTGTTGTTTTGCTGATTTAGTTGTATCCTACTGTTCTTGACCCCATTTAAGGGGGGGTGTCTTTTCTTGGCAAAGGTACTGGAGTGGTTTGCTATTTCCTCCAGTTCATTTTATAGATGAGAAAACTGAGGCAAATAGGGTTAAGTGATTTGCCCAGGGTCACCCAGCTAATTTGTGTCTGAGGCTATATTGAACTCAGTTCCTTCTGATTCCAGCTCCAACACTATCTATCCACTGCACCACCTAGCTGCCCATGGCATATAATAGTCACTTATTAAATATTCACTGACTATATCATATTCTTTAAATTCTTCTCTTCTGGGAGAAGGGAGGTGTTTCATCATCTACTCTCTGGGACTGAGATTAGTCCTAATGGTGATCAGATTAAGACTGCCTTTTAATGTTATTTTCATTCATATTTTCTTGTACTTGTGTACACTGTTCTCCTTATTCTATTTATTTCACCTACATAAATTCATGTCTTTCTGAATTTCTCATAATCATAATTTCTCCTGCATAATAATATTCAATTTCATTCATATAACACAACTGATTCAGCTATTCCCTAATCAATGGGCATTCACTTTGTTTCCAATTTTGTATGTGAAAATTACAAGTTCTCATATGTAACATAAGTACATATGATATGAACAAGGTAACTAAATATTGATGGTATTGATACTCACTTGAAATACTTGGCTCCTATCCGATGTCACATAGATAAAAATCCAGTTAATATATTAGAATTAACTCAGAATATAATATCTGTGTGACACACCAGATAGTACTCTATTTGAGCTATTCTCTTTATGCCATATCTTAGCAAATAGGCTAGTAGCTTGAATAAGCCCTACTGGACTTTATGCCCAACATGACATCTTGCTGCACATGGCATCTTCTCCCTGCTTTTGGGACCAATGGTTGTCTGGGAAATGAAATATTGGTCAAATATTAACACTTCAAATTTAATGTTTTGGACTCATCTCCACTTCCCTGAAACATTTCAGACTCTTCGACCCCCCCCCCTCCGACATCTGTCGATTTAAATACTTAGTAGATGATCCTGTAACTTTAATAACATGGAATTTAATTGAACATAGTAATGCTTTCTTCTCTGTAGCCCTCCTAACCATCATACCTACTCTCTTCTGGATCTTTGGGTGCTGATAGAAAAAAAATTCCCCAGCACATAATACCCAAGGTTCAAATGTCAGGAAGATGGGGGTTATTCATTTTCTCATCTTAAGTTCATAGGCATAAGGTTGTATTCATCATAGCTGCCAGCCCTCAGCTGATTCTGGGTTATGCTGATTACTGTGTGCTGTTTACTTCTCCATCCCCAAATTGGTCCTAGTAGCTGGTCTTGACCCAAGATGCAATTTGTCCTTCCAAATGAGAAGATGAGAGAAAGCACCAACACAGAGACTTGTTTATCCATCCCAGAATCTCAGAATTTTCTTCTCTTAGCTTCTCCTGTAATTAATTTCTTTTCAAGGAAGATCTACAGAGACAAAAAAGAGAAAGCATATTCTTATGGACTACTTTAACTATCTCCAAAAAGCACATATGTTGTTATATATGTGGGCTACCAGTCTTTGACCTTTTTAGGGTATTTGCTAAATGGTAGAATTACTGGGTCAAATGACACCCATAACTTTCTTCACGTAATTCCAAGTTGCATCCCAGAGGCTTCATCAATTTATAGTTCAGTTAAACTTAATTTGATCAGTCAGTAATTAAACCAAATAATAAGAAAAGGCTTCGATGCTTCAGGGTGGACATGATCTTATCAATGTGAGGAATTCCCCACGTTGGTATATATCCCAGCCAATCCATGGTTTCTTAATCTCTTGAACTCTGTTCATTTCACTACATAGAGCCTCCACAGAGGATCTACCCAATGTATGTGGGGTCTACATCTTGGTTCTTAATTCATAAAAATAATAAGAAGAGAGGTAGGGAATAGGGTCTGGACTTGTGATTTCATCAGTACTGTGAAGTCCCAACTCAAGTAAAATCCACAAGCATTTATTAAGCACTTGCTATGGCTGGGTACTGGGCCAAGCCCTGGAGATAAAAAAGAAAGACAAAAAACTCCGGTCTCTTCCTCAGTCTAATGGGGAGACAATGTAGAAACTATGTACAAATAAATCATAGACAGGACAAGTTGGAGGTAATCTTCGAGAGGAGGATCAGGCAGGGCTCCTTGCAGAAAGTGGAAGTTAACTAGGACCTGAAAGAATTTGGGAAAATCAAATGAGAGGAACCCAGGTGTGAGGGAGAGCCAGTGAAAATGGTTGGAGTTGGAAGATGGAGTGCCATGTACAAGGAATAGCATGGGATTGGTGTTCCTGGGGGATGGGGCAGAGAACTCGAGAGTGAGTAAGGTGTAAGAAGACTGGAAAGGTAGGAGGAGAACAGGTCATGTAAGACTTTGAATGCTAACCGGAGAATTTTATATTTTATGCTGAAAGAAATAAGAAGTCCTTAGAGTTTATCAAAAAATGAGATAACATTGTTGGATGTGAGCTTTAGAAAGATCGATGTTACAGCAGAGTGAGGGAGCGATGAACTAAATGATGATACCCACAATGTTTAAATCTTAAAGCACATTATTGGAACTTTAAAATGGACAATGCATTTAAAAATTTATCTTTATTTTATTCCAAAAACAAGTTTCCACATAAGTTTTCCAGTTATATGATTCATGTTGTCACCTTCCCCTCTTCTCTCCCCCCTCCCAGAGCTGACAAGCAATTCCACTGGGTTATACATGTATTATCACTCAAAACATATTTCCATATTATTCATTTTTTGTAAGAGAGGAAAGACTCAAACCTCCAAACATATACCCAAATAAACAAGTGATAAATCATATGTTTTCATCTGCATTTCCAAGAGTTCTTTCTCTAGAGGTGGATAGCATTCTTTTTCACAAGTCCTTCAGGATTGTCCTGGACCATTGTACACAATGTATTTTTTTAAAAAGCAGCTTTAAAAACAACAACAACAACAACCCTTACCTTCCATCTTAGAATAAATATTGTATATTAGTTCAAAGCCAGAAGGGTGGTAAGACTTAGGCAATGGGGGTTAAGTGACTTGCTCAGGGTCACACAGCTAGGAAGTGTCTGAGGTCAGATTTGAACCCAGGACTTCCCATCTCTAGGCTTGGCTTTCAATCCAATAAGCTACCCAGCTACCCCCTAAAAAAGAATCTTAATAGAAACTCAGATTCCATTTACCAAACATAGAGTTCATCATTAACAACTTTAGAGAGATTAATATTTCCTCACCAATAGGACGAGCAAAGTTGATAGACATTCTTAGAGCATATGGATGAGCAGGTCTAAAGCCTACAAAGATCCTTTTGGAACAAGCAGACATCACTTTACTAAGCTGTAATAAGAGCTAAAATAACAGGTACATTCCTTTGGATATGTCAAATGTAACCAGAAGGTTACCAGAAATCATGAAAAAAGCTAAAATCTAAAAATAGAATAAAGGTGTGACACTTGCATTTAGGATTCAGCAAATTAGTAAGCCAGATGGATTTCCTTATGAAAATAAGGAGAGGTATGGATAGGAGTAGATTGCATTGTTCAATGACATTTTGTTTTATTAAAAAAAAAAAACAACCTTTACCTTCCATCTTAGAATCAATACTGTGTATTGGTTTAGGGCAGAAGATCTGTAAAGGGTAGGCAATGGGGGGTCAAGTGACTTGCCCAGGATCACACAGCTGGGAAGTGTCTGAGGCCAGATTTGAACCCAGGACCTCCCATTTCTAGGCCTGGTTCTCAATCCACTGAGTCACCTAGCCACCCCATCAATGGCATTTTAGGACTATGTTATTGCCAAAAGAAAGCATAGGAGGGTACTCTGTAAGTAGAAAACTAGGTAAACTGTCTACTCATTACCTCTAAAATATACTCTATTCATAACTGCAGGCTCTATGGCCAGTATATTGCCCCCATAAAATAGCAGCATAGTGAATTGTCCTGGAAAATTTTCTATGTTAAATAGTAGGATGAGATAATGGTTATAAACAATAAAGAGAATAATAAAAATCACTTTTATCAAGTAATTTACACATACTATCTTTTCTGAGTCTTTCAGAAATCTTATGAGAGAGGTGCTATTAATAACTTCATTTTGCAGGTGAGGAAACTGAGCTTGACTATAAAGTGACTTTTCAGTATCAAACAGTTATATTTCTGAGGTAGGATTTGAACCAATGTCTTCCTAATTCCAAACACAGGATTTTCTCCACTTCTTAAGTCTGTCTCTTTATAATGATGGGATTGAGCTAAATGACCTCTTCTGTTTGTACCAGTTCCAAGTACTATGAGCCTCTTCCTACCTTCCCTCTCCCCTATCACTCCCCCAAACACAGAATGGTAAATCTGGAAAATCTAAGGTAACTTCTACTTATGATGACTCATTCCTACCAAACTGCTTTCATATAGAATTGACCTGATATGGTAGCCAAGGACCTGACGGAAAATCTCCCTCACAATTATTGTTATGACTTTATTTTGACTGACAAACCATTATTTTAGCCAGTAAGCCATATTTGTGGCTTTTTATATTCACCTATTTTAAAAGTCCATAGGTATCATTTGAGTAATTACAATCCAAATCTCTGGTTTAATCCTAGCTCTGAATGCTATCTCATTATATGATCTAGGGGAAGTTAGTTAACTCCCCCGTACCTTCATTTCTCCACTTAGAAAATAGGGCATTACTGGGCATTGTCTGTGGTCTGTATTGATTTTTATCCATGAACAATAGAAAGGTTATATATTTGTAAATTGAAGGAGTGGAGCAGATAGAGATAAGCCCTTTTTGTAATGAGAAAATCCACTCTGCCATCTGTGTAGATGGGAAAATGGAACCTTATTTGAGCCAGAACTATACCACCTTGTCATAAAAATACTGAACACTCAATATTCATGATGAGTCTTTAAAAAATGACTGTTTTTATAAAATGATAGCAATTACTGACTCTACAGAGGAGCACATTCTTTGTAGCCTGAAGTACATCCGGTATCTCTAGGTTTGGAAGTCTGACTAATTTTAGGGAATTAAGGAAGCTGTCTACTTGTTACCTCTAAACTATACTATATTCATAATGCATGCTCCATGACCAGTATATTGCCCCCACCCCCAACCTTGCAAATGGCAGCTTACTTTCTTGGACTGAGTTCTTGTAAAAGACAAACTATCATCTATTGACATTCCTTCCTTGCCTTTCTGTGGTGTTTTCTTGACCTTGTAGGACTCTCCTTTATTCCTTAACTCATTTCCTTCCATGGATCATTTATTCTTGCTCATTTACTGATGGTCATCCCAGGCCTCTTATGAAGAGAGAATTAGACTCTCTTAGTTTATTTTTAGTGTAATCAATCTGCAAACTTTAATTTAATCAAGAACTTAAAAGTGCCCCTACTTAGTACTTAGCTGACCATTAAATTAGAGAGTTCACAAGTTACTCACTAGTTCACACCCCTAAAGACCACAGACACTGCTCCCCCTTGGGTAGTGCTAGGCAAATTGAGAGGCTGTGATTGGTTCCTGTGAAGTGGGAGAGACACAGGATTTAATGTGGAAAAAGGTGAAACCAAATGACTTGGCTTCCTTGGTTCTTTGGCGAAGAGACCCTCTCTCAGTTGGTGCTTTGGTGGGACACTCTCTTCAGCATGAGCTCTGGTGAGGTTCCTTTCCTGGAATCATCCTGGACTGGAGCTTTCTGCTCTGAAGAGGCTTGCTGGATGAGTGTCTGGAGCTGAAGGAAGAGGCTTGAGTTGTTGGACTCCTGGTTGAAGACACTGAGACTTCCATGTGGAGATTGGAACTTGTGGGAGCTGCTACTGGGTCCTGAGCTGGGATTCACCGAAGCAGCACTTAGGGAGGTAGGTCAGACAAGGCTCTGACTCCTTTCTACATTTCCCACTTTCAATATCTCTACCTTGTAAATAAAAGCTGATAACAGCCATTTCTGACTTAAGGGCTAATATTTTATAAATGACAACCACAATCTCACTTTTGTAACTCTCATATTGAGTCAAACCCAATGTTCATTCTTACACTCTGGACTGATGACTTTTGGGGAAACTTGGCTTTTTCCCTTTCCCTATTCAAGGGGTATTCTCTTCCTCTAGGTCTTGGGGGCAGGGATTCAACACCTGTCTTAAGGACTAAATCCATTCCTTTAAAAGAAAATACTAGTTAAGAATTCATTTTAATAGATGCCACCAAGCTATATAGGAAGCAAGTCACCCCCAAAGAACAATTTAATGTTCTTGGGTGCAAAGGCATTGGCTTGGGGCCAAAGTTTCATGTATCTTTGGGTGACAATCCCAGGATCCATTTGAGATCCATTGAGTCTTGACATTTTTAACATCAAGAAAATTTACTAATTATGATAAATTAATTGGAATGGACTCCATAAAGGCCAGTTTCAATTCATTAGTATTTTGAGTAATAGTATTCCAAAAGGAACCCAATTTTATTATTTTTAAATACACATAGGAATTCCAGTTCAGTTGTTAAACAGTTGACAAATCTATTGGACAGGTTAAATAAAGCCCCTATGATCTTAGATAACAGAAGTAAGCTTTATGTTATTCCTCAGTAAATCTGGGTTGACTTGATGAAAGTTTTAGGTATCTAATTCTTAAAAAGAATCTAGGGGCATTTTCATTTTGCAAAATAATATAGTTTAACATTTTTCCTTGTACTTATCAAGAAATAAATCAACCAACAAGAACTTATCAAGAATCTATTCTAAGCACTGGGGATACAAAGGCAAAAGTGAAATAGCCTTTGCCCTCAAGGAGTTTACATTCTATTGAAACAATTCAAAACATCATCAACACACTTTGCAGGTGGGATAGTATTACTGTAAGCTTTCATGTCAGAAACTGAACATGGTGACCATTTATTTCATCTTTTAATAGTAGTAGTAATAAGTTAGCATTTATATAGCTTTTAAAGTTTGCAAAGTACTTTTACATTTATTAATTCATTTCAGATGGGTGCTATTCTTGTCATCCCCATTTCACAGACGAGGAAATTGCGGTTAAGAAGAGTCAAGTGATTGACAGCTAAGCAAGTGTCCAAGGCAGGATTTCAACTCAGATTTTTTTTACTCCATCCAAGTCCAGTACTCTATCCATTGCACCAAACAGGTGTTTTTTTTTTGTTTTTTTTTTTTACATCTACAGGGAATCAAGAGCTGAATTAGAATATAGGGCTTATTTTCATATAGCTTAGAGTCAAGCAGTTAGGGTAGCTAGGTGACTGGAGTCCTGGTTCTTCAAATCAGGAAGACTCATCTTCTTGCTTCAAATCCAGCCTCAGACACCAGTTGTGTGATCTTGGGCAAGTCACTTAGCCGTGTTTGACTGGAGAAGAAAATGACAAACAGCTCTAGTGTCTTTGCAAGAAGACCCCAAATGAGATCATGAAGAATCTGATATGACTGAAAAATGATGAGCAATGACAAAATAGTCTAGTAAGGAAGATATTCACAGCCACAATGTCCTAATGTAGCAGATAAAACCCTCAATTTGGAGTTAGAGGACATAAATGTAAATCCTATCCTTCTATGTTAGCTGTGTGACCTTGGACAGGTCGATTAAAATTTGTAGGCTTCCACTTTCCTCATTGTGCAGAAATGTTTAATTTCTTCATTCTACAAATTAAGGGGTTGGATTATGTTATCTTCACTTTTCTTTGTAGCTCCAACTTCTATGATCCTGTAATACAAAGCAGTACAGAATTGTCTCTAAGAGTGGTACACAGGCAAATGGAATCAAGGACTGGAGAGGTGCCCATCAACATGGGTAGAGGTATTAAGGAAGTCATTTATGAAAAAGATAGGCTGTAAATTGGCCTTTAAAAGAAGGGTAGGATTCAGGATGTATAGAAAGGAAAGGGGAATAGCATAAAAAGAGCTGGGAATGTTGAGAATTTTCTTGCTTTATCTAATTCTTTGAGACTCTATATGCAATTTTCTTAGTAAAGGTACTGGAGTGGTTGGCCATTTTCTTTGTCAGTTTATTTTACAGATGAAGAAACAGAGACAAACAGGGTTAAGTGACTTGTCCAAAGTCACACAGCAAGTATGTGTCTGCAGCTGGATTTGAACTCAGGTCCTCCTCACTTCAGGGCTGACACTTTAGATTCACTTTGCTCTCTAACTATCCCAAACTGAGAATAGACAATGTTTATTCAGGAGACAGTGAATAGGACAAACTCAACTGGAGCTGAGGGATTGTATGTATACTAATATCAAATAGGGCTGGAGTTGGAATCATAGAGCTGAGTTTAAATCCTGCCTTAGACATTTATTGATTGTACGACACTGAACAAGTCTTGTCTTCTCTAGCCTCAGGTTCCTCATCTGCAAAATGAGGAGGTTGGACTCATTACCATGGAAGATTCTTTCTGGATCTTAGTGTATGATTCTGTGAGTAGGTTTGTATTAGGGAATAATAAAGAAATAAGATGAGAAAATAAGTTTGAGACCTGATGATTTTTTTTCCCATGGTTATGGTCAAAGTTCATTCCCTGATTTGTTGATGGGCCATATTCAAAATATAAAAGGGATTACATTTGGAAAAGCTAATGAAATAGATTTATTCCACTTCCCTGGAGTGACTTTTCAGGGTTTTCACTGGCATCAAAGGCTTTATGAGAGTAACCATCTTAAATAACTACAATGTGTCATTTTCTCCCTCTCACAGTGGCTGAGGTTGAATTGGATGTTGATTGTAGCCACTATTGCATTATTTAGAAACTGATTATTCTGTCTGTTAACCTCCCAGCCCCTTTAGTTCCCCACTTTCTCCAGCTCCCATTAATCAACTATTTGCATTAACTCCGTGGGAGATTGGGGGCAAAAAAAAAAAACACCCAACACAAAACCAACACTGAAGATGAGTTCAGTAAAATGTGCTTTCCTTTTTGGTTTTAAATCATTTTTTAATGTTTTCAATTACACCTAGAAACAACTTTTCCCTCCCCCCTCCCCAAGAAGGCAGATAATATGATATATATATATATATATATAATCATAAACTATATATTTCCCTGTTCTTCATGTTGTGAAATAAGACACATATTACTTATACCAGAGAAAAAGTCATGGAGGAAATGAAGTGAAGAATGTGTCAGTATGAAAGAATGCTACTTTCTATTTAATTCAATGAAACAAAAATGTATTAGGCACCCATCAATTAATCAGCAAGGGGGAGAGGAGAAAGAGGGGTGTGCAGGGAGGGAGGGAGGAAGGACCAGCACCTCTGGTGTGAGGGCCAGTGTTCTGTTCACTCTGGTACCACCCAACTGCCCAGAGAGGACTAGAGCCTCTGGTGTGAGGATTTGCTGAGCTCTTTTCAGGACTGTTCATCCAGCCTTGGTGTGTGTCTACCTTTTACCCAACTACCTATGGTTCCAAGAAGCTGTGGCATGGGCGAGGGCATACCTCAGTAACTTTCTTGACAGATAGACTGTCTGTTTGTAGGTGAGTTAGGGGAGTGTTTAATCTAAGTTTAATATGAAGACTTCTCCTGGAATTGCCATACAGGAACAAGGTTCTGTGGAAGGCTTAGAGCTTGGTCAGACATCAAAGACGTCTCAGGCCATCACCAGACATCTTGACTTTCGTCCTGCCACTGGACTTCAATGACTCTGGAAGCAAGAGTTAGGGTGACACCTTTGTGCAATTCTGCCTCACTTAAATCCAGTTCATGCACGAGGTAAGACATCCCTCTGTGATGTCACTCATCCTCTTCCAAAATGAAAGAACTCTCCACCAGGCATTGTGCTAGGCTCTGATAATATAATTACAAAGGGAATATGGTCCCTGTCCTCAAGGATTTTACATTATACTAAAATGGTAGGTAATTATGCATAATTGTGTACAAGAGCCTGGGCTAACACTCTCATAAAACTGTGTTTCTATATGCTCTCTTCTCCTTTGGCTTCTATGACACTGCTTTCTAATGGATTTCCACCTATTTGTCTGACCATTTCCATTGGTATCCTTTGCTAGATCTGCAGCTAACTCTTGACCCTCCAGGGTAGATATTCCCCAGCCTTCTGTCCACGTCCCTTTTCTCTTCTTCCTCTAAATTCTTTTGTGGCAATTGTCTCTGTTTCCATTGGTTACATTGTATTGCTAAAAGATAAAAGGTTAAGGTATTTGATCAGACCAATGTGGATAATCAAAAAACTTACATTTTAAAAGAGAAATGTACAGAAATTTATATAAAAGCAGAGATGAATAGCAGCATATGACTGCTAAATCAGAGTACTGTGAGGAATGTTGAGCTAAGGCTGTGAAGGAGAGCAGTGGTGATATTCATTTGGTATTTTATGGGGACACAATAAAAAAAATCCAGCTAAAGGGTTTGGTTTGTGCAATAGCTTAGTTTGCCACTAGGTGGTGCTCAAAATGAATTGTTCCTTTAAGTCAGTCTTACCTGTGGATAAGTCCGCAGCGGGCTCCTGGGGTAGTTTTATCTGCCCCTAAGAGGGCATTTAGCATTATGTGGCATTTCTTCCCTAGTTCTTGGCTTCCAATCTAGTTCAGGAGTTGAGGTATTACATAAATATTAAACTATGAACACTCTTTTTCTATCTGGGGCCATTGCCCTTAGCCCTGAGAGTATTT
This sequence comes from Monodelphis domestica, assembly GCF_027887165.1. Taxonomy (NCBI): domain Eukaryota; kingdom Metazoa; phylum Chordata; class Mammalia; order Didelphimorphia; family Didelphidae; genus Monodelphis; species Monodelphis domestica. Next base: position 128,710,299 of record NC_077233.1, read on the forward strand.
CACTCCCTAAGATCTCTTCTCTCAGTATTTGGAGATTGAGATAGGATGTTGTGAACAAATAACCTTAATAAAATAGGGCAATAGAAGCTCACCCCAGCACAGCTGCTCCTTCCCAGGTCTTTGTTGTGGATGGGAATATTGCTCAAGTACACAGCCATGGATTGTAGAAAGAAATGGGGAGGAGAGACACCCAGTCTCCCTATGAGGCTCTTGGATGAATAGAAAGCAGGAAAGATGACATTCTCCTTGACTCACCAGCCCAAGGCTTCATAGTAGCTGCATATCCTCAGCTGATTCTGAGAGATGTTGTTTCTGCAGTTACTGCCTGAATCACTCCCTGGGTGCTCCACTCAACACCATTGGACTTGCTCATGTAGCTGCTACTGTCTCTCAATTCCTGGCACTGATTGATATCTCACCTCTGAAAGTCTGAATCATGAAGGTGACAGCAGAGAAGAAAACACATAGCACAGAATGTGTTCGTTTATCCTATTGATTGGCTCTTGCCTGTCATCAAATTAAAAAAAAAGTAGGGAGGACTGGTGGTCCTCTAGATCCACATGGAAGAGAGCTTGGCTTTTGACCTGGATCTGAATGTCAGGAATTGCTCTATTGTCTTCCCTCTCTGAATAATTTCCTCAAGCCCCAAAGAACTGCACAGAAACAAGAAGATGACAGAAATTTTCCTGAGCTACAAAGGGGTTGGGCTAGATGAGCCCAAGGACCCTTCCAGCTCAAAGTCCTACAATTCTCTCATGCTGACTTGCCAACATTCCTTTTTTTCTGTAGCTGTGCCTAAGTATATGCAGGAAGGCTAGAGACATTTTTTAGCCGGACCAAAAAAAAAAATGAGAGGAGGCTGAAGAAAAGAATTTATTCCCTATCTTTAAGGATGAAGAAATGAGGTTAAAGTACAATTCATGTACTTTAGCTTCATTATTGAGTGTGGGTAGAAAGGATTTTTAGGGTTTGAAAATGTAATGATAAAACAAGCTAGTAGTTAATTCATCCTAAGTCTCTTTACAATGGTACAGAGGCAAGTGTACTATATTTAGAGTTGGAGAACCTGGGTTCAAATCCTACCTTTCCTTCCATGGTTTTTATAATCTTGGGTAAATCATAGTGTTATGGAGCTATAGTTCCCCCCCCCAACTTTTCCCCCATTGTTTTGAAAAAGGTTTACATTTTATTAAACAAGTGATTGAAGATTGTCCATCAATTGCCATGAAACTGGAAATTCAGAAATCAATCATTCCCATAAAATGGGGGTAAAAGTGTCATATAAATTAACCCCCTGACCTTTTGTGGAGCTATAGTTTCTTTGTTTGTAAGATAATAACAATAGTAATAATATTTACATAGCATTTACTATGCACCAGGTGCTTTACAAATATTATCTTATTTGATCCTCACAACAAGCTTAAGAGATAGGTGCTATTGTCATCCACATTTTACAGAAGAGAAAGCTGCAGAAAATAGAGGTTAAGTGATATGTCCAAGCTCATATAGCTAGTATATATCTGAGGCTATATTTAAGCTCAAGTTGTGTCTGACTCTTCCTTACCCCATTTGGAGTTTTCTTGGCAAAGATATGAGAGCAGTCTGCCATTTCCTTTTCCTGCTCATTTTATATATGAGGAGCAAGTTTAAGTGACTTACCCAGGGTCACACAGCTTGTGTCTGAAACCAGATCTGAACTCAGGAAAATGAGCCTTCCTGATTCTAGGTCTGACATTCTAGCCACTCAGCAATCCCAAATGGGGCCATGACAAGTCACGCACCACTGAAAAATGACTGGACAGCAATAATACATTTCTGATTCTAGACCCAGAACTCTAGCCATTGGCCTATCAAGCTGCCTTGATGAGGAGGCTACATGATCCCAGATCCTTTCAATCTCCAAACCCTCTGATCCTGGAGGTTTTGTTTACAAAGGAAGTGAATACATGAGTTCTAAATTAATAACCAAAGACAAAATAAACCTGTAGTTGGTATAAAAGAATATTCCAGACCTAGATATGTTGGCTCCTAAATTTACTCATCAATCTCATCTAAATGGTTAAAAGTTTCCTGAGAACCAAATTCAGCACTCTAGGGATGCTTTAAGCCCAGAGGCTTCACTGAGACCTCCTATTCTAAAATAAGAATAGTTTTTGTTCTGTATTTTCTAACATTCCAAAAGGCTGTCCCTCAATGACCAATCTCCTCTCAGCACCAGGAGTGAGCAAGAGAGCTAGATGATTCCAGATCAAATCTGGAATTTTGCCTTTTTGGTTTGGTGTAACCATGGCTAAATCTCTTCCTTCCTTTTGGCTTCAGTCATGTTGTCTACCTAAGGAAGACCTGATTTTCTCCAATGTCACTTCTAGGTGCTAATCCTTTTACTGCTGGCTTTGGAGCCAACTGACTGCAGGGTAGTGGTTAGAATGCTGGTGTTAGAATTCTTGGAGTTTCAGTCCTGCCTCAGGGCATTTACTAGTTATGTGACCACACCACAGTTGGGTGATCTCTCTGTTTGCCTATCTGTAAAATGGAGATAATAGTACTTGGTCTATCTACTCCCTTTCCTGCCTTTTTAAAATGAAAGTCCTTCACAAACCTTAGAATTCAATAGAAATCTGAACTTTCTGTGATTATGGGGCTCAAATCTTGCTTCTGACATTTATTTACTAGTTAGGTGACCACATACATAAAACTCTGAACCTCAAGCATCTTTCTTAGACTTATTTAAATTTAGCTGAGGAATTCACAGATCTTTGACTTACTGAAGATCTTTGGAAGGAATTTTGTAAGTCTTAAAACACCCTAGAAATGTGAGCTTTATGGAAAGCCTTTAGTCTTTACGTGAACTAGAGATTTTTCTTTTGGTTCTACTTCTTAGTTGCTGTGTGGCCTCGTGTAAGTCACTTAACTTTTTTCTGAGCCTCCATTGCCCCATCTAAAAAATAGTAAATAATCAGACTGTCCCCTGTAACGATGAAATTCTGGCGTTTTTAGACTTCAATATTACAGTTTTAGATGAGGCCTTCCAATTTTAAAAATACACTTAAGAGAGATTTAAAGAATGGAAACAACCCCTATTTTAATCAGAATAGTGATCTGGTCCCCCTTTCTTAGCAATATATTTACCAGCTGGGATAGAAAAGTGCCCTTGAGAATTAAGAAGCAAACTGAGAAAGATGGAATTAGGAACAAAATACTCCTAATGTGAAAATGATTTCTTTCTGCCCTTTGATGACAGTAGTGGCTTATTGCAGACCCTGTGGCCACCTCTGGATGTAAAAGCAAAGTGGTGAAATCTAGGGTCTAACTAAAGACTAGCTGCAGCCCTCCAGCTGCTGCTGCTGCTGCTGCTGTCTGGGGAAGCTCATTGCTCATTTGGCCCTGCTAGGGACCTTCAACATTTGCCTGGGTAACCTGTTGCCAGCAGGACAACAATAACTTCCCCATGGCAACCCTGGAGCAAGGTCTCTGGCTATGCAAACAGGGCCTAGAAAAGCAAGTTTGAGAGCAAGTTGGCTTCAGAATAAGCCAACATAGAGAAAAACAGCTCCTCTGCTCCAGGCTTTGGTGTAGAACTTGGGTTAGATATGAAAGTCAGATCTCTGGGTGATCACAGCTTCTGCCACTTGGTGCACTTTGGGCAAGTCACCTAATCTGGGGGACTATGTGGGACTATCTAGTCTTTAACTGGCTGACCACTGGAGGCCCTTCTTTCTTTATGTTCTCATACACTAGAGGAAGAGCTGAGAGTCAGCCCATCGACAAACATTAAATACCTATTATGTACCTGATATCTAGGTGGTACTGTGCTGGGTCTGGGCCCAGGAAGATTCATTCAAATCTGGCCTCATGCTCTTATGAGTTGTGTGACCCTAGTTCTCTCATCTGTCAAATGAGCTAGACAAGGAAATGGCAAACTACTCCAGTATCTTTGCCAAGAAAATCCCAAATAGAGTCACAAAGTGTCAGATGTGACATTGAAAAACAAGGCAGAAGAGTGATAAAGGCTAGGCAATCAATATTTAATATTGATTCTAAAAAAGAAGATTTTTTAAAGGGTTCATGGCTTCAAATTTCTCTTTTGGCATTAGTTGTGTGACTCTGGATACATCATTTAATTTTTCTCAGTTTTCTCTTCTGAAACATGGAGGAAATAATAGTATCTAACTCCCAGAGTTCATTGGGTCCCAGAGTTAGAGCTGGGAGGAACCTTAGAGGTCATTTAGTCATTTTCTAAATGTGACCTAGGGGAGTTTGGTGGTTTATAGATAGAATCAGAGACTCATTGATTGAAAACTAGGAGGGTATATAGAGGCAACTTAGTCCAACACCCTCATTTGGAAAACAAGGAAACAGAAATTAGGCAATTTGATCCGTGTTGTTGCACAGATCATGGTTAAGTATGGGATTGGCTAGTCAATGGCAAAGTGGGATTTGAATTCATCTTCTTACTCCAAATCTAATATTCTTGGGAGATCACAAGTTGTAAAGATCATATGTTTTACAATCTGCAATCATGATGATTCCATGTTTTAGTTGTAAGATTGTTGGATTTGGAGATGGAAGACTTGGGTTCCAGCCCTCTCTCTGCTACTTACTCCTGAAATAATCAACTCTGGTGAAGACCCTTGATCTTTTTGGGTTCTCATCTAGAAAATAAGGGATCTCTTTCAAATACAAAATCCTCTGACTCTATGTATTTGCAGGATTAATTCATTATAATTCCTAGAGACATGCTTTCTTGTTGTGATTCCAAGACTAATGGGCCTCTCATGTGTCCGCCTCAGGATTTGCTACTGCCCCGCTCCTGACTTGATTAATCCTTTATCCTTTTTTTTATCCATGAGCAAATTGAGGGTAGTCTGGTCAGTATGGAATTCATTGTTGGTTTCTCAGGCAATACTCTGAGACATAATCATAGATGGGTTGATGAACTGCATCTGTGAATGGAGGTTACACATGATGGGCATCCTTTACATGATGAAATCACATATTCAGACCACTCTCCTCCCCATCCCTCACCCCTCACATCTACGTCTGTCTTTTGGAACTATGATTCACTTAAAGTATTAGATAATAAGATTCTTAGATATGCAAAGGACTAGAGTTTTTCTTGTCCAACCCTCTCTTGTCACAAAAGCTCAGAGAGGGCTAGCACTTTGCCCAGTGTCTTAGCTCATGGCAGAAGTGGGGCAAGAACTCCTATCTGAGGACTCTGCATCCATTGATCTCGTCATTGTTACATCAAATGATAACATTCCAGGAAGTGCTTCTAGTGTGCTGGAACAGAGTTCCTGTGAATCTTCTCAAAGGGTGGAACCCCCAAACTATGCTATCTCATCCCAGAACAGAGCAAAGCTAATTTACCAAACCCATGACTTTGGCATCACCCTCTACTAACCAGCTCCAGATGTTCTAATGGTGCCGAAGATCAAACTCAAAGACCTGAGGATTAGAATGATGTTACCTAAAACCCTCAAAAGGTGTTTGCATGAGAATGCCTCCAAACTTTGCAAAAGCTATACTTGTCAGGGCATCAATGGTCATCAGAGATTACTTTAAATGCTAGGGAAGGAGTCTATCAATGTGGTAGGACATTTGCGGGGCCAAGGAAAGCTAACCTACTATCCCCTTAAAAAAACCCAACAACAACAGTTTCTTTGCTGACTCTCCCATATTACTTTGTGCCTCTCTCCACCTCGAACAAGTTTTTATATATTTACTTTCTCTTCTCTATTAGCCTAAAAGCTCAGAAGCAGAGATTATGCCTTAAACAGCTTTATAACATCCTCAAAGACCAACACAATAAGTAGTTTCTTCATTGTGACTTCATGAATAGGATAGGGATAGAGACCGCACCTCTAATGGAATGTACTGAATGAACTACCTCAATTTCTACCATTAGCAATTTATTTCTTTGTATTGAACATCGTTCTCACTTAACTGTTTTTTTAATAGTTCACATTTCAATGGCATAAAGTACTTTCTTAAAACAACTCTATGAGGTAGATATTTATCAGGCATTGTGATCTCTATTTTATGGTTGAGGAAATTGGAGCTCAAGTCTCACAACTAGGAAGTCTCACAACCAGGTCTTGAACCTTTGTTTTCTGATTCTAAATCCAAGACTATTTCTGCTTTACACAGTGCCTAACAATTTATTAGGCAATGAATTCATCAGTCCTCTACTTCCACCACTAGAGAAATTTGATAGAATAGGAGAAAATGAGTTCTAAGGAGTACATCAGACAAAGGGAAACCTTCAGAGAAGAGGGCATAAAAGGGAGGCCAGACTCCCAGTGTCTCAAGCTTTTATCAGATAAAAAGCCTGACATCACTAGAACACCCTTAACTCTTTTCTCTCTTACCCAACTGCAACAAATATAATAAAAATAATTGCATCTTGCTTAAGCATCTATTGTTTGTAAATCTTTTCTCAAAACAGTGTCAATTGTTTTTGAAGGCATAAATGTCAGTAAACAAAACGGTGGCACTTCTGTTTGAGGCACCCTTGCTTTTTTGTGTGAAAGAAAACACTCCTGTGTGATTATTATGGTGCTGTTTATAAATTGAGTTTAATTGGATGAAGGCATCTTGGAGGCAGATTGCAAGTCTGGACATCTTTGCCCTAACAGTAGTATTCTGGTGCTGAATCCATCTGTATGGAAGGAGGTGGAAGACTTTTTCCTCCTCCTCCTCCTCCTCCTCCTCCTCCTCCTCTAATATCAGAGCTGCTGCTTTTCCTTTTAAATGTAGCTTCTGGAAGTTTTCTTAATTCTCTTCCATTGGGGTGCAATATTCCACTCTTATCTCTTTGCGTATTGGTTTCCTAAACACAACTTGATGTTGAGAGAGACAGACAGACAGACAGACAGACAGACACAGACACAGAAAGAGAAACAGAAAGACAGAGACAGAGAGACACAGTCAGAGAAAAAGACAGAGACTGAGACAGACAGACAGACAGACAGACAGAAGGAGACAGAGATAGGCTTAAGGACAATATTCAGAATGTCTAACTGGAGAATCATAAGTTTAAAGCAGGAAGGGATATTAGAAGACTAATCCAAATCCCTCATTTTATAGAAGAAGAAACTGAGACCCAGAGAATTTAAATGACTTAATCAGGAAGCATACCTCTACAACTTAAGTTAGTCAGCCCCTACTCTGCAACATAAATGGTAGAATGTGGTCTAAAGCAATGAAGGTCTCTATTGACTTCCAAGTCCTTCATCTTCCTTTCTCAAGATATTCAGGACCTCACTTAAGAGTTTTCTCTTCTCCCCTAAGCTCTGCCCTCATGCTCACAAACTTCAGCATATGTGTGGATGTTCCCTCAAGCATGCTAGCTTATAAATTCATCATCTTCCTGAACACCTATGACCTACAGTTACACCTTCACTCTACTTTAGCCATGTCCAGGACTGGTAAAATCTCAGGCTTCACTATCAAACATGAAGGCTACTACAATGAATATGAAATCTGAAATACTTCTGATTCTAACCTCCTGCCATTCTCCGTCTAAACCTATTTCTCATCATGATCACCAGTTCCTCATCCATTTAGTCTCTTATTGCCTCAATCCATTACTCTTGCTCTGGTCTTACTTCCCTCACTTCCTCTCTTCTCCACTGGTTTAACTATGCACCGTTCTCAATACTTAAGTGTATTGCTCTTCCCAATCTTCATTTCCTTGCTTCCCACTCCTCAACCCAACCTTCTCCAATCTCAGCACTGAGTTGACATTTCAGTGTTGTCAATGATGTCTTAATTGCTAAAAACCAATGGCCCTTTCTTATGCTTAATCCTTCTTAATCCTTATGAAGCTTTTGATATGGTCAGCTGACTGCCCTTCTCTCATTTTCTCCTCTCTTTGCTTTTGTGACACTGTTTTCCCCTAGTTCTCAAGTGACTTCTATGTTCCAGGCTCTGTGCTAAGTATTGGTGATAAAAAAAAAAAATGAATTTAACAGAGTTTCATATCTGAACTTGTATGGGGTTATCAGGTAGTGGTAAGACCTAATGCTCCCAGGGGTACCTGTGGGTTGCCTCTTTATTCCCTCTCCCAGATATAGGCCATCCCAGAACCCATCTGGGCTGCATGGTAGCTCATCCAGTCAAGACTGGAATTACCAAATCTATTCCTTTCATTGATAGGGTGCACCAGACCTTATAATTTGCCATTCCATTGCTTCCTAAATTCTCCCAGGCCTGACTTACATAGGCTTTTATTGTACATAGATCTCTTCTCATCCAGGTACTGCCATCTGACTTACTGACATAGAGTAAAGACCATTGAACCTTCTTATCTTTCTCAACATTGACCACTTAGAACTTTCCAAGATTTTTGAGCCTCTAAGAAATTGAATTTTTGTTTTATGTACTCTCTTATTCCATGAGAGTGTGAATTCTTGAGTGCAGAACTGTCTTGATTTTTCTCTTTGTATCTCCAGTGTTTCATATGGCACATATGAATTCACATAGCATGTACCAAATTCTTTTTCCATCCATTTATATATACTTCTCTTATTGAATTTCCATATTCTATCACTTAGCACAATGCCTAGTGCAAAAAAGACACTTAATAAATGTTTATTAATTGATTTTATCTTATAATGCATGATTTTTGTATATCTCTGTATCTTCTTTATTCTACTAGACTAGGCTCTCAAAAGGTTAAGGGCTCTTCCTGACTCTTTTCTTTATTACTCAAACTTCTTGGCAAACAGAGTATAGGTATAAATAAATGTTTGTTGAATTAAATTGAAAATAAATTTAATTAAATTCAAATTAAAATGATTCTGAAGATGGTTAGCCTGGGGAAGAAAAGCTTTAGTGGCAGAGTGATATTATTCTAAAAGTATCTGAAGGGCTTTCTCATGGGAAAGACTTTATATTTATTCCACTTAGCCCCAGAGAAAAGAATTAGAAGCATTGAGGTAGAGGCTGCAGAGAGGCCAATTTTAAGCTTGATGTAAGTCAGTCCTTTCTTATGAGTAGAATTTTCCCAAAGTGGAACAAGATAATTTAGTATTGGTTTCCTGTCATTGGAGGTCTTCAAGCAGAGGCTGGATTTGAATCCTGATTCTCATACCTACTATCTGTGTGACCTTAGACAATGTCTTAGGTTTCATTTCTATTGGTCTCAGATTTCTTATTTATAAAACAAGAGTTGTGGCAAGATAATTTCATTCAAGGTCCCTTCTGAATCTAATGATGCCATGTGGTTATTTCAGCATATCCATTTGGACATTTGTGCTAGATTTAGTCTATGCCAAACAGCAACAAATGACCATTGGTGACACCATCTACAGTGCAAGTTCTTAATTTGTTTTTTATCATAGACCTCTTATATACTCTGGCTAAGTTCATGGAATTCTTGGAGTAAGATTATGAAATGCATTAAAGAAATGCACAGGATTGTGAAGGAATACATTGAATATATTTTTCCAAATATATTTTAAAAAGTCATGGACCCCAAGTTAAGAACCCCTTATTTATGGGAACCTTTTTCACCTGGAAAGGGAAGGGAATGAGGCTGTCAATTTTGAATTGGAAGAAGGGAAAAGGCAAATATTCATCCAAGAATGCAGAACTAGGAAGTACTGACATCACTGGAAGGGAAGAACACTGCAGAAAAAGATCATTAGACTTAGAGACAAAAGATCTGGGTTTGAGTGCTTGCTCTGCTTCTTTTTTTTTATGCTATAACTTTTAACTCAGCAAATCCTGAGTTACACTTTTTTAAAATTTATTTTTACCTTTATTTTTTTTTTAATTTTTATTTGGTCATTTCCAAACATTATTCATTGGAAACAAAGATCATTTTCTTTTCTTCCCTCCCCCCCCCCACCTCTCCCGTAGCCCACGCGCAATTCCACTGGGTATCACATGTGTTCTTGATTCAAACCCATTTCCATATTGTTGGCATTTACATCAGAGTGTTCATTTAGAGTCTCTCCTCAGTCATATCCCCTCCACCCCTGTAGTCAAACAGTTGCTTTTCATCGGTGTTTTTACTCCCACAGTTTATCCTCTGTTTGTGGATAGTGTTTTTTAGATCCCTGCAGATTGTTCAGGGACACTGCATTGCCACTAATGGAGAAGTCCATTACCTTTGATTGTACCACAGTGTATCTGTGTCTCTGTGTACAATGTTTTCCTGGTTCTGCTCCTTTCGCTTTGCATCACTTCCTGGAGGCTTGCTCTGCTTCTTAAGAGTTCTGTATTCTTGGGCAAATCACTTTACATGAGTCCTATTTATCTCATCAGTAAAACTGGGATAAAACAAAATGTATGATCTGCCTAATGGAGTTGTTGTGGGGAAAGCTCTTTTCAGAACTTGGTAAAGCGGTAAATAAATGGCATACTTTATGATATTGACACTTCTTGCTTTGTTCATGGAGTGTGAGGAGGATGATAGGGAATTTGAGAGGGTTCACTTAATTCCTGAGCTTAGAAACTCTTCAGGCAATCAATCAGCAAGTAGTTAGTTAACAAGCGTTTATTAAATATTTACTATAAACTAGTCATTGCATAAAGCTCGGGAATACAAAAGAAGGCAAAAAAATATGAGTTCCATCTTCAAGGAGCTCATATTCTAATGGGAGAGTCAACAAATAACTATATCCATATAAGATAGAGTGTAAATGGGAAATAATCTCTGAAAGAAGGCTTTAGCAGTAAAGAAGTAGGGTGGGGTGATATAGGCTTCCCCCAGAAAGTGGGATTTTAACTGATTCTTAAAGGAAGCTAGAAAACATGTAGAGAGGGTTCCCTGTGTAATAGAAAAAAATAAAAGTTCCTGAAGAACAATTTGGTCACAATTGATTTATTGGCTAGCTAATTAAAAAGGCAATAGATGCCCCAGTTTTAATCCAAAGAGCCAAATACAGAATAAAACAAATTATTATATCCCCAAACTAATTAATCAGATGTACAAAAGATCAGTTAATTATAATAATAACAATTAACCAGGATATGATTCAGGATACAAAATGAAGTAATCTAATTTCTAATTGGAGTGAAGTTTAGGGGTTTTCCAAGTTGGAAGGGGAAAAGAATAGGTTTCAACCTAGTAGGAGGGAATATGTAAATTTTGAGGTCCCTTATTCAAAGATGCTAATTAATTATAACCTCCTGCAAACCCATGGAACAACAGAAAATTTATACAATCTAGTTTCTCATGGGAAAAAACATACACTGTTAGTGAATATGACATGGAAAAATGGTGAAGTAGAAAATATCTGTGAAGTAGAAAGAATCTGAACACGGGCAGAGACCTACTATATTTCACTTTATCTCTTTACTTTTGTTTGTTCAAGTTCTCTTTCTCAAAATGACAAATATGGGAAGATACTTTACAATATTACACTTATGAGATCTATTTCAGATTGCTTGATGTCTCAAGGATGGGAGTGGGAAGGGAAAATGAAAATTTGACTCAAACTTTAAGTTCAATTTTTTGTATAATTGAGGGAAAAAAATAAAATATTATTTTAAAATGGGAAGGTTGGACTATATCATCTCTGAGGTACCTTTCAGTTCTAAATCTGTGATTCTATGTAATAATTCATGATCTCAAGGAGATTATATTCTATTGAGTGAAACAACGTGTATATATTTAGAAAAAAGTCTATGCAAAATACATACAAGATGATTTTAGGTCCAGGGAGAACTATTGATTTTGAGGGAGTACAAAGAACATAAAACTAAAAGACTTGTTAAACATCATTGTACAATGGGAAGAGTCTTACCACTAAAGTCAAAGGGCCCAGTTTCAACAGTCCCACCTCTCATGCATCCTACATGTTTGACCGTAGGAATGTCACAACCTCTCTGAGCTTGTTTCCTCATTTACAAGATGAGGGGTTGGCCTAGATGGTCTCTAACATCCCTTCCAACTCTAGATCTATGATCCTTCCCTTCTCTTGGACTTGGCTTCTTCAAGTGCTCTAGATAATTTCTAAGGGCTCTTCCAGCTCTAGATCCTGCCATCCTCAAAGAAGATGTGTACCAGCATTTTGGATAGCATTTGGCACCTAATAAATATTTGTTGTATTCTCTCAAAAATGGAAAAGCAAAAACCAGAGCTCATAATGGTTACTATTCTGTGTGACTCCTCGGACCCTAAGGATGCCTTCCATTTTCTCTTTAATATGACCAAACATTTGCAGGGGACTTACCTATATGAGGGATGGAAGGAATGAGTTCTTGTTGGTCAGCCTCATATCTCCATGGCATTTAGGGAAGGGAGGGAGTTGGGTTGACTCAACAACTCATTTACTTGGGCATATTTTTCTCATTAGAAAATGTATCCTTAATAAGGCACTGCTTACCAAACTGATGAAGAGACTGACTTTAGCCATTCCCTTCATTCCCAGTCACAGTGATTATGGTGGAGAAGCTGTGAATATTAGGTTTTCTCAATTATTGTAGGACTCTCCCTAGATTGCTTGGGACTTTTAGAGGCTCAAATTTCTATAGACTATGTTAAAAAATTGATTAGTGGAATGAAACTCCCTCAGCTGTTGTACAGCTGGAAGCATGGTGAGAGCAATGGTCATGAAGTTTTTCAGGGATGATTAAGCATTAAACTGGGTCACTGGGCAGCTTCGAGGAATGAATCAGAAAGTTGTTTTTTTTTTTGTCTTTATGGCTAATGCCCTTCCAGGCTAGAAGGAAATGAATCCATGTGGCCAAATTATCTGAAAATTAAAACTTATTTTATTTAGAGAACTGAAGATTTAGGGCTAAAAGGATCCTTAGAGATTGTCCTGTCCAACTCCTCATTTTACACTTATGGAAACTAAGGCCCAGAAAGGCTATGACTTGACCAAGATCACATAAGTAGTAAGTAAAAGATCCAGACTTCAATTTTCAGAGTTCCCATTCGGCATTGCTTTTTAAAAATGAAGACCTAGAATCTTCTTTGATCTTTCCATATTGATTTGGTGGATGGTTTTAAACATAAATAATTCATTTTCCCACTGGAGGAGGGGGAAGTGTGTAAGAAACTTTAATGCTGAAGTGTAGGAGATTGAACCACAAACTAACCTGAAACTGATGATGTGCATCCTTATTCCCTAACAAATCCAGTTCCCCTTCCCTCCTTCCAATTCCACCTCAAAGTTTGCCCAATTCAGCAACATCTCCCTCTTGGCCACATTTCATCATAGTTACTCTTCTGCTCTGCCCAGTCTCAGCATTTATAGACTCAATTTTTATTACATTCATTTGTATCTCAATTAAACAAGTACGGACTGAGTTCTTGCTAAGTACGTGGCAGCTAGGGCTACAAAAAAAGCATAGAACATAGTCTCTCCCCTCCAGGACCTGGGGCCAATAATAATAATATTAATTATAATAGTAATAGCTAACATTTATTAAGTGCTTACAATACTGAGAACTTTATAATTATTATCTCGTTTGATCCTCCCCCAAACCCTGGGACATAGGTACTATTATTATTCTTATTTTACAAATAAGAAAACTGAGGCCGACAGTGATCAAGTGACTTGTTCCATGGTTATGTAGCTAGCCAGTCCAAGGCTGGATCTGAATCCTTATCCATTTCCTTCAAATAGTTGCATTCCCTTTCTCTGTACTCCTTTAGCACTGATCTCTATTACATATCACATCACCTTGCTCCTGATTCTGTACTGCCTGAAAGAATGTTGGACTTGGCATCCAAAATAAAGGCAAAGACATACGGATTCACATTCCATTTCTGACACTTCTAATTTCTTATGGTGGTAAAGCATAATCAGTCTAACTTAATTTTCCCACGATAGTCCTTCAAAAGCTTGAAGAATGCCTTCATATAACACTGGCCTCTTCTCTCAAACTCTCTTCCCTATAGCCAGCTATACTCTATGCCATTTTCTGACCAGAATCCCTCAATCTCTGTTCTATGACTGCTTATTCCTTACCAAATTTGAGCAGAGTAAAAAATAAAAATAAATTACAACTAGAATATTCTCCCCTCTACCCTGAAGCCTATACTTTTACAAATATCAACCAACAAGCATTTAAGTCTTACTCTGTGCTAGCTAGGTGGTGCAGTGGATAGAACATGTGGCCACAAGTCACTTAACTGCCTCAGTTTCCTCATCTATAAAATGAGTTAGACAAGGAAATGGCAAACCACTCCAGCATCCTTGCCAAGAAAACTCCAAATAAGGTCATGAAGAGTCAGACACAGCTGAAAAATGATTCTGAACACTGGGAGTGTAAAGAAAGAAGTACTAAAACAATCTCTGCCCTCAAGGAGATTACATACTAATGAAGGAGACCCTCCATCAGTGTAAAGAAAAATGCCTAGGGAACACATGTGAGGAATGTATGACCAAGGTACACATTTGGAGAAAGAAGCAAATAGGAAATGTGTGTGAAGAAAGTATAAATGTAGATGGTAAATCCTGCCTTTGGTGCTGCAGGGTCACATATCTTCTAGTGACTACATATCGTTATCTTTGGACCTATTGTCATGCAGTCACCCATGTTTTGGACATATGTCCTTGTTTGTATATTCCCATGAAATTTCCATTGTTCTTCTGATGATGAATTTATTTTGAAGGAGGATATGCACCAGGTTTATGGGGGAAAGGTTGCCCCCAAACCTCTTTTTATTATAAGAATTTTAACTATTTCTGTCTTCTGGCTAACTACTAAAAGGAAACATGTTGGTGGAGGAGTCTGAGCTGTGGTTTTGAGTGGAGATGGATCCACTGAGTCTCTTTAAAGTATGATAGCTTTTTGGAGTTCCTATATGTGAGTGAGGGTATCTTTAGGTATGATAGCTAGAATGTGTGTAAGCATATTTTCCATGATGATCATCACCCTAATGGTATCTCCTGAACTATTTAAAGCAACTTCAGTGGGGAGTTCTCATTCTCTAAGACTGAGCACACAACCAACACCAGAATGGGCCTTGTGCCAGACCTGAGAACTAAGCATGTGGGTGAAAACTCTTACAAGAAAAATGTCATTATTCAGAAACTCAGATTAATAAAATTTAGAAGATACTTACTTGCATGCTTTTGATAAAGAACCTCCAATGAGCAAAGGAAAGAATCAGACAGGTTAAGAACATGTCCTGTCTTTGGAGCAAATAACAATAAGGAACTAAAATTTCAAAACAAAATACTAAAGTTAAAATAAAAGGGAATGCTTTATCAAAATGTGTGTCTATTGAGTCAATGGGTGAGCTCTCTGAGTTGCTGTAGCTTATTTTCATGTATGTTTTTTGTTTGGGAGGATTTCTACGTAAAATGTCCCTTGACCATATGACCTCAGTGCCATATTGTCAAATATTTCAGTACCTAAATTTGTCACTAAACCACTTTTCTGGAGAAGAGTGGAAGGTCTGATCAAAGGCTGGTATTATCAAGGGAGAGGGAAGCATTCCCACATCAAATGAGTTAATTTCAAAGAAAGATTTATATAATGACTTCTTGACACTTTAGAACTTGGAGGATCATTGTTTTCATCCACATGGGTAGCTCCCCCACCAAGACTGACCATAACTTTTTTTTCAATAATTCAGAAGACAGTTGCTATGGTCAAAAAAATCCTCCCTCTGTGATCATGTGATGATGAAACTTTGAAGTTAGCCAAGCTGGTGTTGGAACAACAAAAGTTGCCACTACGGCCATCTTTGAATCCCTTATAATTTAGAAGCACTTTCTAAAGCCTCAAATCCATTGGTAGAGACATTGATTGCCTTGGGTTACCTCTTGACCACATGAAACATTGGAGTGGAACTTTCATTTTAGATTAAATTTAAGAAAACAGGAGCATTTCTGACTACTCATTATGCCCACAAAATTACATGATTAATAATATAACAATTGTATCCCCAATTATAAGTAGTTCCCCTGGGAAACTAGGTACTTATTTTATATGTTGCTGTCTTCTCTCAAAACATTTTCAGGTCTTTTCTGTCATAATCACCTTTGGAAGCAGTTCTGAGCCCATGGAAGAGAATCAGTGTTATGACTTTTAACCACACTTCATTTGGACTAAAAACATGATCACATGGTTTGATCACCTACTCTTTTCATCAGAATTGGCTCAAAGTAACTTTTGGCTATATCAAAATATCAAAACCACTCTGTAAAGATGGCTATTTGCCACTACTGAGGTTATTTAAAGAATCCCTGCCATAGTGTTATATTCTCGTGAGAGGCCAATTCAGTCTACAATCCCACATACCTCAGTGCACACAGCATCTGCTTTACATTGTCTGGGAATATTGAGAATGGGACCAAAAAACTCACCTCCTTTTGCAAAATTTCTAGCAGATGAACCAGGACTCATAATTTTTGTTCTGTCTTTATAGATTTCTTTTTTTTTCTTTTTATATTTTGTGCATCCTGACCCTTTTACAAAGCTTTCTGCTGAATTACTTCTATTATAATGTCATTTTTGTGTGATGAATGATTTGATTAATGGTATTGACATTACTGTCCCATTTAGTGGAAGCACTGCAAAGACTTTAGAAAGAAAAGGTCTTTCCTCTGCTCTTGGTGGAATTTGTCTATATTAGTACTGTAAGGGAAAGTGTAGGTAATATTAGAATGATAGGAAAGACCTCTTTCTGGGGGTTCCTGAGTGACAAGTCATAAAATAGAATTTGGGAAAGTTGGTGAGGATGATGCTCTGCTTGTTCTCATATCTTGGGATTTGTCTATTTTTATTAGCCCTATAAATTAATTGAGATCTAGAGATAGCCCTAACAGAAGAAATGAGAAGGTTTGGGAGGTTCCCTGTAGGAAAGCATGAACTTTGGAAAAGGAAAGTAGCCTATTGTTATCGCTTGGAAGGAGTTGATGCCATGCCACTGCCTTTCTATCGTTTCCCCAATTTGAACCCTCTGTGATGGCAGGAAAGTCTATTCAAAGTCTTTCAAAGGTATCTTGTGCATTTCTCCCTCATGCCATGGCCCAGTCTGTTTCCAAATTTCTCCTTATTAGGCGCTACCTTGGCTTACTCCCCTACTCTTTCCTAGTAAAATACAATCATCCTTCAAAACTCAGCTTAAGTTCCATATTTTTTCTCCTAGAGGTCTTGTCCATGTGTCAAAACCTCGCCATCATTTCTCCTTTATTTTTAAACCTTTTCATCATTACGTTTGTATTTCACATCACCTTCATTTTCCCACTTATTATGGCCCTCTCCTTTTCTTGACTTTTGGGGACACCTGTGTCTTTTAGCAGATAACTTTTTAAAAGGAGGGATGAAATGAATTTTTGTAAAATGAACCAACACATCAAACACATACAACATTATATGCATATCCACAGGGCTCTTCCCTGTCCTCTCCATTCCAAATAATAAAGGGAGGTGCATTACATTTATCCTTTCGAGATAAGCTTAGTCATTATAGTTGCAAAGCATTCAGTCTGAATAATCTATACTCCTATAATATAGTCATAAACATTCAGATAGCAGTAGTTTTCTGCTGCATTGGCTCATACTCATATCTTTTAATTTGCTTTGTCTTAAGCTATGAAGAAGACTTTTGGATTTTGATTTTAACTGTAGACGTAAACACTATAAACTTGGGTTTGGGGTTCAGTTAGATATCAAATCTAGAGTCACAAAGATGTCTAAATACAAGAATTTGTCTTTTCTCATTCATTTCCCCAATTTAAAATAAAAACAAAACCCTTGTGGCAAATGTGTATAATAACCAAGCAAAACAAAATCCTAAAATGTCTATGCACAAAAATGTCTCATTCTGCAGCTTGAATCCAATACCTCTCCATCAGAAGATGGGTAGCTTAGATCATCATCAGCTCTCTGAAGTTATTTGGTCATTACATTCATCAGAGATTGCAAGTCTTTCAAAGTTTTAGACCAATTCACAGCTCCAGCAATAGTGCATTAATGCACCTAATTTCCTATAGGCCCTCAAAGATTGGTCATTTTCCCTTTTTTTTTTACTTCTTTGCTAATCTGATGGCTGTAAGATAGGACTTCAGAATTACTTTAATTTGTATCTCTATAATTATTATTGATTTAGAATTTTTTATGTGGATGTTGATAGTTTGGATTTTTCTCTTAGAAAACTTCCTGTTCATATCATATGACCATTTATTGGAGAATAGAATCTATTCTTATAAATTTGAACAAATTCTTTATACATCTTGGAAATTAGACCTTTATCAAAGAAATTTGCTGAAACTTTTTTTGGATAATCTAAATAAATAAACTTTGAAGATTAGGTGTTTCTCTTCTAATTTTAGCTGCATTTGTTCTGTTCAAAACCTTTTCAATTATATATTCAGAAAAGTCCATTTTATTTTTTGTAGTTCTATCCTTTGATCATTAGTTATTTTACAAAGCTGTCTTGAGAAAAAAGCTATATAAAGCACTTTGTAAATGTGAGATATTATTATTAGATTGACAAGTTAGTTTATAGTCAGATTGGGAAGTGTGTTTAGCATAAGTTCAAGGATAATTAAATTAATCAAGAATGTATAATTTTATGGAGCCAAAAAATGTAAGAGCATGGATTTAATAGTTAAAGTTTGAATAAGTGCAACAAGAGTTTTAGGGATGATGTTTTTTCTTTTTTTAAACCCTTACCATCTGTCTTAGAATCACTACTATGTATTGGTTCCAAGACAGAAGAGCAGTAAAGGCTAGTCAATGGGGATTAAGTGACATGCCTAGGGTCACACAGCTAGGAAGTGTCTCAGGCCAGATATGAATCTAGGACCTCCCATCTCCAGGTTTGGCTCTCAATCCACTAAACCACCCAGATGCCCTTCCCACTCCTGTTTGTAGGGATTATATTTAAAAAAAAAAAACAATAGGAAGAACCAGACCATAAAATTTAGGGTAGAAGAAATCCTAGAATCATTGAATCCAAGTGCCTAATTTTATACAGAGGAAAACTGAAGATCAGAGAGGGTGTGACTTACCAACATCTTATAGGTAATAAGTGGAAACATTTGGATTTGAATCCATGCCTTAGAATCATAGGGACCTAGATCTAGAGATAGAAGGATCCTTAAAGGCCATTTTGTAGAGATGGGAGGTCCTAGTTTCAAATCTGGCCTCAGTCACTTCCCAGTTGTGTGATCCTGGGCAAGTCACTTAACCCCTATTGCCTAGTCCTTACCACTCTTCTGCCTTGGAACCAATACACACTATTGACTCCAAGACAGAAGGTAAGGGTTTTTTTAAAAGGCTATTTTGTCTAGCCTCTTCATATCATGAGGAAAATGAGCCTTGAGGAGTTTAAGTGATGACTTACTCAAGGTATCATAGGTAGTGCTAGTATAATATTTAAAAGATTGTAGGGAATTTAAGAGAGGACAGGGGATAATGGAAGGTTTTATTACAGGGAATGGACGGGTTGAAGGGAGAGAGGAAATATGGCTACTGGTGAGGTAAAAGGAGATACCCCCTGCTGAGAGGCTATTTTTGAAAATTGGGGTTCCCGAGAAATGGGTCACCTATGATAGCCTGAGGGGACATCTTCTCTATTGATTGACGTTGAAGAAACCCCAGAGCAGGTAAGCAGGGTCCCTCCTGAGGGACAAACCTCCCACTGTCCAAAGTCTCCCAGCAGGGGTCCAATAAGGACCATTTATAGTTGGATGGCTGTCCTGAGGTTTAGCACCCTCTATGTCCCCTGAAATGATAGTACTATTATCTGACTGCAGGTTATTTAAATAAAGGTGAATTTAATAACAAGTTTGGATTGGGAGGTATCAGGGAAGAGGGAATCGGGATTTCACTAGATTGGGTTTGAGTTTTTCTCAGCTTTTGAGCTGAGGCCAGGCCTCACAGGCTGGTGGAGGGTTTCTTTTATTCCTGTCTATGCTAATCTATGTTAGTTTTCTTAAGTTCAAAGTCTTTAGCAGTCGATGCAAGAGGAAGAAAAGATTCTGACCTTCAGAGCTGGTTGGGCCTGTCTCTTCAGACTGATGCCCCTAAAGACTGGCCCTACAGTTCAAACTGCTCCCCTTCAATCCTTTTGTTTGATGACATGATCACAGGAATCCAGGTAGAGCACAGAGTTGGGGAAATCAAGAATAGAGGCACTTCTATCCTGAGACAGGGAGAGAGTGCTCCTTCTAGTCCAAGTACTGTGCAGGAGAGAGAGAGCCAGTCATGAGACCAATTGTCCCTCTCCAAGTTCTCCTCCATGCACCAACTATCATTCTTGTCAATATCCTCTCTCTAACATTCCAACTGCTGTTTGTTCCACCTGAGTGGCAGAAAGTCCAAAACTTGCTTCAGTTTTCCTTTCCACACTAGTAGTGCCAGAATTGTAACCAAAGTCCTCTGACTTCAAATTTGGTGCTATTTCAAGTGAAATAATACATATAATATGTAATATATTATCATGTATAATATATGATACCATAAGACAATATGTAATTTAAACAATATATCACATATTATAATATAAAGCACTTTGTAAACTCTTAAGTGCTTTTATTTTTTATTATTCTTCTTATTATTTTTTAAAACCCTTACCTTCTGTCTTGGAATTAATACTGTGTATTGGTTCCAAGGCAGAAGTGCAGTAAGAGCTAGGCAATGGGGGTCAAGTTACTTGCCCAGGGTCACACAGCTAGGAAGTATCTGAGGTCAAATTTGAACCCAAGACCTTCCATTTCTGGGCCTGGTTCTCAATCCACTGAGACACCCAGCTTCCCCCTCCTAAGTGCTTTTAAATTATAAATACAAACATTATTTCCATTATACGCTATCTCTGTGACTTTGGGTAAGTTATTTAGCCACCATAGTCGTCAATTTTCTCTTCTATAAAATGAAGGTATTGAACTAGATTTTTTCTCTAAAGTTCCTTTTAGCTCAAAAATTCTATGGTCTATTGCTACCTTAACCTTCTGGCAAATCCTGGATTTCACCTTCTATCCAAAGGCAAGATTTTTACAAGCCTGGAGAGGGAGTGACCAAGAGGAGAGGCAGATTTCAGGAGCAACCTTCCCCCAGATACAACAGCCACAGTAAGAGGATGCATGACACATTTTTCTCCCTATCAGCAATGATCATCTCAATCTATGTAATGTGCTTACCAGTTCCAAAGAGACAGTGGCTCCTGTTATTATCTTGGTTTTCTGCTTGTGCTTTCAGGTAACTAACTGGTGGAGTGAACATGGCACAACTCTGTCATGGTACAATCGCAGTGATAGAACACTGAGTTTAGCTGTGGTGGATTATTTCAAGATGGAGCTATCTCAGGCAAGGACTGTGACCCACACAAGAAACTGAGAAGAAGATAACACAGATCCCATGACAAAAACTTCTGATTACTTTGCCTGGAAGAGCCCAAACCATACAACACAAGGGGAAGACAGAAGCCAAAACCCAGTCTTATAAGGTTAACTCCTCCACTCTTCTTCTCACTATACTATAATTCTCACAAAGATGGTCTAGCCTGACTGGGGTATGTCAACACTGAAAGCCTGGAAAAACTAACTTAACTATTTAAGAGTGAGTTTCTCTGTATCCCCAGAGCTTAGCACAGTATCTGGAGCATATAAGGGCTTAATTAATGTGTGTAAACTGATTGACTCATTGAGCTCTGGTATAAAGACTTAGCTGAGTTCCTCTATTACATCTGTTGCAAACAAGCCTAAAGATCCAAGGGTAATTTTATATAATTTTATATAATTATATATATATATAAAATATATAATTTTAAAAATTATATTAATCATTATTACAAAATACAATTAAAATAACAAAATAGTTCTACCAGTTTTAAATTCCTTTAAGTCCTTATTGATAACCAATTTGTGATTGCATAGAAAAAAATTTGGGAGCTACTATATTAGAAGTTTATGAAATCCCTACTAAATTTCAGCCATATTTGACATTTCATTTTTTTAGAAAAATCTTGAATCTATAATAGTGACAGTTAGCCTAGAACCTAGATCCTCTGGGCATGCCTGTCAAGTTAATGGAAACCCTTCTACCTCTGCTGGGTCTCTTGATTTATGATATGAACCCCTCATTAGTAGGCCAGGGTACTAGTCAAGACTGACTCTGGGGAGAAGGTGCCATCTACTGAATAGTGACATTTTCTTCTTAGAAATTTATTAGAAGACTGAGAGATAATGGCAAAGAAAAATTGAGAGGATGCCCATCAGTTGGGGAATGGCTAAACAAAGTGTGGTATATAATTGTGATAGAATATTATCGCACCATAAGAAATGATGATCAGGCTAATTAAAAGAAAACTTGGAAAGAACTACATGGGATAATGAATAGTGAAATGAGTGGAACCAAGAGAACATAATACACAGCTACAGAATTGATATGGGAAGAATAAACTGTGAATGTTGCCTCCAGAGAATGAACTGAAAGGTAGAAACATGAAAGATTTAATTTGTATCAACATATCTGCCTCTTTTATGATACCTTCTGCTATGTGAGGAGGGTGGGGAAGACTGGGATACCTGTCAATAAATTCTAGTAACGAATGAATTAATTAATTTAAAAATAGAAGATTGAGAGAACAATGAACATAGTTATCTCTGTACTTTGTATCAGTGGACATAGGGAACTTTGGATCCAGCTGGTCTGTGTTGCCAAGAATGCTTCTCATCTCTGGCAATGATGGCAGCCTTAAATGGCCATGGCTCAAGCTATTGACAGCAACAGAGCTATGTGATGTTTTAGTAGATGGGTCATGAAGATATGGTCAGATAAAGTAGAGGAGGTTATGTGAAACACACATGAATGTTCTATTTTTATTTATTTATTTTAATAAGATGGTCTTCTAAATATCTTATATGCCAATCTTCTCTTATATGAAATAATGTCCATAGTCTAAGCATGAAAGAGGTCTACATTATATCTGAATCAATGTTAAGTAATATTCAAAATTATGTTTTAATTTAAGAATTATAGGTTACTACTTATATTTTAAAGAGTTGCTACCTTATTTTAAATGGGGTAGATTGAAGAAAGAAAAATTCAGGAATTAATTATCCTTTCTGACTATTTCAGAAAAATGTGGATCAGTTTGAAGGTCCTGTATATATTTGTTATTCTTTTTTTACCTAAGGTCACAGAGGTTGTAAGCAACAAAAACATAATTCAAACTTGCATCCTGCAATCCTCTATGTATGTTGGTCTATTGATCTGAATTTTCTCTATGTTTTGGACAATGGAATGTGTTAAAATTAATTGTGGTTGGACTCTGAAATATATTAATTAGGTAGTCACCAGGGATTTGATTTCTAATCCCAAAATGAATTATTAAATTAACTGGAATGTGTGGTAATTTATTTATAATATTTATAATAGAAGGAAGATATTAAGGAGAGACACACACACAGAAAGAGAGAGAGAGAGAGAGAGAGAGAGAGAGAGAGAGAGAGAGAGAGAGAGAGAGAGAGAGAGAGAGAGAGAGAGAAAACTCTGGCTTCTTCTTATACCAGTTAGAATTTCTAAGTCCCAGCCAGGGGAAAAGAGGAAAAGGGTCTCAAGAACTATGGGCCATACCTGGAGGCTTCACCTCTCCAGAAAGGCGGGGTCACTAAGTCAGCTTTTCACTCATCAAAGGTGGCAGTCTTTAAGAAGTCTGGGTGTCGGTCTTTCAGTTGCTCCTCTGTCCTTCAT
Organism: Monodelphis domestica; assembly: GCF_027887165.1. NCBI lineage: Eukaryota > Metazoa > Chordata > Mammalia > Didelphimorphia > Didelphidae > Monodelphis > Monodelphis domestica. Next base: position 128,733,918 of record NC_077233.1, read on the forward strand.
TCCAAGCCCTGGTGACTGATTGAATGTCTGAAACCCAATGACTCTTCAGTTTTTTTTATATTTAATGAACTTTTTCTCTTGTGTCACCTCCTCTAAATTTTCATGTCTACCAATCACAGCAGACACTTTTCTCCAGGACTGCCCATTCTTTAGTTCTCACCTTTTTTGGTTAGATTTTTCTCCAGGACTGTCCATTCTTTAGTTCTCACCTTCTTTGGTTAGATTATATCTTTTTGGGTTATTTAGCTCCTCTTTTGTTAAGTTCACCTTTTATAGTTACTTAACACCTTTTTGAAGTTAAAATCTAAAAATAGATTGTAGCCTAAAATTCTAGCTTCACTATAAAGTAAGAGCTAAGTACCTTTATTGTTACAATCAGGAGATTACAATTTTATCTTCACAATAAAGAGCTAAGTATCTTCATTGTTACAATTAGGAGATAGCTAAATCCAATCTTCACAAATGGGAGAACAGAAGCAATGGTTGTAGAAATAATAGTCACATGAATTTTATATTTTTTTTCAGGTTTATTATAATAACATGTGTATTTAGTGCCTTTACATTTACAAAGCACTTAACATATGCTGCCTTTCTGGTTCATCACAACCACCTTGTAAAGTTGGCGCTATTATATTCTCATTTTATAGAAGGAGAAACTGAGGTTTAGAGAGGTTGTGATTTGATTAGGGTCACAACTGAGGAAGGATTTGAACCCAACTCTTTCTTCTTCAAGTCCACCCAGTAGACCAACAGTTCTCAAACTTTTTGGCCTTAAGAAAACTTAAAAAGTATTGAGAAATAGACATCTAGGTAGCTTGGTGGATTGAGACCTTGGTCTAGAGTTGGGAGGTTCTGGCTTCAAATTTGGCTTCAGATACTTCCTAGCTGTAAGACCTTGGGCAAGTCACTTAAGCCCCATTACTTAGCCCTCATCACTCTTTTGCCTTGGAACCAATGCGCAGTATTGGGTCTAAGATGGAAGGTAAGGGTTAAAAAATTATTGAGAACTCCCCAAAGAACTTTTGTTTATGTGCATTATACTTATCTGTATTTGCCATGATAGAAATTAAAATGTCTTAGAATTATTATGAAAATAGTTTTTACTTAATAGATGACCAGAAAAGGGTTTCTGGGACCCTCAGAGGACCTTGGATATTCTTTGAGAACCTCACCATATAGAGTATGCTTCCTCAAAATATTTTCCTTATAACAACTCTGTGAGGTAGGTAATACAAGTAATATTATCTCCATTTTACAAATCAAGAGGCTGAAGTTTAGAGTAAAAAAACCAAGTGAGAGGCAGGATTCAAACCTAGGAGTGCTGACATCTTTTCACTAAACCACATTGGAGAACGCTACACTGAGAATCAAGAGACTGAGTTAGTAAGTGTCTTCTTAACTATGTCACTAATTAGCTGTGCTATCTAGGGCAAATCCCTTACCCTAAGCCTCACTTTGGTCACTCAAAAAATGAGAAAGTTGGATAAGAAGCTCTCCAAGGTCCAGTCCAGCTCAGAAATTCCATGTTTCCATGAAATTGCTAATCTCTAAAATCCTTTGCCCTATCTGTCAGAACTTGCTTAGTTTGTCAAGCTTGGCCCTCTTTCCCCAGGCCCTCTTTCTTCAGATAGGAATCTGCATGTATTGATGTGATTTGGTGCGCACTGGGAATTTTCACATAAAGTGTAAAAATGTTCAGGACATGTATGCCAATAAATCTTGCAGAACTGTAACATGGACTATCCTGGAATTGAACATTTTTTTAATAGTCTGAACTTCAGCTGGATGGAAAGTGTTTTTGAGGTTGTAGGAGCTATTCAAGTTTCCATAGAATTCCAAGAAATGCTAAATTAAAGAAGCGAGTTTATCCTGGGTTTATTGTCTTCCAGGAGTTAGTTGGTATGTAACATATGCTTACAAGATGGCTCATGCATTTACTCATGGGATAAAATTCTTGTTTCTCCCCATACCCCTTGAGTATCTTTTAGATACTTTTAGAGCTTAGATGGATAGGAGAGAGGGTGCTGGGAGAAAGAACATTATCCACTGGAGCAAATGGACATAATGTAAAGGTTTTTGTTTAAGGTTGAAAAAGATATTCAGAAAAAAACTAAAGGGAAAACCCCCAAAGGCCTTAGGAGTAGAAAATAAGGAAGCAGTGTGACTGGAACAGCGCCAAAGTGATTTGAATCATGCTGGAGCTCACAAATAAGAGAAGTGATTTTCAGTGTTTTCCTTATCGATGGTCAATTCGAAACTAGCAGTGCCGGCATAAAAAGTCATCATTTATGTGGTGCATGAGGAGGGTGTTCTAAATAATTGACTCCAGGGTTTAATTTAAATTGATTTGAATCATTTTTTCCAGGCCAAATTAATGACTCCATAGGGAAAAAAAGGTCTTTTTTTCCTTCTTTCTCCTTTTAATGTTAGGCTGAATAACTCACACCAACACTGTTCATTGACATAAGTCCATTTTCAGTAGACTTCATGTAACATATAATGAAGAAGAAAAGTGTGCTGTGGAATTCTGATATGAAAATCTGAACTTAAAAACAGTCTCTGATGGTTTGGCATCCACAGTATAAATTGGTCATAGTTTTCAACAACTCAGATCAAAGCCAAATGTTGTTTGTATTCAGACAGTGATTCAGGGTCTAGTTTTTATTCTCTGTCTTTGAAAATCGACTACAGACATTTTTCATACCTTAGAAAGGAACCTCTGGGCCCTGAAAGTTGTGCATTATAAATTGTTTTGAGTCTTAGGAAGAGGTCTTGCATCTTTTATCCAGTATCTCTTTCAGTGTTACTCTAGGGTCCCTGTGGTGAGACAGATACTGTGATGATGGTATCATGCTGGGAATTTTTAAAAATTAGGCTAATTTAGAGAGATTAAATAATAAGCAAGAGTAAGCAAACAGATTAAGAAATATGCATATGGACTTCCTACTTTTAATGGTAAAAGATATTTGAATTTTTATGCTAGGTGACATATAAAAATTATAAAGTATATAAATTTAAAATTGAGTAGACTCTATGGCCTGTTGAACCTTTCTGGAATGTTCCTTTCCATTACAAACTACCTTTCCTCCTTTTCAGTCCTTTCATCTCATCCGTTGCCTGGTGCTATCATCTCAGTGCCTGGTACCCCTGTGTCCTACTGTGATACTCTTCCCACTGATGCCCTAGACTTTGGACCACTATCATCCTCTTTCCTTTATCAAAACTTGCTGGTTCTGTGTTTCATTCCCTCAAAGCACTGCTTGATACTTGATAGCAAATCTGAATGCTCATTTGGCCCAATATGTTAATAGATACTAGTATTGTTGTTGTGTTGTTTTCTGTGGTGTCCAAGCCTTCGTGATCCCATTTAGGGTTTTCTTAGCAAAAATACTGAAGTACTTTGCCATTTCCTTCTTTCATTTTACAGACGAGGAAACTGGGGCAAACAGGGTTAAATAAGTGGCTCAGGGTCACATAGCTAGAAAATATCTGAGGCGAGATTTGAGCTCAGGAAGATAAGTCACCCTGACTCCAGGACTATTGCTCCAAACACTTTTCCACCTAACTGCCACCATGGTTGATAGTAGTTAGATGTTTTTACATGCTTACCATCTCCAGTAATGCTTTCATTTTAACATAAAACCTAACTCCAAAGAATGAATATCGTGGGACTTTCAGGTACTATGAGAGGAGTAGTGGTAAAGATTTTTTCTTTCCCACAGGGGATACTCTTTTCAGTGTTTTTAAATCCTTATCACTTAAGCAACTGCCTATTTTGTTCCACTTCCTGCAAGTATTCATTATTGTCATAGAAGGGAAGAGCAGAGTAACTAGACCCAGAAATAAAGATTCATACAGATCTTCCCTAAGCCCATCCTTCTGAAACTTCTGAGCTACTCCTTTTAATTTAGGTGGGCCAGTGTTCAAGGAGATAGATAAGTACTGATTTAAATAATTGATCTCCTTTTTCTTATGAAATAAAAGCCACAAGATGTGATCTTTCCCACGATGACTAGTTTGTGAATTATATAAATATTTTTATTTTTTATATCAATATTTTGATTTACACAAGGGACCTTAATTCAATTATTTTCATGAATAATTGTCCTGGATGCAGGGAGGTGTAACATACAGTGGCATAACCCATGTCCTTCCTTGAGGAAACTGGGTCTCAGAGTGCCATGAATGCATGTATGAGAGAGATCACTGTGTATATAATGATCAGAGATAGCTTTATGGAAGAGGTGGGACCGAGGAAGGGCAGGATTTAGATGAATGAATGGATGGTTCAATGGAAGGATAGTATAGAGAAGTGATAGTGAACCTGTTAAAGACTGAGTGCCCAAACTAAAACCCTCATGACACATCTGAGTCCCCTGCATCACCCTAGACAGGGTTGGGAGGAAGTGCTCCTATTGGGCTTCTGGGCAGAAGGGTGGGTAAAGTGAGAAATGTCTCCAGGTGTATTTGGAGAAGGGGAAGGGAGCAGCTCCCTCTGGCACACATGCCATAGATTTGCCAACATGGGTATAGAGAGTATTACAAGTATGGAGAAATAATGATAATAATGATAGCTAGCATTTCTATAACACCTATGTGTCAGGTACTCTGTGAAGCACTTAACAAATATTATCTTATTTGATCATCTTAACAGGCTTGAGAGATAGGATCTATTATTGTCCTCATTTTACAGTTGAGAAAACTGTGGGAAAGAGAGGTTAAATGAATTGCCTGAGGTCACATAGCTAGTGTCTGAGGCTGCTCCTCTAGACCCAGAATTCTAATCACTGTGCTACCTGTCTGCTTAGTTGTCCAAAGCTTATGGCTTCTTTTTCCAATTTGCTTGCCTTTTTATGACTTCAATGGACCCTAACCTCTCCAACAAAAGATGAATAATGGCACAGACATGACAGGCAGCTCATATCAATTTAACTACTCATTAGTAGTGCTGACAAAGTTCATTTGGAGAAAAGAGACTGAAAGTTAAGATTAAAAGAAACGTTTTGAGGTGGTTTCATTGCCTTTCATTGCTCTGCTATACTACAGATAATTGGGAGATGTAGCTATTTATATATGGCTATAATGTCATTAAATTTTGACGATCATTTTGTTTGGCCCCATTATCATTCATGTCAGAAACCACACTATCAGTAGTACTTACAATTGAGTTGCTCAAATTGTTAATGATTTTTATCTCAGTTTGCTCTCTCTCTCTCTCTCTCTCTCTCTCTCTCTCTCTCTCTCCTTCCCTCTCTCACTATAGCTCTTTCTCTTTCCCTTCTTTCTGGAAGGAATGGGAAAACAGTAGAAGAAAGAATACATATGCCCTCAACAATATGACATATTAAGTAAAAAATCATTATTACTGCCATCCCTACATTATCTAATTATGTTTTAAGTTCAGCATGGGGTCTAACATTCTAAGTGATTTGTATACTTGCCTTTTACTCCAGCACCTCCAAATTCTACTCAGAATTTTAAAAGGCAGGTTATCGATAATGCATAAGATAGGAAAGCATCCATCCGGGCAGTCATGTGAAATAGCTTTAGGCTGAACTGGAGTTGATATTCTAGCATTCCAGTGTAGAAAAGAATGGAATACAATCAGCAAAGAAAAGAGACAAGACTCCCAGGCACTATGCTTTGACATAGTTCTTTTTCCTTCTTTATACCACAATCCAAGTAAATCCCTGAGGTTGTACTTTAAAAGGCACTGAGAAAAAGTTCAGTTGTAATGGGAATTTAGACATTTTTATATTTCCTAATAAGCATTGAGGTTGGGAGCTTATAATTTTAGACTAGCATCCCAGACTTTCAAGATATAGTCTAACTCCTCAGTGAATGGATTATTAAAACTGACCCCAATAGATCAATTTGTCTGAAATCTTCCTTGTGAATCATGTCCCACTATTAGAATATGAGTTTCTTGAGAGCAAGGGATGTCTTTGCACATAGCAAGCATTTAATAAAGGCTTCTTGTTAAGGAGGAGATAAAATGTGAATTAAGTCTTTGTAGGTTTCTATCATCATGCAATAGGGTTTGGAGACCAAATTTTAAGATTTTTAGTGTGAACACATATTTTTTAACTTGGCAAAAGCTCTGTTATCCTGCTTTTCTCATCTGTGAAATGGTAATAACAATAGCATCTATCTCACATATTCCCAGGATCAAATGAGATACTTTGCAAGCCTGAAAGCTATGTAATTGCTATTATTATTATTTTCTTATTTCTATATTTGAGAAAATGATGGAGAAAATATTAATGATGCAGATAAAATTTAAAAGTTTTACTTTTTAAAACTTTACTGATAGAAGGTATTACTTAGTACTACCTTGATCCAGTTATTGTAGACAAGCAATAATTTTTTGCTTCATTATTTAAAACCTGTGTAATATTATGTCATTGCTGATACTTAAAAGTGATTTCTAGATTGTTGGTGCCTAATGAATTAGCTTGTTGAGATACTTGATGGGAGAAGCTCTGTTTTACATTTATCTGCTTTCGCCATAGTAGCCTACCACAGGAGATATTGTACTTAGGAGTGGCAATAGGACTTCTCTTAAACATATATACTTTATTTTAACAATCATATTTTAAAATTTTAAATTCCCCATCCTCTCCTTCTCTCTAGTCTCTGCCTATTGAGATGGTAAATAATATGATATCAATTATATATATGAAGTCATGCAAAACATATTTCCATATTTACCATATAGAAAAAAAGACTAGAAAAAGAAAGTGAAAAAGTATGCTTCAATATGCTTTCAAATTTTATCAGTTCTCTGTGAATATGGATAGAATTTTTCATCATGAGTCCTTTGGAATTATCTCAGATCAACCCCACTACTCTTTCCTCCCCCCCCACCTGAAACTGACATGCAGTTCCACTGGGTTATACATGTATCACTTTTCAAAACTGAATTCCATGTTATTCATATTTGCAGTAATCTTTAAATATCAAAACCCTAGTCACATCTATATTGAAACTACCTGATCAATCATGTTTTTTCTTTTGTGTTTCTGCTCCCACAATTATTCCTCTGAATGTGGATAGCATTTTTTGTCATAATTTCCTCTGGATTGTCCTGGGTCATTGCATTGCTGCTAGTAGAGGAGTCCATTACATTCGATTTTACCACAGTGTATGTCTCTGTGTACAATGTTCTCCTGGTTCTGCTCATTTCACTCTGCATCACTTCCTGGAGGTTGTTCCAGTCTCCATGGAATTCCTACACTTTATTATTCCTTTGAGCACAATAGTATTCCATCACCAACATATACCACAATTTGTTCAGCCATTCCCCAATTGATGGACACCCCTCATTTTGCAATTTTTTGCCATCGCAAAGTAAACATTTTTGTACAAGTATTTTCCTTATTATCTCTTTGTGGTACAAACCTAGCAGTAGTATAGCTGGGTCAAAGGGCAGACATCTTTTAAAGCTCCTTGTTCATAGTTCCAAATTGTCCTCCAAAATGGATGGGCCAATTTACAGCTCCACCAGCAGTGCATTAGTGTTCCTATTTTGCCACATCCCCTCCAACATTTATCGCTTTCCTTTGCTGCCATATTGATCAGTCTGCTAGGTGTAAGGTGTTACCTCAGAGTTGTTTTAATTTGCATTTCTCCAATCAAGAGGGATTTGGGACACTTTTTCATGTGCTTATTGATAGTTTTTATTTCATTGTGTGAAAACTGCCTATTAATGCCCCTTGACCATTTATCAATTGGGGAATGGCTTGAGTTTTTGTAAATTCGACTTAGTTCCTTATATATTTGGGAAATTAAACCTTTGTCAGAGAGTTTTGTTATAAAAATGTTCTCCCAGTTTGTTTAAGTGGTATTTCTTAACCCAGAGAATCTGAACTTGTATTTTGGTTTTTTTTTTTTAATTATTTTGAGAACCATATTTCAACTTAATTATTTTTAATTATAGGCATTTTATGCATTTAAAAGCATTTTTCCAAGGAGTCCATAGGTATCACCAGACCACCAAAGGGGTCTGTCCATGCCACAAAAACATTTAGGAACTCTTGCATGAAATGATTTATCACACAATACAGAGTCTTCCTTCTAGCTCCTTCAGTATTTCATGCATCATTTTGGTTTTCCATCAGTTATCCCTCTCTCTTTTTCTTGCTGCATAATTAGTCCATTTTCCTTTCTAGTCATGGATGTTTTCAAAGATATGGCTGTTTTATGCTGTCTCTCAGAAATGAATCACCATTGGCAACATAGTTTAATCTATTTACATCCATCATGGGCCTTCTGAATCCTTATAATTTTGATTCATAGAGGTATGGCTTCAGGAGGAAAACATCAGGGTAAAAAGACATACTTTAATGGCAAGAGCTCAAGATCATTGAAAGCACTACTCAATTTTCCACATGTGATCCAGCTCAATTCTTCCCTTGTTCAGACCCAGCTTATTGTCCATTTAAAGGGCCTGTCCAAAATGCACTTACTCATCAGCTAACTCAATGGACTACTCATCCAATGACCCAAAAAAGGATCACAGAAACTCTGAGTTAGAAGAGAGGTCTTTTAGTTCAATCCATTTTTTAATCCTCTCAACATCATCCCTGAGAAGTAGTCATTCATCCTCTGACTGAAAATGAAGTGAATCCTGTTCTTTGGATATTTTGAAGCACTAGCTGACTTCTTTCAAGTATGTTATAGTGGTGATCCCTTTTTAGGTATGGGTTGGATTAGATGGTGACTAAAAATTCTGCAATTTTGATCTCCAAAGGCTTCTATTATCTCCTAAGGTAACCCATATACTTTTAAAAATCATTTCATCAATTAATATAGAATATTTTCCCATGGTTACAGGATTCATGTTCTTTCTCTCCCTCTTTCCTCCCCCTCCCATAGCCAATGAGCAAATCAACTGGTATCATTGATCAAGACCTATTTCCATATTATTGGCATTTGCAATAGAGTGATCATTTAGAATCTAGATCCTCAATCATATCTCAGTCGAACTGTGTGATCAAGCAAACATTTTTCTTCTGTGTTTCTACTCTCCCAATTCTTTCTCTGGATGTGGATAGAGTTCTTTTTAATAAGTCTCTCAGAATTGTCCTGGGTCTTTGCATTGCTGCTAGTAGAGAAGTTTATTACGTTTGATTGTGCCACAGTTTGTCAGTCTCTGTGTCCAATGTTCTCCTGGTTCTGCTCCTTTCACTCTGCATCAATTCCTGGAGGTCTTTCCAGTTCACATGGAATTCCTTCAGTTCATTATTCCTTTTAGCACAGTAGTATTCTATCACCAACATATACCACAATTTGTTCAGTCATTCTCCAATTGAAGGACATCCCCTCATTTTCCAAAATTTTGCCACCACAAAGAGTGCAGCTATAAATATTTTTATACATGTATTTTCCCTATGATCTTTTTGTAACCCATGTACTTTTGGACAGCTCATGGTAGAAAGTTTTTTTCCCCCTTATGCTGAAATATGCTACTTCCTCTAGTTACTCTTTTTTTCATTTGGGGCTGAGGAGAACAAGTTGAATCTTATTTATAATATGACAGACCTTGAAAAACTTGAAGATAGCTATTAAATTCTCATAAGTTTACCCTGCTCCAGGATAAACATCTCTGATTCCTTCAGCCAAATCTCCTATGGCCTGTTCTCAATTGAGAAGGCCTATGGTCCTCTCTCAATTCTGGTTGTCGTCTTCTATACATATTTTAAATTGTCACTGTGATTCCAAAAATGCCAATATCTGGGAAGTGAGCTTTCTTAAATACATAAGTACATGACTACATGAATGGCCAAATTAGAGCAATTCACATGAAACTTTCTTTTTCTTTTGTTCATTCTTTTAAGTTTCCATGTTCTTGAGTATTCACTTTGAATTACAGAGTCCCTGGCTGTAACAGAAGTCATCAACAAATATTGAAGCACACATAGAGTATACAACCCATATTGAAAATCAGAAGTACTTCCTGCCATAAATGAGCTTGTTTAGTGGATTGGCCAGTTCCCATTGGTCACCATTTACATGGAAATCTATGTCATATAGGCAGCATGGTGCAGTGGTAAGGGTGTTGGATTTGGCGTCAAAGGATCTGAGTTAAAATTCTGATACTGCCACTTAATTATCAGGGTGAGACTGGGCAAGTCACTTTACCTTTTGGGTCCTTAATTTACTCACCTGCAAAATTAATGAATTAGACTAGTTAAAATATAAGCTCCCTTTAACCTTGCACTTGACTTCCCATTGACTCTAAGATCAAATACAAAATTCTCTGGCATTCAAATCTTTCATAGCCCAGTGTACTTCTACCTTTCCTTTCTTCTTATTCTTTATTCCCTGACACATACTCTTTCCAGTGAACCTGGCCACCTGGCTTTTCCATGAACAAGAGACTCCATCTCTTGACTTGAGTATTTTCTCCCTCCTCACTTTGTGGCTTCTTTTAAGTACCAATTAAAATCCCATCTTTTACAGAATGCCTTTCCCAACTTTTCCGAATTATGTCTTTCCTCTCTTTAATTATTTCCAATTGTCCTATATATACTTCCTTTACATATTTATTTGCATATTGTCTCCCCTACTATCTTGAAGGTTACAGAAAGATGGTGATTATCTTTTACCCCCTTTTTTATCCCAATCCAAACTAATCCAATAACATTTATTAAGCACCTGTTAAGTTCCCAAGACTGTGTTAAGCACTGGGGATACAATTAAGAAGAAAGATAGCTCCTTCTCTCAAGGAGTTTACAATCAAAAAGGGAAGATAGCATGCAAAAAGGTAGAAAAGTGTGTGTGGGACAACACCTGGGGTACCTGGCACAGGGATATCTTGTTTCATGGAGTTGAAACTAGGAAGAGCTGCAGTTGCAAAGTGTAGTGCCAGCAGATAGTAGGTTCTTAATAAATTCTTATTGGTTGATTCTAGCTCTAAATCTAGGATCCAAGAAAGTCAAAGTCAATGTTTAAACTCTGCCTTACAAATGGAAATGGACCAAGCTAACAAATAATGATACTTTTAAGTTAACTTAACTGGTTAGGGACATTATCATAGGATATGTGACCATTGGGGATTGTGATTTCCTAAGGCATGGGTCCATTGAATCACTCAATAAACTTCAATGTATCCCTATCACCTCTAGGATGTAATATTTATTGGGAAAGGAAATAGGAAAATTGGAAAACAGGGGGATAAATGGGGAATAATGGGAGGTTTGTATGGGGTAAGGAGGAGTTAAAGGGAGAGAGGGAATATTGCTTGGTGAGGCAAGGGAGGGAGATGCCCCCTGCTGAGAGGAAACAGCAGGGGTCCAATAAGGACGGTTTGTCTTTGAATGACTGAAACTGAAGTTCAGCTCCCTCTATGACCAGAAAAGATCGTCCACTTATCTGACTGTGAATTTAAATAATAAAATTTAATAACTAGTTGGGATTGGAGTTTTTCTCAGCTTCAGACCTGAGGCCAGGCCCCAGAGGCTGGCGGAGAGTTTGTCCCACTCCCATCTGCTCTCATTGTTCTAATTCAGAATCTTAGCAGTACACAGAAAGCAAACAAGAACAATTCTAACCTTTAGAAGCCTGTGTCTTTGGGCTGAACCAAGAAGAGCATGCCACTCCAGACGGGGCTGAACAAGCTCCTCTCTCCTTCAACACCAGGACGCAAGCCCTTTCCTGGCAGGAAGGAAGTGCTCATCACCAGACCCAACTGCCACTCCCAGTTGGCCCTCCCCCACACAAACTGTTAGTCTAGTTTCCTTTCCACAATTGTCCCCTTTTTTTGTTGTGACCTTCCCAAGTCACATATTTATATTATAGTTACCAATTTACTAAACCTACTCTAAGGATTCTTTGCGGGAAAGTAAGGGTAAGGGTAATTTTGGGGTTTTACATTAAAATCAGTACAAAAATGTCAAACAAAACTATTACAAGAAATTGAATCTTAGTGCTAATACTACTTACTCTAAGTTAACTAAAACTAATACCTTCTTTACAGAAATTGTTTACATATAATACAATAATACACATTGTTCCACATCATGATGTCAGTCAAATAGAAATATCTACTGATCTTTCTATTTGCCTAAGACCCAATGGAACTAACTATATACATATTTACATTTTGCATAAATACAATTTCAGACCCTTATTTATATAAACAAGGTCTCTCAATGTCAGCTTGTGATTTTGTGTTTTGTGTCTAATAGTGTTGTGTTGAATTAATACTTATCAAGTTTCTTCAGATTTCCACTTCTCATGTTGACTGATGGATCTCTTCTTTCTTCCATGTTATATAGTGATGCATGCTATTTCCCTAATATGTGAAATTACTTTTGTTTTATTATTTCAACACATTCAGTCTTACATATAAATCTCATTTTTGATCTGTCCTCTTCTTATATAAACACATTTACAAAGTTCAAAGTCTTAGCTGTCCATTTCAGCTTTTTTTTTCATTTCTTGTCTCTAGCATCTTTTCTTGATGCTTTTCCTCTGGGATGCTTTTCCTCTGGGATGCTTTTCCTCTGGGTTGCTTTTCCTCTGGGTTGCTTTTCCTCTGGGTTGCTTTTCCTCTGGGCTGGAAAGTTGTCTTAAACATTATGTGTCACTATTATTTCTTCATGGTGTGCTTTTTATGTTAATCAGTTTTTGTTTTCATTTCTCAGCACTATCTGTTGTCCAATTATCTTCGATGTCTATTACAGTGGTGTTGAACTTTTTCTGGTTTCACGTGGGAACAGTGAAACCATGAGTCTTTCCCTGCAACTTTTATAGCCGTTGGGGTAGTAAGCAATACTTCATGTGGTCCACTCCATTTTATGTCTGTAGCCAATTTTCTATTGAAATTTTTTAAGTATACTATGTCTCCTGGTTTGATGTTGTGCAAATTGTAATCCAGGGGTACTCTTTGTTGTATCAAGCCCATTTCATGCAATTCTGCTATTCTTGTCTGTAAAGCTTGTATATATTTTGTTAATTGACAATCTCCACCTATCATGGCAATGTAAGCTGGTTTACAAGTCCTTCCTTGCCAAATTGTATGTCCATATAGCATCTCAAATGGAGAGATATGCAAATCTCCACTGGGTCGTGTTCTAAGATGGAACAGAACTAATGGCAGAATGTTTGTCCATTTTTGGTGTGTTTCTGCACAAAATTTTCCTATCAATGTTTTAATGTCTTTATTTAATCTTTCCACTTGCACTGAACTTTGGGGATGATATGGTGTGTGGTATGTTGCTTGTATTCCTAGATTTTTATAAATTTCATTTAATATTGACTGAGTAAAGTGACTTCCACGGTCTGAGTCCAATTTTGAGGGAATCCCAAATCTAGGTATGATTTCTTTTAATAGGATTTTGACCACAAATGCTGCGTTGTTCTTTTTGGAAGGAATAACTTCTGGCCATCTAGTCAGTCTGTCTATGATGACAAGGCAATACTTAAACCCTTCCTTTGTCTTTTGGCATATTGATAAAATCTATATGTATGCATTCAAATGGAGTATATGCTAAGGGACGACCTCCTAAGCCTTTGGTCTTATAAACTCCCTGATTGAATTGCAAACAAATTTTACATTTTTGACAAATTCTTATGGCATATGAGGATATTCCTGGTGCAGTCCAAAATTGTCTCACTGAATCGATCACAGCTTGGGTTCCACAGTGTCCTTGTGCATGTATTGCATTGCACACATGATAAAATAAATTTTTAGGCAGGATGGGCTTGCCTAGTTGCGAAAACCATATTCCTCTTATTTGTTTTGCTCCTAAGTTCTTTATCCACGATTGAATTTCCTGCTCATTAAAGGCATCAGTTAGATTGTCCTGTTCAACTATTGAGAAATTCAATACATGAAAAGGTCCTTCTCTAGCTCCAAATTTTGCTGTAATGTCAGCTCTATGGTTTCCTAAAGACACACGATCATTAGCCCCTGTGTGTGATGTACAGTGGATTATTGCCACTTCCTTGGGAAGTTGTACAGCCTCAAGAAGTTGCATTATTAGTTTGGCATATGCGATCTCTTTACCTGCACTTGTCAAAAATCCTCTATGTTTCCAAATTTCTGCAGTGGCATGAATTACTGAAAATGCATACTGGGAATCTGTGTAAATATTATTGACCCGTTTATCTTTACCGATTTGCAAAGCATTTAATAAAGCAACTAGCTCTGCCCCTTGAGCATTCACGTGCTTTGGTAAGGACGCATACCATAATGTCTCTGTTAGTGTTACTACTGCTGCTCCAGTATACCTTTCTCCGTTAACTATCCTGCTCGAACCATTGGTATACATTTCAATGTCGGGTTGTTCCAGGGGAGTGTCTTTTAAGTCATTTCTTGGCTTTTCTACTACTGATATTGTTTCTTGGCAATTATGTATGGGTTCCCCTTCTAACGGCAGATCTGGAATCAAGGATGCCAGATTCAATGGTTGGCAACATTTTAAAGTGATGTTTTTGTTGCTTAGCAACACAATTTCATATTGAGAAAGTCTTTGCTGTGTGAAAGCTTGTAAATGACATTTCTTCAATATGGATTCTAGTTGGTGTGCAGAGTATACATTAAGTTTTGATCCTAATACCAAATCAGATGACTTTTGGATCATGGTTGCTGTAGCTGCGATTGCTCTCAAACAGGGAATCATTCCTTTCTCAATTATATTTAGTTGTGTACTATAATATGCCACTGGCCCAAAATTGGGTCCTAAAGTTTGGACTAACACTCCAGAAGCTATGCCTCTTGCTTCATGTACATGTTAGTTATAAAGCCATATGCTCAGTGTTCAAAACTCTTTATAACCTGTCCACCCGACCTTTCCAATCTTCTTAAACCTTATACTCTATCATACCACATATTCTTCAATCCAGTGACATTGGTCTTCTTGGTGTTCCTTACCTAAGACATTCTATCTCCAGACTTCAGGCATTTTCTCTAGCTATCCCCCCTTGCCTGGACTACTCTACCTCCTGATCTTTACTTCTTTGACTCCCTTCAAGTCTCAGCTAAAACTTTAGGAAATCTTTCCAGATCCCTCTTAATTCTAGTGTCTTGCCCTGGTGCTTATTTTCTGTTTCTCTTTGTACCTGCCAGTTTGCTTGTTGTCTCCCTCATTAGATCATGAGCTCCTCAAGGGCAGGGGCTGTCTTTTGTTCTCTTTTGTGTCCCTACAGTGTCTGGAACAGAGTAAGTACTTAATAAATGTTTATTGAGTGAAATAGAAAGATAGTAATATTGTGGAGAACCTTCAAATTCTGATTCATTCAAAAAACCTTACTGAACTGAACCTTACTTAGTGCCTACCTGGCAACATTGCTCCAAGACTCAGGAAAAGAAAATGAATAATATTGAGCAGTTAATTATGTGATTAATATGTGGTAGATCCAGATGTCACCTCCCTCTACTGATGTTTGTAAATTAAGTGTTAAAAGAGGGCAAGGTGTCAATAGATGCCAAACAGCTGGTCAGGAGCAGGCATGAGTGCCAATTATGACCATCTCTTTATCTGCAAATGGCAAGGGGCTAGAAATATCAACTCAACATAAAAGATCAAAGCCTTGTGGAAGGATACTGCATCATATAGTCATTTTTCCAACCCTTCTGGCAATGTCAGTGGAGAGTTCCCTACCTTAAACCTCCATTCTTGCTTTGGCACTTAGCTTCCTGCTCAGTCCTGGGAATTGAGTTTCTCAGAAACTCCCCATTCCTGATTTGACTTAAGTGGTAGTATAAACTTGTACATTGTACCCTGTATGTTTTTCTCCAAGAGGAGGTTTCCCAACAGGTCTAATGATTGTCCCAATCAAATCCACATGTCAGTCTCCCAGTGGGTGATCTAAGAATGGACCCAGAGAATATTTTGTTTGATCATATATTCCCTGCTTCCTCAAGATATTTGCAGTCACTTTAGTATGTGTCAGGAAGGTCTCATGAACCTAAGAAAGTGTATCTTTGTCACACTTTCATTGACTTTGATCCATGAAAAAGACCTTGGTGAGTCTTCCTACTTCTATGCAGATCACAACTCTTCTTCCTTTTCATATTTTCCTTGCTTCCTCTTCTGACAAGCCTTATGATTTTGTTGGCACATGGAACTCCTACTAAAGCAACTTCCTCTACCCCCAGACCAGGAACAGCACTGCCTGGGGAACTGAGAGGGTAAGTCATTTGCCTAGGATTACAGTTTGGGTGAGAGTTAAGATTGAAGCACAGACCTTTCTGACTCCAAGGTTGACTCCCTTTCCATTATACAATACTGTTTTTAATTCAACTCTTACCAAAAATTATCCATAGATGATGTAATCTAGAATCCCTCTGGGTCTTCTTCTTTTTTGTAGATACCAATAGGGTTGTCTTTGGAGCAATAGGAAATGGAAATCCATGGATTAGGAAAATATTTCACAATATGATGAGTGGTATTTCAAATGACTCTTTAAAGGTTAGAATGATTCAGTATTCTGACCTAAACATATGATCTTGGTCTTGGAAGAGAAAGAGAAATAATACTATGAACATAAAAGATTTGATTATTATTAATTATAAGTAAAAATTGAAATAAGACTATTATACCAATCATGCTGATTGCATATAATGAAAAATGTTGATTGAGTATAATGAAAAATAGCATAACCTTTGTATATTGAGGGAGAGCTTGTGGTTGAATTTACTAGCAGAGAGATGAATCAGACATGAGTGCCAGACAATGATAAAGTAATGTTAGATTTGTTATATTCCACTATTTGTACTGCTCTCCTAGAAAGGTAAAAATGGAAATTTTCCATCTTACACATTTAGTTCCCCTCTTCAAGTTGGCAAACATTGACTTTTTCCACTGAATTTCTACCTAATTGTATGAAAGCCAATCTGTGTTTGATTTTTGTCTAGCTGTGCATGAATATCACCAATGTTTTCAGCCCAACTTTGCCTTAGATTGGGGATTAAAACTTGCCCCTCCATTCCATTATGGACACTAGTAGTAAACTATTCTGGAGAGTGGAAGGAAGGGAGGTTTCAGGAATGCATCAATAATTCTTTTTGCTGCAAGTATTCTATCATCTCACCCAGATTTCCACATATGAGAGTTTCTAGGTAATTTTTGTTTTCAGAATATTTTCTATAAGCCATTCTGTCACGTACAGCTTCTATTATAATTCTTCAGATACAAGGCTTCAAATATTCCTATCACACTGACAAAAAATATGACCTCATGTAAATATTCATGTGTAAATAAGAGAACAGGACTGGGTCTTGGGAAAACTAGGCTCTAGTCTCTGCCCTGTTACTTCCATGCTCTATGACTTTTGATGATTATTAAATCATTTGTTAAATTATTAAATTACTCATCCTGGACCTCAGTTTCCTCATCTATAAAATGAAGGACTAAACAAATTTTAAAGCACTTCCCAAATAATGAAAGTCTCTGGGTCTATATAGGATGTTCATCCTTTTTTCTTGCCTTTGGTGCCTTATCTCATATTTGCTTCTTCTATCTCGATCTTCAGTTACTTAAATCAAACTCATACTTCAAGACCCAGCTTAAAAGCTGCCTAGTTTCAGAAAATCTTCCTTGGTCACCAGGGCTAGCTCAACTGAAGGATCTAGCTCTTCATTTTATTCCTGTACAACTCAGTTTTGTATTTCTTATGATGCGCCGAATACATCTTGCCTCAAAGTACAGATATCTTATAGATATTCTATAAGCTGTAAGCTTCTTGAGATAAGAGTTGTGTTTTGTAGATTTCTACATTCCCACAAGGCTCAGCAAAGTGCCTTGTACATGGGATGTGTTCAATATATATATATTTGCTGTATGAATGAATAGCAAATATGGATAATAGAATTTTGTTTGCAAACATACACTGAGGCAGTTTCTGGGGCCAGTCAGTATAAGCCCAGGAAGACTGAGGAACGCTCTATGGGAAGTCTTACCAATCAGGTGGAATATCTAATGAAGTGGGTTTCCTAAGGAGCAAAGCCCAAGGAGTGATGGGGTCATTTTTGGCTCACTTTGGATAATAATGTGACATGAATTATTTCCTTAGAAGCACCTAGGTGGCACAGTGGATTGAGTACTGGTCTTGGGAATCAGAAAGACTTGCTTGATTTTAAATACTCTCTTAGATATTAAGTAGTTGTATGAAGCTGAACCATTTAACTTTTATCAGCCTAGTTTCCTCATTTGTAAAATGGAGATAATCTTAGTACCTACCTCATAGGATTGTTGTGAAGATCCATTGAGATACTAAGTGCCAAGTGCTTTATAAACAAGCCTTTTACAAATGCTAGCTATTAATATTTATAATAATAATTTCTAAGTTTTAATGTGCTTTATAAATGTTAATGAGGAACTGAAGCAAACAGCTTTTAATGAATTACTCAGGTTCAGATAGCTATTAAATGTCTCAGACTAGATTTGAACTCATAAAGATGAGCCTTTCTGATTCCAAGCCTAGTGCTCTATCCATTATGCCTCTATCACTTAACCTGGTTTGCTTCAGTTTCTCATTTGTTAAATGAGCCAGGGAAAGAAATGGCAAAACACTCCAGTATCTTTGTTAAAAACAAACAAACAACAAAAAAACTCCAAATGGGGTCACAAAGAGTCAGATATAGCTAAAATGAATGAACAACCACAACATAAATATTAATGCTCATCATAATTCCCATGACAGCCCATTCCCACATTTTCCCCACCATTTTTCACTCATGGCAGCAATAACTCACACCTCTATAGTACTTTGTTTGAATACTGATGATTCAATGGATCTCACTGATGTGTGTGTTCCCTCCTTTAGGGGAGATGACAACCCACTTATGTTTTATCATTCCATGTAGTTCTTATTTATATTTTCTAATACATCTTCTATAAAGAACCAGATTAATGAAATCTGTTTTTCTACTTAGAAAGCCTCCCATCCACCATGTTGAAATTCTTCTTCCAGTTCTTGATACATTCACTGTATCACTGAATACTTGGGCAGTCTGTCATCCTTGTTATCCTTCCCTCTTAGGATGTGATCTACCCTCTTTCTTTTCAGAGCCTATATTTTTGGATAATACCTTATACTCATTGAAAGGTAGCATAGCCAAGTAAATAGAAGGATGGCCTCTCAGTCAGGAAAACCCCACCCCAACCCCGTTGCATCCTATCAATACCGATTGAGACCAAAAATAAAAACAAATACTCTATACCACATCTTGTGAATATGTTTTCATTAGAAATACATTGAAACCTACTTGCAGCTACCATGTATCTCTCCATGGTATTTTTGTAGTGTTGACTGCATTTTGATTCTTTGGAGGTTCTGGTGTTTTTTGGTACTTAATCATACAGCATCAGTGGTTAAACATTTGTGTTAAGATACAGTTCTTTTTTTTCTTCCCAGGAGTACCCTGGAATCCTTGTAAGCTCTGAAATTTTGACCAAATATAATTCCAGAATGTTCTATTCCTCCTGTGTAGTTCTCAGCTCATTGTCCTTCTGCAATACCTGTTCCAGATGCATTCATTGATGTCCTAACACAATAACCTGGTCATCCACCTACATATCCTCATCTGGGCAATCATTCTAATCTACAAATTTCTACTGGAGCATTTTATTGTGGAACAGAGGTAATCCTAGGTTCTTAAAGGAGAAATGCAAGTTCTAACTGGTCCCATTATCTTGGAAAACTTAGAGAGACAGACTGTGCTTAAGGTATGAGGACTAGCTAAATACCTAGAGACTCTTCATCAGTGGATTAGCCATTAGATAATGAAGACATTTTATTTGTTTATTTTATATTTATTTTGAAAACCTTCAAATTCCAAATTCTCTTCAAGATCTCTCCCTTCTTCCCTTGAGAATGCAATCAATAAACATCATTTATACATGTGAAATCGTGTAAAGCATATTTCCACATTAGTCATTTTGCAGAAACAAAATAAAAAATGTAACAGAACAAGAAAAAACAAGAAAAATAGAAAAAATGAAAAAATATGCTTCCATCAGCATTCAGACCCTCTCTGAAGGTGGACAGCATTTTTCATCATGGGTCCTTTGGAATTATTTTGAATCATTGTCTTGATCAGAGTCACTAAATCTTTCACAGCTGGTCATCCTTACAATATTGTTGTCATGGTGTAAAAATTTCTGTTTTTTCTTACTTTACTTTGCATTAGTTCATAGAGATCTTCTCATGTTTTTCTGAAACCACCCCCTTTGTCATTTTTTATAGCACAATAGTATTTTATCACAGTCATATATCACAACTTATTCAGTCATTTTCCAATTGATAGCCCCTTAATTTCTTGCAATTACAAAAAGAGCTGCTATAAATATTCTCATATATGAGTCATTTCCTCTTTTATTTGATCTCTTTGGGATATAGAGCAAGTAGTGGTATTGCTAGGTCAAAGAGTATGCACAGTTTAATAAAGCTATTTGGGCACAATTCCAAAATGTTCTCCAGAATGGTTGGACAAGTTCACAACTCCATGGACAGAGTATTAGTTTTAGGAAATAAATTCTTTCGCCACATTTCATGGTAACCCATAAAACAAACAAAAAACTCCTTGAAAATGTCCCTCAGTCTCACATGACCTCTTCTTACTTCTATTTGGAGGGTCTTGAAGTGGCAGAGGATGCTAGGACTAACATTTGTTAGATCATCTATAAATATTAGCGTCTTTACATGTGAGATCTTTATATGAATTAACATGTACTTGGGAAAACAGTCATGTTGATATGGTTATTCTCATAATAAATTTTAAAAAGAGTTACATGTAAAAGATAAATAAATTCCAAGGTTATTTTTGAAGACGTAAACAGAGGAGGTTAGTTCCATCATGTACCCAGACAGTATATACCACTAATTCATGTTACATGTGGTCAACTTGCCTTAAAATGCTCATGAGGAACATAAATTGCAAAAACCTCATCATTAAAAATATTGTAGCTTATATGTCAGCATCTGTTACAGAGCCCAGGGAGGTAGAGAAATTGAAGAAATGAGTAAGATCTTTTTTTTTAATAATTTTTTATTTGATCATTTCCAAGCATTATTCATTAGAGACAAAGATCATTTTCTTCCCACCCCCCCCCCATAGCTGATGCATGATTCCACTGGGTATCACATGTGTTCTTGATTCTAACCCATTGCCATGTTGTTAGTATTTGCATCAGAGTGTTTGTTTAGAATATGAGTAAGATCTTAAACATATACATGGGGTGATTTAAGTTTAAAAATGGTCTAGAGCCATGGTGGCAAACCTATGGAACACATGCCAGAGGGGGCATTCAGAGCCCTCTCTGTGGGAATATGCACCATCTCCCCAGAACAGAGTCTTCCAGAGTAAGTTACTAGAAAGCCAGTGGGATGTGGGTCCAGGCTCCTCCCCTTTCCCTTGCCTGAGGACATTTCTCACATCACCCACCCCTCTAAAAGTCCATTATCAGTGGTCTAGATGAAACTGGTAAAAATGTTGGAAAATATGATTGAGGATGAAGAAAGAAAAAAAATTTTACTTGTAGTAGACTAAACCATCTCCAGGTCTTTTTCAAGAGAGAACCTGAAGATTTTGGGCATGGTGAATGATGAAACGTCAACAAAAAAAATGAAATGGACTTTATTTTAAGATAGGAAATGATTGGTAATAATATCCTAATCAGATATATATATATATATATATGTATGTATATAGTTGCAGTCAGATCATGGACAGGCATTATAAAAACTCTCAAAACTGACACAAAATCCAAAGGCTAAATGTAAAGAGAAGAGACTGCATCAGCTTAAACCTGACTTATTCAGATGAACCAGTGAAGATTAAAAATGAGAAACACAGAAAAATATTGACTTTAATTTTCCCCTCTTCTTTTAAAAGTTTAAGCAATATAAGGCATTTTAACTTGAGGAAGAGGCCAAATAAAACCACCAACTGCCATAGCCAGCAGACATTGACTTGACTAAGTATAGCAACATGACAGCTCACAGAAACATTGCTTTATAATAAAAATTCATTTGTAAAACACTGCAAGGCAAGAAGGTGGAAGATGATGACTACCATTGCTTCATAAAACACATCAGTGCAATAGAAGCAAAAACAGATATATAGAGAGCTTAGTGTGAGATCATCAAGCCATATCATCTCCAAAGTATTCAGATATGAAACTGGCAGGAGAAACATAAATAGATGGAAAATAGGACAATGTTCATAGAGTAATCTCTTTTCATCATCATTGTGAGTAGAATCACCACATATGAGCCATATAACTTTAGATCCTGATGTTCTATATAAGTACTAGAAGGGACACTTAAGGAGATGAACTCAAGAAGATAGGTTGGAAGGGATGACCACATGCCAAGGAATACAAGTTGGACAAGACTTATTTTAGAATGTATCTCAGGTGGACAGATAGGATATTAAAAGAGTAGGACAATATGCAAAATTATCCTCCATATAACTTTGCATATGTAATGAGTCAGTTGGATTGCATAATGGATGGAGCTCTGGCCCTCAAGTCAGGATGGGGTTTAAATACTGGTCTCATACACTAACTTGCTGTTTGGCCCTGGGCAAGTAATTTAGTCTCTGCTTCAATTTCATCTGTATGATAATAATTATAGCATCTACCTTCTAAGGCTGTTGTGGGGATCAAATAAAATAAGGGTCATAAAACACTTTGAAAACCATAAGGTTCTTTATAAATGCTAGCTATTATTATTATATTCACAGAATGATCTATGTCTCAAGAGTATCCTTGATGAGCATACAAGAAGGGGAAAGGTAGGCTTTGGAGAACATTTATAGCAAACAACAATTTTACAATTACATAATTGAATGAAAAGTACAGGGAATAGCCTCTTTTGTGTTTACTGTTTGCTTATTAAAAAGAAAAAGAAAGAACTCTTGGAGTAGGAATGCAGATGAAAACATATGATTTATCACTTGTTTATTTGTATATATGATTTGGGGTTTGGGTTTTAAAAGATTATTCACTTTCAGAAAAGAATGATGTGTAAATATGTTTTGTGTTATAAGTACAACCCAGATTGAATTGCTTGTCAACTCCAAGAGGCAGGAAGGGAAGAAGGAAGGGAGACAACGTGAATCATATAACTTTGGAAAATTTATGTATAAGTTTGTTAAAATTAAATAAAGATAAAACTAAAAAAGAAAAGAAAAAATATATCAATATGAAGGAAAATGCTATTTCAAAGATTTCCTCCAGAATCTTAGGGACATGTTTATACTCTTGTGGATGTCCCAAGGAGTATATTTGAAGACAGCCTAAGCTCTGGTATCTTCTGGTGGGTCATATGTGTCATTTATTAAAAGACATTTGCACCAATTGGCAGGATGCTGATTCCTCCCTTCCTTGGGCCCGGTGATAGGGGAATGTGTTAAAGATGAGCCAGAAAGCCAGAAAAAGCTGATCACTAAGTAGGCTTTAAAAGGAAAGAATAAAGTCTCTGCCTCTCTGTCCCTCTCTTTTTGAATGCACTGCTATTGGGGAATAAGTCAAAGTTAGTTCTCTCTTGGATTTCTTAGTGTAGAAGGGGGAGTGAGGCTTTCTCTTTTTCTTCTCTAGCAGCAGTTGCCCTTCCCTTGTTTCTGTAAATAAATCCCAGCAAGAACATCTACTTGCTTCAGTGATCCTCAAGTCAGATTCCAAGTCTCTGGCTGCCCCTTCTACTTTGTGTTACCTTTCCTGGGCATGGGTCACTGAATTGCAATCCTAAGAGAAAGATAATTCTAGCACTGGCAGGAACTTTGTGAATCCAAAAGGCAAAGAGTTACTGGATACTGACTAGTAGTGAGATATACTGAGTAACAATTGTGTTCTTCAGAGGAGAAGATGCACCATTATGAGAAGAGGATTCTGTATTTGCAGTGCAAGTGCTCAGACCATTCTCTTCTTTGCTGGCACAGCAAGTCAGAGGTGAAATACCTGTTCAGTAGTCCCACAGATTGTTAAGTATTTGTTAATGCATTCTTAAGAGTGTTTTAGACATTTCTTTAGTGGTAGAGGAAATATATAGCTGTCTTCTACCTGAGAGCTATCATTTCATACAGACTAACTTCGTTGCTAATTCTTTTTTGGAGAGATCTTGGCCAAGAACTGTACCTAAGCTTTATTTAAGAGATTCTCCTGGAATTCCAGGTTGGGATCATAAGCCCTGGAGTTCAAGAAAAAGTCCAGATCCCTTCGTTTAGGAGTCATTCTGATGTATCCAGTACTCTGGGATCCAGATGAAGTCCTTTAGTGGAAGGGGCACCATCTGGCCTGGAATTAACATTGAGATCGTAAGAGATTCTCTGATCAATGAAACCACAGATATGACAGTGTATAATTAGTCTTGGATTATTGTAAAGGTAAAAAACAGGGAGAAAAATACACACACACATCTCCATACTTTTTTTTTGCCATCTGCCAAAGATACTCATGACTTTTGTAGAGAATATTCGAGGTCCTACAAGAGATTAAAATGAAAGAGGGATTTTCTTAAGTTAGCAGGCACTCTAGATGCTTCAGTCTGCAGATGACCAAGTTGACTGCATGAGTAGATAGGTGGCACAGTGGATAGGGTGTTGGGCTTGGGGTCAGGAAGACTCATTTTCCTGAGTTAAAATCTGGATTTAGACACTTCCTTTCTGAGTGACTCTGGGCAAGGCATTTAACCCTGTTGGCCTCAGTTTCCTCATTTGTGCAATGGCCTGGAAGAGGAAATGAAAACCTCTCCAGTGTCTTTACCAAGAAAACTCTAAATAAGATCTTGAGTTGGACATAACTGAAAATAATAATAAGAGTTAATAATAATGATAAGAGTTGGACATAACTGAAAAATGACAGAACAATGAACTGACTGCATCAAGTTCCAAAATAAGTCATCCTTAATGATATTCATAGTTATTCAATAAAGATTATTCTAATGATCCATACAGCAAAAAAAAATATAGATATAAAATGTCTGTAGCTCTTTAAAGTTTATAGAGCCTTTTCCTAACAACAGTTCTAGGAGGAAAATCAATGGTATAAGAACTATTAACCCACTTTCCAGATTAGGAATTGAGGCATAGAGGAAGTCTAATGATTGGCCCATTTTTTCCATACCTCCTGACTCTAAGTACTGTGCCCTTTCTATTCTAGCACATTCAGATCCCAGAAGAGTTGTAGATCTCATCCTGTGTCACTGTAATCTGGCATTAGTATCACTATGTTCCAACACCCTGCCTTGGCATATGACCTTGGTTTTGGATATGGAAAAGAAAAATAAAGTGGTAAACCTACCCTTCCAACCCAGGCCATCTGAACTAGATTGCTTCAGATACATCTTGAGTATTATAGGTCTCATGATGATTATAAATTCAAGTAAATCCTAAATAATTGATGAAATGCTAGCTATCACTTGCCTCATTAGGAGGGTAGATAAACTTTAGGACTCTCCTGGGCAATGACACATTAAAGAACAGTGTTTTTCTTCTCTGATGTATTTCATCAAGTTGTCAAATTATCATAGAGAATGTCACATGTTGTGCCTTGACATCTTTCCTTTACAGTGTGAATCCTTTGGAATAGTAAGAATTGGAAAATTTTGAATAATGCTTCTTGGGTCAACAGGGTACAAAGTTCAGTGTTTTATAATAGATGGCATGCTAGAGCCTACAAAGAATGTGTAGGATTTTGAATCCTAAACTCTTTGAGGTTCCAGTTTTTGTCTTGCAGGAAGGGAAACTAAGGTCCAGAGAAATGAAATTGTTTAGATAGGGTCACGTTGATCATGATGGGACACAACCATTATATTAAGTTGCCCTGATTTCCAAGCCCAAGTTATTTCCCCAAAGTCATGTCTACTTTTTATGCAGTTTCCAAGCTTATCAGTCTCATTCCTAGGCCAATGCAGTAGGAGAATCTGAGTCCACAAAGTGCATAATGTTGCATCTGAAGGGTCAGTGTTCTCATCTTATTCTGCTAAGGTTGAATCCAACAAGCTGGACTTAATTGCAGCAAGAGTTTTTATGTGAATGTCAGTGATGTTGCAATAACTAGCCACAATGGGATAGTCATGGCGATTTCAACCAGAGTGTCTTTGTTTTTGTGAGCTTGTCTCATGCTTCATTTTATTTGAGTATTTCTGTATGTGTGTCTGTGGTTAAGCATATCTCTTTCCATCCTGGGTCCAAACACTTGCACTGAAGAGATGAAGAACAGAAAGAGAAGCTGGAATATTGACAGAATGATGACATTTCCTTAGCATTTATTATTTTACTGCTTTTGCATTTTGGAAAAAAAATATTCTGGTATGAATTTGTGTCACAGGCATAAGAATAACAATTCCCTAAAAGGGGAAACTTTGTGGATAGTATTATAGCAAGGTTTATGTAAAAATATTGTGTAAATAGGGCTATTTGGGATATTTATTTCAGAGCCAAAGACTCACTTAAGCTCAAGTCCCCAGAGAGGGAAGAAAATTAACATTTTCGTTGTCTTTTAGTGACAGTTCCAAGGCTAATCACTTGTTTAATTAAGTAATTCTCCACCCCACCCACCCACCCCCAGCCCCCACCACCTTTGTTTTAGCCTTTGCCACCTGGAAGTTAAATTGGATGAGAGGGGGAGAGAGAGAGAGAGAGAGAGAGAGAGAGAGAGAGAGAGAGAGAGAGAGAGAGAGAGAGAGAGAGAGAGAGAGAGAGAGAGAGAGATTGGGGAGGGGTGGCAGGGAGAAAAGAGTTTTCTGGTAGGTAAGCAAAAGGCTTGTGAAATTCCAAAGGGCTTATGAAATCCAAATGCATCTTTATTTATTAATGGCAGCCAGGCAAAAGCTCCTTATTTAAATGCTCATTTAACTCTGAGAATAAAAATACTGAATTTAATCACAATAATAATATTAATCACTTCATAATACTGATGAGCATCATATATTCCAATGCTCCAAGGGAGCTGGGATTTCATTCCATCCACCAGTGGGGAGTGCTGACTATCCACAGTCTGTCAGTATTTGGTATTCTTACCTATGTCTTTAACTAAGAGAGTCTACCCTACTGTCTCACTTGGGTTTTTGGTCCCCTACACTCACACAGTGCTTGGCATGTAGGTACTTAATCTGTTCTTTTAATTGATACTGACTGGTTATTGAATGATTCTTTTTAAAAACTATCCTTACCAAAGCAGAAGAGAAGTAATGACTAGAAATTGGTGTTAAATGACTTGCTCAGAGTCATACAACTAGGGAATATCTAAGACCAGATTCAAATCCAGGACCTCCCCTCTCCAGGCTTGGGAATGACTCTTTTAATATTTAATGGATATCAGCATTTGGGCTGCCTTTTTAATTACATTTTCCATAAATGAACAGTCTCCATTTTCTGGCACTTAAATCTATATCTCTAACCATCTCTCTCTCTCTCTCTCTCTCTCTCTCTCTCTCTCTCTCTCTCTCTCTCTCTCTCTCTCTCTCTCTCTCTCTCTCTGTCTGTCTCTGTCTCCCCACCCCTGTAGGCACACACAGAATCTTGTATGCAGTGGTGTACAGGGAAATATTTAATAACTGACTCTCCAAAAATGTACTCCATGATACACTTTGAAGCTTATGTACATTTTATGCATTTTCCCCATCACTTTCTTAAATCTAGACAATAAAACAACAAATCAATACTTGATTTGTAGAATTTGCTGATATCTGCTCAAAATGAAAATTTAACAATAGGCTCTCGCTCTTGCACATCTCTTCTTATATAACATTTCTCAGGCATAATTTATCATCGATAGTGTACTCTAATGTACTGATAAACACATGAATTTTCCCACTGTATCTGAAAATTTGAAAAAATTATATATATATAAACACCCATATACAAATGTGTATATATGCATATTCATTGTGTTATATACATACTACATATTTATACCAAGGTGACATATATATGCTTTTATTAATATATAGATACTACATGAGGAATGTAGCATAATGGATAGAGAATAAAGAACTGAGTCTCAGAGTCAAGAATACCTAAATTCACATCCTGCCAATTCCACATATTAACTGTATAATTATGGGCACTTTCACTTACTTATTCTCACTGCCTCAAGCAGATCTCTCTCCTTTTTTTCATAATCTATGCTTAATTTTTAATATTTTTCCAGATAAGTTGTAGAAATATTTTTTTCTTTAAAATATTTTCCCATGGTTACATGACTCAAGATTTCCACCCCCCACCCCTTTCCTTCCCCTCTGGGTGCTGACAAACAGTTCCACTGGGTTATACATGTATCATTGTTCAAAATCTATTTCCATGTTGTTCATATTTTCAGTAGAGTGATCTTTTTAACATAAAAACTCTAATCATATCCCCATCGAACTATCTGACCGATCATATGTTTTTCTTCTGTATTTCTGTTCCCACAGTTTTTTCTCTGCATGTGGATAGTATTCGTTCTCATAAATTCCTCTGGATTGTCCTGGGTCATTGCATTGCTGCTAGTAGAAAAGTCTATTACATTTGATTGTGCCACAGTGTATCTGTCTCTATGTATAATGTTCTCCTGGTTCTGCTCCTCATGCTCTGCTTCAATTCCTGGGGGTTGTTCCAGTTCACATGGAATTCCTCCAGTTCATCATTGCTTTGAGCACAATAGTATTTTATCACTAACAGATACCATAATTTGTTCAGCCATTCCCCAATTGAAGGGCATCCTCCCATTTCCCAATTTTTTACCACCACAAAGAGTGCAACTATGAATATTTTTGAACATCTTTTTCCTCATTATCTCTTTGGGGTACAAACCCAGCAGTGGTATGGCTGGATCAAAGTGCAGGCAGTCTTTTAAAGTCCTTTGGGAATACTTCCAAATTGCCCTCCAGAATGGTTGGATCAATCTACAACTCCACCAACAGTGTATTAGTGTCCCAATTTTGCCATATCACCTCCAACATTTATCACTTTCCTTTGCTGCTATATTGGGCAGTCTTCTAGGCATAAGGTGGTACCTCAGAGTTGTTTTAATTTGAATTTCTCTAATCAGGAGGGATAGATATAATTTTAATAATTGCTTTCTCACATTTTTCAATCTATGTTTTCTTCCTCCCTACCTCCCTCCTCTCTGGGTAAACATAATATGATGTTGGTTGCTCATGTGCTATCATGTAATACATAATTCCATGTTCATCATGTTATGGAAGAAGACATATATATATATATATATATATATATTGCTTATAATACAGAAAAATACATGGAGAAAATAAAGTGAAGAATGGAAAGTGTTGATCTATATTCAAACTCCATCAGTTCCTTCTATAGCTGTGGATAGCCTTTTTATTATATCAAACTCCTATTGGAGTTGCCCTGGATGCTTGCACTGCTGATAATAGTTGTCATTTCCAGATGATAATCATACATCATTGCTATTACCATGTACAACTTTCTCCTAGTTCTGTTCACTTTTCTTTGCATTATTTCATGTAAGCCTTTCCAGTTATTTTTGTAATAATTTTGTTTGTCATTTCTTAGGACACAATACTTAGCCATTGCCCAATTGATGGACATCCATTCTATTTTCATTTCTTTGCCAACACAAAAAGAACTGCTATAAATATTTTTGAACAAGTATGTCCTTTCCTTCTATTTTTAATCTCTTTGGGATCAGACGAAGTATTGCTGGGTCAAAGGATACATAGAGAGCTCTCTAAGATCATCATTTTTAGATCATAGTTGCTCTTCCTCATTGGTAAAGGGAGTTTCTTCACTGGGAGTTCCTTATACTAATGAAATAATTTCTGTTCTATATATACCCATACCCACCCCACCCCAATATATATATACATATACATATACATATATATATATATACACACACACATATACAAATGCCAAGATGATTTTCTATTTCTCTATACCCTAAACACCCCCATATATATGAAAATAGATGTAAACTTAGTTATATATGTATATATATATATACATATATACACATACATACACATATACATATATATATATATATATATATATATATATATATATATATATATAAATTAAGCCCAACAGTAGAAAGAGCATTACCTCCAAAGTTCAATGGAGAAAGTCTTAGATTTGGATTCAGTGGCTCCTAGGTTCAAATTTCAGCCCTGTCTATTAGTCTGTGTGACTGAACAAGTGATTTAGTCTCTCTGGGTTTCAGGGTTAGGGTTATGAATAAAATGGAGGAATGAGATGAAGCAAGTAGACTAGACTTTTAAGTTCCAAGAGGTAGGTCTCCAGCTTGGTCACAAAATGACAACATTTTAGACACTGCCATAATTTTTTGAGAGATTGTGATATAGATTGACAGAGGATCTTTGCAAGCTCATGAAATTGGAGGCTCCCAAGTATTTTATATTGCTTGTAGTTTTTTTAAAATGGAATTTCTCTTTCTCTCTTCCTGCTTGATTTTGTTGGTAATATATAGAAATGCTGATTATTTATGTGCATTTATTTTATGTCTTGCAACTCTGCTGAAATTATTGTCTTTCAAACAGTTTTTTAATGCATTTTCTAGGATGCTTTAAGTATGCCATGATATTGTTTGCAAAGAATGACAATTTTGTTTCCTAATTGCCTATTCTAATTCCTTCAATTACTTTTTCTTATCTTGTTGCTATTGCCAGCATTTATAGCATTATATTGAAAAAATAGTGGTCATACTGGGCATCTTTGCCTCACCCATGATCTTACCAGAAAGACTTCTACCTAATTTCCGTTGTTGAAAAAGCGTGATGTTGGTTTTACATAGATGCCACTAATCATTTTAAGGAAAGTTCCATTTACTTCTATGCTTTCTCTTGCTTTTAAAAAATATGAATGAGTGTTGTATTTTGTCAGTTCTTTTCTGCATCTATTTAGAAAGTGACATGATTTTGAAACTGATATGATCAGTTATGCTAATTTTCCTAGCATCAAACCAGTCCTAAATTCCTGGTATAAATCTCACCTGTTCATAAATGTATGATCTTTGTGATATATTGCTGTGGTAGCCTTACTAGTATTTTATTTAAATTTTTGCATCAATATTCATTAGGGAAATTAGTTTATAGTTTTCTTTCTCTGTTTTGACTCTTCCTGGTTCAGTTAGCAGCCCTAACTTTGTGTCCTAAAAGGAATTTAGTAGTATCCTTTCTTTGATTATTTTCCCAAATAGTTTATGTAGAATAGAATTAATTGTTCTCTAGATGTTTGGAAAATTCACTTGTGAATCCATCTGTTCCTGGGGATTTTTCTCAGGCAGCTCATTTATGGCTTGTTCCATTTTTTTTCTAAGATATGGTAATTTAAAAGTATTCTATTTCCCATTCTTTTAATCTGGACAATCTATATTTTTGTTATATATATATATATATATATATATATATATATATATCCATTTCATTGAGGTTGTCAGATTTTCTGGAACATAATTGGACAAAATAACCTCTAATAATAGCTTTAAATTCATCTTCATTTTGTGGAACATTTGTCCTCTTAATTTTTTATACTGGTAATTTGGTTTTCTTTAATTTTTAAAAATCAAATTGAGAATGGTTTATCTAGTTTATTGATTTTTTTCTTTATTTCAAGACACTGTATTTGGCCAATTAGATGTAATAACAACTTTCCACATACATTTTCTGAAGTTAAAAGATCCAAATTGTCTCCCTCCCTCTCTTTCCTTTCCCCTTCTAGAGATGGCAAACAATTTGATCTGGGTTTTATAGTTCTATTTATCATGCAAATCATATTTCCATATTGTTAATTGTTGTAAGAGAACACTCATATAAAATTAAAATCTCAAAAGAAAAACACAAATAAACTAAAATGAAAAATACTATGCTTTGATCTGCTTTCTGATTCCAATAGTTCTTTCTCTGAAAGTGGATAGCATTCTTTGTCATTAAGTCCATCAGAGTTGTCCCTTATTAATGTATTGTTGAGAGTAGCTTAGTCTTTCACAGTTCATCATTGTATGATATTGCTGTTACTGTGTACAATGTTCTCCTGGTTCTGCTTATTTCATTCTGCTTCAGTTCAAATAGGTCTTTTCAGCTCTTTCTGATATCATCCTGTTCATTTCAGACAGCACAATAATATTCAAACATCATCATATACTATAAATTGTTTAGCCATTCCCCGATTGATAGACATCCCTTCAGTTTCCAATTCTTTGCCACCACAAAAAGAGATGCTATAAATATTTTTGTAGAAGTAGGTCTTGTTTTCTTCTTAAAACAAGTTCCTAGTTTTATTTATTTTTTTCACTGGTTATTTTCCTCAGTTTTATTAATTTCTCCTTTGTTTCTTAAGATTTCTAAATCTGTTATAAATGGGGATGATTTAATTTGTTTTTTCCTAGTTTTTTAATTGCATGCCATATTCACTGATCTATTCCTTTTCCATTTTATTAATGTAAGTGTTAAGAGATAGAAATTTTCCTTAGGTATTGTTCTGACTACCAACCCATACATTTTAGTATATTACCTCATTATTATCATTCTTTCTAATGAAATTATGATTGTTTTTATAATTTTCCCTTTGATCTATTCATTCTTTAGTATTAGATTATTTCATTTGTAATGAAATTCTATTCTTCCACAGCCCTTTATTGAATGTAATTACTATTGCTCTATGGTCTAAAAAGGCTGCATTTAGTATTTTTGGCTTTCTTTATTTGTGAAGTTTGTATGACCCAACATGTAGTCAGTTTTTGTAAAGCACCAGGGATGGCTAGCTAAAAAAAAAGGAATATTTTTCTTCTATTTCCATTCAGTTTTCTTCAGAGGTCTATCATATCAAACTTTTCTAAAATTCTATTAATTTTCTTAACTTCTTTTTTATTTTATGCTTAGCTGTAAAAATCTTTGAGAGGAGAAAGTTGAAGTCTCTCATTAGTATAGTTTTACAACATATTTTCTTCTGTAACCCATTCATCTTTTCTTTTTTCTTTTTTTTTAACACTTATCTTCCATCAAGCATCAATAGTATTTATTGATTCTATAGCAGAAGAGTGGTAAGGACTAGGGAATTGGTGTCAAGTGATTTGCCCAAGGTCACACAGCTAGAAAGTATCTGAAGCTAGATTTGAACCCAAGACTTCCCAGCTCTTAATCCACCAAAACACTTAGTTTTTCTTTTTAACAATTTGGGATTCTATGTTATTTGGTTTATAAATGTTTAGTATTGCTATTGCCTCATTGTCAATTTTCTTTTTAGAAAAATGTAGTTTGAAAATGAGACAGAGCCAAGATAGTGGAGTAGAGACACAGAAAGCTCAAACCTCTAAGAATTCTCTCCAATGAACCTTAAAATGACACTTCAAAATGAATATCAGAGTGATAGAACCAAAATGCATACAGCATGAAGCAATTTTTCTGCAGAAAACAATTTCAAAGGTAGGAAGAGAGGGTCTGTTTCATTGGGGTGAGAGGGAGGGGCAGCCCTCAGCAAAGCCACACAGAGAGGCATCAGTGCAAACTACCAGCAAGCCCTCCCACCCCACCCCTACTGCTCAAGGTTCTGAACATAAGCTCAAGTCAAGACCCCTGATCCTGACTAAGTCAATAGCAAAGTACCCCCACCATTGAAATTCTAAGTCCAAGTGCAAGCCTGCAGTGATGCTGAAGTCCCAGTGCAAGGTAGTCTACAGTGGGTCCAGTCATGCACATAGTGGGGTGTAAGCACAGAGTGAGGACTGGAGCCCTTGCCCAAGCCCAAAGAGAGGACCTGAAGCCCAGAACAAGGTAGCTAATGGTACTCTGAGTCCTTTAAGGCATCAGAAGACCCTGGGAAGGGTGGGAGTGGCACTGAATCAGCCACAGGGAGTGGCCTTCAGAGCTCCCAGCCTACAGACCTTCATGCCACCCTAGAAAAACTAAAACCTGCAGAAACCCAGAACCAGAGCTGAGGGTAGCAGCAAGGAAAAACTGAAGTTTAATGAGTTGCCCTTCCATTCTGAAAATAGACCCCACTTTAAAAAGAAAAATAAAAGTCAAGAAAAGACCAGGAAAATGAGCAAACATAAAAAAATATAACCACAGAAAATTATTATGGAGACAAAACGAGATACAAACTCAGAAGGGGATGTTGAGATCAAAATAACCACATGCAAAACTTCAAAGAAAAATGGGAATTGGTCTCAAGCTCTGGAAGAGCTCAAAAAAGGAATTAAAAATTCAAATAAGAGAGGAAGATGAAAAATGGAGAAGAGAAGTGGAGATGATACAAGAAGATAAAACACGTTTAAAAACAGAATTGGTCAAATGGAAACAGAGATTCAAAAGCTCACTGAAGAAAATAATATCTTAAAAATTAGAATTGGGGAAGTAGAAGCTAATGACTTCATGAGACATTAGGAGACAAAATAAAATCAAAAGAATGAAAAAATAGAAGAAAATATGAGATCTTCATTGGAAAAACAACTTAACTGGAAAATCGATCCAGGAGAGAAAATTTAAGAATTATTAGACTACCTGAAAGCTATGATAAAAAAGATCCTAGGTATCATATTATAAAAAAAAATCAAGGAAAACTGCACTGATATTCTGTATCAAGTAGGTAAAATAGAAAGTGAAAGAATCTATCAATCACCTCCTGAAAGAAATCTCCAAAATGATAATTCACAGGAATATTATAGCAAAATTCCATGGATCCCAGGGCAAGGAGAAAATATTGCAAACAGCCAGACTGATACAATGTAAATGTCATGGAACCACAGTCAGGATTAGACAGGGTTTAGCAACTTCTATGTTAAAGGATCATAAGACTTGAAATAGGATATTCCAGGAAGCAAAGGACCTAGATTTATAATCAAGAATCACCTACCCTATAAAACTGAATATATTCTTTCATGGAAAAAAGTTCATTTAATAAAACAGAAGATTTCAAAGCCTTCCTGATGAAAAGGCCAGAACTGAACAGAAATGTATAGTTTCCTTGCTTATTTCTTCTTTTTGCTTTTGCTTTGCCTGAGATCATGATTGCTACCCCTGCCCCTTTTTAACCTCCGCTGAAGCATAACAGGCCCTGCTCCAGCCCTCTATTTTACTTCTGCTTGTCTCTATTTCAAGTGTGTTTCTTGTAAACAACAGATTGTTGAGTTCTTGTTTCTATTCCATTCTGCTATCTGCTTCCATTTTGTGGGGGAGTTCATTCCATTCACATTCACAGTTATCATTCTTAATTGTGTATTTCTCTCGATATTTTTTCCTCATTTATCCCCTACTTCTCTCCTTGCCCATCCTGTCCTCAAAAATCTGCTTTGTTTCTGACTTCTGCTTCTCTTAACCCCACCATCCCTTCTATCAATGCCTCTTTTCTTCTCTTATCCCCTTCCCCTCCGACTTTTCTGTGGCATAAGATAGATTTCTATACTCAATTAATTGTGCATGTTTTTATCTCTTTGAGCCAACTCTGATGAGAATAATGTTCAAATATTGCCCCATCCACCTCCTCTCATTTTCCCTTTACTGGTTAAGCTCTTGCTGGGGTGCCTGTTTTTGGAGATAATCTTCCTCATTTTCCCTCTTCTTCTTTTCACCACTAATTTTTTTTTTAGATCATCCTATCATAGACAATTCAAACTCATCCCCTCTATCTATACTCCTAACTGCCTGGATAATGATAAAGTTCTTAGGAGTTACAGGTACCATCTTGTCATATAGGAATGCAAACAGTTTAACCTTATTAAGTCTCCTTTAATTTTTTTTATGCATAGTTACATTTTTATGCTTCTCTTGAGACTTATATTTGAAAGTCAAATTTTCTATTCAGCTCTGGTCTTTACATCAGAATGTCTGAAAGTCTTCTAGACCAGTTTTCCTTGATAATTTCTTGAAATATGATGAGAAGACTCTTTTTTTTTTATTTAAAATTTTTGATTGGCTTTCAGGTAGTCCAGTAATTCTTAAATTATCCCTCCTCAATTTATTTTCTAGGTCAGTTATTGTTCTGATGAGATATTTCACATTTTCTTATATTTTTTTCTCCTTTTTGTTTCTTTGTTTCTTTTTTAAACCCTTACCTTCCACCTCAGAATCAATTCCATGTATTGGTTCCAAGGCAGAGGAGCAGTTAGGGCTAGGCAAATGGGGTTAAGTGATTTGCCCAGGATCACACAGCTAGAAGTGTCTGAGGCCAGATTTGAACCTACAATCTCCTGTCTCTAGACCTGACTCTTAATCCACTGAACTATATAGCTATCTCTGTTTATTTGTTTTTTGATGATTTGTGGAATCAATGTTTTCCACTTGCCTAATTCTAATTTTTAAATAAACTATTTTCTTCAATGAACTTTTCTACCTTCTTTTCCATTTGGCTATTTTTGCTTTTTAAGAAATTCTCATTCTCATTCTCTCCCCTGCTCCCTTTTACTTTTTTTTTACCTTTGAGCCTTTGCTTATAGCTGTTTTGACATTATTGTCTCTGAGTTTATGTGTTTTTTATTTTTTTCTAAACCCTTTCCTTCTGTCTTGGATTTGATATTGCATATTGGTTCCAAGGCAGAAGAGTATTAAAGGCTAGGCAATTGGGGTTAAGTGACTTTGCCAGGGTCACACAGCTAGGAAATGTCTGAGGCCGGATTCAAAACCATGACCTATCATCCCTAATCCTGGAATACTATCGACTGAGCCATCTAGCTACCCTTTGAGTTTGTGCTTTGATGTTTGCTATCAACTAATAGATTTTTATGATTGTTTGTTTGCTCATTTCCCCAGCTTATTTCTTAGCTTTAAACTTTGTTAAAATTAGGCTCTGCTTCTGGGGTGGAGAGGACACTGTCCAAAGCTTCAGGTTTTTCTTTCTGTTGTTTTCACAGATATTTCTGGTGGTTAATGTTTTCAGTGATTCCAAGGTGCTATGTTCAGAGGACAGATTTGGTCATTGCTCTCTTAGCCTGTGCTCAGGATTTTTACTCAGGAAGGAACCTTATTCCCCTGCAGCCATAAGTGCTAGTGTTCTTCTTGATCCTGGAACTCTGACCAGGTTTTCTGCTCTCCTGCAGCCACAATTTCTAGTCTTCTTTCTGTCTTGGAATTGAGACCTGAAAATACTTGTCAGCAAGGCATTAGGGTCATGAACCCAGTGCCAGCAAAGGGTCCTCTGTAATATATATCTGCCCAGTGGTCTTAAGCTTGAAACTGCTTCTGTTGCCACTGTTGCAACTGCCTCCATGACCTGCTGCTGGTGTTGCCATGGCATGCATTTTGCACCAAGCCAACCACTACCCTATGTCACATACCTCTCCCGTGAAAGTCCAAGTTTTCCTGGGCTTGAAAATTGTTTCATCTTAACCTTCTGTAAACTCTGGCACTCCAGAAATTGATATATGGCATTATTTCATTATTTCAAAGTTGTTTGGAGGTTAATGTTGGGAAAGTTCAGCTGAGTTGTTGCTTATACAATGTCATCTTTGCTCCACTCTCCAATTAATATATTGTTAAATTACATCAAATACATATATATATATATATTATTTCCATATGGAGAAATGTTTATATTTGTGCTCTTAGAGGGGACTTTTGACATGTTCATTCATATGAATTACAGTTAAATGAAGTACAAATAGTCAAAGTTTATATCTGATCATTTTCATTACTCTGTAAGCATTTTGTCTGAGGTTTCAGAGTCAAATAGCTGCAAGAAACCTTTGAAATCACCTAATTCAAACTCTTCTTTTTATAGATGGCAAACTGAAGCTCAGAGAGGAGAGACTAGCTTCTTGTAGTAGTGGTATATGTCATAAAGACATTTAGAAATAATAATAGCTCACATTTATATAGTCCCTTGAGTTTTACAAAGTGCTTTAGAAATATTATCTCATTTGATCCACTTAAGAACCATGGGAAGTAGGTGACATTATTATCCTAATTTTACAGATGAGGAAACTTGAAGCAAACATAGGTTAAGTGACCTTACCAGGGCCATATAGTTAATGAATATCTGAGGATGAATTTCAGTTTTCCTTATTCCAGGCTTATCCTTCTATCCATTGTGCTACATAGACACTCCTAGCAGTAGAGACAGAATTAGAACCCATTTTAGTCCCCCTCCCCTACTTACCAAATGTGATGACAATGCAGAGTATACAGATATGTGACCAAAACATATGAATATACATGTACATACAGTATAGTTGAAAACTGGCAAGATTTTTTATCTATGTCATCCCTCTTGTCTGAAGATACAAGTCATGGTGCAAAAAACAAAAGGGAGTCAAAGAAACTGGATTCAGAGTTTGACTTTATGATTTAATTCTCTGGCCCTTCTTTTCTTCATCTATGTGATGAGCAAATGGCTCTAAATATCCTCTCAGCTACCTTCCCTCTCTAAGACCATGATTGTAGCAGCATCTGAACTACATTTATCCATTTATGAAAATGCTTTGTAAACTCATGATGGCTGAGGGCTATGTGAATTATTATTTGTGAAGCACTATGATATATTCCATATTATTTACTCCTACACAAGCAAACACATTTATTTCTTTAGATCGCACACAATGGATAGTGTTGGACTTAGAGTTAGTAAGAACTGGGTTCACATCTTCCTTCTGAAACTAACTTGTGACCACACTAGTTATTACTTAAATTATCTGAGCTTCAGGTAAATTCTCTAAGACTAAATTATAGATATGCTAGTGATCCATTTGGTGGGGGGTGTTCTCATTTCTAGAAAATCACAGGTCATTGAAATAGTTTCCATCTTTTTTTACTTTTGGCCAGTAATATTTAATATTATTTAAATATTTTTGTTTGTTGTAGTTTCTTCTAAGGATAAGTGGATCAAAACTGGAAGGAATTTTAGAGATAATAGAGTCAAATAATTATAAAGTACAGAAGGATCCCAGAATCAAGTCCAACCCTAAACTCATTTAAAATCTTCTCAATAAGTGGTCATTTAGCTTCTGCTTAAAGACCTCCAATGAGAAACCACCTAAGGCAGTCCATTTTACTTTTTGGACAACCCTAATTGTTAGGATACTTTTCTGCACATGGAGCCAATTAGTGACTCCCTGCAACTTCAACTCATTGGTTCTAGCTCTACGTTCTGATGTCAAGCAGAAACTCTCTTATTTCCAGGTGGGAACACTGAGGCCCAGTCCGGTGAACTGTCTTGTAAATCAAGTCATACAGCTATTTTTTGGCAAGTCTGGAACTAGAACTAAGGTTTCCTAATTCCCAGTCTTTTCAAGGCACCACAGCTGCTTACTTCCCAAGTATCTACTTCAATGGAGAAGAAAGCACTGTGGAACCAATAAAACTCTAAATAAATGTATGTTATTGTCACCCAAGGTCATCCAGGTCGTTAGTGGAGCAGGAATTGAACTCAGCTCTTCAAATCCCCAGATGGAGAGTTCTCTGTGTATGATGCCTGATTTGACATTTCCTTCAGGCCACTGAAATTTCTCCACCTCAAAAAAAAAAAAAGTAAAACAAATAAGAAAACAAAACAAAAAAACCAGTCTCAGTAACCAAGTAGTGTCTCTTCTGACTAGTTTTCCGTCTCCCTCTGTGCATATGAGTGTGTGAACGGAGAGAGGGAGACACAAGCTCAGCCTTTGAATTAGCCAACCGGGTGACCAGGCACTACCCGCCCCTTTGCCCCCCTCCCACCTCCCTCCCCCTTTTCATTCCTCTCTTGCTCCCTCCCTCCCTCCCTCCTCCTCCCCCTCCCCCCTCTGGCTCTCGCACTCAGGAAGCTGCTGGCTGCTGGCCTTCACAACTAACTCTCTCTCTCTCTCTCTCTCTCTCTCTCTCTCTCTCTCTCTCTCACTCACTTTCTCCCTCCCTCTTCTCGGTCCTAGTGATCCCCAAGTCCTTGTAGCCTTGAAAGAACCGACACGCAGTAGAAAGCTCCGCTGTCGCTGCTGCAAGCTCCCCCCCCCCCCGCCCCATTCCCCAACTCCTCCCCATCCCTCCTAGCCAAGGAACCTCGCACCCCTTCCCCCTGCTACAAACCAACCCCTTCCCCCCACCCCCCGCAACCATTGGGCATCACCCGCCAGCCTACAGCCTCATCACCAACCAGACCCTAGCTAACTTTCCCTCGGTGGACAGGGATGAACAGAGCAGGCCAGTCACAGAGAAATGGAAACTTGGAAACTCAACTTTAGTGTATATTTTTAAATTTAGGGTTTTTTTTGGGGGGGTGAGTGGGGGAGAGAATGAGCTGATGCCCTGGGGGCACCTCTGTCTCTTACACGTGCACATGCTGCGAAGCCAACACGCCCCCCAGCACCAAGCACCTCGGCTGGGTTTTGCTGCCCCATTCCTCAACTTGGATGGAAGTTTGCATTTCCAAAGGCCAAACCCTTCAAGCGTGCTGAAGTGCTGGGAACCAAAGTTGCTGTCTTAGACTCAGCCCCTTGCGAGCAGGGCTGTCATTCTCGCTGGTGGAGAGGCAAGAGAGAGGCAGCCTGGGGAAAGGAAAAATGCACGTTGAGCTTTGTTGTGGAAATCCTGGTTACCTGGTAAGTGGATGCCATAGGAACTTCGCTAGCAGCAAGAAAGTGAGTTGGGGGGAGGGGGAATCTTAAAGCTTCTCTGGACCTGTATTAGAAATAGTTTCTCCCGGGAACCCTGTGCCTACGCGCTGTTTTAAGTGTTGGGTCCCTCGCCCCTATTTCTCGATGAGCTCGGCTTTTAAAAATTAGTATTCTTTTTAATGCTGGGGTGGGGGTGAATACACTTTTCTTGTCAGTTGTGTAAGAGAACCCAAAGGGTTAGGGTCAGGGCGGGACAGAGTCCTCCTGGATTGCGGTAAGGAACTGGAAAGAAAGCAGAGGCTTTAAAGCATACTCCGTAAAGGGGAGGATTCGTTTTTGCCCAAAGGACCAGTAGGTCTGTTACTTAAGAGATCAATTCAAGTTAAGGGACGCTAAGACATAGTGTATGCCATCCCAAAAGTTTGTGTAGAAGGGAAAGTTTGGGGAATTGATTGGGTGCCATAAATTCTTCAGACGTTGTCTGTCTATCTATCTATCTATCTATCTATCTATCTATCATCTATCTGCCTATCAATAATCTTTAATCATTTATATTGTCTCCTAGTTCCACTGTATACGTGTATAATAGTAGCAGATATGTAGTATTTTATATATACACATTGTAGTAGCAAATAGATCCATTGGGGTGCTTTTTAAAAAAGAAACCCACGTGTTTATTGATATACACGAAAACAGTGTTGGTCTTCTAAGTGTATTTCAGAGCGAATATACTCCCATCTAAAGGGCTGCCCTGTGTAGCTGTCTACACACACACCTGTATCCAGTATCCTTGCGTGTTGCCAGCACACAGACATAGTCAGAGGCAAACACCCGGTTGCATGTGTCACCGAACGTTTACGTTTTGATCGTGCATAGCAAAATGTCAGGACTGTTTTGAAAATGTCTCATTCTCACTCTAAAAGGACTTTGTACCGCTCCAGTCTCTATAAATTACCCTTGTGTGTTTTTGAAGGAAGTCTGTCCAAGCTGCTCTCCGGAAAGCATGAGTCTGCAGTTCGAGTTGTTGCGTACGCAAGCACACACACACACGCACACATACGAACATGCACACTCAGGATCCTGTTCTTCCCCACCCCCATCCCCCAGCACTGCGGTGATGTAGACTTTCAAATTACTCACTTTAGCTGACAAATCGGTTAGGGAATGAAGAAACAACAGTTCTGTCTGGAAACTTTGGGGACGCGCATCTCCTTGGTTTTGAACTATTTGTCATCACGAAGATGATTAAATTAGGTACCTGGAGGGAGAAACTTTGGGAAAGTTCATTTCCGGTTTTATTATCTTCAGGGCGCTGGGGGATTGGGGTGGTGGTAGTGTAGTTGCCTGTATGGAAGCAAAAGTGGACTGCTTGTAGCCACGAAATTAATGAAATCTCTCCCCCTACCCCCCTCCTTAACTGTGCCTCAGGACAGGGGTCGCTGTTCAGTTTGCCCCAGTCTGGGGGTGATGTGGCGTGAGGCATTTGGAAAGGGGGAGGAGAACGGGCCCGTACTTTATTTGTTGGTCTGGTCCGGGTAGCCATTCATGAATGTGACTTTATTAAAGAGTGAACCCGGAGCTCTCCCGGCAAAGGGCTTATTCAGGACGGAGTTGCACAACAGGAAGCCTGGGCGCTTTTTGTTTTGCTTTGTTGTTCTTTCTGATAGGATGGATTAGTTTGGTTGTTGTGACAAAGAACTAGGAAGGGAATCGTGATCCCTCCTCCCCCCAATCTTATCCACCTTCTTCTCAGGCTTGCATTGCACTTTAACTCCCTTACCCGCACCCCAGCCTGAGCTTCCCCAGGTAGCCAAGGTGAAGAGGAGCACATGTGGAGAGGGTACATTTGCCCAGCCCCAAGCATACTGAGTTTCGGGGCTACCCTTGGTCTGTCTGGAAATGAGGGAATAAGAGGCAAATTGTCTTAAAGGCCCATTCTCCTTTCTCCTCTTCAGCTCTTTCCTCCTTTCAAGTTCCTGGGATAGGCAAGAATTGAGAGAACAGGTTGGATTCAATCCCGGGAGACCTGGCATCCTCCACTGGGATCCTCTCTTTTCTGCCCCATGCTAAGGGGGCACTGACTTTGCTCATCTCCCCTTCTCCTTTTGGGCACCCTGTTTGTTCCCCATCCATCGTCTTTTCCGGCAGGCTCCAATCCTGGAGTTGCAGGACAGTTTCTCTGACCATTCCTGCTTTGCTGGTTGAGGGTTTGCTTTGGCATTCTTCAATCTTCCCATCTTCTCCTTTTCCTTTTATCATAGACCCTTCCTTTTTCTTTGAAGCTCTGATTTTTTGTTTGTTTGTTTGTTTGTTTGTTTTTGTTTCTTCCAAGGTCGAAGAGAGATTCTCTTCTCTTTTCAGGTTGGGAGAGGGGCCTGGGTGCCTGTTAGAGGAGGGAAGTTCTTGGGCTCCCTCCAGCGGTGAAATTACTTCTAGTTTGTGGGGCTGGAAAAATTAGATAATTTTAGTTCTTGAGAACAGAAAGAGTATTTTTGCATAATCTAGTCCATTCTTCTTGTCTCATGGATGGGGAAACTGAGGCCTAGGGAGTTAAGATAATTTCCCCAGGGGTACTTGGTAAATGGCCAACTTAGAATTTGAACTTGGCTGACCTCTTTTCTCCTTAAACTCTACTGATGTTCTTATCCCTTATCCTAACCCCCATTTTTTTACAGGCAAGAAAAGGGGCTAAGGAGGTTATGTGACTTGTTTAATTATAAGAGGGTGGGTGTCTAGAGGGTGCAGAAGTTCTTAGTCAACAATTTTATTCACTTGATAGAAATGTATTAAACCCCTTCCCCTATACAAAGCACTATCTTAGAGAGACTCTTTAGTAGATATGAAGATGAGAGATGTGCAATAGAGAGAAAAGACTAGTTTCCAATTTCCTCTTAGATTTACTGTATGTTTGACCTTTCTCTGTACTTCAGTTTATGTGTTAAATGAGGGGGCTGGACTTGATAACTTCTAAAGTTGCTTTCATCTCTTTGTCAACCGTCCTGTGACTGACCTAGGACCTGCCCACCCATCTCTGCCCTCACGAAACACCACTTTCCTTCTTTCTATCACCCTCAAAACTGAAGAACAGGTTTTTCCACCTCCATCCTACAAAAGTCTCACTTCTCAACCATTTTTAGGAATTTCTGGTCTTATTTCTGGCTCCTCCACAACCCTACATTAGTAATGATTTTTACTCCAGGAGTCATGGGAATCTCTCCTTTGATTCCTTCCTCTCCCACCCCCTAAGCCTCTCCAAATACACTTGCCCTTTTCCTCAGAATACTGATAGTTTGGGTCAAAGATACATCTTTAGTTAAATCTTCCTGCTCTTTCCTCTCATTTTTTCTTTTCCTGACTTGTCTAGGTTCTGACTCTATGGACTTCTTTCTCTATTACATGTCCTCTTCCTGGCCCTTTGAAGTTGCCTTTTATCTGATGTCTCTGGCCCACTAGCACCGAAACCGAAACCCCTTGAGGACAGGCTTTGCCTTTTTCGGGGGGGGGGGGGGGGGGGGAGGGGAATTCTATCCTGCCACACAGTAAATTCTGAACTTTGTATGAGAAGGCTATGTGTGGCTATTAATTGTCATTGAGGGTCATTCATGGAAAGTTTGTAGACCCTTGGGAGAAGGACAAAAGTGCACTAAAGAATACTGAAATCAATGAGGAAATGATAGGTCTCTATAGAAAAAGTGTAAATGAAGGTTTGATATTAGATGCTATTTGTAAATAAAGAAATAATATCTTAGTAAATAAATCAAATAAATACTATAAATTGGTAATATTTCACAAAATAATCTTTGAAAAATGTTTTGTAAATCTTACAGCACTATTAAAATGATAATTATTGATATTATTGGTAGCCTTGAGAATATTTCACAATAGTTTTAAAAATCACTTTTCAAGAGCACTGATTTTCATGTGATCTTATAGATTCATGATGAAGCTCTAGACTTATACTACCAAAGTAGAAAGTTCCTCTTGGAAACGAGGGAGACATTTAGGGTTACTTTATAGTCTCTATCATTTCTATTCCCCCAAGAGTCCTGGA
This sequence comes from Monodelphis domestica, assembly GCF_027887165.1. Taxonomy (NCBI): domain Eukaryota; kingdom Metazoa; phylum Chordata; class Mammalia; order Didelphimorphia; family Didelphidae; genus Monodelphis; species Monodelphis domestica. The sequence continues at coordinate 128,778,426 of NC_077233.1, forward strand.
GAACAAGGAATATTTGGTTTTTTCTTTGAATTCCTAACATCTACCATAGTTCCTTATATACTGTAGGTACTTAGATTAATTCTTAATTAATTCTTGAATTGCATTGTGGCCATTCTAAACATGTTCTTGATTTGTAATGTTAGTTTCTTATCTCAGTCTGACTTGGCAGAAACAGAAATTATGAGATGAAAATAGAAAAATCAAACTATTGTTAAATTAATTATTTTCCCTCCTTGACTTGCTTCTGGCTATTTAGGGGAAACATACTCTCCCTACATCTGTTCTGGTAGAATTTTAGGAGACTATATACAAAGGATATAGATGATTTTCAGATTTGGAATACATCAAGTTCCTGGGGTATATTTGTTGGAAAGAGATAAATTGATTATGAGAAATAGGAAAAAACAATTTTTGGATTGGTGGAATCCATAAGGCCACTGGCAGGATGGATTCCCTCTAGACCAAAAGGGGATGGAAGGGCAGGAGACAGATCACATGGACAAATATCCAGCTGTTTTCTATCACTGATGTTCCTTCACCAGCCTCAGATTAGAGTTCAGGTATATTGATCCTTTTTTCTTTGTTTTACTGTTGTTGATAGTATGGTATATTGGAAAGAACACTTTTGGAGTTAGAGGTGCCAGGTTTGAATTAATTTACTATTTACTGTCAATGTCTCTCTACTAGGTCTCAGATTTCTCACCAGTAAAATGTGGGATTTGACTATTATCTCACTTCTTTTGTAGTTCTAAACCCTATCAACTGAATTAAGGAAACCTTTTATTTTCTTTCTTTGCTCTCTTTTTGGAGTTTTTCCTTCACATCCTGTCAGTCTGGTTTCTATTCCTTCCATCAATTTAGATCACAACCCTTCATTTTTTGGGTCATCATGACCCCCATACATGACCTGATGGCCAGCCTCCTGGTGGGCTCCTCTGAACTGAGCTAGACTGATTCTTGGTCACTACTCTTAGTCACTGGGACAATTCTCTCCAGCTCCTTCCTCTGCTTACATCCAATTTCCCAAACTAGGCTTATCTTTTTCCTCAGAGTACTGGCAGTACAATTCTATCTTGGTAGAAACTACCAGAATTTCTCATTTATTGGCTTAACCTTTACAGGTCTAGGATCATGTCCATGCTTTGTTGCAGCCTCAAAATAAGGCTTTGGTGCAAAAATAACAAGTATCTGTAGCACTTTGATCTCCTTTTTGAACTCTTTATTTTGTAGCCTCTATTATATTTATCTGTATTAATATCAAAGAAAAGGAAAGAATCTTAAAGGCCTTATAGTCCAACACCTTGATGTTAAAGTTAAGGAAAGTGATACTTCCCTGGGGTGTTACGTTACTTGCCCAAGGTCAATAGGTTATAATCATCAAAGGAAAGATTTGAGTCCATGTTCTCTGACTCTAAATCTAAGCTTCTTTCCACTTTGTGATACCTATATAACCTTGGACAGAACTACAGTTCTTCCTATTGTATCAGAGGGTTTCTATTTTGTCTTTAAATCTTCAATACCTCATATGATGCTTTGTGCATAGCATGCATTTTGTAAGCATTTGTACCATTGAATTACTTGAATTATAAAAATCAATATATCAATTATATATGTGAACTCATGTAAAACATATGTCCATTTTAGCCATATTGCAAAATAAAGCACACACACACATACACACACACACAAGAAAAATACAGTCAAAAAAGGATGCTTCAATCTGCACTCGGAGATCAACAGTTCTATCTCTGGAGGTGAACAGTAGTTTTTAGGATAGGTTCATTGGAATTGTTTTAGTCCATTACCTTGATCAAGAGTAGCTAAGTGTTTTTTTTTTCACTATTTAAATTTTTTTTATTTAGGTTCTCATATTACAGGTCAATACAATTTTTAGAAACTGTTTTCCGACATTTTGCAATCTACTTTCTTTCCCTCCTTTTCATACCTTCTTTCTCCTCCTCCAAAGGCAAGGAATATGATATAGGTTACACATATGTTATCATACAATATATATTTCCATGTTCTTCATGTTGCGAAACAAAACATGCTTACACTATTTGCTTACACTAGAGAAAAATTCATGGAGGAAATAAAGTGAAGAATGGTATACTAGAGTCTGCATTCATACTTTGTCACTTCTTTCTATAGATAACGCTAAGTCTTTCACAGTTGATCAGAATTACAATCTTGCTATTATTGTAGTCAATGTTCTCCCAGTTCTGCTCACTTCATTTTGCATATGTTTATGGAAGTCTTCCCAGGTTTATCTGAAACCATCCTGCTCACCACTTCTTATAGCACAATAGTATTCCATCACAATCATATGCCATCCTGTGCTTCATTTGAAACATTTGTATATGTGATGTGTACAGAGACAGAGACATTAACAGTTATACTTATAAAGTTGAAGATGATACAAAGCTAGGCAAGATAGTTCACATGTTGAGTGGTTGGGCGAGAGAATCAAATTGTAGAAGTAAGACAGACTACACTTTTGAGCCAAATCTAACAAGATGAACTTCATTATGGAAAACTGAAAAATTTATGATTAGTTTAAAAAATCAATAAATGCAAGATCAGGGAAGGCTGGCTAAATCGAAGTTTGTTTGAAAAAGACCAGGGGGCTGGACACAAACTCAAAATGAGCCAATATTGTGTGACAGGCAAAAAAGTGAATATAAACTTAAGCTCAAATCAAAGAGGAAAAGTGTTTAGTAGCAGGGCAGGGCTAGTTCCATTCCTCTTTGCCCTGATCAGATCATATATGGAATATAGTTTCCTTTTCTGAAGACCTCATTTTAAAACAGACATCAATAAGCTATAGAGCATCTAAAGGAGGGCAAGCAGAATGATGAAAGAACTTGAGATCATGCCATGGGAAGGTAAGATGAAGCAGGTTAGAAAGAGATAAAAGATTACTCACTTTTTGAAACTTATTTGAAGGATTGTGACAGGAAAGCAAAATAGCATTTATTCTATTTAACTGTAAAAGATTGAACTAGGAGGAAGAGGCTGAAGTAATAGTGAAGTAAACCCACCAACTGTCAAATTGATATTTCTGAAGCACAGATTTGATTCTGCTACTCAGCTGTTCAAGAATCTTCAGAGGCTCCTTATTGCCTCTAGGATAAAATACAAATACCTCTCTTCGGCATTTAAAAACATTTATAATTTATCTCCAGCCTAACTTTTCAGACTGATGACATATTACTTCCCTTCATTTTCAGCCAAATAAGTCTTCTTGATGTTTGTTACACAAAATTTCTGTCTCTTGCAACTTTGCCTTTACACAATTCTCTGTGACTGAAATGTTCTCCCTTCTCATACCTCCAACTCTGTGAACCTTTAACTCCAAATGCTCAGCTCAGAACTCTTGTTTTTATCTTTGTCTCTGTATCCCCAGAACCTAAAACAGTGCCTGGCACAGAGTAGGTGCTTAATAAATGTTAATTGACTTGAACTAATGTAAGGAAAAAATTCCTAACCTTGAAGGAGTTTCTGACCAAAAAAGGTCCATTCCAAACTGGAATGAGCTGCCTAAGGAGGTAGTGAGCTCCTCTAAATAAAGGTCCTCAAGCAAAGGTTAAAGGACCATTTGTTGGAATGTTTTGGATGGAATCTTGTTTGGGTAAAGGTTAATTTTAATGGCCTCGGAAGTTCCTTCCATTTGTCATATTTTGTGATTATATGAGATGAAACACATAAAAATGGAATAGATTTAAGAACTGAGAAAGTAGTGTGAAAAGTACAAATATAATAATAAAAAAGTATTTAGTCAATGCAAAGCATGTGTAGAATATGTGAAAGCGCTATTTTAGGTATTGGTCTTATAAAGAGTAATTATAATTAGCTTTCAAGGTTAAACTCACATTCTACTTTTTCTATCAATATTCTCTATATAAGTTCACAAATTAATGAATAAATAATTGATTGCATGAATTGAATTCAATGTACTCTTTAATTAATAATTGAATGAATGAATGAGTTCTGAATAAGCTCTATCTCTTCCCCATGACCATTATCTCTATTGGTTCTTGCATTAATATTTCAAAGATTTGCCTTTTTGTGTGTGAGTTAAACTAATTTCACTTATGCAGATCACAATGCTTGGTGATTTAGAAAGTAGGCTTAAAGAGATATTATGACTCAAGAATTTAACACCCTGTAAACTAGCTCATGTAGACAGTGGACCTTTGGAAACTGATTTATATGTTTAACAGAAACAAACAAATTGACCATCTTTGGGTCCATTACTGAACCCTTTCCAGGTTGTTGAGAAGAGGAAAGAGGAATGGAATTAGCATTTGTCTATCACTTACTATGTGCCAGGCACTGTGCTAAGTACTTTACACAAACATGATATCTTTGATTTGGTAGTGACATAACTTGTATACTCATACTGTGTATGGTCTTTGAAAACCCAGGTCCCCCAACAGTCTGATGAAGAGACTTTGGTGGTTACTCAACTGATCTTGGAGATCATTTACCAACCTAAGAAAGAGCTGTTATTTATTTGTTTTCAATTGTGACTGACTCTTTCTGACCCCATTTGGAGCTTTCCTGGTAAAGATACTGGAGATATGGTTTGCCATTTCCTTCTCCAGCTCATTTACCGATGGGGAAATTGTGGCAAACAGGGTTAAATGACTTGCTTACAGTCACACAGCTAGCAAATGTCTAAGGCCAGATTTGAACTTTGAATTATGAGTTTTCCTGACTTCTAGTCTGGCATTCTATTCAGTGAGCCTTCTAGCTGCTCCATGCACAGTTGAGTGCAAATCTGCTTGATTTAAATGACCTATGTTGGATTCTTCTGGTAGTTTTTTAGGTGGATGGTCTTCATTTGTACAGCAAGATCAAACTATAATAGAATAATCAAGAGTTCTAAGTAGTGTTATTTCTGTGAAAATTTCCATTTTGAGGAAAAAGAATAGATTTGAAAAGTATGTGTAATTGGAGATATTCATTAAGTAATAAAACAGATTCACAAATACTTAATCCATTTTAATATTTTATAAAAACAGCCCTTGGAAATACCATATAGCAATATACATTGTAATAAAAGTGCAATATGTGTGGAGGAGTGGGGAAGGAGGGACAAAAGATCATAGGAATTTAGTGATGGAAAGAACCTTAAAACTCATTTATTCCCATACTTCTTTTTACAGATGAGGAAGGTGAGGTCCAGAGATTTTTATGTTTCTCTTTGGGAGCCAAACTAGATGATTTGTATGCATAATGTCTGTCATGGAGACATTTTAGTTTGATTGATTTGTAAAAGAAGAACTGTATGATGTCATTCTTCTTGGTTAGTCTTCAGGAATTCATAGTGGTAATGATAATAATAGCTAACATTTATATAGCACTTTGAGGTTTGTACTTTAAAAATATTTCGCTTTATTCTTATAGCCACCTTGGAAGGTATTATTATTATTTCCAGTTTACCATTGAAGAAACTGAGGCAGACAGAGGTTAAGTGATTTGCCTAGCCGGAGTCACACAGCTAATAAAAGTCTGAGGTTAGGTTTGAACTTAGGACTTCCTGACCACAGGTCCAGTCACTAGGTCCAATTCATATTGCAGTATTGTCCATGGGCAGGTAGAATCAGAGTATATGTAGAATAAGACTAAGCCATGCTCATTAAAGAACTTTATGAATTTTTTGAATATATCATTATTCCTGAGGTGTAAAAGTGGCATTTCTCTGTTATTTTAGGCATGTTAAATACTGCACACCACAACCAGAGGCCACAGATATGCAGGAATTCTTGTTATTCCTACGTGTGAAGGAATGGATTAATGTTTTCCCAACCCTTCTCAGCATGACCAATAGATTCCAACTCTGTCTGTGACTTGACTGAGAGTAGATGAGTCACCTAGAAATTTTTTTGAATAAATATGTCATGTTGGTTAGGGATATACTCATTGTTATGGAGTTTCATACCTCTGCAGGCATGTCAGCAAACAAAAACACTCTTTCTTGCTCACAGGCTCCAGGTTTGGAGAAGTCATTTGAGAAATGGGCAAATTGCTCACTTTAAAGCAATTCTTACACATCAGGATATAAATATTCATTTGCACTTAACACCAAACTGGAAAGTTTAAGCTATGAGAGCAACACTTTAGCATATTTATGTTTAAGAACTTGATAAGTGGTTTGAATTTTTAAAAAAAATTTTCCTGAAGTAGATCCACTTTTACTCCTTTTTTAAAGTTGCTACAATCTGTAGTCTTGCCAGCTGCCATTCATGTGAGTTGATGCAATGATTTAAATGAGACAAGTGGACAAAAATGTCCTTTTCATTTCATTGGCTGTATTTTATTACCTGTGTACCTCCTGGGGTAAGAATAGTTGAGTAAAAAAAAATTCAAGCAAAGAACCCCACAACCATCACCACCAAAAAAATCCCCTTAAAAGGAAATTATAGGAGGTCATTTTGAATATTTTTATAAAGACAAATTATTTTTACAGTTCTTTTCCAAAGAAGACTGTGTCTTAAACAAGCTATTGACATGCAGAGTTGTTCACTCTTTGCCATTCAGGTAATGAAGGCAGCAGTGACATCATTGGGAATGTGTCCATTTTTCCATTTCAAATTCCCTTTTTCAAACTCTAATGGGTAGCTCATATTAAAAGCACTCTGTGAAAGACTTCAATTTTAAGACAGCTAAATGTATTAGCCTCTTTTTCACTCTAAGCTTGGTATCTTGCATGATTATTAATTCATATTATGCATTACTGAATACTGAAGTCTTTGGGGAATCGAGGTAAGAGAAAAGTTTTTAAAGCTACTGTTTTTCTTTGTGACATCTTCCTACAATGGAATATCTTCTGATCAATTTTTGGTGCTATAGTTGAGAGTATGTACTCTGATACTGAGTCCAAAATGGATATGGTGGTCTTGGTCAATCTTTGAGAAAATGGATGATTTCTTATCTCATTGGATAGAGCCTATTGACAGGGATAATGAGGGGAAATTAGCAAGAGGATTCATATGCACAGGAAATTTGAGGATATTTAGATAATTTTATATAGAGTGAGGCAAAAAGGGCTTCCCCTCTATACCTCTTGTGTTTTTTGTCTGTAACATCAGGTGCTAAAAAAAAAAATCAGGTCATTCTCTTGTAGGTGCCTTCCAGGAACTGGGCAAGGAGGGTTATATTTGGGAATGTCATCTAGTAATGCTAAATTACAGTATACACAACACTACTTTTTAAAAATTGATTTTGCAAACATTGCATACACTTGATCCTTGCAACTCTAGGAGGCAGGTATTTTTATCTACATTTGAGAGATAAAGAACCTGAGGCTCACAGAGGACCTACTTCACCTAGTATGTGGTAAACTTTGGATAAGAACACATGCCTTCTAACCCCTTCTTCCAGACTTATTTCCACTGCATCCCGATGTCTCTCACTACATTAAGCCATCTCTGCATCCTGAAGCATGCTTTTCACCCTAAATCATTCAATCACTGAGTATTATTAATCAAAGCACATTTACTGTGTACCTACTTTGTCCAAGACCTGGTAGAGAATGAATTTGGTGGCAAGACTGGTATCATTTAGTTACTTTTTTTAGAATTTAAAAACAGAAAATGACTATTTAAGACTAGACAGTTCTTTCATCAAGCAGAAAGTGGAAGGCTAAATTTGCATTGAGAATCTCTCTCTGTCTAGGTATATACCAAGGAATGACCACAGAGCAGAGGTCACTCTTAGAAGAATCTGAACATATAATGCAACAAACAAAATAAACATTCTTGAAAGTGGTGCCAGGGTTCAAGAAGTAAAACCTGCTTTCTAGTTATGTTGCAGTGATTTTAAAAAAAATTATTTTAATCATGAACTATATTTATGATTTCTAAGTCCCTATTCCTGGTGAATCATTGGGGTTATATCACCAGGCACTGATAAGACAATGAGTAAAAGGAAATTAAAATGATGTGCTATATAATTGTCACTAAGGGGACAACACTAAGGGGAGTTACAATTACTCCATGCTGAAACGTAATGAATGTTATATGAATGTACTGAAGTGGGCAAAATGAATTAATGGAGAGTTTTAATTCTTCAATACCACCAAAACCCGATATTTTCCAGGTTTCAGATATTTTTATTTTACCTGTAGTTGCTTGGTATCGAATGATACTTTATAGATACTAACTTGAGGCCCCAAAAGGTAATGTCTCATTTTGGAGACATTTATTTTTCTAAGTATTAATTGGAATTTTCCAGCCAGAAGCATTAATTCCTCAAATGTATTGGTAATTTAATAATTTTTTCATGGTTTTCTATATTTTTCTTTTTTTTTTTTTTTAAGAAAAAGGAGTTGGCTAACAACATTTTTTGTCCTTTTCCCTCTCACTTTAAAAGAAATTTAAAAAAGAAGCTCCTTAGATAAAAAAAAAGATACTAAACATTTATGGAGAGAATATGTAGAAATGCCTTTCTTTAAAATCTCCAGGAAAAAAAAAAGCATGTATTAAAGAATCACACAATTCAGGAAATACCAAAATTCAGAAGTAAGCATTAGAGGAAGAATTAGCAAGAGAAGAGCCTTTAGAAATGTTTCTTTAATGATTTCAGGATTTCAGTGTAAATAGGCACTCCCAGGTAACTCCCAATTTAGAACTTGGTTCTAGGTTTTCTTCCTGATTTTCCCCCCCTTTCAATGTAAAAAAGGTTCAAAATGGAAGGAATATTTTTTTTTCTGGTGGGGTTGAGATTTTTTCTCCCTCCCTAAACTGTGTGCTGGGGATTTGATTGCATAAATCAAAGTTCCTAACTGGTAGGCTTTCATAGAATCTTTGTGATATCTTTTTTGACTTGCCACTGAAAGAAGTTAGAAAATGAGAGGGGAAGAACTGTTAGCAGTTTGTTGTTCTCAGTGGAAATGCATACTTTGAAAAGGAAGTCTCTTTTAGTTTCATTGTTAGGGAGAACAGGATCTCCTTGAGTAAAATCTGTACAACACATTCTTTTAGGGTTCGGGGCTCACTGGGAAGAACACTGGATTTTGGAATAGAAGAATGTGGGTTCTGAATCCTGCCTTTGCCTGTTACTAGTCTCAGTTTTCTTTTCTGTAAATTCAGCAGATTTGAACTTGTAGATTTCTAATATTCTAATTCTAATTCTCATATTCTTTTCAACTCTAAAGCTGTGAGTCAGCAGTCCTTTGAATGGGATTTTGGGAAAGCTGGGGATATTTCAGTATCACTAGAATCTCTAAGCATTGGAGCATTGGAGTGTGCAAATACATAAAATATCTTGTTGAACAAAAACCTGAAGGATTAGCACTAGTAAATTAAACTTTGTAAAAATGGACTTTATAATATATAGACCTGTAATATTATCTAGTATTCATTTAGAGAAAGAGCATGATGCCTGACCAATACATCTCCCCTGTAATAACCTCCTGTTTCCACATGTTTGCACTTTCCTCTTGTTAAAATTACAGACAAGAATAGTTTTGATTTATTGGTGACATCTAATATAGCTGTGTTTATATTGTTGCCAATAAAATGATTTACATGATTGGTTTTTGTTTATACAATCTTTTCTGGGGAGTCAGTCACCTGTGTTAGGACAAGGTACATTCTGCTTTATTAAAATGAACCCTTGGGATCTAAGAACATTCAGCTCTATCTGTCCTTGATTGAATTGCAAAATATGGTTCACCCTGCAGCCGGGCATGAGAATAAATTATATTGCCCATTAATAGGCTTTCTCATTTATATTCTCTTGGCTATAAAATATTTAACAATGAAAACAATTAGGAAAAGACATCAGTTACATTAGTAACCAAGGTAGAAACATTCTGATTTTGAAAAGGTCATTTTCATGTAATTTTGAAATTACTAACTATAAAGGAAGCTATATATCTCTGGATATGTATACATAAATATACGTGTATACAAATAAGAGTCAGTACAGAATTCAGGTTTGCCTTTTAGGTACTTTCCTCTCTGGCAAAGAGGTAAAATCATTCTCCTTTCTGACCTTTATATTAACGCTGAGTTATCTGTGCACAGTAATAGCTACTTTGCAAAGGCTTTACAGCAAGAGGAATGGAAAATGCAACAAAGACTAAATGTAGCCTAAGGAAATTAAATGATGTATGAAAATTAATAATTAACTGGCTCATCAAATGAATGATGACTCTAAATGAGCCTATTAATGTTATTTGCCAAGAAACAGCTTTTGACTTCAGGTAGACATGATAGGACCTAGGCTTTTTGGAATGGTTTCTTGTTCCTGACTTGGTTAGCATTGTTCTTCATTTTTCACTTGCTTCCATAAAACAGCATGGAATTGACAGGGTCAGACACAGAACTGGGAGTCAGAACTTCTGAGTCCTAATCCTATTTCCCCCTGGAAATGCCTGAAGTTGATCCAGTTTCTCCATACCCCTAATTTCCTACTGTGCTATTGGGATTTTGTAGGAGAGAGCACTGGTCTTGGAGGCAGAGGTTTGGGATTTAAATCTGGGCTCAAATCTTAGAGCAAATGACTACTTATCCTCCTCTGGGTCTTAGTTTCCTCATAGTTTGTAAAATGAAATGATCTTTATGTAACCTAAAGATAGAAATCTTAAAAAAAAAAAGCTATGTTATAAGTGCTGGAAAAGAAGGAAATACTATTAAAGTATTTCCAGTGGGTCAGTCAGTATGCATTTATTAAACTCTTTTTATGAGTCAGGCACTGTGCTAAGCATTGGGAATACAAAAAGAGCCTAAAGTCAGTCCTTGTTTAAAGGAGTTTGAAATCTAATGGGGGAAGAAAATATTTTAGCCCACATGATGTTTAAACTACTTCTCATGTTGTTTGGGACTTTGAAAAGGACAATGTCACCATGTGAAATAATAACGTATTGAAAAAAAAGTATCCCAAATATGAGTGACCAAAATCTACACTCATGTCACATACTCATCTCCCCTTTCTTTCTACCCTGCTTCCCCCAATCTTCTGCATGTTTGCTGAAAGCACTTCCTCAAAACTCCATAAGGAAGAAGAGCTAAGAAAAAATTTCAACATATGGAAAACTTGCATTTTAAAGTGTTTAATCCTTTAATTTCCCAGTTATGTTTTAAAATATACCATTAGGAGAGAAGTTGTAGGGGTAGCTAGGTGTCTCAGTGGATAGAGTGCCAAGCCTGGAATCTGGAGGACCTGGATTCAAATTTGGCTTCAGATATATCCTAGCTGTAGGACACTGGGTTCAATTGCCTAGCCCTTGCCCTTCTATCTTAGAATTGTTATTAAGAAAAAAAGTAAGGGTTTTAAAAAAAGAGATGGATTATAATATTGATTGGTTGTGGCTTATCAAGGTAAGAGTTGACACATCCAACTCAAAGAGTCTTTTTTCTGATTCTCTGGTTGGTGTCAGGGACTTAGGACCACACCAAAGGAGGGCCATGATGGGAGTTCTATCATCTTATTCCATATACCTCCCTCCTTGATTTACATATTTCTTAGTCTAAAAGATTATTATTAATTTTAAGAATGTTGCAGCTCTAAAGAACCTCTGGACTGTTATTCTAGTCATGCTCCTTTTATAGATAGAAAAATCTCAGAGAAATGAAGGGTCCCAGGTTATATAGCTCTCTTGTTGCAGAGTTGGGATTCACCTCCACTGTCATGACTATTTCCTCTACTGGGTATTTCCACTACTGGGTTTGTTTTCATGAGTTAAATACTATTGATTATGTTGAATTTAATGAATATTTATTAATTGCCTCTTGTGTAAAATACATTAATACTAGACACTGAGAACACCAAGAGAGATAAATAGCCAGCATTTATATAGAGTGCTCTAGAAGTTAACTCATTTAATCCTCACAACAACCCTGTGAAGTAGATGCTAGTATTATCCCATTTTCTAGCCAGGAAAACCAAGACAGAAATGAAGTGACCTGTTCAAGATACTGCAGCTTGTGTTTGAGGCAGTAATTGAACTTAAGTTCTACATACATGCTATATTTATATGTATATATATAGTATAAACTATATATGCATGCTATATATATGCTATGTGTCCACACACATGCTATTATACCTATACATGCTATATATATATACACATCATATATAAACATTATATCTCTCTCTATACATTATGTATAGTTATATATACCGCACCACCTATTTGCCTCTCAGAGAACATAGAAATGAGTGAGAAGCAAAAGAACGTAAATATAACCTTTTGCCAAGAACCAGAACACCGAGTTTATACCAGTCAGGTTTGATCTTGGGGGTATTCCACAAACCATTCTCTTTGACCCATCCAGGATTTCTCTTGGGTATACTAGAACATCACAGATCTAAGACTTTGTAGGAAAAGTTAAAAGCTCACATGGGAATCAATACTCAGGGCTGTTACAGTGATGAGAAGATTGTCTCTATCATGAATCTTACATTCCCTAAGGAATATAAGTTCTTGAGTCAGTGTTTTAGTCCCTCCCTCAAAATAAGGGAAAGGCAGTAACTGGGGGGGAAATGGTTGAGTACCAACTCTTTCTTCCTTCATAATACCACTCTCTTCCCTTTTCCCTTCATCTCATTATTGGATCATGGCAAAAGCCTGCTGGTGGGTCTGTTTTCCTTGAATCTTCTCCCTCAAATCCATCCTCCATTGAGCCACCAATGTGATTTCCCAAAAGTGCAGATATGATCATGTCACACACTTACCCCTCATCGCAGATCGATAAACAGCAGTGGTTCCCTAAGGTTTCCAGGATCAAATATAAATTCCCATTTAGTGTTCAAAGCCTGTCAACATCTTAGCCCCCCTCTCCAGTTTTCTTAAACCTCATTCCATGCCACATATTCTTCAATCTAATGACACGGGTCTCCTTGCTGTTCCATGAATAAGACATTCCATCTTTAGGCTCCCAGAATTTTTTCTGGCTCTCTTTGATGCATGGGATTCTCTCTTTTTCTCTGCCTACTGGCTTCCCTGGCTTCCTTTTTAATTCCCAACTAAAATATTGCCTTCAACATTTAATTCTAGTTCCTTCTCTCTGTTATTTCCTATTCATCCTGTTGGGGCACATGGAGTATATAGTGAGGAATAGCACCTTTTCAGGGCTACCCATCCACCTTTGATATCTACCTTTTACCCAACTCCAACCTGTGGCTTCAAGAAGCTGTAGCATGTGCAGTGGCCACATCCTGGCAGCTGGGTTAAACCAGGGTTAGGGTAACTGACAATCTTTAAACCCATTGGTGAGTTAAGGGATGTTTACCCTAAGTATGTGAAGACTCCCCTTCCTCCCCCACATTGGAACAGGTGAAGGAGAACAATTTGTTCCAAATGCCATGAAAAGTAGCTGAAATGGCACTGTGAATTTATTGGTCCTCTTCTAAAAGAAGGAGGAACATCCAATGAGCTTGTGCTGTATTTATTTGTTTTCTTATTGTCTCCCATCAAATGGAGAGTTCTTTAAGGGCAACAAATATCACCTCTTAGTATCCCCATGATTTAGTATAACAACCTGCACCTTGAGACATTTGCCAAAGAGACAGCAGTGACTTCTTTTATGGGTGGCTGTGAGGCTTTTTACCCTGTATAGGGAGACGTATTTAATACTAGGACAAAGTCTTTGTTCTTTAATATTGTCAACCTGATTAGGAGGTGTTCATATTGATGAGACTTTTTCTTTTGGCTATACCCTCTGCATAAATAATTGTGATATAAGGCAGAGTAGAATCAGATCCCAGGAAACTTATTGTTGAGAAAACTTTATCATCCTGCAGGATCCCATCAGCCTTTATATGCCACCTCATTACCACCGTCTGGCTTTCTGATTGGAAAGTTGAGCCATGAAGTCCCAAATTGCCATTAAAGGAGAAAGTTCAGCTTTATACATTTTCTCACCTTGTCTGCATGATAGAACTTCTCTGATTTTTCTACTATGTCTCCACATTGAATGCCTTTCCCTTTCTTTTCTGTCTTTTGTGTGTTATTTTCCTCCATTGGACTATAAGGCCCTTGAAGGCAGGGACTGTGTTTCTCTTTTATTTTCTTCTTTTTTTTTTAAATTTGTATTCTCATCACTTAGCCCAATGTCTGGCACAAAGCAGGTGCTTAGTAAACGTTTATGGTCTAGTCGAGTTTCATAGGATGTAGGGTACATGCTATGATAAATTTAAGGAAAAGGAGATCACTTTTGGGAGTGAGAGGCAAGGATTGGGTATAAGAGGTCAAGAAAATGTCATGAATAGGGACAACTAGGTGGCTCAGTAGACTGATAGCCAGGCTCAGAGATGGGAGGTCCTGGGTTCAAGTATGGCCTCAGACACTTTCTAGCTGTGTGATCCTGGACAAGTCACTTAACCTCCATTTCCTAGCCCTTACTAATCTTCTGCCTTGGGGCCAGTACACAGTATTGATTCAAAGACAGAAGGTAAGGGTTAAAAATTTTTCTTAAAAAGAAAAAGAAAATACCATAAAGGAGATGGCACCTTGGTCCTTGAAGGAAGGGACAAACTTCAAGAACCGGATATTTTAGAAATCCATTTCAGGCATAGAGATGGTTCAGGGTGGAGATGAGAGAAGACAAGAATACTTATTATGGGCCAAGCATTTAATTCAGTTATATTGAGACTACAAAGATAAAAGTTAAATAGTGCTTGTCCTCAAGGACCTAACATTCTATTAACAGGTACAACATATACATATAGGTATTTGCAAAATATGTACAAGGTAATTTTTTCATTAGAAAAATATACAACTGGTGTGGTACAGTTAGGAAAAAACTTTTTGAAGAGGATATTTATTTGAGTTAGGTCTTGGGAACCTCGAGATTTTAGGACAAGCGGAATGTGTTGGGGAAGAAGAATGAGTCCAGTTTGTTTGGAACTTTGTGTGAGTAGTATGAAATAAGTTTTAAAAAGTAGGTTAGAATCATACTGAAGAAGGCTTTAAATGCCAGTGAAAAGTTTGATTACTCTTTGGTTGGAAATGGGAAATCCATTGAATTTCTTGAGAAAGGTACATACTATCCAACTCAATTAGTCAATGAGTTCTTAAGAAGAAAGGTGCCCATACAATCATACCACTTTAAAGCTGCCATGTTAATTTAGAATTTACTGAAATGATTTTTTTTTTTGTTCTGGAGGTCTGACACTGAAAAATATATTCAGTGATAGTTATTTTGGAAAAACTGGAATATGGATATATTTAAATATATTTTCTTTTATCTCAAAAGCTTGTCTTTTTGGATGAGTTTAAGTGAAGAAACTACCACTAGATTCATCACTTTTCCTCATGTTGATAATAGTTTTTCTTGCTGGCTATGTTATTTAGATATCATATTTTAATTATAATCTTTTAAAACTTTTTTACTTTCACCCTGAAGGTATTTAAAATGAAGGGCACTGTTTGTAAAAACAAAACAAAATGAAAACAAAATAAATATCTTGTCAAAGGCAGGAAGGTTCAAGGGTCCAATACCCAATTAAGCTCTCATTCCTTTCTGTAACCTCTCCAGCCTAATGAACCATCTTAAAGGTAAGATAAGTAAGTATGTTTTTGTTCAGATTTTTGATGGGAATTCCTGATTGCATGTGTTCTTGTTGCCAAAAATGACTCCCTTGTTTTAAAAACCTGGAAATGGATACAGTCTAAAAATTTACAGACACTTGTCACTTGGACCATAGACTCAGTGACTCATGTTTCCAGTCCTGTTGGACAATTCCCCAGTTTAAATAAATTGCCAGTAAATCATATTTCTTTTGATTTTTTCTGTTACTGAGTAAGTGCTTTCCTTTGTAGAGTTCAAAGGGCTCTGCAAACATTATTTAATTAACATCTGAGAAATGGCAAATATTATCTGGTGAAACACCAGGAAACAAAATGATTTGCCATAATCACTCAGTGAATCAATAGACTAACTGGGAATAGAATCTAGTTTTCTTAAACTCGAATAGTAGGAAGATTGCATTGATATCTTTCCAGGGCAAAGATGGGGCAATAAGCCTGAATTGTTGTTTCTTTCCCATTTTTGTTCTTCTAGCAGGCTTCAATCAAGATGCAAGTGGTTTGAATTTACTTTTTATACTACATTTTAAAAAACATACTTTTAAATAGTCAATTATGCAGTCCTAGAGATAAACTGTTAGAAAATATTCTCCTAGGAATGGAGCAAGCAAAAGGAGGAAAGGAGCAGAAAGAAACTACATAATTTATGTGGCTAAGATGCCCACAGGGTAGTAGATTTGGACCTACAAGGGACCTTAGAGGATTCAAACCTAAGTTCTGTGATTCTGAAACTTTCCATTTTAACACACCAATCAGCTGAACAGTCAACAGTGGCATAACAGGATAGGATTTGGCTAATAGGAATTAACAGTATTATGAAAGAGCTTTGGTCAGGACAACATAAAATGTAATATCTAGTGATACGCTGGTAGATATTTAATAATCCGCTCTCTGAAAAACAAAGGAAACAGGAAGCTATGTGGCTCAGTGGATAGAGATCCAGGCCTAGAGAAGGGAGATCCTGGGTTCAAATTTGACTTTAGAATTTCCTTGTTGTGTGACCCTGTACAAATCACTTAATCCCAATTTCCTAGAGTTTACAACTCTAATGCTTTGGAAGTGATTCTTAGTATTAATTCTAAGATAGAAGGTAAGGGTTAAAAAAAAACATAATTAAAAACATCAAAAATTCTCCATAGGAACTACTTTTAAGTTTAATTTACATTATTAGCATTTTCTCCAATCACTTTTTAAAGTCTAAATTGGCAAAAAAAAAAAGAAATCAAATCAAGTCCAATTTATACTTTGATGATTTTAGAGGTATAAATGCTCATACCGAACATTTTAACAATTGACTTTCTTAGACTACTTGGGGCTGGCTCTGGCCCTAGAAAATTAGATTTTTCTCATTATATTTCTTTAAGTGTTTTTTTTCCTTGCCTTGAACTTTCATAAGGATCCCTGTTAACTGCATTTGACTTAGAAAACCACATATTAACATTATCTATGTGCTATTGATTTAAAATTTTATTTTTTCAAATATTTCCCAATTTCATTTGATCTGGTGATCTGAGTGCTGTTTGTGTCTCCTTATTTTACACCTCTGATTTAAATGGACTCAGGTTAGACCAGGAGCTTAATGGGAATCTTCTCATCTTTTACACAGTTTGCCCAGGTCCTTTATTATTTTAGGCAGACTCTTGGGATTATACATGGATACAAGCTTGCACACAAAAGCATGATAGAATTTAAAGGGATTTTCTGACCATAACAAATAATTTAGACCAGGAAAATCTATATATTGACAGTGGAGTTCACTTCAAAAGAGAGACAATTGTTTGAAAACTGCTCTAGTTACTTGGTCTCAAATGAGAAACTTACCAACAACAGTGCTTGGGGCTATGGGCTAAAGTAGCTGGTACTCTCTTCTAGTAGGAGAGACCTCATAGCTTATGAACACCTGAAGATGGTAGCAGTGAGCAGATCATCTGGGTCAGAAGTAAAAATAACAAAATAGAGAAGACTAAGTAGAGGACATTCTCCAAGAAAGAAGCTTACCACTTTATTTTATCACTGAACAAGATCAGTAGCATTGTGAAGAAATAAGAAGGCAAAACAATGGCAGAAGAAGGTACCAGCAAAGATGCCAATTTGGAAGCATGAGTTGGGAGTGAATTTGCCTATTTCCTGACCATGTATATTCCCTTTGTAAATCTCATATCTTACTGATGGTGTAATAATCTGTATCTCTATGTGACAAGAAAAAAAAGAATCTTTTTTTAAAAAGAATCTTTCTTGTCAGTTATTTTAATATAATATTTAATTAAATGGTTTTTCTTTTGAACTAAAGCATCCTGTGTTTGGTGGGCAAAAGAAACACATCAGCAGGGGCTCATGAGTTATAGCACTTTTTTAAAGGTGCTGATATCCAACATGCCTCTAAAGTGAGTAGCAAGGATCCTGTAGATTAGATGAAAGGGGAGCTTGGCATTAAAGAATGACAATAATAAAAAGCCTAGATTGAATACAAAATTTCCTCTGCTTAATGAATTCATGATGTGTCAAATTTAAAATTGATGTGAGAAAAAATTTTCTAATAATTAGAGTTATCCCAAAGTGGAACGTCATGTTTAGGGGATGTGTGTAGTAACTTCTCCCTCCATGAAATTCTTCAGTGAAGGCTGGATAAGTATATGTTGGGAGTATTGTAGAAGAGATTCTTACATAGGTATAGATTTGACCAGATGACCTCTGAGGTACCTTTCCACTCTTGAGGTTCTATGCATTCCCTTGTCTGTCTTTATTTGGTTCCTCCATGATGGATTGTGAGGAAGGTACTTTATAAGTCTTAAGCTACCAAATAAATATTAGTTGATTCATTCAACAAACATTTATTTAGGGTCTATATAGATCATTGTGCTTGCTCTTGGGGAAGATACAAATTTATTAACATCACAGTGGACCATGAAGTTTATGGTTTAAGAGACGAATTAAGATGCCAATCCAGATAGATCTTTTTTTTTTTTCTCACGGTTTTACCTAAGGAGTATATTAGAGAAGTATAAAACAAAGTATATTATGAGTTCTGAGGGAGGTCATTGAACCATTCAGAGAAGGCTTCTTGAAAGTATGGCAACTGAATTGGGTTTAAATCCCAATTATGATTCAATAGGTGAAGAGCATTAAGTTTTAGGAATTATTATTCTGATTATAATCATCACTATTATTGTTATTAGATGATTCATAGTCTCTTTGGGTCAGCACTATT
Organism: Monodelphis domestica; assembly: GCF_027887165.1. NCBI lineage: Eukaryota > Metazoa > Chordata > Mammalia > Didelphimorphia > Didelphidae > Monodelphis > Monodelphis domestica. The sequence goes on from NC_077233.1 coordinate 128,797,178, forward strand.
TTTGCAGGATACTAATGGCATTCATGAAATAGCAGGGGTCATTGTCATAATGACTTTAACTTCTTTGCTACTTCCTTGATTTGTTCAGCTTTCACTTAATTCCATGCAAATACAGTATGTGAGTGCTTATCAGCAGCATTTAAAAGTGCCTACAAGATGGATTTACAACTCACAAAATTAAAGTTGTCCTGTTACCAAATTAGCCACCTCAACTGTCAGATTGATATTTGGCCTGGGGCTTTGGGACTTTGGGGTAAAGTCAGGGGAAAACCTTCCTTGGTTCAGCACTAGAAGTGTTAAAAGATTTCCTTTAAAAGTGCATGCACATCTGTAGTCAGTTTCATTTAATGAATACTTATCAATCATCATAATTGTTCAAGGTGTTATGCTAAGAATTTGGGGATACAAAGACAAAAACCAAATAGTCCCTGTCCTCAAGGAGCTTACACTTCCCTAAAGATTATATATATATATATATATATATATATAAAGTTAATGTAAAATAAATCCAAGTTTCCAAGAATGACAATAACACTACCAGGGAAATTAAAAAAAAAACAGTTTAGGTAACATTTGAGTAGCACGGGGGGGGGGGGGGGGGGGGGGGTTGGGAAATGTCTGATTTGGGAATTCATGACCTCCTTCTGGAGTTTTTTGTCTCCTGATTCTCCAGTATCACTTCTTACTTCTGAGGGGCAGATTCAAATGGAGCCTTTAGATCTTTTGGGGGCATCTGACATTTTTGGTGCTCAGTTCCAGAGTGTGGCCCTGATGATTGTGGGTACTGATTGTTTGTTCTCTTTGTTTTGGTAGAACAAAGGCAGGAAAGTATTGATTATTCATCCCTGGGTTTTATTTTTCTACATATGGGGCTTGGTATAGCATTACAAAATGGCAGTAGACTCAGTCAGATGACCTGGGTTCAAGTTCTGACTCTTCTATTTGCTACCTACATGTCCTTTAGACTGGTAATTATCCTGCTCTAAGTCATAAATTCCTCATTTATGAAATCAGATATTGGTCTGGTATCACCAAGTTCCCTTCTAGCTTTGGTAATTCTGTGTTTGATGAATCTAACTTAGAAAATTAGAGTCCCCTGCTTTTGTTTATATTCCATTTTCATGCTCCCTCTCCCCTCCTGTTTTCTTTTTCCTTCTCCCTTTTCTTCTTCCTCACCTTCTAGGGTTTAAAAAATGAAATTGTCTTTGGTATTGTGGCTTAGACTTATTTCTCTGCTCATGGACAATATGATTTAATATTGTCCATGTAATATGTAATATGTAATAATACAACTGCTTTAATATTACTGGCAGTGTCTACTAATTTTATGCAGGTGACTACCTAAACTCATTAGCATCCAAGACATGTCATGGCTCACTTTTTATTCTATGCCATTCAATGGAACCATCTGAGCAAGAATACATATTGAATCCCAGTCTTAGAAACATGTTTCCTGAAGGATAAAAGGGAAACCCAACAGATTTATTATAGAGAGAAAACATTTTTGGAATTTAATGTGCCTATGAGAGCTTGCTTATGGGTAATGTCTAACTTTTTTTTGGTGATTCAGAGAACTGTTGTAGGTCCTTGGTTTCTTTAAAATTGAGGGTTTTTTGTTTGTTTTAGTTAATAAGAGTTTGCTTCCCCCCCCCTTCCCATCCCTATTGAGGAAAAATAAGAAAACCTTTTAAACAAATATTCAGTGTCAAACAAAACAAATTCTGTCTTGGTCATGACCAAAATATGTACCATTCTATAGTCTCAGTCCATATCTTCTCTTTTAGGAGGTAGGTAATATTCTTTAACACCAGTCCTAGTCATTGCATTGATCAGAGTTTTCAAGTCTCTCAGTCTTGATTTCTAGAATTAAAGGAGTCACTAGGAACTTTTTAAGTAGAGATTTAATAGTTCTGAAAGATTGAATTGTTGGGTTTCTCCTAGGCTATAAATCTATAATTGTTCAAATGAACTACTATGGATCTCCTAGATAAAGAGATAATTTGTTTAACACATTTGTGACATAAATATCCCTTTCAAAAATCCTTATATGAAGATTATTGTTATGAACTATTCCAAAAATATTTTCATTCTTTATTTTTAAAAAATCTTTATGTTTGCTTTTTAAAACAGGCATAAATCCTACACCATGGATAATTTACTGGACTTGGCCTGAAAGGAGTCACCAGTGCCACTGGATTTATTGACCCCTAGCCACTGGCTTTTCACAATGAATGGAAGGTCATGCAGCATGAATCTTCACCGTACATCAGGCACTCCACAAGGGCCAGGGATGATCAGTGGCCAGCACATTCCCCCTGTCAGAGTTCCATCAGGGACATCTTGCCCATCATCCAATGGTAGTACTCCTAGCCCTGCTGTTGGAAGCCTCCATCTCAAGCTGCCCTCAGGAGGAGGGGTAGCTCCTCAGAGCAACTCAGCTGATAGCCCTATTCACCTTCCAGCATTGAGCCCCAGGAGACAAGTGGTTACCAATGGGAAACCTCTGTTCCAAGTCCCCCAAGGGCCAGGAATGTCAATGCCACATTCTTTGAAGCCAAAACAACAAGAATTTGGAAACCCCTTTCCAACAAATCCAGGGAAAGGTAAGACTGTATACATATTAAAATTTTTTTGAATTGAAATTGCTTTTATTTTCCAGTCCAAATAATCCCTCTCTTTCTCCCTCAAAGACCTTGTTAAAAACTACAAGCCAACATGTGAATCACAGATAGCTTTCTGATAATGATGTACAACTTTCTGATAATGATGTATAACTTGTTCCATTGTTGTATGAGGCAGTATGTATGGTGGATGTGTGTGTGTGTGTGTGTGTGTGTGTGTGTGTCTGTCTGTCTGTCTGTATTTGTGTCATCAATGATCCAAGAAAAACAAATGGCAAAATTTGAATTTAATTGGGCCTTGGATGATAGTGTCTTTACCAAAAAGCACCATCATTTCTGACTGCTTCCTTTCCATATGGAAGTTGTGAAAATAGGAGGAAAGAGTCGTAGGATGTTTAAAGTAAAGACAGGAAGATTAGGAACTAAATAGGACAAAGGCAGAGAGTAGCAATAGCAATTCTAGCTTGACTTTGGTTTATGAATCTGGCAATGTTTATGCTTTTTGGTGTCTGATATCTGAAGCCATGGTAGGCAATTGGCTCAAGGATTCACAAAAGTTGGTTGGGATCTGGGGACAGAAGGTGGAGAAGGGGGAGGAATACAATCTGAGGAGAGAAATGATATAGAGGGAGAAGGGAGGGCTTACTAACCAGTTGCTTAGTGTAAGTGTAGACAATTTATTTAAGTAGAGTGGTGTTGTTATTAAACGTGATAAGAAAATATTCTTAATGGTAGGACATGAAATCATAATGTAGTTGTTGACTTATATGGGCAAATATTTCAAAGAATAGGGAAAATATGGAACTATAAACCTTCACTAATTTGCAATCCATAGGGCTGGAAATTGCATTTAAAATGAAATGAGTATGAATACATTTGTTAAAGAATGATAGGATATACAATGAGGGGGACAAATAGGGTTTGCTTTGAAATACACAATATTTTGATAAACTGATATTGATTTAATAAGGTTTTATTGCAAGTGGCATTGCTTGTCGTTAGTAGGTAAAAATGAATGTGTCCCTTGCAAAATAAGTATCATGTAATGAAACAGCTCACAGTTATATATTCCTCGAGGTATTTGTTATCTTTAATTGTCTTAAATATTTATATAAAAAAGCAGCAGCAAACACAACATTGATTTATCAAGCAGCCACAGAAATAGCCACTCACTCCCTTAATTCTGGTGGGCAATGATTTATATCAGCAAATGACAAATGCAGACTGCAGTTGTTTTAATATCCACATAATCCTATGTGAAGGGAAGACTTTTTAAGGAGTCTCAAGAACTAATTAAAAAAATGTTCAGGTCATGAGATCTGATCTTTCTCTTTTCATCTATAAGATAAGTAATCATCTCTGGTACTGACATTTGAAATAAATGCAAGAACAGGTTTTCCAGAGGCTTCATTCTAATTATATTGCTACGATGACCATCTTGGTAAATTGGCAGTTTAGGAAGTAAAGTCTCTTTAGCATAAAAAGCAAATTTGAGCAGTGAGGAGGCTGAGATCCAGTGAGCTCTTTCTCTCATGCTTGGCTAGTGAACTGCAGCCTGTAATGTTAACTTTTGCATGGCAAGTGTTGGTAAGGAGTTTAGGGCATGGTTGCAATGATTATCTCAAATGTGTATTCCCAATAAAACTGGAAAGGACCACAGAAGGCATCTTGTCTCACCTCTTCATTTTATAGAGAAGGAAACTGAAGTCTAGAGAAGGGGAATAGTTTGCCTAAAGTTACAAAGCTAATTAGTAGCAGATCTGGGATACAAATTCTTTTAAAAAGGGGAAAAATGTATCAATGACTTGTATATATACATATATGCATACTATAGTATATATATAGTAATATATATATATAGTATATGTTCAACAAATGTTCATTGATTTGATTATGAATAGGATTTGTCTCATAGAGGAACCATAGATTGTTTGAGAGTATATATGTAAATATAAGGTTTCTGAGCTGGTAAGAGATACTTTGATGAGATATACTTAGAAAATATATATTTCATCATAATATTTTTCATTTTAAGGTAGATGTTTATCTTATTCTAACACATTCTTGCTCTGCATTCCATCGTAGAAAGGCAGTAGATCCACTATATGCTTTAATAAAATCCAAAGCATTTTAACTGCCATTTAAAAAATAAAATTTCCCCTGTGGATTTGTAGCTATGTAATGGATACATTTTTATCCTCTTTTCTATCTGCATGAAATTAGTAGAAATTATCTTTCAAAGAGAAAACGCTAAATTCTATTTTTAATGTGCTGAAATAAGTAAGAATACATGCGTATGGCTGTGAGTGTAATTTGACTAAATTGGTGAATAACGAATAATTCAAAAACTTGAAAAAGCATTCATCTAACTGAGGTATCAGAGTATTATATGTGGATTTATAATGTGACCAATGGTGGCATTCTCCACTGCACTTCCATTTGCTTCACATATAAATGTTTAAAATAATTAAGTAGATGAGTGACTAGGTATAAGACTGCTGAAAATCAATTTTGTGCTTGCCATGTTACATACTTTTAATACAAACATTTAAAGATTTAAGACATTTCAGTTTCCTGAAAACCTTGAAGCCTATGGAAATGAGAAGTTCTTCACTTTAAAGTACTTTTTACTTCACTGATATCCTTGTATTCATTAGCATTTGTAAGCTGATCATTATTGCTAGAAAAAATTGAAATGGCATCAACATAGGACATTAAACCAATTTAGACCTCTAGTCCTATTTAACATCAGTGGTGATAGTTCCCTTACACAAAACCAGTTTGGTCAATATAATATACTAAACTTCTAAATAATGGAAATGTCAGACATTTTTTCTTTCTTTCTTGAGGGTTTACTTTCTTAGGAAAGGAATTCAACTGGTTAGAATGTTGTTAATGAAACTTCTAGAGAATAAACTGCCTCATTATGGGACAGTTGATTTAATTCCCTGAACCAGCCACCTTCCATAGCAACATAATTGTCTTTAAAAAACATACATTAAACATTAGTTTAGAACACTATGTGCATTTGAGAAAACACACAGAACTTAGTGGCCTATAATAATCGGAGAATGTTAGAGCTATAAAAGGACCTTCAAAATTCATTGAGGGTCAACCCCCTTGTTTAATGGATGAGGGAACTGAGGTCCAGAGAAAAATGTCTTGCCCAGTTAAGTGGCAAAATCAGGACTTGAATCTAGACTGCTTCCCCCTAGTCAAAACTTCCTCCCTGAACAACTGATGAAGGAGCCCAACTCTGAAGGATTTTGAATAAGAAGAGCAATAAGGGTCTTGCCACCTCTGGAAGAAGGTGGTTAATATATGAGCTGCTGAAAGTTGTGGCAAAAACACACACAGCAACCTACATTTTTTCTCCTTTGCTTTTTAATCATTTATATTTCATTGCACTTCCACTGTGGCTTCCTGTAGATTTAGAGCAAATAAAGTTAATATTCCAGAAAAGGTTCCAGAAATAACCAATCTAGTCAAATACTAAAGGCATTCTTCCAGTGGATGCAGCCAGAGTTTTCACTAAGTCTAGCCAAATAGGTAGGTGAAACACAATGTTTACTTTTGTTTACTATCTTGGCTGCACAGGGGCTACTTTTGTGTGATTTATTAATGCTGGGTGTAAATCAAATGCATGATGGATTTCCAAGTATTACTGAATGGCATGCATGATTTGTTCCAATTATAAAAGCTGTTTGTCAGTCTCATAAAATTTCTCCTTAAAAGAATCATAGGATTATAGATTAAGAGTTGGAATGTACCTCAGAGGTCATATAGTCCAACATCCTCATTTTACAGTCAAAGTATTAGGCATTGGGGGAGATATAAACTTAAGGTCTCATAGAGATCACAGCTCTCTCTCTCTCTCTCTCTCTCTCTCTCTCTCTGTCTGAGATAAAGACATAAATGTATATAATCCATTCTGAGTTAGAGAAATACATTAAACAGTGCCTTGTGAAGTCAAAGAAGGAAAGTTGTTTCTAACTAGAAGGGAAACAGGGAAAATCATTTGAGTTGGACTTTAAAGGATGCATATGAATTCATTAGATGAATATGAGGAATGTAGGACTTTCTAGGCACAGGGAACAGTTTGTACAAAGGAATAGAAGTCAGACTGTGTAGGGTGTATTCTAGAGAAGGAAGGAGCACAGAAAGGCCAGTGTGATCAGAGCACAAAAGGTACCAAACAAATCTATAAACCAAAAGCAGGTGGCAGGCTTTTAATCCCAGCAGAGTTTGAACTTCATATAATGGACAATGGACCATATCAGAAGAGTGGGGTGGCCAGATTTACGTATCATGAAGCTTAATATGGCAGTATGCTTCCTTAGAAATTTTTGGAGGTAACACTGGCAGTCTTCCATATACCCTGACCTCTTAGTTTCCTTAGCTTCCTTCAAGAGTCAACTCAAGTTCCATCTTTTGCTGGATGGCTTTCCCCAGTGCTCCCTGTTGCTAATGCCTTTCTCTTTCAGATTCAGCTAGGGAATATCTTGTATGTACCTAATTGTTTGGATGGTGTCTCCTTTATTAGATTGTGGACTCTTTGAGGGTAGGGACTATTTTTGCCTTTCTTAGCATTCCTAGCACTTAGTATAATACCTAGAACATAGTAGAAACATAAATGCTTGTTGACTGGTTAATAGAATTTGCATTTCAAAATGCAAAGCAAGAATCATGCATTTATCTTGATTAAAGGCAGCATAGATGATATTACATATATAATCCAGATCAAATTTTCTTGCCACCTATGGGAGGGAAGAGGGAAGGGAGTTAGAGAGACAATTTGGATCATGTAACTTCAGAAAAGTTTTGTGCAAATTTGTTATTGCATGTAATTTGTTAAAAGAATAATAATAGTAATAATAAAAAATTTAAAAATCCAAAATAAAATAAAGGCAGCTTACTAGCAAAATTACACTAAGTAGAGCTTAACTGAAATTCTATGTATGTAAATAAAGTTGAACTAAGAATTCATGGCTGGAAATATTGGATTTTTGGAACAAAAATGATTTTAAGATTTAGGCTAGAAATAATTTTTAGAGATAATCTAGGCCAGGAGTTCTTAACCAGGGTTCTGTGAGCTTATTTTATTTTTCATTACTTTAATAACTGTATTTCATCATTAGTGGTTTCCTTCTGCAGTCTTAATTGTTTTATTATGAGAAAGGGTTCATACAGTACACTTTACCAGACTTTGGAATCCAAAACAGTTAAAAATGCTTGAATTTAGTGCAACCTAATATTTTTGCATAAGACAAATTTTAGATCTTTTGAATGAAATAATTTGCTCAAAATACCACAGGGGTATTAAGTAGAGTTAAGATTTGACCCCAGGTCTGTTATCTCCAAATTGAGTTTTTTTTTTTTTAATTATGCACAAGTACAAATATTAGATTGGTCTTTATAAGCAATTTGTTGGTGAATAGGTTAAATTCTCAGATGTGAAGAAGTCCTTTTAGATGTATTAGATAGTGGGGCACTTAATTCATATAGTTTCATTAAAAATGACTGCATATAAGGCAGTCCTTCATGGATTTGTAAATCCATCAATTGGGCCCTCCCCCCTTTTTTTGCTGAAATAAATCTCAGCCCTTTCAGATCCCAGCAGATTGTCTTTCTGAGTTGTAGCAGAAAAAAAAATTAGTTCCTTTGGGGGCAACCTTCTCATGCTAAACCTCTCTGAATTTCACTAGACTGGATCTCAGGTCTCCTTTGAGCCTTTCCAGCTTAGGTGGCCCTTCCAGAGCTTCGATTCCATAGACCTTGCTTTTGGGGAGTCTAGGGTCACTTCCATTTTAAGATGAGTCATCTCAGCAGGATTTTAGTGAAGGCATTCCATAGTACTATTAAAATTCCATTACAGTCATTACCATTACAAAGAAGGGCTCTTTGTAGCAGAGCTGTTTCCATGTTCTTTTTGATGGCTGGCTGAAACACTGCTTTGATGATACAGTTATAATGAATACTCTACAACAGAGTTATCCTCTGGAACAAATACATTTCCTGAACATTGGCTACAACAATCACTTGGAGTAAAGAAAGAACCTGATTATAAGCTGAGTTGCACTGTAGGTCAGATAATTGTAGGAGTATAACTAGGACTTTAAGGACCTCAGAGGTCATGGTGTAGTGAGTACACTGAAGCCCAAGGAGGTGGTGACTTGCCTAAGATCACACAGGTAGTTAAGTGTTAGAGGTGGGATTTAAATCCAGTTCCTCTGACTACAAACCCAGTGACCTTTCCAGTACCAGTGAACTTCGTGACCTGGGGCAAATCACATCATCTTACTCAAGAGTCCATTTCCTCATCTGTGAAATGAGGAGCTTGGAGTGGACAATCTTTAATTCAATCACAAAATGTTTGTTAAACAGTTTCTATGCAAGGCATTATGCTGGGTATTGAAAATACAAAGAGAAACAAACCCAACTAAAACAAACCTGTAACAGAATCTCTCTTCCCAGACTGTAGAAAGTACTCTGTGTGTGTGTGTGTGTGTGTGTGTGTGTGTGTGTGTGTGTGTGTAATGCCTATTAAAGATAAGATAACTTGAGGCAAGGGAGATCAACAGAGATCAAAATTTACCCTTCACACACTCTACCTTCAATATTTTATTTTGGAGGTAACTCATTAGGTCTCCATTATGTGGTGACAGGGTGGAGGGAAGAGATCAGGAAGGACTACTAGTTAGAACTTCTACTACCTAGGCTGAGCCTTGAATAACAATATGGATTCTAAAAGATGAAGCTGAGAAAGAGTGTGTTCCAGGAATGGGGTATAGTTTATAGGAATGCTTAGAAGTGAAAGAAGGGCCATAAAATCCAGGGAACTGCTAAAAAGTACAGTTTTGCTTGACAATTGTAGAGTTTATTTTGTCCCTTGACGATATTTCTTAACTCTCTTCCTTTCTTTCTACTCTTATTATGACCACCCTAGTTTGGTCTTCATCACTTTTTCTCTTCATTTTCTGCATCACTTTTTAACTGGACAATTGAAAGATCACAGAAATTCTCATAGCATTCACCTCCCCAGTTCTCCTTCCAGGCACTTTACAACATTGGCATACCTAAAGCATAGGTCTGATGATGTTACTTTCCTGTTTGAAAAGCTCCAGTAGTTCCCTAGGTATTTTTCATTTGTTGTTTAATATAAGAAAGGTTAGGATTTAACTCTGTTCCATTTCTAATCCCACAAAATGAGATAATAAATATAAAATCATTTGTAAAAATTAGGACTATTCTATAGATATAAAATACTTTCTTTTATGTTAATTATTAAAATCAAAATTATCATTCTATTAACAAAAGGACAGCAACAGCTCTGTATTAAACAATTTGGTGATCCCAAGGAGTTCATTGTCTGGAAAAGCTTTTGTAATGTAAAAATGGAGACTTGAATCCAGGACTCCAATCCTTAGAAGTCCTTGCTCACTTCCTAGAATGCTTTGTAATCACACTGAATTCTCACCTGGGTGAGATCACAAATTATTATTTAAAGGAGTTCTCCACTTACTGAGCTCTCTTTTTCCTACTTCCACTTCGGAGAAGACGGGTCTCATGATGTGAGTGAAAATTGAATGGGCCTCTCGGCCTACCTAGCACTCGCTTCTCTTACTTGTATATTCTTAAATTCCTTATCTTAAATAAAACTCTAAAAATATAATATTCCTTGTAGAGAGAAACTAATTTCTACCTGCCTCAGTTTCCCCTAAATTTTAATCTTTACAGTCTGAAAAAGTTCTTGTGACATCCCTCTCTAAAACTCATGGAAGGAAATGGGAATATATGGAGAAGAGAAAAATTGAGGAGGCAATGTAGTCTCTGATTTTAAATATCTGAAGAACTACCATTTGAGAAAAGGTTGAAACATTCTGCTCAACCCCAAATTGCAATACTTTGTGGTGCAATGGAAAACACCCTGCAGTAAGGAATCAGGAGACATGGGTTGGTCTCACCTCTAGTATGCATGTATGTATTTCTGCATATGTATCTATGTATACATTTATTTAAATTCAATTTTATTTTATGTTTATTTCTAAATTCTTTGCCTACTTCCCCTCTTCCCTTAATTGAGAATGCAAGGCAAAGTCAGTTACAAATAGTATAGCCATGCAACACAAATTCTTGAATTAGCTATCACTTCTATCATTAACTGGTTGTGTGAGTATAGGAAAACCATTTAAATGCTTCAAGGTCTAGTGTCTTCATGGATTTGATGATCCTTCCAAAATGCTAACCTAAAGAGCAGAACTTATAGAAATAAATTTCAGGTCAATATAAGGCTTCTGGAGGCAGAGAGGTCTTCATCTAAACATCCACTGGGAATTTTGTTGAGGGGATTCCTACTTTAGGTAAGATTTTCTCTGATCCAAAAATCATCCCCAAGACCCCTTAAATTCAGGGGACAGTTTAATTGGACTCATCTGACAGAATTTGACCAGAGTAAGTGAATGGAAAAAAATTGTTCTCAGGTACATATGGAAGGGCGATCACATATTATTAGATATTGTGCAATAGTTTTCTACCTGTTTCAGATTGCAAAATAAGGGAATTCTTCCTGCTAGATTTATATTTTATTTATTTTTTTTATATTTAGATATGTATATTATATATGTATATATGTATATATATATATAATATTTATTTATGGAGGGCAATGGTGATACATGGAATCAGTAACCAAAATGCATTAGTGTCCCTGGCTTTCTACAGCTACTCTAACATTAACTAGAGCCATCATTTGTCATACTTGCCAATTTTGGGGGCGCAAAAGAAAACCTCAACATTGTTTTAACTTTTATTGTATTTTTAAAACTTTTTGTAGCATTTTTTCATATAGTTGTTAATAATTTGTAATTCTTTTGAGAATCATTTGTTTATGTTATTTGACCATATTTAGGAGTTTTATTATACTCTAAAACTGAGCCTGAATAACTAGGCTAAGATAAGTTTGATAAGATAACTTCATTCCATAAACAAAATTTTGTGTATGCATGATAAAGATCTTAATTAAAACTATCTAGCATATGGACTACTAGGGCAGCTAGGTGATAGAGGCAGATAGAACTCTGGGCCTGTAGTCAGAAAGACTCATCTTTCTGAGTTCAAATTTGGCCTCAGACACTTAACTAGCTGTGTGATCCTGGGTGAGTCAATTAATCTTTTTTTTTTTTATCCCATTTGCCTCATTTGTAAAGGCAATATTTCCTCCTCTTTAAGGAAGAAAATATTTTGGGGTCAAGGAGGACCTGACCTTCTGACAATAGAAACCATTAAAAAAATTTTAATCCAGTCACCATAACTTTGGAATTCACTCATTGTTCTGACTAGAGCTGAATTAGGGAGGAATGAGTTATTGGGTTCTCCATTTTAAATAAGGTAACTGGGTGTCAGTCAATAAATATGACATTATTAAGGATACTTCAACAGACTAACTCTTAAGATTGCAAATTTTGGCTTCATTGGCCATCATTCCTTTTGGATAATCTTATCATGGCATGTTTGCATTCCCTTGGTTTTTCCTACCTGACTGAACATGCCTTATTCTTTTTTGTTGTACCACCATCCATCTTTTATTCTTTTACTGAAATCTTTGCTACTATATCATTTCTCTATATACTTTATCTCTTGTCACCCCCCCCCCCCCGTTCTTGTAGTCTAAATATTATTGCTACACATTTTTATCTAGCCTTAGTCTCTTAGGAAATCTAATCCCACTCTTCAAAAGTCCTATTGGACATGGCCACCTTGATATCCTATTGCTCACCAACATTTTCCAAAGAGCATCATCTTCTTCCCTGATACCCTTCTTCCCCAAACTTCTTTTTTTTCTATAGAGTTCATCACTATCTTTCCAGGCACTCAGTTTCACAATTTCAGAGACATTCTTGTTCCTTCTCAATCCCTTTTCCTATACCTAATTAGTTGCCAAACCTGGTTTCTACCTTTAAAATTTCTTGGACTTTTTTTTGGACAATTTTATATTAATACCACTCTAGTTCAAGTTCTTAATATTTCTTACATAAAATAATGCAATTGCCTCCAAAATGGTGTTCCTTGTGTTTTCCCCTCTCTAGTTCATTCTCCTTGTGATTGTCATAATAACTTCCCTAAACCACTAGTATGACTATGACTTCAAAAAGCTTCTATGGATCCCTATTGCCTCTAGATTAAAATCTAAACCTTTGCCCTAGCATTGAAGGAATACCACTGCTTTTCTCCTTTCATATCCACCTGCCAAGAAGCTCTCATCCAGAATTTCAAAAAGCTGTATTATTTGCAGTGGCCACATCCCAGTAAAACTATCTCAGCAGATGGTCTAAACCAGATTGAGAATGAATGACAGGCCTCAAACCTATTGGTGAGTTAGAGGGAAGTCTACCCCAGGCATGTGAAGACTTCCCCTCGTGGAAATGGCAGTTAAAAACAATTTGTTCCAATTACTGTGAAAGTGGCTAAAGCGCTTGGTTAAACATTGAAGATACCAAAGTCATCCACTGCATTCCTGGTCATCAGCAGTCATCCTCACTTTTGCCTTGACATTGGACTTCTATGGTTCCAGCAGAGAAAGTGACCTTGATGACTTTGTGCAATCCCCCCTCACTTTAAATCTAATTCACATGCAAGTCAAGATATCACCCCATGATGTTATTGATCCTCTGAAAATGAAGGATCAATAGCAACTATGTGTAATGCACATGCATACACACAACACACACATACACACATATATTGAATAAATGAATTATTCCTTTCCTGGAAACCAGAGTTAGGCAAGTAGTGAGCCATTTCTCACTAATGAAATAATCAAAAAGCATTTATTTTTCAGTCCTCGTAGTAAGCTCTTGGAAAACAAAGTATGATGAAAATAATCACTCATCAAAGACTCTCTAATGGTGGTGGCAATATTTAAATAACAGAGTATATACAAGAAATATACAGAGCAGATGGAATTCAGGAGAAGCTGGGCAAAGGACTAGAGAGACTCCCTGTAGAGGATGGAATCTGAGGGAAGTCAAGGAAATTAAGAGGTGGAGGTAAGAAAGAAGAGTATTCCAGGCAGGAAGGATAACCAGTAGGAGGGTATGGAAATGGGAAAAGAAGTGTTATGAATGAGGAATAACAAATAGGCCAATGAAGCTGGATTGTAGAGTTCAAGGGGAGGACTGGAAAGGTAGAAAAGGGACAGGTTATGAAGAATTTTAAATCTCAAGCAAAGGATACTATATTTAACCTTAGTGGTAATAGGATGTCATTAGACTTTATTTAGGGGAAGAGTAACATACAAGCCCTCCACTTTAAGAGAATCTAGAGCTGTTGATGGGAAGTTGGATTGAAACAGCGAGAGATCTGAGGCAAAGAGACCAACTAGAAGGCTATGGAAATAATCTAGGCTTGAACTGATATGGGCTTACATTAGGATGAATGGTGTATGAATGGAAAGAAGTGGAAATATATGAGAGTTCCTGTCAACTTAGAAACCAGATTTTGCTACTGACTAGATATGTGATATAAGTGAGAGAATGAGAAGTAAGAGAAGACAAAAGTTGTAAGCTGGGGGGGCTGGGATTCTGGTAGTGCCTTCTTCAGTAAGAGGGAAGTTGGGAAGGGGCGAGTTTTAGAGGAAAAAATGAAATCTGGTTTGGAAATACTGAATTTGAGATGCCTGTGGAAGATGTCCAAAGATTCTTTGGTTTCCCTTTCTTCATTGCTACTCTGTAAAAGATATTTTTATAGAAGGGGAAAGAGGGAAGACCTGATAATCCTTGGCTAAGAAATTGTTTTATTAGAAAGTCTTGGCACTATGGAACTTGTTGTCACTTTCTACAATATTTGAAAAGAACATCATGAAATCTAACAAACATTTATTAAGTGCCCATATGTGCAGAACCCTCTGCTAGGTACTTAGAAAATTTTTTTTAATTTATGAGATTTTATTCCTGCCTTCAGGTAGCTTACAGTGTAGTAAGCAAAATTTTTTTTGGATGCTGTCTTCAATTCAGAGCTTAACAATGCCAGGGCAAATGGTCCAGGCCAAGGACTGGCTAGAATTTTCTTCTCTCCTGGAGCCAGAGCTTAGAGTATAGCCATCTCTGCCAGACAGGTTGGCTTGTAAAGGGTCCTGTGCTCTCAACAGTATGACTACTTCTTATAAAACTGGCTGATCTGTCAGGCTGGCCAACCCTTCCCATCTCTGTTCATCTTAGGCCCAGAGGACCTGGAACCTAGTGAATAGAAAATGCCTGCAAACTTCAGGAATCTGGCCAAAGTCCCATAAAATTGGGAGACAAGCTGCGCTGGCTTGAAAATGCTGCTCATAGAGGTTAGGGATGGGCATGGGGGTGTTTAGAGGGGAGTGTTTCTCTAACTTCTGAAGGGTTGGCACTCCCCTCACACCCACCCACCTCCTTCCTTCTCCTCCTCCCCCTACCAACACACATATTACAAAGTCTTGGTTTTTGTGAAGGAATCAAAGGTCCCTGTGGCCTGCTTCTTGTGTAGTGCTTATCAGCAGCTTTGTGAAATTTATGGGTTTATTCAGAGCCAGAAGTGATTTTAAATTATATTCAGAGGAGGTTGCCAAATGTCACTTTTTTATTTTTGGCAAATTTTGAACAAAAGAATAATTTTGGCTGATGTTCAACAGTAAGCTTGAGTAAAAATCCTTGATTTCTCTTCCAAATAATTCTTTATAATCTTGTAATTACTGTAGAGTGCGTCTTTTTGTCATTCTTTAGAATATCTATGTATGTGTGTGTACAACGCACATACATATATGCACATATGTATATATTTATAGTGAAATATTATGTATAGTTATTGCAGTGTGAAACTCCTAATTGGAGAAAGACACACACACAAGGAGAGAGAGAGAGAGAGAGAGACAGAGACAGAGACAGAGAGACAGAGAGAGAGAGAGAGAGAGAGAGACAGAGACAGAGAAAGAGAGAGAAGAGAGGCAAGAGAGGGAACACAGTGTAGTACAGGCTCCCATTTAAGTTTAAGGCTATAGGTCCTTCCCCAAAGTATAGTCCACTCTTTAATAGCAAACACTTACTTGGAATATGATGAAAACCATCATATCTTTATCTAGAGATGCAACCCATTATAAAAGTAGAGACAGCAAATACGTAAAGTTTTAAGAGTACAGGAAACTCCCAAAGGTAACTGATGCCAATTTGTTAATGAGTAAATAGTGAAGCTAAAGAGAGGAAGTAGAAAGTAGATAAATTCACCAGGTCTGAGTATAGCAGCAAGTTCTTTGAAGGAAGATCACTCCTTAGTGGGTCATGGAACCAGATAAAGCTTCTACTGCTCATTATGTTCAGTTCCAATCAGTAGTGCCCTTCCCTTGCAATCAGATGGTTGCTAACCTGTTGCATGTCTATACCCCAGATCTCCCAAATTTCTGGACTTCCTACCCTGCCTTCTCCCTCCTATTTGACTTCACTTCCTATGATGGTTCCTTCTAGCTGGCAAAACTACTTCCGGGTAGTCTCCTTGCCTCTAAAGGCTACAGAGAGATGATTATACTACCACATGCAAAATTAAAAAAAAAAATCCCAAAACCTAATATGGAAAACATTCTAGAATTTAAAAATCAAAGTAGTCTAGGCCACAGATAGTGAATATTGAATAGATTTTATTAGTTTATATTGCCATAAGAGAAAAGGAAATTTATATGTTTGCATGTGGGAAGGAGTGGATGTGGGAATAGTCTTTTCTTTATCTCCCTCTTGTTTTTACTCACTGTTCTTAGATCATTCATTCAACCCTGAACAAGATAGAAGTCTAAAAAAAATCACACAAAAAACTTCTCCACTGGAGATATGTCAAATGGAGAGAGACATCTATAAGATTTCAGTTAATTTTAACCACAATCAGTAAAAGTCTTGGATAAGGGTATTGGTTTGGTTCTTTCTCCTTTAGCCAGTTGGCTCATCTGAAGACAGTTGGCATTTTTACTTAGTGACAAATAAAACCAGGAGCCAAACTGTATGAATTGAACAAAAATACTTCTGTCTTGGTTGACATCAGGTTGCAAACTTGTCATTTCTGTAGTCCTTGATAAAAATTTATACTTTTTAATAGAGAATATTTTTTCATATGTAAAATTCAGACAATGATAATTGGCTTCTTTTATACCTTAACATTATTACACCACATAATGTTCGTGTGTGTGTGTGTGTGTGTGTGTGTGTGTGTGTGTGTGTGGACACATAGATATCGATATCTCTCCTATTGTTTTTGCCATATTTAAAAGATGTCAAGCAAATGCAAAATAATTTGGGAAAGGAACACTACTGAAAACATTTCTGTGTATAAGTCAGGTGTGAGTACAAAGACTAATATGGGTGACTTGTAAATCCTTTTGCCCATAACTCAATAAAGAGTTTTTCCTTTTTTTTTTTTAATAGGAAATACAAGCAAACTACCAGTAGGGGTAGCAGCTAAATCCATCATCCCTTCAGGGTCCATACGTACTAAAAAAAATGTAAATAAAATACAAGTACAAATATTTTGATTACAGAGCTCTATTAGTAAATATTTTGAGGACATACATCCAATATGTCTATATTTGCATAAAATTATGTTCATATACTAGTATACTAATATATACAGTATAACGCTTGTACAAAAATAGAAATCAGAAAATAGAGATAAAATGAAATAATACTTTATCCTAAGATTGATAGAGAGCAACTGGAATTTAACAAATAAGGGAGTGTTTTGGTTAGACTTGTGCTTTGGAAATCACCTTGGTAGCTATGTAGCTCATAGAGCAGAGAAAGACTGGAAGAACATTTTGAGGTTATTACAGTAGTACAGGTAAGAAGTGAAAAGGGCCTGAACTAGGATGGTGGCTGTGCAAATAGAGAAGAGAACAGATGCAAGAAATGTTGTGGCAGAATAATGACAAGATTTAAAACTGATTAGATACATGAAGTAAGAGTGAAGAGTTGAAAGTGATATCCTAATTGTTAACCTGGTTGATTAGAACAATCCTAGTGCCTTGAAAAAGGGAGGTTTTTGAGGAAAAAGATAATGTAATGCAATCTGTGTTGTAGGTCATAACATATCTTTTGTATGCTTATGTTGTACAATTTATTTTGTCTCCAAAACAGAAAGAAAGGAGGAAGGGTTCTTACCAGTCTCAGACAGTCCTTAGCTCTGAGCCTTACTTCTAAGGGTTACCTACAAGAGTCACAAGGTTAACTGGGTTATGAAGGGTGGGTAGACTTGGAAGGGTGAAGACTTTTATCAGTGGCACCTGTACATCTGGGGTATCAGTTGGGTTATGACTGCCCTGAGGGACCAACTTAACTCAGGATGAAAGTTGGGAACTTCACAAGGAAGGAAAGGGACAGACTGAATTCTAAAGATTGTTACATTCATATTGGAAGCAAGCCCCATTAAGGGAAGGGGATGTGACCCATATTTTCAGCTTCTGATTGAATTCACCTGTCAGAGTCAGGATATAGCTACCTAGGAGTCAGGTCATGCTTTTTGAGGGAGTCCACATACCCATTTTGTAGACCATTGGAGCAAAGGGAATTATTTATATTGGTACTTAAATGCTTTTTCATTTTATCAATGAAGATACACACCTTGAATTGCTGTAGATTCACATCTTAAAATTCTACAAATATAATGGGATTTTTTTTGTTTGTTTTGGGTACCATCAAATGATTTTCATGTGCATAGGGATCTTCCAATGAGGAGATTACTTCTACAAATGCAGATTGGCAATGGTTCTGTAACTTACAGTCTTACAGAGTTGCCTGAGCCATGAGATTTAGTAACTTGCTCACTGTTAGCCAATAGGCATCAGAGTGATGATTTGAACCCATGTTTTCCTGACTGGTCATGCCAGATATGTATCATCACCACCATCATCATTAACATTCTCTTTGTCTTTTTCTCTTTCTCTTTACCTTCATTATCATAACATGATCATCTCTTTTTGGTAATTCTGGACTTCATGAAGTAGTTGTAGAATATTTGTTAGATTGATGCAATCCATATAAAGTCTAATGAGGAATGTCTAAAGTACCTCACCATCCATTGGCAATACATGCAATCAATGTAAAATCCCCCTAATAGTAGTAGAAAAAACTTTTGGGGAGCATATATTACATCACAAGATTTTCTAACAATTCTTTACATGTTTGCATTGATTAGGAACTCTTAACATTAACATCTCTCTTCCTCTTTCTTACATTTTCATTGAAGATTCCCTTGACTATACACACACACATATGTATATACTCTTCTGATCAAGATTTTCTATAAATGAAAAAAGAAACAATGTAGATCATTCATTCAACAAACATTTATTAAGCACCCACTTATATGTACAACACTATTCCAAAAATAGAAGCAGCCCTTATCATCAGGGACTTCTTGATTATGGAGTAGATATGATGACAAGTAAATGCCAGATAATATCAGGAGGGAAAGAGCACTAACAGTCAAGGGTATCAGGAACAGTTTTACAAAGGAGGGGACACCTGAACAGAGCTTTAAAGGAAGATTCATGGGCAGCTATTAGGGACAATAAAGTGCAAGACTTGGAGTTAGGAAGAACCAGAGTATGAACCCTTATATACTACTCAGTTGTATGGCCATGGATAAGGCACTTTACTTTTCTGTGACTCAGTTTTTTTATTTGTGAAATGGGACTATAACACCTGTTTCACCATGTTGTTATAAAGATCAAATGAGTTAATGTGAAATGTATTTTGCAAACTTTAAGGTAATGTAAAAACATTAATTACTGTTAAAACAATGGCACATGATGGCCATCACCACCACCATCAAAAAAGCAAAGGATCCTAAGAAGTAGAAGTAGTGAGGGAGTACATTTTAGGCACTGAGGACAGCTGGTCCGAGGCACAAAGATGAAATGAGTTCTGAGATAAATTCCTATATTAGTTTAGTTTACAATGTAAAATTAGAAGATATTGATTGTCTTTTGATTTTTTCCATATAATAATCACTCAGAATTTTCCCAACCTTTTGGTACCTTTTTCTAGGCATATCTCACAAAGCAGTGTTTGTTTTTTCTGAAGATTATATTATATTGGGCATGAATTTCCTCTGCATGTAGTCAGTCTACATACTCATTCATTGCTTCATTTTCTAAAAACATATTTTATTATTTCTTTGTTTTAAAACATGTTTTTATTTTTAAAATGAATTCCAAATTCTTTCCTTTCCTCTCCCGCACCCCACTGATAAGGCAAACAAAGTTATATCAATGTATGTAAGAAATCATGCAAAATATATTTCCATCTTAGCAATATTAAAAACATTTTAAAGCATGAAAATTACACTTCAATTTGTAGGCAAGGGTTCGTCAGTTCTCTCTCTGGAGGTGGATAACATTTTTTCGTCATGAGTCCTTTGAAATTTTCTTGGATCAGCATGTTTATCAGAGTACACAGATCTTTCCCAGTTGATCATCATTACAATATTGCTATTATGGTACACAATGGTTTCCTACTCTGCATCAGAACATATAGGTCTTCCCATTTTTTTTCTGGAACCATCTCCCTCATCATTTCTTATAGCAAAATAGTATTCCATTACAATAATACACCACAACGTGTACAACTTCTCCCTCATTGATGAACATTTCCTCAATGTCCAATTCTTTACCATCACAAAAAGAGCTACTATAAATATTTTTGCATATATAATTCCCTTTCCTTTGATCACTCTGGGATGCAGACTTAGTAGTCATATTGCTGTGTCAAAGGGTATACATTTTTATAGCCATTTGGGCATATTCCAAATTATTCTCCAAAATAATTAGAATTGTTCATAATTCCACCAACAGTTTATTGATGTACCTATTTTCCCTCAACTCCTACAACATTTGTCATTTCAGATAGATGTGAGGTGGTAACCTAGAGTTGTGTTAATTTGCATTTCTCTAATAGTATTTTAGAGCTTTTTTCCATATTACTAGAGATAGCTTTGATTTCTTCTTCTGAAAGTTGCCAGCTATGATTGTTTGACCATTTATCCATTGGGAAATGGTTCTTATAAATTTAAGTCAATTCCATATATATTGTAGAAATGAAACTTTTATCAGAGAAACTTGATATATTTTTTTATATTACTTCATTGTCTATGGTATCCTTCAGGAAAATGCATTTTCCCTGATTATCTCCTTCAATTATGTCTTTTTTTTTCTTTTGATTTGTCTGAGATCATGATTGCTACCCCTCCTTTTATTACTTCTGCTCCAATCCTTTATTTGAATTTCTGTGTATCTTTTTGTTTCAAGTGTTTCCCCTGTAAATAACAAATTGCTGGATTCTTTTCTCTAATCCATTCTTTTATCTACTTTTTAAAATAGATGAGCTTCTCCCATTCACATTCAGTTATGATTACTATACATTTCCTTCCATCTTATTTTTTTGTTTATTCTTCTCTCTTTTTTTATGCTGTCCTTCAAAAATCTGTTGTTTCTGACCATTAGCTCCCTTAATTCTCTTTCTTTTATCATTCCCTGTCCCCCACAAATTTCCCCCCATATTCCTTCTATTTCCCTATTGAGTCAGATAGATTTTTATACCCATATAAGTGTCAGCATATATATATTTTCCCTCTTTGAACCAATTTCAATGAAAGGGAAGTTTAAGCACTAAGAACCACTCTGTCTTCCACTGGAAAACTCTTCTTTCCATGCCTCTTTTATGTGAGAAAATCTCCCAGGCTACCTTAAGCTCTCCCCACCCCCATATTCCTCTCTTTCTCATGCCAGAACTTTTCTGGGGAGATCATCCCAACATAAGCAACTTGCACTCATGTCCTCTGTCTATGCAAATTCATTCTAACTACCCTAATAATGATAAACTTCTTAGGAGTTACAAGTATTTTATATGGAAATGTAGAGACATTAAACATATTAAGTTTCTTTATGATTTCTCTTTCATGTTTACCTTTTTATATTTCCCTTGTGTTTGAATGCTATATTTTCTATTTATCCCTGTTCTTTTCATCAAGATTGTTTAGGCTCTGTTTTTGAAAATATTCCTCGGATAGTCTGACAATTCTTAAATGACCTCTCTTTGATGCAGTAATACCACTAATAGATTTGTACCCCAAAGAGATAATAAAGAAAAATACTTGTACAAAAATATTCATAGCCACATTCTTTGTGGTGGCAAAAAATTGGAAAATGAGTAGTTGTACATTGATTGGGGAATGACTGAACAAATTGTGGTATATGATGGTGATGGAATACTATTGTGCTACAAGGAATGATGATCTGGAGAATTTCTATATGAACTGGGAGAACCTCAATGAACTGATGCAAAGTGAAGTGAGTAGAACCAGGAGAACATTGTACACAGAAAGTAAAACACTGTGGAACAATCCAACATAATGGTCTTTGCTACTAGTAGCAATGAAATAAGCCAGCACACTCTTGGAGTACTTATGTAAAAGAATGCTAACCACATTGAAAGAAAGAACTCTGGGAGTAGAAATGCAAAAGAAGAACAGATGACTTCACTTATCAAATATATATATGGGTATGTGATTTGGGGTTTAGGCTTTAAAAGATTGCTCTATAGCAAAAATGAACACCGTGGAAATAGGTATGAAGTGATAACATTTGTACAACCCAGTGAAATTGTCTGTTGGCTCTGGGAGGTGGGAGTGAACAGAGGAGGAAAAGAAAATAAATCATGTAAATATGAAAAAAATATTTAAAAATAAAAATTAAAAATATAAAACAAAAAACGATCGCTTTTTTTTAACCATTGCTTTTCTAATGAGATATTCATGTCTTTTTCTATTGTTTCATTTTTTGGACTTTATCCTATTGTTTCTTGATGTACAATACAGTCATTAACATCTAGATACCTAATTCTAATTTATGAAGAATGATCATCTTCGGTGAGTTTTTGTGCCTCTTTTTCTGTTAGGTCAATTTTGCTTTCAGTGAGTTCTTCACTGAATTTTTGATCCTTATTTTCTATTTGCCTGTCCTGTTTTTTAAAGAAATTCTTTTTTTTTCAGTGAATTTCTGTCCTTTTACCATTAGTGCATTTCTGTTTTCCAAGGTGTTATTTTTTTCAGTATTTTGTATGTCTCTTTTACCAAGTTATTAATTCTTTCATAATTTTCTTGCACTGCTCTTATTTCTTTTCCCAGTTCTTCCTCTGCTAGTCTTGTGTCTTTCTTGAAGTCTTCCAGGAATTCCTCTTGGGCTTGGATCTAATTAGCATTTTTCTTTGAGGCTTTGGTTGTAGGAATTTTCATATTTTCTTCTTCTGAATTGGTATCTAGGTCTTCCCTGCCACCATATTAGATTTTTATGGTCAAGCCCTTTTTTGTTATTTGCTCATTTTTCCAACCTATTTCTTGACCTTTGAACTTTATGCTAAAGTTTGACTTTGCTCACCTTTGTTTAGGGAGGCACTGCCCCAAGCTTTAGGCTTTTTCAAGCATCTGTTGTTTTCAGAGCTAGTACTGGGAGCCTGCAAGTTTTAGGTGCTTCGGAAGTGGTGTGATGTGGAGAGAGGTGTGGTCACTATTCTCCTTATTGGAGTAACCCAGGAAGGGCCTCTTTTCTCTGAAGCTGTAAGTATTAATGTTCCTCTTGGCCCTAGAACTGTGACCAGGTTCCCTGATTTCCTGTAGCCATAAGTGCAAGTGCTCTTCCTTGAAACTTGGACCAGGGACCTTGTTTCCTTGTGACCAAGTACTCCTCTCAGCCCTGAAACTGTAACCCAGAGTTAGTTATGAGCAATAGAGTTGCCAATCAGTGCCAGCTGCACTCTGTGACAGCAAAGGATTGCCTGTAATCTCTTTCTGACCAGTTTTCTGACCCCCTAACCATTACTGAGTTGAGAGCTCCCAAAACAGTTGATGCTGTTTCTCCAAGGCTTGCTGCTGGTGCTTCTGCTGCATGTGTCCACTCTGGACAGGCATCAACTTGAGTGTCATAGACCTCTCCTGCTAACATCCTAAATTGTCTTGGTTGAAAAAATGTCTCACCCAAACATTTTTGCTAGCTCTGCTGCTCCAAAATTTGATTTGAAGCATTATTTTAAGATTTTTTGGAGTGGAATGTTGAGAGAATTTACCTGGGTTTTTGCCTGTCCTCTACCATCTTGGCTGCATCATCTTCTTAAGTACTATTTTCCCTTCCTTCTAAAGTATGTTGGAGATTAATTTAAAAAGTGATGGTTCTACTTACATTAGTTATAAAATTGGATCATTATAGACATGCCAACAAATCCATTTCATTTTCTACTTGTAGTCTTCCTGCCAGTTTTATTTATGAATATTATCAAAGTAGAATAGCTTAATAAGATCTTATGCCAAGCTTTGTGCATATTTGATTTGGCCTCCATTTCTCATCATTTTTATGAATCATTAGGAATATATGTGTTTATATGTAGATGAATGAATATATACATATCTTGTATTATTTAAGTGTCTCCATTCTTTTCTTCTTATTTGAATATTTGCTCGAATCTTCAAATTTTCATTCTTGGGATATTCTTTTTCTTTGGGGCCAATTTCTTCAAAATATTAGGTCATTGAACATAATCTATCCATTCTCTGATCTCTTTAGAATTTACCCTCAAAAACTAGATTGCATGTCAGACTGTGACTAGCAACCTTCTCCTATTTGATCAGGATCTTTATGATGGAGGTTAGGCCCAATATGTTGCTCTTATTTCTGCTTTAGCCCATTAGATTATAAATAGGTCTAGAAAACCCATTCTTGGCACTACCTCTACCCTTTGTAGGATGAAATAATCACTCTCCTCTTCACTGTTCTTCAGTTAAAAAGCATTTATCAAATGCCTTATCTCTTCTAGAAACTGTCCTAAGTACTAGGAATGCAAAGAAAGACAGCTTCTGTTCTCAAGAGACTTATAGTCTAATGAAGGAGACACCATGCAAGCAACTATGTGCAAATAAGATATGTACAGAATAAATTGGACATAATCTCAGAGGGAAGATTAGCATTAAGGACATTTTTTCAAGCAAAGACTAGTTCACCACTCATTGGGGATGCTGTTGAAGGGATTCTTGTTAAGGTATAAACTGGATTAAGAGGTCTTCAAAGTCACATCCACCCATAATGCTCAGTTATTCTGTTTTTGAAATCTAGTTTTTGAAGTTCATTTGTTCCATTTCACAGATGAGGAAACTGAGGCAAGCAGATGACTTGCCCAGGGTCACACAGCTAGTAAAGGTCTGAGGCCAGATTTAAACTCAAGACTTCTTCATTCTAGACCTGACACTCTATCTACTGTGCCACCTAGTTCCTCTCTCCCACACTAGCTCCATCCGCCCCCAATTTAGTACTTCTTGCTGTACTATGTTGACTCTGTTATCTAGGTCATTAGAATTTTTCTTATAAGAAGCTTTACAAAGGCATGATTCCAGTTGTCTGTGTTTGCATATATGGGCAGAGAGAGGCTGAGAAGGTGGTTTTGCTATTTCCCGCTGACATGTTTACAATGCTCAATAAACAGCAAGAGCTACGTAGAAATTCACAAATACAGATGCAAAATCTCACTTAGAGAGATGTTCACAAGACTCCCCATTAATGCCTACGGCTGAAATATGTATCCCACTGACTTTAAGAAGAATTATATTTAAACTTCACAGAGGCAGAATTGGTCCCTTTGTGTTTGGAAAGAGAAAAGAAAGAATGGGTCCAAACAGAATCGTATTTTGAAAAGCAGCTTTGCCAAGGAAAGCTTCTCTCTGTGTTTTGACCCAGTTCTAACTTTTGACATCATTCCAGAGTTTCTCACTATCAACCCAGTGCCCTGAGAAATGATGCAGGACTCCAGGGTATGGAGTGGTCAAATCTCTTGTGACTTTCCATGGCTAGAATGTAATGATTATGGATTTTTTCCAACTGAGAGGACAGAAGTAACAATACTCATTTCCCTTCAATACTGTTCCTATTGCTTTCCTTCCTCCTCCTCTTCCTTCAGAAAAACTCCAAATAGGAAACCCAAAAAGGATTTCTGTATGAAAAGGACAATGACATTCACCATCACCATAATATTCTGACAAAAGGGCTTCTTTAAGTGTGCTTTCATGTTTCTATGGGTGGTTGGGTTGTAATAAAGTAAACGGGAGGCTGATAGACACAATATTTTGTACCTAATGGCACAATAAATATTTTAAAAATTGAAATAAATAGATTGTGTTTAATGAATATTAATGAGCTTTGCTCATATTTCTTAGATAAGAGTTTCCCCTTTAGGTATATGCTAGTAAACTCTGGCTCACAAACATCTGACTTACAAATGACCTATCCATACAAACAGCTCTTTGAGGCTGTGTATCCAAAGAAGATGGAAACTTTCTTTTCTCCTTCCTGCCCTACATAGGAGGACTCTCTTCCTAGAACCCAAATTCAATCTAAATCTATTAATGTGATGGTTTAGTTATGCTCTGGGTTCAGGAATTTTTTGTGGTTTCATTCTAGGAACCTAATCATAATTTATAACATTTCTATGGAAAGATGCTCCTGAGTTCCAAGCAATTACCTGATCAATGAGCTTTGGGACATAAATTTGTGAGCTTGGACCTGTGTGCCTCACCTTAATAGATAATTGGAAACTATTTTGCTAGCATTTATAATATCCGATCCTTGTAAATTTAAACGATCTCAAGTAAGACAAGTAAAGGCTATATTTGCATAGAATAGGAGCTGCAATTGATACTTTTGAATTTTAAGGTTCAGTGGACAGATGGCTATATTTGTAGTTAACAACTTGTATTTGAAGCTGATTTCTGCAACTTCTGAGATAGTTTTCTACTCTTTCCTCTTATTACTCTTGATTTGCTTGGGAAGGGGGAATATTCCCATCCCATCCCCCAAGAAAAAAAGAGATGGACTACCAGGTGGTATTTTATCCCAGAAAGCATTAAAAGTCATGGATGTAAGATTAACAGTTTTCTTGGTCTGTATGTCATAGTGACAAAGTACAATTTTTATTTCACTGCTCTTCTTTCTCTGTGAATTAAAAGGCAAGTTGGGACAGATCTTGCTTCCTTTGCTTTAGTTAAGCATTATTTTCCTTTCCATGAATCACTCTTGCATAACACCGTGTCTTAGATTCAAACTTTGGTCTGAATTCCACTTATGTAGAAGGGAAACTAAAGAGGTCATTACAATGAAGGAAGCAATGAGGAGAGGCAATATGTGCAGAGACATGGTAGACACTAAATAAATACATAGCCATCTTTTTTATATATGATTTTTTCCCCTTCTCCTAAATCCTGAGTCCCAACCTCTCTCATCTTTCCCCAAAAGGAAATATTATTCCTTTTGAAGTTCATTGGTAGGGTTGTGAAATTAGATTTTGCTCTGCTCTGTCTTTCAACTTTCCATATGTTGGATCATTGTGTAAATTCTTTTGATGCTCTAGGTGAGAATTCAGATCAATTAAAAAGGAATATCAGGCTATAGGGTAGGAGGTAATAATAAAAAAAAGTTCTTGCACTCAAGAAGTTTGCATTCTGTTCAAGGAAACAATGTATATGTAGGTAAATAAATGTGAAATATATTCATACATACATATATACATATAATGCAAAGAAGACATATCAGGCAATTTAGGGGGGGAGAGTTTTGGACCAACAACAAGGGAGCCTTGAGTAGAAGCAGGCCTTCTTAGAGGTAGAAACTTGAAAGGCATAGGAAACGGTCTGTTTAAAGCACAGAGGAAAGAGATTAAAGGTCATGTATGAAAAATGTCAACAGAATATTGTCCCAATTGTAATCTTTTGAGTCTCCCTTTTTTTTTTTGTCCCTTCCATTTAACCCCTTGATGTTGGCACTGGTAAAATCTTGAGAAAGGTAGTTCAAAATCCATTCTTTCTGGAATTGTGAAGTCAACTGTTTTTAAACCCCAAGAAAATTGCCTATTTGTACTTGGGGGAGCTGAATCCTTCATTGTTGTAATTGAATGAGGATCTTTAGCACTTTCTATAATGACCATTTATAAGCATTAAAGTGAATTCCTTTAGGCCTGGAGTTAATTGTTTTGTTGACTTATTGCTTGTTGACTTATTGATAAAAGAAAGGAATGGCTTTTGATAAAGCCTGATCAGTCACATTGACTGCTTCTGCCCACTTAAGTCTTTCATTTGGGGGAGACACATTTGGACATTCAGATGCTTTTTGACATCTTTGAACTCCAAGAAAGACGTAGTTCTTTGTTATTTAGGGCAAGACTATAAAATAATGAAAAGACTAATAACCTTGACTAGAGACCTTAATACAGTTTCAGTTCTACCTATTAGCAAATCACTTAATCTTTCTATACCTTACCTTCCTTACCTGAAAAATAAAGCCCATGATATTAACTACCATATAAGGGGGAGGAGACTGACAAAGAGAAAATGGAGCAGAGACACTGATTACTCTGTTCACTGCCTCAAATGCATTCAGGGAGGGGATCACATTAATTTCTAGCCTCCCTTTCCATTGTAAATGCTTAATAGCTTGAGTGGGCTGGGTGTGAGATATGATCAGATTGAAGAGTGATCAGGCTGATCTTAAAGACTGACCAATTGATCATAATTGATTGATTATCTAGGGGATCTGGGCTAGATGATTTCTAAAATTCATTCTAGCTTAAATTTTTAAAAATGTTTTTGACTACCTGTGATTTTCCTACAATGTTTTGAGGTCTAGACTTAGCTTGAGATGGCATCCTATGGGCGGAATTTCCATTCTTATTGAGCATAAATGAAGCATATTCAGAGAAGAGATAGGATGTATTGAGGAGAATATAGGAGATAATAGAGTCATATGGGTCTGCAAGTGTTTACTAGAATAAGGTTGATTTCTGGATGATTTCAGGAGTTTTGTGGTGATAATAAAAATTAAATTTAGGATTCAAGTTTTAAAAATATTTGTCAGTTGCACAGGGCTTTAGTTTTACTGAATGTTGAAAGAATGTGCATCTACTCTTGGATAAATTGGAGTGAAAGGAGAATGAATATAGTTCTGGGCCCACAAAGGACAATCCTTATCCAAACATTGTATCTGTCCTCATATCTGATGATGCTTGGCATACATCAGACACTTATTATTTCTTTGTGAAATTGTATTGAAAATAAAGAATGCCACAATAACTTAACTTAATAATATATCTTTCCCACTCATTGATTCCCATTGGATATTTTGTGAATGTCCTCTGTTCCCTAAATCTACAATCTTATGTTCCAAGATAAGAGTTAGAAGTAGTTTAAAGGATATTGGTTCTGGTGTTGTAGTATCTATGTCCAAAAACTCATCTCTTCTGTGACTTGTGAAAGTCATTTCACATTTCTCATTGTTTTTCTCATCTCTAAGATGAGTGGGTTGGAATATGATAGGGATAGATGGGATATGAATGGATAGACAGTCTCTATGGCCTTTTTTTTGCGCCAATCCTATGATCTTTTGTTAATTTCAGAATGGATACTAGAAAATATGTGCAAAATGGATGATGAAGGAATTTTCTACATCAATATGTAGCCTAGAATGATCCTTGTAATATGGTTTCATGGCCCCCATTTATATAAATACCACCATCTTAGAGCCCTGAAAGAACAAGTAGAAGTCACTTTTGGGGGGTGGATTTTGCAAATTCAAGTGGAAGTTGAGATAGTTGTTTCAGAGGATGATTACATATAAAATGAGAAGTTTGTACTAAATGACAATTGAAGCCCCATCAGACACTAGATCTTTGAGCCTATAAATCTGAGAACTGATATACACTGAAGTAATTTACAGAGAAAGAAAGGCAAAGAGGACCCCAGAAATGAAGTATTTGTTGAATTTGAGACAAGAGAACAAAATAACTTTGACATGGAGCAGGATTTAACTGAAAAAGAGGATAATCTTTTAATAGCAGAAGGATGAATTTGATGGTGTCTAATGAATCTGTTTTTGTGATCTGTTTGAAATGAAACCAATGTGTAGCAGCAAGTCTGGCTTACTTAGCAGAGAGAAGGCCACTCAAGTCAGATAGTGCTAATGTTTGAACAAATGAAATGGAGAATATGGCTCCAGGAAAAAGAGAGAATGTCTCCTTAGATAATTTTATGCTAAAACAAATAAAAAAATGCATAGCTTTATTGCTGTTCAAAGAAAAGAACTCACAATGCCAGTTCAGGTCTCCAAAGAGAATGAGTTCATGGCTTGATTTTATTTGGAAAATGTTTGACTTGACACCTTAGGAAGAAAAAATGATCACAGACTTTATAAATGTCCCATTAGAAATGATTCCATGAAATTCAAGGTGCTGAAACTGACATGATGCTTCTATCTTGGAAGGAAGATGATTTTTGAATGGGCTAAAGTTTTATCTCCAAGTGATGTCTCTCAAGTTCAATTCCAGGGGCAAGCACTAGAGACCCTCAGAATTGGCAAAAGAAGATGGAAATAGAAAAGAGATCTTTTAAGGAAAGTGTGTGTAAATTGTAGCCCCACAAGGCCCCCTGGAGAGCTGTGAAAATATTTTGCCTTTAGCAAGGTGGCAAAGAAATTTTGTTATCTTGAGTTCTTGGAGAAACAACTGTGACTTGCTTCTTCCTCTAGGCAGAGTGAAAGTCTGTTTGTTTGCGTGGATACATTTTAAATTTTGACAAAGATATTTTAACCCTTCAGGGTAAAGAAAATGTTTGTCTAGGAATTAATGCTTTTCAGCATTGAAATTTAATTGCTTTGAAAATCAGGATTGTTAGTTAGACTAGGACAGGGGTTGCCCAGAGTTGGGAAAGTGAGTGACCAGGCACAGAGAAGTGAGTCTTCTTTTCTCTGACTCATCCTTTTGTGGTTTACTAAGAGAAGCTGAAAAAGAACATAAAGATTAGCAAGACAGTGACAAGAAGGTAAAGTCAGTAAACCTTAGGCAACTTAATTGTTATTTGGAATATGCTGTAGAACTACTAGTAGTAAAGTAGGCTCACCTTTGATAATTGTTGGGAAGAAAAGGACATTAGTAGAGGATGGCAGGGCATTTGGGTTTCATCAGGTTTTTCTGAAAAATCCCACATTGACATTAAACATTGTGTCCTCCTGTCATCAGGGTCAGGGAATTATTTGATTCAGATTTAGAGTCACTTGCCCCAAAGCCTTGATGGGGTACAGTCCCACATATGTTTATCCATCCATCAATCATCAATCCATCCATCCATCCACCTATCCATCTGTCTAATACTTACTGAGGAAATAATCTCTTAGATTTGTATAGTTCATTATAATTTTCAAGTCACCATTGTCCACAATATCCTATTTGATTTCCCAGGACAACCTGCCATGCAGTGCAAAAAGAACTGATTTAGGAACCAGAGGACTTGGGTTCCATTCCTATTCTAGCCACTCTCTACCTATGTGGCTTTGGCCAAATCATTTAACCTCTCTAAGCTTGTTTGCTTATCTATAAAATGAGGGAATTGTCCTTTATGTTTTCTTCCAGCTTTCAGGTGGTGATCTTAAAAAAAAAACACACACACATTTAAAGACCAATTTAGAGTTGATGATAACAACTCCAATCTTCACATCATTTTGATGTAGATTTAGAGAGCCTGAGTATAAAACAAGGCTTAGGTACTTACTTGCCTGTGTGAATTTGGGGAAGTCCCCCCCCTTTTTTTTTCTTCTTCTATCATCTTCAAGTTTCTCAATGTAAAATGCAAGGGGACAGGGAGGGGAAAGGCTTTGATGGTAGCTGTAGACTAGCTTACTCTCAGCTCTTTCTGGCTCCAAAGCCAACGATTTTGACTTCAAACATGCTGAGTTTGAAGTGTAAGGGGATTATCCAAGTGGAAACATCCAGTAAGATGAGATGTCGCCCAGACCTACTTCACTCTTTTGTTGTTATTGTTCAGTCATGTCTGACCTGTTGTGACCCCATTTGGGATTTTCTTGGCAAAGATACTGGAGTGATTTGCTATTTGCTTCTCTAATATAGGTGAAGAAACTGAGGCAAACAGGGTGAAGTGACTTACCCAGAGTCACGGAATGACTATGTGTCAGAGACTATATTTGAACTCTAGCAGATGAGTCTTCCAGGCCCAGCACCTTATCCATCATGTCACCTTGTTGCCCTGTTTCAGTGTAGCCTGGATTTTTGCACTGTACTAAGGGAGTCATAGGGTGAGTGACTTACCATTACCACTATGAATCCTGTATTATGGGAGGAGTGAGGAGATAGCCTGCCCCAGTCTTAGGCATATGAAGCATATGAGCTCAGTCTATTTAAGAAGTGGATTCTTTCTCCCATAGAAGTAAAAGGTAATTTCCCCTTTTCCTTAGTCAGTCAAGGAATGGAAGCTTGTTTTACAAAAAGAAATGGAACTGTTACATCCCCCTTCCCAGTCATACCTCCTTCCATTAAAAACCCAGGAAATGTGCTCAGACTAAAAGGAAAGAGGGAAGATTCCTCTCTACTTCATTTAGAAAATCCTTAGCATCAGTGGGGATGAATTTTCAGTGTTCATTTAGTCCATTCTTCTACCTTGAATCAAGGCCACAATGAAAATTCCCAGACAGTGGAGAAGAAGAACTCTATTTTAAGAAACTTTAATAAATGTCATTAACCTTCCTTAGTATTCCATCTGGTTTCACCATCCTCTGTTGGCCAGTGCTTCATGGAGCTGATGATCTTTATACAACCTTTCTTTCCTTAACCCTCTTTTCTTTAAGGTAAGTTGTTCCATTAGCAGAGCTCTTAACATAGTAATTTGCATAATATTTGGTATGTTAAGGTATTTAGCTATATGTAATTATTTTATTGTGGTTATTAAACAATAATTATTTTATTACATATATTGGCATCATATTGTGTTTAATGGTTTCTTTTCATGATTTACATCATCAACCAAAGAGAAAAATGGAAGGAGTGAAATAAGAAGACCTAACTTCTTCTGTACAACAGCCAAATTAACCATAAAATATGTTTGCATTAGTATTGCATTACTGTGGACAGAATCTGAGATTTGTATTGGGACCCTCCCTAAGGCTAAACTGTAAAGGAAACAGAAGTTTCTTTGTCTTTGTCTCTCTTTTGCACTCTCCCTTTCCGTTTCTCATATCTAGTGTTCCATTTTTATAGTCTCAGAAATCACTGGAAATCACTTCTCTGAAGGTTAAATAATTTGGGGCAAATATTGAATATGAGATAGAAGATACCTCTCTGGAATAGTTGAGCCTTTTTAAAAAATCCTTATCTTCTGTCTGTTGAGAGATACTGTGTTCCAAGGTAGAAGAACAGTAAGGACTAGGCAATGGGGGTTAAGTGATTTGCCCACTGTTTTGCAACAAGGAAGTGTCTGAGGTCAGATTTGAACCTAGGATCACCCATTTCTAGGCCTGGCTCTCAATTTATCATGCAACTTAGCTGTTCTTGTGGTAGCTGAATCTTAATAGATAGCCACAGTTTCCTTCTATCCATAGTTCCAATTTCATCTCCTATGTGAGGTCTTTGTGTTTTCTCTAAGTGTTGCTCTCAATGAATTACTTTGAATTTATTATATATGTAAATATATATATATATAATATAAATGCATACACATATATACATACATACAAACTTATTTCATAGATACTTAATATATTCATATAGGTTCTCCCTAGGAATGTAAGATCTTCGAGTGCAGAAGATATTTCAATTTTGTCTTTCCTTACTCAGTACCTAAAATATTGTAGATGTTTGACAAAATGTTTGTTGATTTATTAACTTTTTTAAAACCCAGTACTCCTCAATGTCTTCCTCCCCTTTGTGGTGAACAGTATAGTTAAATACACCAAATCTTCATATTTGCCTTGACTGATAAAGTGTGTCTTATTCCATACCTGTAGTACATTATTATATGGCAGAGTGGATAGAGCATTGCGCCTGGTATAGTGAAGACCTGAATGCAAATGTGGCCTCAGACATCTACTAGCTGTACCAACCTGGTCAAATTCCTTAACCTTGTTTGCCTTAGTTTCCTCATTTGTAAGATGAATTGGAGAAGAAAATGGCAAACCTCTTTAATATCTTTGCCAAGAAAGCCCAAAATGGGTTCATAAAGTTGGACATTACTGAAATGACTGACTAGTATCAATAACAGCAACGAAAATTCACTACTTTCCCACCGAGAGGAGGCAGCATACATTGCTGTTGGTAACAAGTCAATAAGCATTTATTGAGTGCCCTCTTGTTTCTAGGCACAGAGCTAACTACTGTAGGATAACAACAAGAACACAGGACTCTTGAAGATGAAAAGCTTTGGGCATCCAAATAAATAAATCCCTAATAAGAGAGGGATAGTTGACATCAAGGTTGTTAATTTTAGGCAGGAATCCCTCTCTGGCATCCCCTCAGATCACAGTCATAAGACCAGTCTTATTTTTGCCTTGTGGTGAGCTCACCTATTGTGGTGGTCAGACTCACACTGTGACCAGGATAGAATGGTCTGCCCTGAGGGGTCCATTCCTTGTAGCACACAAGCTATTCTTGGCTTTGTATCAATTCCCCCAAACTTTGGGGAAACCTAATTCTCCAGCCAAATGCTTATAGCCACGAGATGGGAATGGGGACCAGGTGCCCCTTCTCTACTTTCTGGAAGGCAGCTCAAACCAGTTCTACTTCTTTCATAGCCATTGGGAAGAAGAGAGGAAGAGTGAGACAGAATGGCAGATTGCCTCCTTTGTATCTTTATTGCAGCAGCAAGGTTGTTCAATAGATAGAATTCTGGACCTAGAATTAGTAGAACCTGAGTCCAAAACCCGCCTCAGGCACTTATTAAGTCATGTGACCTTGGGAAAGTCACTTAGCCACTATATGGCTGTTTCTTCATCTGCAAAAAGTAACAATAGCATTTGTCTCCTAGTGTTGTTGTGAAGATGAGATAATTTTTATAAAATACTTAAGCTCTATATAAATGCTAGTTTTATTGTTATTATTACTCATTATTTAATTTCAGCTTAGTAGCTAATTAGGGAACTGTCATCTTCCACTGAAATCCCCTGAGTTATCAGTCCTTGGAGCTCAACAGTCAATTAGAGAATTCTTCCTCATTATTTAATTGCAAGCCTCTCAGTCATTCATGGACAAAAGTCTTTTTCTCCTAAGTGCTCTCACAGTTGAAGGGAAACAGGAAGAAAATATATGTGCAGGTTCTAAGGAATAACTACCATAGGCCAATTCATCCATGCTATAATAGACTGTAAGTGATTATGATAGGGATAGACTAGGCTTATCACATATAGATTCTGGAGAACTGATGCATTGTTCATGTCCTTTGACAACTTCAGGGAGCTAAGATATCAGGGCAGGCAGGAGTCACATTCAATAACCAGTGGAGTCAGAACCTCATTTTAAGATTGAGAGTTTGATATAGCCCCTGTGTTGTTGATTTTACTTCAAAGAAAGAAGCTAGATTTGTATAGAACTCTGAATAAAGTGGCTTGGGTTTTTTAGAAGAGAATTGGTGAGAACACAGTAGAAGATTTCTTGGATCATAGCCATCCATCTAGGAGCAATTTTACTATAGATTAGTTGGCACCTATTTTTCCCTTTTCTTGGAGGTACTCTGGAAATGAGAATGTAAAAAACAGCCAAGCATTAGAGAAAGAAAGGACAAACAAACAAAAGTGATCCTGAGACTGAGAAGGTTGGGAGCTATTGTGATGGACAGAGGTGAGAGAGTGACACAGAATAGGCAGTTTCTTCCTGGGTTATGCCATCTTATTATTGCCAGGCTTGGAGTTCTTGTCCATTTCTTACAATCTATAATCCTGTCCAATAAAGGTGCTGGTTTGAGTCCTGGATTCAAAATTTATTAATTGTATAACAGTTGCACAAGTAACTTGACTTCTCTGATACTCAGTTGCCTCATCTGTAAAATAGAAGTAATCATTCTTAAATTGTCTACCTCGCAGAGTTTTTGCAAGAAAGGCACTTTATTATCCTTGATTAATGCACAACCTCTTTGGATCTCAGTTTCCACAGCTTTAAATGGGTGAAATAATTTTGTTTTAAAACCTTTTTTATTTTTAATATTCTTTTAATTGAGTTCCAAATTCCCTCCCTCCCTCTGGGCCCACCTCTACTCATTGAGAAAACATATAATATATCAATTATATCTATGGAATCATGTAAAGTATTTCTATGTTAGTCATGTCACAAAACTCCCCCAAAATAAATTGAGAAAATTATACTTGAATTTAAATTAAGAGTTCATTAGTTCTCTCTCTGGAATTGGATAGTGTATATATATATATATATATATATATATATATATATATATATATATATATATATATGATGAATCCTTCAGGATTGTCTTAGGTTCTTGACTTGATGGTACAGCAAAATCTTTCACAGTTGATCATCATTACAACATTGTCATTACTTGTATCCATTGTTCCTGATTCTGCTGTCTGGGACCAAACAGAGCAAAGTTAGCCCCCTTCCTCATGGATAGCTTTTAAAAAATAGCTATCACATCCCTTCTGAGTCATCTCTAAGCTAAACATTTCCATTTCCTACAACTGATCCTCCTATGAAGTGGATTCCAGATCCTGTTCCTTTCTGTTTGCCACCTCCCACCCCCATATGTTCTCCAGCTTATCTGTGTTCTTAAATTGTGGTGCCCAGAACTGAACACAATTCTCTGATTAGAGAAAATCACAGAAGACCTCTCTTCTTCCTAGTCCTAGATGCTACTATACCTTTCTTAATGCAGCCCAAGATTCCATGAACTTTTTTGGCCATCATAGGGCATTGTTGAGTCATACTAAGCTTGTAGTCCACAAATATCTCCATATATTTTTTCAGACAAACCATGCCTGGTTCTATATGTATAAAACTGATTTTTTGAACTTTAAGTGCAAGACTTTACATTTTTCCTTGTTGGATTTCATGTTATTGGATTCATTCTAATGATTTAGTCCAGGGGTTGACAAACTATGGTTTCAGGGTCAGGTATGGCCTGGCAACTCTTTCTGTGTGTCCTATGAGCTTTAAAAATGTAAAAACAATGTTCAGTTCTCCCAAGCACACTAACTAGGAAGCAGATTGATTCACCCCTCATCTAGCCTGTCAAGATCTCTTTGAATCTTGACTTTGTCATCCAGCTTGCAAATTTCCTCTACATGCCATTTCTGATTTTATGTGTTGTTGACAAACATATTGAAAAGCAGAGGACAAAATAGAGATCCCTCGGGTTATTTTCTAGAGATGTCCTACCGCACAGATTTTGAACCATTAACAGCTACTCTCTAGGTCTGGCCATTCAACCAGTTCAGAATTTTATCTAATTTCTTGTCCAGAAATTGTCTAGTCCATATTATGCCATCTTTGTCACAAGGATGATAATATTAAGTTATTAAATAGTATAAATTAAATTATTTGCTAAAACATTCCTCAGGCTTATCAGTTTAGAAATCCTGTCAAAAGAGGAAATCAAATTAATATGGCATGACTTGTTCTTTATGTAGGTGTGTTGGCTCTGTTAATCACTGCATTGTTTTCTAGGGAATCATTAGCTTTCTCTTTAAAGATCTCTTCTAGAATTTTCCGGAAACAAAAGGTAAACTTATTGAGTACTTTGCACTTAATTATCTTTTCCTTTAAAAACAAACAAAGATAGGGATATTTGACCTTCTTTAGTTATGTGATATCTTTCCTGTTTTTCCCAATCCCGTGATCACTAACGATGGCTCAGAAACCATATTAACTCCTTGGGATATTTGTGAAAGCTATAATTCTGATCCTTCAGGAATATATGTTTCAGATTTGAGAAACAAAGGCAGATGTGTGGCAAGAGGTAGTAAAACTCATGTGCGGATATAGTAGGTTAAATAGGTGATTCCCTCCCTTTCCCTTTATCTGTGGGATCCTAGGTTACATCTGATGAGTTCAGAATTCAATGTGAACAGATTCAGTATTGAAGGACATGATG
Organism: Monodelphis domestica; assembly: GCF_027887165.1. Taxonomy (NCBI): domain Eukaryota; kingdom Metazoa; phylum Chordata; class Mammalia; order Didelphimorphia; family Didelphidae; genus Monodelphis; species Monodelphis domestica. The sequence continues at coordinate 128,834,758 of NC_077233.1, forward strand.
CTTTGGAGTGTTGAAACAATCCTTTTAACAGCCAATGAGGCAACAGTGGCCACCTACTTAGTAGATCCTGAAAAGGCTGCCTGAGCTCTGCCTTTTCAGACTTTTTCCCACCCTTTCTGAAGCTCTTCCTCAGAATCTCTCTCTTCCTGTTCTCCCTTCTCCCTCCTTTTCCCTCTTTCTCCCTTTCTGTCTTCCCCCTTTCTCTCTTTCTCCCTCTTTGTCTCTTGTTTTTTCTTCTATTTCCTTCCCTCTATTTTCCTTTCCTCTTCTTTCTCTTTCCTCCCCTTTCTCTCTCCTTACTTCCATTCCTCTCCCACTCTCTCCCTGTTTCCCTCTACTTCTTCCTCTCATTTTATATCTCTTTTTTCCTCTCCATCCTCTACCTCCTTTTTCCCCTGGGGAGATGCTTCTCTTTCCAAGTAATGACAATTGCCTATAAATGTCAGCTAGAGCATATCTTACCTTTGGTGAGCTTAAGGGTGGGTCATTGCTGCTTTGTGTTTTGTTCCCTAAGAATAGATGACTAAATAGCAATCATTAAAGAGAATTTTTGAAAGTGAAGATATTCTTGGGTTCCCTATTTATTGCCCTTTACAATTACTTCAATGCTTCAAGGAGAAGAAAAACCCTTTGGAGAAAGAGTCCAAACCCTGTCTTGGTTTCCCAAAGTAATCTGAAGGAATTGTTTGACCAATATAAAAGTTAGGTAAAGGTCTGATGTGTATGTAGCAGCCCCCCTAAATATCCTTTATTTTAAAGATCAACTTCATACTAGTAAAGTAATATTTATAAGTTTCTGTGTCACACTTAAGTTTTTGAGTCTTTTGGGTTGAAGTAATAAATAAATAGTATTGAAGAAATAAAATAAAATTTAAAAAATAAAGAAAAAATAAATAGTAGAAATAATAAATAAAAATAAATACCAAAAAATAGTAACAAAATAATAACTATATTAGATTTACATTTTATATTAAGCATCTTTCTATTTCCCTTTGGGGCAGTCCCAGACTTGGGCCACAATTAAGGTTTAAGTATTTTTCTCTAAGGCTCCAGAGTAGAGGCATAAAGAACTAATGAATATGAAAAAGAACTTGACTCCTTTCCTTCTAGAACTGAAACTTGTTCACACATAAGACCAGAACTAAGGGTACCTTACTGGGAGAGAGCAAACTCCTCTGTCCCTCTTGGCTCAGTGCCAATCTATTATTCCATAGAAAAATAGTGAGTAGTGGGAAGAAACAGAATGTGATGAAAACTTTTCCTGGAATTTGATTTTTACTTAATTTCAAGAATTAAGCAGATTAAAATAACTAGTCATCTGAAAAAGGAACAGAGGTGACACATTAATTATATTGCTCCTTCCAGGTTGAAGTTATTTTGCCTGACTCATAGAAGTCTTCATAATGAGTGACTAGGGCTCTGCAGGGTAGAGGGGAGGGTGGAGATTGTGGCAATTATTTATCTATTTAATCTTTACTATAGGCAATCTGGACTTGGAATATTCCTGGAATGAAGGCAGAGTTTTGGGGGAAGATTAATATGTACTCTCATAAGGGCAGTCAAATCTCAATCTCAAAAGGATCAGAGACAAATGACTTCTTCCCCCAAACCAAACCAAAATGGAATAATATCCTACTATTGGCAAAGTTGGTAAGACTGTTAAGGTAAACTATAGGATGGAAAAAGACTGACTTGTCTTTTTTTATATATTAGTAGTTAAATGTCACCATTTTCCCCTTTCTTCTAAAAAAACAGACTTTACCCCTTAGTCTCTCCTATTTTTTTTTTTAGTCCTTTGCCACAGTGCCCCAGGAAGTCCAGGAAAAGATTCTAGAGACAGTCATAGGAAGTTCTCCAAGATCTCTCCTCTAGGATTGATTTGAGTGAGTCTTAACTCAGCCCATTGACTCATAACTTTTAGAATATGAGAAGGATTTTCTGGGAAATATTGTCCTGAAGAATTTTGGCAAGAAAACAATGAATGCAGAAAGAATTCTGAATAGGCAAATTGAAGGAGACATGTTTTATTTGCCTGAATATAAGCTACTTCCAAATATAGACAATCCTTCATCTCCCTCCCTCCATTAGACCTCTTTCAAAATAACACACATAAGGTCACACGATTTCACAGGATTAGACAGAGGAGGGTCCATAGAGGTTACTTAGTTTGTGTCTCTAAGAATATACTGAAAAATGATTATGCAAAATATATGCAGTGCTTTAATAGATTGATCCATAATCTTATCAGTATGAGCACTGCTAGCACAAGTTGAAATCCATTTCTACCTCTCAGTCTGTGTGATTCTTGTCCATGCCCTTTTGTAAATTCACCATAATTTGTCCAACAGTGCTTGCTGCCTTCTTTTCAGTCTTTAAATATTTCATGACAACAAATGCAGTACTTGGAGTATCCAACTGTAATCTTCCACTCAGCTACATGACCCACCTCCATTTCCACTGGCTCATTTCTACTAGTCCTCTGAAGCTATTTTATTCATTCAACATAATACTGGTGATATGTTAAAACTAATTTTATCAGACACATGTGTTTCATTGCCCTTAGTGTTACTTGTGATTTTTATCATTCTGAAATTATGATTCATAGGCATTTAGAATTACTTGGAGATTTTCTTTCTTTTTCTTTTTCTTTTTTTTTGTCTAGATTATACTGTGTATGGAAACTCATGATTTAGAAGCCTCCTTTACCGATGCAGGTTAGCAACTTCACTGCAACTTGTGGTAGAAAATTGTCTGGGGCACTGACAAATTAAATGACTTGCCTGAGATTATACAGCAGGTATGTGTCAGAGGCAGGACTTGAACTCAAGTCTCTAAGTCTGGCCACCTCTTTATCTACAATGCTATCCATTCCCTCAAGGGGAGAAGATTGATGATTCTTTTTCATTGTTGTTCATTTTTTTCAATGAACAAAACAAATTTTTTTCCTCTAGAAAACAAAACCAAAACAAAAAATTCATAATAAATATGCATAGCCAAATAAAACAAATGTCTGCATTGCCCACACAAAAAGAAGTTATTCACCACTTCTGTATTAGGAGATCTGGAATCATGGATGGTCTTTGTGTGATTCAGAAACAGTCATACATGTTGCACATAATGACAAGGTATCCCATATTATTGAAATAAGTGTAAAATGCATTAAAGTAATTAAACTTTGGAGAGTAAATTTATACCATTTATATTTTGAAGTGACTAAAGCTTAAAATTACAAAAAAGATTTATGAGACACCCTGTATATCTTGGAAGATGTGAGTTTTATCAGAGTTTGTTGCAAAGAATTCTCCCCAATTACTTACTTCTTTTCTAATTTTAGCTCTATTAGTTTTGTTTGTACAAAAACATTTCACTATTATGTAATCAAAATTGTTATTTTTAGCTTCCATGGTTCTCTCCATTCTTTATTTGGTAATGACATTTTTCCTTATCCATAGATCAGAAAGGTAATAGCTTTGTGCTCTTTTCATTTGCTTATGTCATTCTTTTAAAAATTATTATTTAGACTTTATTTTACAAAACCAAACTAAAGAAGCATTTCCATAAAGAAAGAAAAAGAAGAAAATATACAAATGAAATCACGAATCTTCTATATGTTTAGTTTATTTTTTTTCATAGCTACATAATAAATCCTGTCCACAAGTGTCCTGGCCCCTCTTCAGTCTTCCTGCATCACAGAAGATATTATCAGGAAGAGCAAGATGTTTACATATAAATTAAACCTTTTGTGTTACACTCTTCTGTTCAGTTTCTGAAGATAACGTTCACAGTTTATTCTTCCAGCATTTATTCTGTGGTTGTGTATCATATTCTCCTGGTTCTATCATTTCATTGTTCATTATCTAATGTAGTTCTTTCCAAGTTTTTTTTTTAAACCAGTCTGCTCATAATTTGTTATGGTGTAGTAGTATCCCATCAAAATCAAATACCACAACTTTTCAGCCATTCCCCAATTGATGGACATTCTCCTAGTTTCCAACTCTTTGCCACCACAAAAAGAACTGCTATAAATATTTTGGAACATGAAGGTTCTTTTCCTTTTTCCCTGATCTCCTTGGACAGATCCAGCAAAGATATTGAAAGGTCTAAGGATATACACTATTTTATAACTCTCTAAGTGTAATTCCAAATTGCTCTCCAAAATGGTTGGATCAATTCATAGCTCCACCAACATTGCATTAGTGTCCCCATTTTTTCCACATCTTCTTCAGCATTTGCCTTTTTGTCATTTTGTTGTTTTAGAAAGTCTAATGGCCTGAGTTGACATCTCAGAGTTGTATTGCTTTGCATTTCTCTAGTCAGTAGTGATTTAGCATTTTTTAATAAACCTATTTATAGTTTTGATTTTTTCATCTAAAAATAGTTTGTCCATATCTTTCGCCCCATTATCAGTTGAGGGATAGCTGTTAGTCTTATAAATTTGACATAGTTCTCTATGTATTTTAGATATTTGACCTCTATTTGAAAGACCTTCTATATATATTTCCCCCAATTTTCTGCTTTCCTTCTAATCTTGGCAGCATTTGTTTTATTTGTACAAAAATGATTCAATTTAATGTACCCACAATTATCCATTTTACATTTCTCAGTGCTCTCCATCTCTTGGTGATTCATAAAATTCCTCTCCTATCCATAAATCTGTTAGGTCGTATGTTCTTTGTTCTTCTAATTTACTTGTGATATTTCCTTTTATGGCTAGATGATGTATCCATTTTGATCCTATCATAGTAAATTATGTAAGATATCCCAATTAAATTAAGAAAAAGTATTTTGAGTTAGAAAAAGTAATAAAATTAATTTGGATGGATAAAAGATCAAGGATATCAAAAGAATTAATAAAAATAAAGAAAGTAAATCTATCAGTACTGGATTTTAAATTGTATTATAAAGTAATTTTCAAAAATATCTGGTACAGGCTTAGGAATAGAAAAGTAGATCAGGGGATCAGAACAAGCATAAAATAAATAACAATAAAATTATAGTAATCCTGTATTTGACAAAATTATAGAACCAAGGTTTGGGAAAAGAAATCACTATTTGGCAAAAATTTATGGGGATAACTAGAAACTAGTTTGGCAGAAACTAAGTATAGACTGATGCCATTCTTTATGTCTAAGTCATTTACTCATCTGGACCTTATCTTGGTATGTGGTATGAGATGATGGCTTATTCTTAGCTTCTGCCAGACTGCTTTCTAGTTTTTTCTATAGTTTTTCTCAAATAGTATCTTACATTAGTAGATGGGGTCTTTGTGTTTATCAAACAAACAGTAGGCTACTATATTTATTGTGTATCTAATCAATGACAGTGATTAAATTGTGATTATTTTTGCCACTTTGTGGTATATTTTGAGATCTGATACTGCTTGACTTCTGCCCTTCCCAATTTTCCTTGTTTTCCATCAGGTGAATTTTGTTTTCTTTCTCCTAGCTTTATAAATTAATTCTCTGATCATTTGACTTATATGGCATCAAATTAGTTAATTACTTTAGGATGTATCATTATTTGTATTGATTTGGCTATCCAAGAGAAATTTATTTTTCAAAAATTATCTAAGTCTTTCTTTATGTAAAGAATGTTTATTTACATCTGTCTTGGTAGGTAGACAGAAATATTTTATAATTCTATATTTATTTTAAGTGGAATTTATCTCTTTTTATTTTTTTGGTAATATGTAGAAATGCTGAAGAATTATGTGGATGTTTTTAATATTTTGAAATGCAGCTGAAGTTATTGTTTTAATTCATTTTTAGAATTGAACCCCTCTAGGGTTCTCTAAATATACCATCATAACATTGGTAGAAAGCAATAATTTTATTTCTTCTTTGTCTATATTTAATCCTTCCATTTTATTTTTTCTTGTTATTGTTTTAACTAGCATTTCTAGTACTATATTAAAGATTAGTGGTGCCAATGAACATCATTGTTTTACTCCTAATCTTATTGGAAGAGCATATAATTTATCTTCATTTAATATAATGGTTCTTGAGTATATATATATATACATATATATATATATACATATATATACATATATATATACATATATATACACATATATATATATATATGTTACTTGTCATGTAAAGTATAATAAAAGCACCCATCTTTCAGGGCTATTGTAAGGATCAAATGAGATATTTGTAAAAATGCTTAGCATAGGGCCTGAATCAGCAGGTACCACACAAAAGCCTACTCTTTTCCCTTCCTATTCCGTTGTTGATGAAAATTCTTTCTATTCTTATGTTATCTAGTGTTTCATAGAAAAAAGTGAGTGTAATATTTTGTTACAGGATTTTTCTGCAGCTATTCATATCATTGCATTTTTTGTTCTTGTTATTAATATGGTCAACTAAGTTTTTCTCCCATAATATCGAGCCAGCCCTGAATTTGGGTTTTGATCTAATTTAGTTATATTCTCTCTTTGTAATGTGTTTATCTAGTCCCCTTACTAAGATTATATTTTAAAATCTTCATTGATATTATTAGGTATATTAATTTCTAGTTTTCATTCTCTACTTTGACTCTTTTTGATTTAGAATATCAAGACCAAATTTGTATTATGAAAAGAAATTTGTCAGATATATTTTTTCTATTTCTGCAGTTTGTATAATATTGGAATTAATTGCTTTGATAGAATTTGCTAATAAATCCATCTGCTCCTAGTATTTTTTTTTTACTTTGGGAGTTCATGTGTGGTTTGTCCAAATTCTATTTTCTGAGATTGGGTTTTTTTAAATTCTCTATTTCTTGCTTTGTTAATCTGGATATTTTATATGTTTGTATATAACAATCCACTTAACTTGGTTTTAATAATATATAATTGAGTAAAACAGTTTCTAATAATATCTTTTATTATTTTCTTCATTTGTTTTGAATTCCCCTTTAAATTTTTTTATATTGCTAATGAAAATATTGGTGTTAAAAGAATTCATTGCCTTTGCAACTTGGAATAGTGTGATATCACTGAAAGTGTAGTTTCCAAAATATGAATTAGCTCACTCTCCTCTTTCCACCCAGTTCTTTGTCTAGCTTATTGCAAACTGTCTAAGATATACATATCAGTGAACCAAATGAAATTATCTGCTGGACTAGTTGTATGTCATAATCTCAACAATATATATTTTTATTCACATGACTTTTCTTATTTATATCCCTAGAATTATAACTTATCTGTGGTTGTGGATAGCATTTGGGAGACCCAATAGTGTCCTATGGCTTGATGCAGTAAATAACACTGTCCTCCACAAATAGGAGCATTAGGAGATCCTCCTCCCCTATTGCATGAGTTCTTAACATGGGACCTATGAACATGTTTTTAAAATATTTTGATAACCATCTAATATGATTGCTTTCCTTTGCAGTCTTATGGATTTTGTTTTATATATTTAAGAACTGTTCTGAGAAGGGATCTGTAGGTTTTATCAGACTATCAAGAGGTGACTCAAAAAAAGATTAAGAACTTCTGATTTCTAACATCCATTTTCTATTTGGATTATGCAGGGTATCCTACATGGCACTGACAAATTATGTTTTGTGATCATATTTCTCTGTTTTGCATACTATTTATACTTGGGGGCAAAGTTGTCCTTTTGGTTGAATCTTTAAAAAATGTTCTATACTTCTAACATATGTATGAGACATCTTGTTAGTAGAGAGCCTTTAAAACAATATACTGCATTATTAAGTCAAATACTTTTTACATCAACAAATAATAAACATAATGCACTCTTTGTGTTGTCCACACCTAGGAAAAATGTCATATTCAAAGGTTAGCTGTTCTTTTCTAATGCTTTCATCAAGGATATTCTTAATACAAATCATTATGATACACATTTTTTAGTGAAAAAAAAGCAAGTAGTAGTTATCAATGTCTGATTGGATAGCACTTTTGTTGTTACATTTCCATTCATGATATTTGCTACTCTTTGGAATTGTACCCCTCTTTCAAATATTTTGAAACTAATAATATCTTTCAATTTGCACTGCATCTAGGATAGATTTTTTTTCTGTATTTTGGTTAGGTCCAACTATTCTTCCTGACCTCATTTTCTTAGTGACCATTTTTGCATCATATAGTACACTGAGGACTGAAAAGCAAGAATATAAATGTGATATTACAACTGATGAACGGTACTGCACAAAAAGCCTTACATAAGAATAATATTGGTTGTTCCAAGGAGCTATAGCACATACAGTGGCCATATGCTGGTAAAACTGTCTTAGAAGATAGGCTAAACCAAGCTGAGGGTAATCAGGAAGCCTTAAGCTCTTCAATGAGATAATGGGGTATTTACCCTCAAGCATGTGAAGACTTCCTCTAGCAGAATGAGTAGATAAGAGCACTTTGTTGCAATGTCCATGAAGGTGGCTGAAGCAGGCACTGTGGAGCTCTTAGTGCCTGGTCAGACATTGAAGATGCCAAGATCATCCACTGCATCAGAAGGTCATCCACTGCATCAGACACCATCTCCACTTGTCCTGACTTTTGTCTTGCCACTGGACTTCAATGCCTCTGGAAGAGAGTGAGACTGATGGCTGTGTAACTGCCTCACTTAAATACAATCCAAATGCAAATTAAAACATCACTTTCTTCATGTATTCATAAAAAAAAGAAAGAAAGGACAAATAATAGTATATTGAGGCCTGAAGTATTAGGATGAGGGGAGATATAAAGAGCATGGACTAGACTTTCTGGGGGAATAGGGAAGTTCTACTGAAATGATTGTATCTAATCAGGAAGAATGTTCTCTGTGTCTTGCTTTGTAGGCTTAGAGACTCTGTATTATATTTTTCAGAGGGAATATGGAATCAAGGGCCTTGACAAGTCATACTGTGTGCTAGGTGATATCCTTTTGCCTCCATAAACCCTATGAGATTTTTCTCTGGCCTCAATCTGCTCTGATTCTTGCTCAGAAGCTGTGGTCTAAGGTCTTACCCATCGAATTTCTCTTACGTCTGCTTCTTGACCCCAGATTTTATTAATCCAGAATGCCAGAATTCTTAGCTTTTATGGTTTTGATGGTATTTTTCTTTCAATTAGTCTTTTACCAATGGCTTTCCAAAGGCTTTCTGCATTCTCTAGAGGCAACTTGGTGGCATGACGGATAGAATTCTGGGATTGGAGTCAGGAAGACCTGAATTAAAAATCTTGCTTCAGATATTTTACAAGCTATGTAATTCTGGACAAATTACTTAACTTTAGAATTTTTTTTAATCTATAGAATGTGGTTAATAGTAGCATTTTCTTCCAATGGCTATTTTGAGGATAAAATGAGACTTTATGTATTACATAGTAATGAAGTAGAGTTACTACAAAAGTAACTCTAGTGGCTGCTTTAGAAAATACACAAATAAATCAGATAAGCATTAAGGAAATTAAGGCTTGAAGAAAAACAAATGTGATTTCATTGGAAAATGTGGAGAGGAATGGATCTGCCAGACTCGTCCCTAAATTTAAATTTAATCTCAAGTGAAAAATAAAAAAATGAAAACAATAGGAGCCCTTCCCGTCTTTCCAAGTAGGTAGTGAGTTCATGAGATCTGACAGTTTGCTCAAGTGTCCTTTTTTTTTTTTACTTTAGGACAAAAATCAGAATTAGGAAATGAAAGCACCCCATTGGACTAAAGAGGCCTTGTCTCTGGCAAAGTAGTTCATATTTATGTGTCAACATTTTACTAGAAGTCTCTTCTACCCTTGCTCCAGGGTTAGATATCATTGAACTAGAGTAAAACTGTCTTTCTCAGCCCTAGTCATTATGACACATTGTCACATTGGACAGTAACCCCATTACTCTTTGCCCCTTCAGGGAACCTTGCCTTTGTTCAAGTCCAAATTTGTCAAATCTCCTGTATGATCCTTCCAGAATCATTGGGTGATGAGTTGAATGACGGATTCAACCAACAATTAATTTACATTCTGTGCTAGGCACCCTGTCAGACAAAGAGGAATATAGAACCAAATGGGAGATAGTGTTCTATAGAGGAAAGAGTTCTGACCTTGATATCAAGAGACCTTCATTTGAATCTTGCTTGCCTCATGTGATTGCTAGATTTGTGACCATAGAAAAGTCACTTAATTCTTGTGAAGCTCTTTTTCATCTGTAAAATGGCAAAGATACTTGTACTATAGTGCTAACTGTGTTGTGAGGAAACAGATTTAGAAACCTTAAATCCATTTATAAATTATTATTAATCTCTCATCTCAAGTAGCTTATGACCCGATAGAAGAGATAAGATGTTCAACAAACATTTTATTCATTCAATAAATATTTATTTAAAAACTATGATTTTCAAGTCACTATAATAGGGTTGTTCTAGGCACCAGGGGCACAAAGATAGATAATGATTAAAAAACTATGCTGTCCAGAAAATTAGTGTCAAAATAGGCTAACTTGCGACACTGATAGATTAGAGCATGTTTAGGGAGGTGCAAACAGGATTGGATATAGATAATTTAATACAGAGATGGTAGGCAGTTAGGTGACACAGTGGATAGAGTACCAGATCAAGAGAAAGGAAGAAATCTTCCCAAGTTCAATTCTGACTTCAAATACTAGCTGTGTGATTCTGGGCAAGTCACTTGACCCTGTTTGCCTCGGTTTCCTCATCCATAAAATGTTCTGGAGAAGGAAATGGTGAACTTATCCAGTACTCTTTTCAAAATGATTGGAAAATGATTGAACAGCAGCAATGACAAATGTAAAGATGGAAATGGTAAAGAAGGAACTGGCAATATTTAACCTGGCAAGACAAAACTTTGGGGAACGTGACTGAGCATCTGAAACACTGCCATGTCAAAATAGCCTTGAATTGTTTGCTTGACTTCAGAGGGCGGCCTTAGGAGCAAGAGTGAATGCTGAAGAAAAAATAGATTTCAGCTTGATATGAGAAGCAAATACCCACACCGAAATCTCTTCTGATCAGTTAGAGCTGTGCATCAGTGAAATAAGTCATCTTAGGAGGTAATGGATTCTCTCTACCTCACTGGAAATCACCAAGAGGAGACAAGTGACTATGTCAGAGATATTATTGAAGGGATCACTACTGTCCATGTACAGATCACATTAGATGATATTAAAGATCCTGTCCAAATCTGTGATTTTTTTAATCTATTGTTATGGAGGCAAGAGAACACAAGGAGTTAGCCAAATGAAATAAGCCTTGGTATAACCAAAGCTATAGTTCTAGATTAGTGGTCCTCAAACTTTTGGGCCCCAGGACTCTTATACATTCATAAAAGACACTTTCAAGGGGTCCATATGGTCAAAAGTATTTTCAAAATAGCACTAATACCATTTAATTTCTAATTAACTAAACCTCAGCATATATTTGCATAAATAAAAATCATTGGGGTTAGGGATACCAGTCAGTTGTGGAATCTAACATTTCAAGGAAATGAGTGAGTCCATTGGGAAACTGGACTGTCCCTTTTTAATGACAAAAGCTACGCTTTCCAATTAACTCAGTAAATACTTATGGAGAACCTATATTCAAGACATTGGATTCAATGCTGAAGATAGAAAAGTAAAAAAAAATTACCTACTCTTTCTAAGAACTTATATTCTTCTGAAGGAGAAGAGTTAATTTTTCCATCTTGAAATTTCAGAGTTTTTTCTTTATTTGCCTATTGTGTGAAAGACATTACTGGTCACCATTGTTGGGCTAGAGGCTTACCAATATGAATAAGAAAGTCATTAATTATGGCTTAGAGCTGGAAGGGAATTTAGGATTCATCCATTTCAAAGCCCTAATTTTATAGAAGAAACTGAAGTCTGATGAGGTTAAGTGACTTTCCCAAGGTGACACAACTTTTAAGTCTCAGGGCCCTCAGTTAGCTTACAAACTAGGCATACAAAAAGCTATACTGTGGTTATTACACAAAGAAAACCATTTCTATATTTTAAAGAGCAGAATATGGAAGTATCATGGGGAATTTCTAAAAAAGTACTGAAGGAGATCAGAGGAGGGAAAATGGTGGGAAAGATGGATCAGAGAGGCTTCATGGAAGAGGTGATACCTGAGCTGAGCCTTAAGAATGGGTTGGAATTGACCAGGCAAAGATCAGATAGGTTGGCTAGGGAGTATTCCACTTGGAGGGAACATATGAGCAAATGAATAGTATGTAGTTTAGTTTGGTAGTTCAGAATTATTGAAGAGGAGAAGACTAATGGGATGGAGAGATTGGGCTCATATTACAAAGGAGGTCAATTGCAAAGCTGCAAATTTGGGGAGGAATTTGTACTTTTATCCATAGACAAGAAGAGGGCACTGTAGTTTTTTGAGCAGCAAGGTGACATAAGAAGATCTAGCATAATTTAAGGGAGATGAACATAGTAGTGCTATGAAGAATGAATAGAAATAAGAAAAGTATGGATGCAGGGAATCAGTTTGGAGCCTTTTTTTTTTTAGCTATCCAGGTAAGAAGGTAATGAAGCCTTGAACTAGGGCTATGGCCACAGAAAAAAGAGGGGAGGGGTTGGTTGGAAGGGATATCATGTGGGTAGAGTTTAGTTGCTGCTTATGTGGAACACAGTGGTGGAAGGCTGTAGTGGGAAGGGTAGATTGAAGAGTGGGCTGGGAGAAGAAAGAAATAGCTTCAAGATTAGGTGACTAGAAGTTTGGTGGTAAGTGGAACCGATATATTTTAGGGAAACCAAGTGAAGGTTTTCAAGTTTTCTTAAAATGAGGCACACACCCTTACCAGGGAATAGTTAGTACAGTATTTGCCAAGAAATTAATTCTCAGTAATCAAACCTTCAATTTTTTTTTTTTTAGAATTACTCTTCTGTCCCTCATACCCCAGGCAGGAAACAAAGGGGAAATACAGAGTGTCCCTGATATTTTGTTTGGAGTGAAAAAGTTCAAAATTACAATGTGGATAAGTGAAAGACACAGGAGTGAAAACCACCCACATGCCTCAGGAATGAAGTCACTCAGACCCTTCCTCACCTTGAAGCCGGAAGAATTCCCTTCCTTCCTTTCCCTCCAGCCCCCTTTATTTTTGACAACCTCCTCAAGTCTTCTGTTGGAAAAAAGGAACAGGTCCCCTTCGATTAAGCTGTGTGAGAACCATGGACTTGGTCAGCCAGAATCCTTTGCCTGTAGTTGTCAACAAAGGCTTGTTTTACTAGGAACAATGACTACGCAGGTTTGGGAAGAGTGTTGTGTGCAAAAGATTTAATCAGTAAGCAGCTTGAGCCATACTCAAAATCTCTTTTACATAGTTATTTTGCTGTTTAGGGGCTATTGTGTTTCTGTCAGTTGGCACCATCTGAAAAAGGAATTCATCAGTATGCTGGGATGCTTCTAACATAGAAAGCTTGACTCAGTCTTTTTTTTTTTAAGTTCTCTTTAATCAGTTTCCACCAGTTTACAGCCTAGTTATTATTGCTGTTTAAGTACAGAAAAGTGATTAAATGATAATGATCTTGGTGCCTGTCCAAGATGACAGATTTTTTTCCCCCTGCTTCAGAAATATTGCAGTATCCTGATCATGGTGTTTAACACACACACACACACACACACACACACACACACACACAGAGAGAGAGAGAGAGAGAGAGAGAGAGAGAGAGAGAGAGAGAGAGAGAGAGACCTTAATCACACAGAAACTAGAAATGAGGGCTCCTGGCAATTGGGAGAGGTATACAGCTAGAGCCAATAGGACTAACTGGGGAGAATTCTTCTGTTGGATTTGGCTCTTATCAAAAGGGTTTAGTACAAGAAATTCCCTTAGCCTAATTCTTGCAGGGTTTTAATGACCAAGTAAAAGCCGTTGGAAACTAGGAATGGGGGTGGGGGAATAAGTGGTGGAAAACAAAGTTGGCCTTGAGGCTTAATGCCTCCTTAGTGTATGGGAGCCCCCTTTATTTGGGGATTGTCCATTCCTATTTTCAAATTCCATTGCTAAATATTCTCTCTCCAGTCCATACTTCTGTGTTAAAGGTTAGAAAAGGTGAGTGTGTGAGAGAAGTCTTTAGGACACTACTCATATTCATCCCAAGTATTTTACTTTATGGTGGACTCCAGGGAGATTTAATTAACACATCCACTGGGAACAAAACTCATTTTGAACAGAGTCAGTTTGTGTGTGGACAGGGTTGTGGGAACTTGCTGTCTCTTCAGAACCAGGCTGGGAGGAGAGGTGAAGGGGCAGTGGCACCATTTCAGGTAGATGACTCTCTGGGGAAGGAAGGCAAGGCCTGAAATGATCATGTGCATTCATTCTTGCCTGCACATCACTGGGAAGGGATGGGGAATTCTCAGGGAGGGAGAAAAGCAGTATAGACCTGAAGAAGAGGCACTATATTTGAAGACAGAGGACAAGAATTTAAAAGCTGGCTCTGTTTCTTACTACCTATGTGACACTGGGCCAAATACTTCCTTGGGTGCTTTTTTTTTTACAAAATGACCATTGAAGTAGATGGCTGCCTCCAAGGTCCTTTCCATATGAAATCTATGATCTTAGGATATCTAGGAAGTCTATTTCTCTTGCATTATAGGGAGTGATAATGGAAGAGCATGAATAAGTTAGTGGCAAGAAAGTAAAAAGAGTGGAAGCCTTCCTATAATGGAGACGTTCAGTAGGGAAGGTTCTATACCAATAACTTACATTTTTATAGATCTTTAAGGTTTATAAAGCACTTCCTGCTCAATATCTCTGTTAGTTGGATAGTACAGGGATATATCAACTATCCCTATTTTAAGAATGAAGAAACTGAGATTCTGATAAGTTGTGACCTGTCCATGGTTAATTTTTAATGTCCCAGCTTGGAAATTGAACCCAAGTATTCTGAGTCTAGGTCTAACATGCTTTCCATAATGCAACTCTGCTTCTCCATAGAGATTATTGATGCTACTGTTAATCAATTAGCCAAGAGAAAAACATTAATCAATATATTACTAATTTAAAAATTAATTAATATTACAGGCACTGTGCTAAATATTAGGATACCAAGAAAGGCAACAATAACCCCTGCCTTCAAGGACTTTATTATATTATAATGGGGGAAGGACACAACATGTAAATAAATCATTACAAGTAAGAAAAATAAAATCAACTGGTACACTGGATACAAGAGAATGGAAGCTAATATCTACAAGGAAGAGAGGTGGAATGTATTTCTTTTAAAAAAGTTTTTTAAACCCTTACCTTCTGCCTTGGAATCAGTGCTATGTATTGGTTCCAAGATAGAAGAGTGGTAAGGGCTAGGTAATGAGGGTTAAGTGGTTTGCCCAGGGTCACACAGCTAGGAAGTGTCTGAGGCCAGATTTGAACCAGGATTTCTAGGCCTGGCTCTCAATTCACTCAGCAACCCAGCTGTCCCCTCGGAATGTATTTCTTGACAAATTCAGTCACAGATTTTTCTTCTCTGGACATTGTTTCAAAATGTTTCTCTTCCTTGTTACCAGCCCCCAATTCTCATGGAATCTTATAGAATTTAGTAAGTATAAATCATTAAACAGGTCAAGTGATGTGAATATGGGTCCATATAATGTTTGAAGTTCATTTTGTTTGACCAAGTGTTGTATAGACAGCTATTACTTCCAAATTTACTTGAAGGATCAGTGATGGTGTTGGAGGGGATCACCCTTCACTTGTGCAAATGGCAACCCTTCCATTCTTTAGCAGATAGTCTTGGTGATTTACTGTTATTAAAAAAGAAGATGAGGAATGTATCATATGTAGAGAGCCTTGTAAAATCTTTAAAGTGCCATATAAATGCTAGATGTATTTTATTATTATTATGATTACTATTTTCTGGTCATGAACTTAATTTAGCTGGGTCTTTTGAAAAAATAGGTGTAGTCTGTTGCTGGTTGTACACCTAAAACCCAAAGTTTCTGTTCTGCTGGATAGTCTTCAAAGTCTTGGGATCATTTCCACATTACAGTGAAGCACTGAAGAAGGATGTTAATTCAACTCAGCCCAACTCTGCAAGCATCTCTTAAGTCCCTACTGAATGTATGATGCTATACTCTACATCATAAGAGTAATTAGACTATGATGAGATGAAAATAAAACATTTTCCCCATCATTTCCATTGACTTTAAAAATAAATCCTATTCAGACTAGAATTATTTTAAAAATTGGTGCTACTAATTAATATATGATCATTGAACTTTATAAAGACTCATAGAGAACATCTAGTATATTTTATATTCCTCCATTTAATAAAGAGGGAAACTGTGGCCAAGAGAGGGAAAGTGATTTTTCCAAGGCTATGTTGCTTATAGATAGTTGAATTATAATTTGCATCTAGAGCCTCTCATTGTAAACTGGTTTTTTTTAAGTGCATGATCCCATAGTGGGGTTGTTGTGTTAAGCAAAACCATTGTATTTATCATTAATTTAGTTGTGGGTTGAGGATGGAATTGGGTGGTAGCTTACAGTAAAGAAGAATGACCAAAAGGTCTCCTGTGCCAAAATATTTTACTCAATGTGTTCTCAGTGATTAGAATGCAAGCTCTTTGAGGGCTGGGACTGTTTTTTGCCTCTTTTTGTATCTCTAGCACTTAGCAGAGTACTTGGCACATAGTAGGTGCTTAATATTTATTTTTTAAATGGATTGGCTATTCATTTTGATTAGCAAGTAAATTATAGTTAATTTATGAAATTATGAAATAGGAGCAAGCCATGCTTGGTTCTCTGGGTACTCACTGGGAAAGACTATGATGGCAATGGGAAACAGGGCTTTAATCATACTTTAATAAGGCACTGAGGTTATGATGGCAAATAGTACAGAAAGTACATAGACACATAGCAAAAAAGGTAAAGAAGTAGATGGCTTTGAGGCAGGGGAGAGGACAGTAAGGCAAAGGTAGGCAACATGAGGAAGAGGATAAGGAGGGGAGAGGCAGAAAATATCACTCATATATCCATTTATTAAAGTTGGAAACATTAGATAGCATGGACCTGATAAAGATGGAAGAGTCCTTGAGGGAGAGCAGGTGTCTAAGCCCTATTTATATAGATAGACTTTTGGGGGGAATAAATTCATGCCCTCTAGGGGTTAGTTCATTAACATATCCAAATCATTTCAACGTTGCCAGTAAAATGTTAATATGAACATGTTTGCATCTTCTCAAAATTATCAAAGCCATTTGGTGATCTTCTGGTCTTTATTGTGGAGATCTGGAATTTGTCTGGAATTTATATATCATAGGATCAAAAGGTGCTGACAGCAAAGCTATAGTTCCCTTGATTCAGCATATATTACCAGGATGTGAATTTTGGTTAATATGTTATATAATTTGTAAATTATGTTCCTTTGAGATGGTTCATATGAAGCTTCCTGGTTCTCCTTTGCATTCTTACTTCTTATTATTGTTTCTTTATACTGACTAGTTATGAACTTTATTCTGACTACAAAGGAGGGGATGGTCAGGGGAAGAACAATATACAATTTTAACACACCAAAGCTATTCATGATCCATCTGCTTAAGTAAATGACAACCTAGTTGAAATCTTTCTTCTTGAATATGAATCAAATATTAGGGAAGAGAAGAGGAGAGATGAAGGGAGAAAGATAAAGAAGAAATTTGAGCCAACTTAATTCAGATTCCAACTCTTTTTTTATATTAATCATGATAAATTACTCACATTTCAGTAGTGCATGGAAGTTTACAAAGAAAGCACACAATGATCCTTTGCTGTAGTCGTGTTATTATTTCTCATTCTACAGATGTGGAAAGTGAGGCACAGAGAGATTATATGACTTTGCAAAGTCACAGAATTATTAAATGTTACAGTGATGCTTTGAACCCAAACCTCTAGCTGCAACATCCAGTTTTATTTCCATCATTATATAGTTGCCCAGGTCATCAATCTGTGTCCTCCCAGAAGACCTTTCACTCGGTTTTCTGTGCTATTTATAAGGTACTCTTATTGCAGCAGTTCTGAACATAGAGGATCTGATTTCCTCTTGTGGTTAGCTTGATTGGGCAAAGTTTAGAATGGGCCTCTTAGTCCTACCTTGAATGTAAATGTCAACCTCAAGTATCGTTTAAAAAGAATAATATTAGGAAAGAAGCAAGTTTCCAGAAATTCTCCTCAAAAACCAGTTTTCAAAGGATGTGACATTTGATATGATAGAGCGTTAAGTATAAACTTCCTCTTTAGCTTTTAGATGTATTCTTGCAAAACAGCTAAATACTCCTCATGAACCATTTTTTCTTTCTTTTTTAAAAAAATGACATTATTTTGGCTCAGGAGGCAATCTTCCTTCATACCAAGGTTGGAATTTCTAAAACAATAACAAAAATACAAACAGTTTATTTTGTAAAAAAAAATCCCAAACAATTTCTAAATTAATAAACTACAATTTCAGAAATATTCTTGTCCTGGACAACTTCTTAGGATGTCTCCAGGACTGTTGGATCATAAAAATGCCCCAATTGCTTCTTGTTTTCACTATAGGCTTCAAGTAGCCCATAGTGGAATAAACTGGTTGGCATTTTGTCTGAGCTCAGAGCCTGAACTTTGCCTAATGACTTGCATTAGGGTTTATTTTAAGATACCCAAAAGACTGAATTCATCAGCCACATGCAAATATCACTAGCTATTGAGCTGAACTTTAAATGGAGTATTTATTTCATCATTATCTTCTGAGAGATTTTTTCTTTGCCCCTGTGATCTTAGAGGAAAGGGATGCTTTTCCTTCTTTTTCTGTCTTTTTGGGAAGCATATTTTTTGGGCTTTTGGCATCAACAGAATAAAGATCTACTGTAAGGAAATCAGAAAAAAAAATTCCTTTCAGTTCTCTGTTTTCAGCAATAGGTGGCACCAGCCATTTCTGTATTGATGCTGGATATAGACAGATACATCATCATTTTTATCATTTTTCATTTCATGCTGCTGTCTCTGTAAATGTCTAAAAGCAAAGAAATGTCTTCCTGCAAATCTAGCTTCCTTTACATGTAGACATTCATGTCTGAATTCTGGCGAGAGTGACAGGTTGGTGAACCATCTCTGTTGGAGACTTTATGTGGAGTCCTGCCTAAATGCATGGGATACCCATGATCCCTTTTGACTCCATGATGCACTGAACTTCCACCTCCAAAATCCCAGGGCATTTGTATTATGGTGCCCTTAGTATCATTCATGGTACATAGTAGGTGCTTAATAAATGTTGGATTGATCCATTGTGAACATTAGTGTCCCTTTATTTAGTCAACAGACCTGGGCAATTCATTTAACTGCTCGGAGTTTCCTTATCTATGTAATGGGGATTGTGCTATTTATATTACTTACCTTGCAGGGTTTTTGTGGGAAGAATTTTCAGACATTAAAATGCTATAGAAAGGTGAAATGATGAGTTTAGAAGCATGGTGTGTGTTGTATTTCTTAGAAGATAAACACATTTCCTTTGGCTCTAAATAGGGTAAGCACAAGAACCTGCAGAATGACTTCTGTCGATTGGATTCACATCTATGTTAGAAGTTCTACTAGATGACCTCTGAAGTGACTTCCATTGCTAAGATTCTTTGATTCCAGTGAACACTGGGAACTTTGGGCATCTTTGGGGGAAAAAAGCCATATTATTATAAGCTTGCCATAGCTCTTTCCATATTCAATATCCCCAACAGTCAATACCTGAAAATAAACAAAATTGTAAGGAAGAGGCATAGGATAGCCACTTGTGTATGGATGGGTGAGAGCAATCAAATTGCTGAAACCACAGACTCTTTTAAGTACTGTTTCTGAGAGCAGAATTTAACTCTTTATAAGGACACTCTTACACTGACTGAACAAATATTTTGAAGTATATCTCCTATGAATTTGGTTGAAACTTTGGTGTACCAAGGATCAAATGTATGGCTCTTACATAAGTTATTTTTAGAGTTGTATATAATCATAGTTTCAACTATTATTACCCATATGTGCATGACTCATATATCTTTGATCAGGTGTTCTTAACCTTTTTTTTTTTGTCATAGAACAATTTTGGAAGCCCAATCAATCTTATAAATTTCTTCTCAGAATAATATTTATTTTTAAATGTATATAATAAAAAGCTAGGTTTACTAAGAAAAAAAGTCATTTTGAAGTATAATTATTAAAATATAAAAAGCAAAAAAATTCATATACAAACTAAAATCTGTCTGTGGCTCTTGTGAAGGGCCCTTGCTCTAGATCTTCATCATCAAATGCTTCCTACATCTTTCTTTGTAACTGCTTCTCCTTGTGGGAGCTGGGGAATGGAGGAGGTTCCCCCACTGATGGTATATATTCCAAAGACTAAGAGAATAATAGGCAGATCGAATGGAATAAGACTCTAAAATAAAGATAGCCTGTGTCCTTGTGTCCTACACAACTTTGGCCATGCAATATCTCCCTGTGGACTCCCACATCATATTTCCTTGTTTCTAATTCCTCACTATCTAAGTCCTCTGCTCCAGTTTCCCTTAACCTTGCCCTTACCTTCTATTTCTTTTAACATGAATTTCCCTGGCATGACTTGGCCTCTCAGGCATTACCTGTCTAGCTCAAACGGTTGACACTTTCCAACTACCTCATGCTTACCCCACCATATTATTGAATATTACAACCTAAAACTAATTTACTAAAATAACTCATCTCCTTTTCTACAATTCAGATCTTTTCCCTTACCTATTTTCACCATCATTGAGTCACTTAGTCTTGAAAACTTCTAATCATTTTTTATTTGTTTTTCTTCTGCTCTCTTCTATTTCTCATTGGCCTTTGAATATTCCTTCTAATAATTCCTCTCAAACCTTTCTTTTCTTTTTTGATTGCCCTTAGTTCAAGTCTTCATCACTCTGGGTATGTATCATCACTAGAGTCTCCAGAAATAGTTTCATTGTCTCTCCATCATTCAATACATCCTATATAAATTCATCTTAAAGCCTTCAATAGTTCCTTATTCCTCACAGGATGAAATCCAAACTCTTTAGATGGGTCCTCAAACTTTCCGAACTTACTATTCTAGCTCTAGGGTTGGCAATTGAGATGAGTACCATACTTAAAGAGATTCTGGCAATATCAATGGCTTGAGCTTTGATGGAGAAAAAGTCAATGTGTAATAAGGGATAAAATTGATGATTCTACCAATGAGTGCTAAAAATGGGTTCCTCTTTTCTTTTTCACCCCTTCTCCAATTCCATGTTGTTTATTTTATCATTTCCTTTTCCCTTAAAGACTGTAGAGATGTTTATGTAGACATAGTTTCTTGTTTTGATATCTGAAGGATCTGGAATTTCATGAGAATGGGAGATAACATTTTTTTTGAATGAATGAATATACACTGCTAACCTCCATTCTTTAATAAAGAACTTTATGAGTTTCTATGGCCAAAGATAATCTGTCAATTATTGCTAATGTGGTGATGAGCCTTTATAAGATAAACTATTTCTTGGGAAGCCATCTTTGAGTCTATACTTGAAACTTTCATAGTTAGGAAGGGCCTGCCAGTACAAGTACTCTACTGGTATAGCCTTTGAGCATTCAAGGTCATCTGCATAGCCTAGTAAAGAAGGCTTATTTTTACTATAATTAAAATGCTTTAGTCTTATAGGATCACAGAATTAGAGCTGAAAGGGATTGAAGAGATTGTCTAATCCAATCCTCTCCTTTTTGTAGGTGAGGGAACTGAAGCCAAGAAAAATTAAGTGACATTACTTAAGGATCCAGAAGCAATAAGAAGCAGTCAGTTGAAATGAATTTATTTAGAGTTTACTAGATGCTGGATTCTGTGCTATTCTTTGAGGTTATAGAGGGAGGCAAAAAACAACAACAACAACAAAAACAAAACAAAAACAGACACTGCCCTCAAAACCACCACTGCCCAGTAGTTTGCATTTTAATGGGAGAAAAAAAATACAAAAAAAAAGTATCTACAGCATCTATTAGAACTCCAACCCAAATCCTTTGCTTTGAAATCTGGTATTCTTTCTATCACACTATGTGTATGTGTACACATGGATGGCAATAAAATGTGTGATTTCTCTCTGTTTCATACTCACTTAAAGATGACCCAGGCCTCTGAATCTGAGAAAGGAGAAAGAATTTTGCTTGCTTTTAAATATGAATGTTTCTTGTTTCTTGGGAATTCACTTTTAGGCTATACTGTGAAGAACTGATCAAAAGGATCCAGAAAGCAGTCCAGTTTTTTTTTTAAACTTGATCCTTACTTAACTCAATCCACTCCATGAGAGCAATGTGGACCACATTCCTCTCTGATAGAGTGCAATCCTAAATAGAACTTTAGGTACTGTAAATTTCCATAGAGAGGAGCAGAGAAAATGGCTCAAGTGTTAGGGTTTCAAAGGATTTTCTTACTGGGATGTAGGAATCATGCAAATCAGAGAAAATAGAGAAAACACATGATATTACCCAGATATCCCTTCCCCATCTCAACTTTTCCCATTGTGGTTTCAATATGTAGAGGGCTGGCATAAGAAATTAAATGGGAATTTGGGGAGAATACTGCAGAGGCCACAGACAATATGAGAAGCCCAGAAGAAGACACAGAAAAAGTTTAGAAACTCAGCAATGCATAAAATATATGTATAGTATTATATCAATATATTTTATTTTTTAATGACATAAGTAAACACATTCTTTTTTAAGGCTAAACTAAACAAAAAAGTTGAAGTTTGCGAAAAGAACACAACACCCAAAGGCTAGAAATGTAGAGGTATCTTAAAAGTTTTCTTAATTCATAAATGCATATATGGTACTGTAAACTCCCCATAAAAGAAAAAGAAAAAATCAGACTTCTTCTTTGGTACAATGGGAAGGTAATGAAATTGTATGCTAATTATCCAGGTCATGTGGGTGGCATTCCCCTAACCCCTGAGATGTGGAAGGGATACCTCTGCGTGTATATCTATATATCTATATATCTCTATATATAAAGTGTTTATATATATAAACACTTACTTTCTGTCTTAGTATCAATTCTAAGACAGAAGAGCAACATGGGCTGGGCAGTTGTGGTTAAGTGGTTTGCCCAGAGTCACACAGTTAGGAAGTGTCCGAGGCTAGATTGGAGCCCAAGACCTCCTGACTCAAGGCCTGGCCCTCTGTCCACTGTGCTAACTAGCTGCCCTAATAAACTAAATAATCAAATATATAAATAAATATAATATATATGTATGTACATATGTATGCAAATTCATTTACTTATTGCTCACAAGTGAAAGGCAAAGTTTAAATGTCTAATCTGTTTCTTGATAAGTCTGAACATATCCTAAGATATGATTGCTCTGAATCTAATAAATGGGAAAGAAGGATTGACAATTAGGAACTGGGGTTCTAGTTGTCATTCTGTCATGGGCTTTAGTGTTTATTATTAACTTGATTAAGTCCATTTGCTTTGATTATGGGTGTCAGTAGGAAAATATTAATTTAGACTGTATTGTACTGCTTAATTTAAGTATGAGCATTACAGAATCCTTTTTTTCATTCAAGAATTATTTTATTTTTTAAATTTTTTAACATCTTCATATCTGAATATTCTCATCCTTCTTCCATTCCATCTTTAGTAACATTTAAGAAAAAGAAAGAGAGAACCAAAAGAATGGCAGAAAAGCAGTTGATGAAAACTAATACACAAACCAATTAATTCTGGGCATTGTGGCACATTCATAGTGCCTTATCTTTGCAAAGAAGGGAGTGTGTGTATTTTCTCATCTCTTTCCCTGAGCTATATTTAGTCACTGTGTCATTATAATTATATAGCTTTCTTCAATAGGCATTTATTAAGCACCTACTATGGGCCAGGCACTGTGCTAGTTGCTGGGGAAAAAAGGAAGTAATTAAACAGCCTCTATTTGTGAGGATTTAAGAACATACACATAGATGGACTGAGATGGAGTATATATGCAATATAATCCATATTTCTCTCTATATAGAAATTATCCATAATATAATTTCTATATTTATACATTTATCTGTCTCTCTATCAATCTAGGGTAGAAACAAAGTAGTTTCCAGGAACACAAAGCATTAACAACTAGAAGGGGTGGGGGATCAGATAAGTCTCTTGGAAAAGAATATACTTGAATTGAGTCTTTTAAAAATAAAAACTTCCTACCTTTTGTCTTAGAATTGATGCAAAGTATTGATTCCAAGGCAGAAAGGCAGTAAGGTATAGTCAATTGGAGTTAAATGGCTTGCCCAGTATAGTCAAAAGGTATAGTCAGTTGGAGTTAAATGGCTTACACAACTATGAAATACCTGAGACAGATTTGAACTTCAATCTCTAGCCTGGCTCTCATCCATTGAGCCACCTAGGTGCCCCTTGCATATGGTCTTAAAGGAAGTTAGGAATTTTTTCTTTTTTCTTTTTTGCTGGTGGTAGTGGTAGTGGTATCAGAATGGGATTGGGGGAAGATTGGGTCTCAATTTCCTATCTTCTTCATCCTTCCTTACAGAGCCTGGTGATACCTACCCTTGCTCTTAAGGGCACACTATGTTGGACTAGATCAATTTCAGTCCTACTGTAACTCAGAACTTCTAAATTGAAATAATCCAGTCTTGGCTTCACTCAGTAGCAGGGATTATAGGTAATGAGGAACCATGTCCAGCCAAAGTTTGGAATTCTAAGAGGTTAAAGTTAGAAGCATTTGCATACCAGGCATTTAAGGAAGGCATGGAGGTAGGAGAGAGGGAATGTTCTTTCTTTGTGAGCTACAGCCAGCAGGTCCATTTTGCTGGAATGTAGTGTGGCACTTTAAATATCAAAGAAATGGTTTTGTAGTTTAAGTGACTAAGATTTCTGCAAGAACACTGTCTTAGTCATATATATGCTTTAAGACTATCAATTTGGCAGTTGCATGGAGGAGAGATTGTAGTGGGGACAGGTTTGGGAGCAGGAAGACCTTCTAAGAAACTCTTGGAATAGTCTATGAAAGAGACCACAAGAGCCTAAACTATTTCAGTGTCTATATGAATAGACAAGACTTGATAATTTTGGCAGATTGGATTATGGGAGAAGGGAAAGTGTAGAACTGAGAATTTGTTGTAGATTACAAACCTGAGTAGAATTATGATGTTATACTTTTTGGGAACTTCAAGAAAAGGGCAGATTGGGAAGGAAATATAGAGTTCAATATTGTACTAGTTAAGCATGAGCTGACTTTGGGATACACAGATGGAAATATTCAATAAGACCTTTATAATAAAAAGAATTCATGGGAGCTGGTCAAATTAACAAGAGAACAAGAGAGGGAAAATAAAGGGGTCCAGAGAAGAGCATTAAGGTACGTAAACAGTTGGATATAGAATTTGAGAAGGAGAAGACAGAGAGGTAGGAGAGCAATAACATGAAACACAAAGGAGGAGAGACTCAAAAACCAGAGGGCTAGAGGTGTAAGGAACTTTAGAAATTATCTAGTCTAATTCCATTATATAGAGGGGGAGACTGAGGATCAGAAAGGTTGAAAAGAACTTTTCTAAAGCTACAGAGAGCAAGACTGTGATTTGAACTGAAATTTTCTAAAAACTTAAAACCATTGTGATAGCATAAGAATGGATCCTAAAATAATTGATAGATTTACAGGTTTTTAGAGGTGGGAGGGACTTTACAGATCATAAAGTCCAAACTTCTTATTTTACAGAGGAAGAAATTGAGTCCCAGAAATATTATGTGACTTCTCAAATAGCAGAATTGGAAATAGAATTTGGCCAAGTCTCTCTACTCTCAGGCCAGTGTACTTTCTATTACACATAATTTGCTAACATTTTCTGAGCTTGAAACTGATATGTGATACAACTATAAAAATCTCTATTTTCAATTCTGGCCAAAGTTAGAAGCTTTATTAAAGATTCAAATTATCTTTACCTTTGTAATCAATGCATGTTAATAAAATTATAAAATGTTAGAACTGAAAGAGATTTTAGTGATTTAGTTTACCTCCCACTTGTTTTACAAATGAAGAAACTGAGGCTTAAAAGGTTACATTTGATGTCTTTTCTCTCACCACTCAAATTTATGCTTCTTATGATGAATAGACGATAGTTTATTCATGGTTCCAGAGTTCAGGTTGTCAATCTTTCCCCTTCTCATGCATTTAATAATTTTAGTCACTTGGAAATTAAGAATACTTGAACTCCATGACTCTTTTTCAGATGTGGTTGAAATAATGTTCAAAGTTGCTGAGGTCACCCTCACCCTCAAGGAACAGCTAATGAGATCTTCCCTTAGGTTAGACTGGTCTAAATTTCATGGACCACTACTGAATTCATTTCAGGAGGCCTGGTGACTCAAACAGCAGTTTATATACCCTGAATGACTCTTCTCTAGCAGCCCACATGAAAGCATTTATGTTTCTGGTTAGGTTGCAGGAATGAGTTTTCTTAATGCCATCACTGAATTCCAAGGATGAAGAAAAAAAAATTACTCATGCATTTTCTAATGACTAAAAAATTTTCCAGTGTCTCGGCTGTCTAGTTCTCATCATGTAGCAGTTCCATTACCAAATCGTCATTGGTATAATTTGAGTAGCAGGCAGGTATTACTTAGAAAGACCAACTAAATAAAAAATCCAAGCCATAAATTCCAAGACAAAATTGCAGAGTAAACTCTTTTGAGAGGCTCCCTTTATGATGCTAACTAAAGTACCAATTATATGTTTAACTTTTGGCCATACAAGATCATACTGTGCAGAACATTAGTGAAGATGAACCTTCCAGTACTGGGATGGTTTGGTCATAGTGTGAGTGTTTTATATTCCTGGGAAAGTGGAGTAGGCTGCTGAAAAATGACCATGACCAAAGACACCATTCTGGCTTTTGTCAAGTAGGTCGAGCAGGGGTGGGTAAGTTTTACTGATGTGTTTTGGTTTTTTAAACACCCATCATTTCCCAGTATACTCTATCTTCATTAACAGACATAGCAAGCCCCCCACCCCCTTTTTTGTAACAAAGTTAAAACAGTTAAGTAAAAACATCTAAATGCTGATAGCACATGTGTCTTTTTTGTATCTGTAGTCTACCCGCTTTCTATAAAAGAGGAGGGAGACATTACTTGTCCTTTGTTTTCTGGGTATAAAATGAATACAATTAATTTGAGTTCAGTTGCTCTTTTGTGTTGTTCCTTTAGTACTGTGAACCCTTAACTCTTGTAGTTGTACACATTGTTCTGGTCCTGTTTACTTTTTTCTGCATCAGGGCATATGTTTTCCATGTTTCTCTTAATTCCAAATATTTTTCAATTCTTGTGACACAATAGAATTCCATTCCACTCACCTAGTACAATTTGATCATCCTTAATTAATGAGTATTCACTTTTTTCCTAGGGTTTTTTTTTTTTTTGGTTATATGACAATTATTTTGAATGTACCCTTTCTTTTTATCTTTGATCTTCTTGGGGGTAAACCTATTTTGCTTTTTCTTACTTCCCTCCTTTCTTCCCTCCTTCCTTCCTTCCTTTCTTCCTTCCTTCCTTCCTTCCTTCCTTCCTTCCTTCCTTCCTTCCTTCCTTCCTTCCTTCCTTCCTTCTTCCTGTTCTGTTTTTTCTTCCTTTCTTCCTTCCAGTGTTTCTTCCTTCCAGTGTTTCTCTTCCTTCCTGTGTATTTCTTCTTTCTTTCTTTCTTTCTTTCTTTCTTTCTTTCTTTCTTTCTTTCTTTCTTTCTTTCTTTCTTTCTTTCTTTCTTTCTTTCTTTCTTTCTTTCTTTCTTTCTTTCTTTCTTTCTTTCTTTCTTTCTTTCTTTCTTCCTTTCTTCCTTTCTTCCTTTCTTCCTTTCTTCCTTTCTTCCTTTCTTCCTTTCCTTCCTTTCCTTCCTTCCTTCCTTCCTTCCTTCCTTCCTTCCTTCCTTCCTTCCTTCCTTCCTTCCTTCCTTCCTTCCTTCCTTCCTTCCTCTCTCCTTTTGCATTGGTGACAGGAGGTAAAACATATTTTTACATAAGCAAGAAATAGCCTGAGAGGAGGGGCTTTCACACTCATCCAGGCTGACTTTCCATCTTTGCCCTGCTCCTCCCACATTCTGCAAGTGAAAATGTTGATACTCAAGAAGGCTGTGTGTGACTTGCCCAAGGTCATCAAAGCTAGTTAGAGGAGCAACTGGAACAAAGAGCCAAGGTCTTTCAGGGGCCACCAAATGAAAATAATTTATTCTGAGCTCTTCCTGGACTGAGCTTTTTGCACTTTCATTTGCAACAGTATCCACCATTTGATCCTTTCAACACTGAACAAACTAGCAGTAACTTTCTAACCATCTGTCTCAAGTATACCTTTTAAGTTTGGCAATGCATCCCTGTGATTTTCCAAAGAACACCAAAGAATTATAGAATTGATTCCATTCAGGGAAAGCTTTTTGGTGCATATGGTTTGCTTTTCTTTGTCCTTGTGGAAATGACCGTTGGTCTATAAAACTGGACTTGAAGTCTATTGGGAGAGAAAAGGTCCTTTCAAGGGATTAAAAAACAACCAAAAAAAATTATTGTTGTACCACTTGGAATAATCTCCCCAAAAGCTGTCATCCTCCAGGCTTTCTAATCAAACTAGTACCCTGGAAAAGTGGAAGAATACGGACTTTCAAAACAAAACAAACTCAAACCTTAAGTATGAAAAATATTTAAACTCGAAGAAAAGGCTTAGCTAGGAATTTAGGGGAGGTTTGGGTCAGATCTTATAACACACTTATTTGCCCAAATCTCATGGCATGTTACTGCCAATAGGAGCAAAGCTGGTTCAGGAAGTTCCAGTGGTATTCTAGATACCAAACAAAACAAACACATAGTCCTTCACTTCAAAGAACTTTAGGTCTGCCATGAAAACAAGCAGCAGTCCAGGTGTCTAGGAACTTTTAAAGAAGCATCGGGCAGTAATAGTGGAAGTGCGGGACCTGGTTTCTGATGCATACTGGTTGTGTTATCCTGAGTAAGTCACTTAAACCCTCTCTCAGACACAGTTTTCTCATGTTAAATGGAATTGGTGATACTTCAAATACCTACCACACTGTGCTCTTCTGAGGAAGGTGCTCTGGAAATATCTATGAGTTATTATTATTATAAATAAAAGAAAGAATGATAGATCTAGAATGAATCAGGAAAGAAGTCTAAAAGAAACCAAAATGAGCTTGTATTTAAGTGGCTATTGTGTTCAGAGCATTGGGAGAGATACCACATTTTTATTCAATCTTTTATTCCTCAAGCCTGTAGAGATCCTTCTGTATGGATTAATGGCCCCTGTTCTGTGTGAGTTTGATATCACTGTCATAGAGAATGTCAGTCCTGATGCCCTAGTTATTAGTGATCTCTCCTTCCCAAATTGTTTTGTATTTACTTGCCTGTTTATATGTTGTATTCTCCAGTTAAATGTAATGTCCTCAAAGGCAGAGACTGTATTTTTTACTTTGTTACCTTTGTATTCTCAGCATCATCACTGTGCCTTAAGTATTTTGTTGTTTAGTTGTTTTGCAGGTGTGTAAGTAATTCTTTGGGACTACATTTGGGGTTTTCTTGGCAAAGATAGTGCAATGGTTTGCCATTTTATTCTCTAGCTCATTTTACAGATGAGGAAACTGAGGCAAATAGGGCTAAGTGACTTGCCCAGGGTCACATGGCTACTAAGTGTCTGAGGATAAATTTGAAATTGGGATGATGAGGCTTACTGACTCCAGAAATGGGACTTAATTCATTGAGCCACCTATCTGTCCCTGCTTTACATATAGTATACACATAATATATATTTTAAGGATTGAATGGATATGTGTATATATCTACAGATATATTTATATATATGGTTAATATAGTCCCTGTCTTAATGAAGCCTACAGTTTAGTAGCAAAATAGGATCAATATGCAAATAGCTATAATACAAAACAATATACATAAGTGCCTAACACGTACAAAGTGCCACATGAAGCCAAAGCTGGGAAAATATCACGGCCAGGTGGGAGAATCAGGGATAATTTCCCAAAAGTGATGAAATTTAAGTTTGGATAGAAAGAATGGACAGGAATTTAACAGAGGAGGAACCTGTGGTGGGGTGCACCATGAACAAAGCTAGTGAGGCAGAAAAGAAGGAATGCGTGAGGACTGGTAACATGTTTCATTTTATCTTGAACAGAAAACACTTGGAAGAGAATAGGGTGAGATAAGGCTGGTGGTACCAGATTGTGGAGGTAGGTATACTGTACCTTTCATTTCTATTCTTTGTGTTGGTTTTTTTCCATTGGATTTAGGCAGATCCTCCATTTGCCTACTATTATAAAATCTTAAAATTGTAAGGAATATCAGAGATCCCGATGTCCGGAAATTCTTATACCCCACCCTTTTTGGTGTCATGGACCCCTTTGTCAGTGTGGTAAAGCCTGTCGATCACTTCTTAGAATAAAATCTTTAAATGCATAAGTAACATAGGGAAAATTACTAAGGGAAAAATGTATTCTAAACTATCTTTTAAAAATTTAAACACCTCAGACTTATGAGAGAGAATGCTATCTACCTCCAGAGGAAGAACTGTTGAAATCAGAATACAGATCAAAGCATATGATTTTTCACATTAATTTAATTTATTTGGGTTTTTATTTTGGGATTTTGGTTTATATGATTATTCTCTTACAAACTTGAATGATATGGAAATGTGTTTTGCATAGTAATACATGCATAACTCAGATTGAATTGCTTGCCAGCTTTTGGATCACATAACCTAGAAAACTTATGTAAAAATTTGTTATTACATAAAATTGATAAAAAATAAAATATTCTTGTAAACAAAAAAAATAATCATCTCAGATAAGGAACTCTTGATCTAGCCCAATCTTGGATATTTTCAGAGGTAGCATCTAAGAAAAGAAATTACTTGGTCAAAGTCATCTAGCTAGTTCTTGAGAGAAGCAGGAGAACCCAGGAATCCCAATAACCAATTCCATGTTCTTCCTTGTAATACCATGTGTCACTTCTTTTGTGGAGCAGAAGGAAAATGGATGTACTTCAAGGAAAGGGAAATTTGCAGACTAAATGTGGATGGGATAAATGCCAATACTTGTGGAGCACAGGTTTCCTTATTTTTTTCGTAAAAGATGCCTTTTTTTTAACACCAAGAGCAGAAATTGTCAGAGCTAAACTAAAGGCTACTGAAAAGTCACCCAGGCAGAGATAAAAGCATCTATTCATCTTGAACTGAGCACAGGCCTTGTGAATGTTCACACCCTGGTATGAGAAATGAAACCCTGCAAATTTTCCATGTTCTTGACAGCAAAAAAGAATTGATATGTTTTATCTCAAACATATGCACTTGCTAAGCCAATTTGTTAGGTATACAAACCCCAGACAAAACGTATGCAACATTTTTATGAGTTAAATTGTTAACATATGGCTGAACTATGGTACTTTCCCCTGAAGATTGTACTTTCAAGGCAGGGGTTTCTCCTTGCTCTACTTGACCTAGATGCCAGTTTAATTCTTTTCAAGGAGCACCATCTTTGTCCCCTAAATCATTAGAAAATTTGATCTTCTCAATTAGTGATATATGAATTAGTGATATATGATAGGATCAATGATTTTCTTGACTTGGTCACCATTTTTATCCACAGAAAGTCTTCTCAAATTGATGTGGCTGAAAAAGAAATCATCACATGGTGGGCAACCTGACGATGATAATGATAATGATGAGAATGAGGATGAGGATGATGATGATAAGCTTACCTAGGCTGGTCCTGTTATCAGGCTGTTATTTGAATCCTTTCCAGATTACTGGCACTCATCAAGTCAAGTATAGTCAGCAAGTATTTAGTAAACACAAAGCATTGTTCTAACACCAGAAGATACAAAGAAAAGCAACTATTTCCCCTGCTCTCAAGAAGCTTATAAATCTAATGGAGAGGCAGGAGAAGAAGGAGGAAACAGCATGCAAACCACTATGTAATAATAACAATAATAAGAGCTAAGATTTATATAGCATCTGTTATATTTGAAGCACTGTGCTAAATGCTTTACAAGTAACATTTCATTTGGTCCTCACAACCTAGGAGGTAGAGGCTATGGTTATTCTCATTTTTAAAAGTGAGGATATTGAGGCAAATAGAGATTAAGTGATTTGCCCAGGGCCATGTATCTACAAGGTGTTGGAGGCTGGATTTGAATTCAGGTCTTCTTGACTCCAGGCCTTGCATTCTGTCTAATGTGCCATCTATCTTCTCCAAATCAGATATTACTATATTTATGTCTCTATAGATTCCTATTTCTATACATAGAGATCTACATATATAGATAAAGCAAAAACTGAGATGTATAAATATATCAGTATCTGAAGAAAATATCTGATAAATTGGAGATGATTTCAGGGGGAAGACACTAATAATAAGAATGTTGTAGGGTATAGTAAGCAAAGAATTTGTTTCTGAGTTAGGAAGTCCTGGATTCAAATCCCACCCCTGATATATACTAGTTGTGTGTGTGTGTGTGTGTGTGTGTGTGTGTGTGTGTGTGTGTGTGTGTGTATTTTGGTCCTGGAAAGGTGACTTATCCTGGTGCCTCTCTAAGACTCTAGTGCTGATCTTTATTGGTAGAGGAAGGTTTCTTATGGGGGTTCTTTATGCCACCCCTTTTAGAATTTAGTAAAGTTAAATATTCTAAAGTTATACATCCTCATGCAATGGAATTTGAAATCTGACTGAAAAAACAAAAACAAGAACTCACTAGGGTTTGTGGGCTATTATCATGCCCTTCAAAATCTCAGGTTTACCTTCTTGCCAGAATGAGTTCCATGGACCATCAGGAACTGGCACAGGAAGACCTTCTGGGACAAAGACACCATCTTTTGGGCTTCCATTTAAGACAGAAGAGTAGGGGACTGCCTATTTCCACTTTCTGGGATCAAGAAGATCTAGGTTTGATTCTTGATTCAGATATTTATTAGCCATCAGTCCCTAAACAAGTAAGTTAATCTCCTTGCTTCTTAGTTTCCTTATCCATTTGATGAGGGAATTGAACTTGATGATCTCTAAGGTCCTCTTTTGGCTAATCCCTTCTCCTTTCAGGGGTGGTGTGATCAGGTAAAACAAATGCCCAAATTGCTCATGTCCAAAAATGTATGTCTCATTTTATGGTTCTGTGAGGTGGTGAGTACATCTCTAGTTGGAGGTTCTTGCAATACTATAAGACAAGGTAGGTAGCATTGGCCAATACAAATAATGCTGAATTTTTAGTTAATGGGATACACTTCAAATCTTATCTCTACCATTTTACTCCCTGTGTAAACTTGGCCATGTCAAGGTAACTTTTCTGAGTCTAAATTCTTTTCATCCATAAAATTAAGACATTGGACTTCATAACCTTTAAGGTTCCTTCCATCTCTATGTCTATTATTCTTTAACAAAACTTAAAACTTTTACCTTTTGTCTTAGAATTAATATTAAGTATTGTTCTAAGGCAGAAGAGTGGTGAGAACTAGACAACATGGATTAAGTGACTTGCCCTGGGTCACAGAGCTAGGAAATGTCTGAGGCCAAATTTGAATTCGGGTCCTCCTGACTCCAGACCTCGCTCTCTATCCACTAAGCTGTGTAACTGCTCCTAAGTTTATCATTCTTTGATGTTCTATCATAGAATAGATATGATTCTATTTTGTCAATAGCTCTGCCAATAAAGTGCAAGCATGGTATAGTCTATCAAACTAGGAAGACTCTAAGTGTAGCCCAATAAACAAGAGAATAGAACAATTTGGCTAAATCTGGATTGACCAAGAAGTGATGAAGTTTTAGGTTATGGAAGCCCATGAAATAAGTTCTAACATATTAGTCTGGAAAAACACCTGAATCTTTCTCCAAATATAGGCCGATTATTCCCGTAAAATGTGACTCATTTGAAAGGGGAAAAAATGAAGAGGCACATTCTGAGAAAAAATCAATCACTATTAGGTCAAAGTCAGGTTTTTATATATTTTATATATAGTTGGGTTAATATACTAAATATGAGAAATGGCAAAAATCTAAGAGAATGATATATTGACAGACAACATGGTGCATACATTTTAGGAAGAGAGTTTAATCATATCTAGTCCAAAGTCATATATCTTAGTGGTATCAAAAATCCAGAGTAGAATCAAGGTTTTCTCCTTCCAAATGTAGCATCCATTGCATTTTATTGTTTTCTTTGGTTGAGTGAGAGGAATTGGAATATTCCTTGATCCCACTTCCATTTCCAGCTTCCCTTACTTACTTTTCATCCTTTGAAGTTCATTCAGTCCATATTTATCATTAAATTAAGGTTATGATAGCTGTGTATTGACCTCTAGCACACTTTCTTTTTTTCATTCAATGAGTTTAGTTCCTGGCTCAATTTTTTCTCCTCTCCAATTCCTGCCCTTATTGTAAGAAACTTCAACATACACATTCATGATACTACTTCAAACACCTTAACTCTCAATTCCTCAACTCACTCATTTTCCATTTAGCTATCGAAATGGTCTTTTTAAAATATAAGGCTACCCATATTACCCACCCTTCCATTCCCTCCAACTCTGTAAACTCCCATGACTCCCTACCATTGCTAGGATCTTTTACTTGCCAGAACTGTCTTTTAGCTTCTTTGAAGAATACTTTTATCTGGGGATATTTGAAAATAATAAGCACTATATTATTGTTATTATCAAAGGGAATGCTATATGAACCCCCAGTTTCTGAACAAACCATTTCATTATTGTTGAACAGGTCCCTGGATAATGTAGTATACATAAGATTTAAACCTAAGTTTTTCTAGTATTGAGGCTACCTTTCTCCATGCTGGTATTATAAGTGATAATAATGATGATGATTACCTTAAGAATAGCCCATTCATTCATTCATTCACCCATCCAGTTGACTCCTTCTTTTAATGAACATTTCTTAATTAGGTCTTCTATGTTAAAAACTCTTCTAGGAACTAATGGAAATAAAAAAGATGAGAGACCAGATCTCTGCCTTTATAGAGTTTATTTATTTAGGGGATAAGCATTAGTTAGTTGCCTAGGGATAAAAGAGTTAAATTATTTGTCCAAGGTCACTTAGTTAATAAATGTCAGAGTCAGAACTTGAACCTAGGTCTTTCTGGTTCTGAATCAAGAACCCTTTTAAAAAAAAACCTTATGTTCCATCTTAGAATGAATTTATTGTATTGATTACAAAGCAGAAGAGCAGTAAAGGACTAGGCAATGGGGATTAAAATACCTGTCCAGGGTCATTCAACTAGGAAGTATCTGAGGTCACATTTGAACCTGGGATATCCTATCTCTAGGCTTGGCTCTCAATCCACTGAGTCACCAAGCAGTCCCCCAGAACAATCATTTATTGTTTAATAATCTACTACAATCTACTATATTATGATAGAATTGAATACTATACTAATAAAGTATACTAATATGCTATATTATAATATGTAAAACTATAATAATTTTCTACACTATAGTAAAGAATAATTAATTATACTTAATTATATTTCTACAAATCATGTAGTAGGATTGTAGATTTCAAGTTATATGGGACCTCAGATGTCATTTATTTTAGTCCCTTTCATTTCACAAATGAAGAAATAGAAAGAAGTTCAGAGAGATTAAGTTGCTAGCCCAATCTTACATAGACTAATAGAACTAGGATCTGAATTGAGATCCTCCATTTATAAATATAGATTTCTTTCTGCTACTGTGACATCATTCTATAGGAAAGAGTTCATTTTTTCCTTTATGTTTTCATCTACCTATCAATATAAGTACTTTTGTTGGATGGCAATATGTTGAGTGTTTTAGATAAGTTTGTTTTATCTGAGTAATCACCTATTTAATTAAAATTCATTAAGCGATTGGCTTTATTCTGTGTATGGTCTAACATTTTCATTTTGCAGTATTATTTAGTCTATATATTTCTGACAATGGAAGTGATTTCATTTCTAGAGTCCAATTATTTTTTGAGTTCATGCTTTGTGGATGTATTTGTCTGATACTTTGATCATTTGCTAAGGAGGCCAACATCATGGGCTCTGATTCTATGAATTTAGTTGGCTTGGCTTAGAAGAATCTTTGTCCCTTGGCCACAATGTCCCCTTTAGTATTCACTTGCCTTGCAAAGATGTTACAGTAGTCATAAGGAAGACTGGTTGAGAGATATAAAGAGTGTGGGTGGTTAAGTTCCACCAATCACCACCTCTCCACCTTTAGAAAAAATGAACTCAAAATGCATGTTGAATTGCTGATAGGTCAGTAAAGTCATCTTCTTAGAATGTGTTATTTAAGAGAAAATTTTTATCATTTTAAGTGTGAAGTTGAAATTAGTCTTAATGGGAATAGAGATGAGAGAAAGTCCATTTTGATGAGCTTTTCCATCTTGTACCAGATGTTAAATAAGTCCCATATGTTTGTAAGTATTCATCTTGGTTTAATTTCAAAGAAGCCATTATTATCTGTCAGATTTTTTCATGAATACTATTTGATGCTGCTATGGATTTTAATTCCCATAGAACTCTCATTTATGTTTAAATGTTAAGTTCTCCTTTGGGCTGCCAGGTGTAAGCCACTAGAAAAAGAGTAATTCATCATTATTGAAGAGTCTTCAGTGAGCAGACCATTGTGAGGGGCGGAAAGAACACTGAATTTAGAGGTACAACAAGAAGGTTTAAATCCCAACCCTACCACTTAATACCTGTTTTAGCATGGGCAAATCACTTCACTTTCCTTCTTGGACTTGTTTTCTAATCTATAAAATGTAATGATTAGCCTAGATGATTTCTAATACCCTTTTAGACTCTACATCCTACATCTCTGCTGTGAGTCCTATATAAATCGATTAAACTGACACTCATCTGACACTGGGAATTTATAATCCAAAAATATAATAATGCCACCTTATCTGCTGATGGAGGTAAGTTGAATAAGTTCCTTCAACCAGAGACCAAAGAGGGCTTAGCAGACAAAGCCAGTTAAAGTGACTGATGTATAGCCATCACATGCAAGCCTAGAATTAAATGAACGTCTTTCAAGAGAGTTTGGTATTTCAGATGATCT
The DNA here is from genome assembly GCF_027887165.1 of Monodelphis domestica. NCBI lineage: Eukaryota > Metazoa > Chordata > Mammalia > Didelphimorphia > Didelphidae > Monodelphis > Monodelphis domestica. The sequence continues at coordinate 128,871,720 of NC_077233.1, forward strand.
GATCTACTCATGACAGGAGTATTTAAATACAGCTGAAGTTTACTTCAAAACATTCATCTCCCTCTATATAGCCTCTGGATTTTCATGAAGTATCTTAGATTGGACTAAGCTGAAATGTACATACATATATACATATATAATATATCATATATGTGGATAACTATTTTCTGTCTTTCAAAATACTTGCATTAATTTTTATTTGAGCTTCACAATCCTTGAGGTCACCTCTTAGTATTCATTTTTATATGTCTTCTAAAGGTGAGGACTGTGCCCTGGATAGGTGACTAGGAGACTGTTTAGTGAACGACATAGCTTGGAATTATTAACAGTTCTTGAGTCTTTTGCAGACAGATCATACGTTTAGCCCACTTGTAATGTATGTGTATGTGTGACTGTATGTGTATGTTCATGTGCATATTAATAATTTTTCTTTTTTCTTAGAAATATTTGCAAGCAGAGCCACAGTTATGGAAGGAACCACTTGCTTTTCATGTAGTCAGAGAGAGAGGCACTATATTGACAGTAGCTGCCTGGGGAGCACCAAGCAAGTTTTTGAAATGCTATAATGCTTTAGTTCAGAATATGGCCTATATCCAGGTATAGGATTGGAGCCAAATGAATGAGGCTACATTCATGCCTTCTTTCTTGCATGCATTCTAAAGCATAAAGTTCTCTTGGACTGCTAGGGTTTGGGTTCGCCATTTTTACTTATACCCAATTTACTTTTCAAAAAATGACATAATTGCTTAGTGCCAGTGGAAAAGATTATAGGGGAATCTGACCAAAACAAAAGAGAATTTGCTTTGGAAATGCTGCCATCTCCTTTCTTCACTTTCCCCTAATGTTTTACAGTGCCACAATTTTTGGCTGCAGTCTTTTCTTTGAAGGGATGTTTTGAGGCTTAACTCCTCTTTGAATATTCACCCTTTAATATCTTAAGGTGCACTAGACTTTTATATTGTCATGTGGATGAAACTCACTTTTGTTTACTGTTTAGCAATGGGGATCTTTTCTTTTTTCTTTTTCTTTTTTAACTGACAATTTTCTTTTCTTTTTCTTTTTAATTTGGACATTTTTATTTAATTAATTGATGGGGAACTTTTCAAAATGACACATGCAGTTTTCTTTGTTCACTTCTCATCAGAGTCCCATGATGTCTCATGCAGCTGGAGTAGAGAGACCAAAACAGGGCTCAGAAAGTATTGCCAGCAGTACAACTGCCACTGACCTTATGACAAAGTAATCATCATCTTTAGAGGTCCATCTTCCTAAGAACTCTGAGTTCTTAGGCAACCTCTGGTACTAGACTTTTCTCAGGGACACATATACAATGAAGCATAATTTAAAATAAAGACACATGGACCTGACCCTTGGTCATGTTCATTCTGTGCTTAGGTCTTCAGCTTATATCTCCCATTTTGGGGCATGGACTTGTGCTTGGTGAACCTTTATCATTTCTAGTTCATCCAGACCCACCATGCTGTTGTTCCCTGGTTCTTTTCCTGCTATTCTCAAGCCTGCACCTTTCCCTGTTTTCCATGTTTTGCTCTGGGAACAGTAATCAAATCAATATTGTCATTCAAGGAAAGGATCTGTCAGTCAATGACTCTAAACTTCTCCTCACCATTCCTTTGATTTCCTCTGACCAAAAAGCATTCTATCTCTCCATTATAAGAATCTCTTATTAGTAGAATACAAGCTCCTAGAAGGTAGGAAATGGCTTCCTTTTTTGTATTTACATCTCCAGAGCTTAACCTAGCACCTGCCCTATAGAGAACTCAATGTTTTTTTTTTTTTCATTCACTCATTCACGTATTCCTACAAGTTGCCAAGCTGTACTTATATTGAAGTATTTCTTGACTTGTTCTCCTTCCTTCTGATATAATCAACCATATGGGCACAATAAAAGGGCTAGTTCGGGGAATATCAGTATTGAGTGCTGGGGTCTCTCTGCTTTTTTTTTAGCTGTTCATAGGAAGCTTCAAAATGGGAATGAGGGTAATATCGTCCTTAGGGTTATTGACAATAGATGTTGCCTTCCTGTATTCATCTTTGAATTGCTCAGAGTCATCATGATTGTGATAGCATCTCATCTTTTCTGTCTCACCACTAACTTTATTATTGTTGTTTATTGACATATTCATAAAGCTAAGGCAGGAGGAATTTGGAGGGAGGAGAACTTGTTAGGAAAAACCAAGCTTGGATCATTTAGAAACATCTATCCAGGACCAAATTGGACTTTCCAAATGCCAAAGATTATATTTTGGAACCCAGAGAAATATCTTTTTGGTTAAGGGAATAGGATTAAAAATAAGCCCTAGCAAAAACCAAACAACAAACCAGTCAGCCCAGGCACTGAAATCTGTGGTTGCCAGAAGTCAATTTTGTATTCATGACAACTTGGATTGTGTTTTGCAAGTCTAACCAATTGACCAAATCAACCCACCTTTCTTTTTCTTCAAGGAAATTCATAAAACTAAGGAAAGAAAAGTACCACGGGAGCAGTTTTCTATCTGTTTTAGTAAATGAAGAAGAAGATTGGCCTATTCTTCCTTGGTGGTCTTCTGTGAAAATGTGTATGGTTTTCTTCCCTACCTAGTTGCTTTGACCATTGGAAAGGCTGCTAGAGAGCAGTTAGAAAAATGTTTTTGGTTCACCATTAAAAGAGTATTTTTGTCTTAGGGGCTTGTTGAATAGGAAAAATTAATGTATCTGCACACTAACAAAGAACTCTTTTCAGTTCTTTTGCAGATGTAGTTGTCAAATTACAGTCGTATCTACCTTACAACTTCATATAGAATCTTAAGGTTTGCAAAATATATATCATATTTCATTTGATCCTCAGAACAATCCTTTAAAGTAGGCACTATTATTCTCTCTGTTCTACAGAAGAAATTGAGACTGTGAAAGGTTAAGAGACTTGAACATATTTACACAGTCACTTGTATCTTTGGGATTTGAACTAGTGTCTTCTGGCCTCCAAAGTCAGTACTCTGTATACTAAGCCATCTAAGCTCCTCAAGATTTGAAAACCAAATACCTGCACCCACTTTCCTAGATATTGGGGGAAGGTGAAGATTAAGATTAAGACTATATATGTCACTTATGAGGGATAGTCTCAGAGAAGTCCTTTTTCCATATATCTATGAGACTACTGTTTCTGTTTCTGCCTCCTTTTGGTTCCTTTATTTAACACTTTCTTTCCAGGTTTAATGCCCTGATGAGCCAATCAAAGTGTAGACCTATCTCTTGGTAAAGTTATTAATGTGACTCGGTTACAGAATTCTGACCCACCTTATTCTTTGAGCACATGAATGTATTTTTATGGTACCAGACAGTTTCATCATTACATAGTTTGTCATGTCTCAGACGTGAGAATCCATGCCTTTTAGGTAAAGATCCTAGAGGAGGACTTTTAAAAACTCTGAATCCTAAATTCTGACATAATCTTGGTTCTAGGGGATTTAAAACATTTGTGGATTTAATTAAAAATCCAAACAAGTCAACCCAAAAGATCTAGACTCAACAAAAAAAAATACTTTGACTGGCCACCAATGTTGACACAGTTAACTATATGGAACAATATAGAAGATATTTTCTCCAAACTTTGCACAAATTCTCTGCCTTCTTAGACCATCCATTTGACACATTAATAGCTTTGAAATAACATATGGGTCAATTTTACCACTGCCACTTTCCCACAAAAATGCATATTTGAAAGCTTTTATGACAAGATGACCAGAGAGCAGAATTTATTTCCGGAACAATTATCATATTTTGTGTTAATGTTTGTTCCATTAACTTTCAGCTTGAGTTTTGCTTGATATCTGCTGAAATACAGAAGAGTGAAGACCTTGGCAAAGGCATGAGTGCAGGGTTTAAATGTATCATGGATGGAAATGAAGGGTCATGGATTGTTTGAAAGGGAAGGGACTTAGAGATCATCTAGTTCAGTCATCTCATTTTTCAAATAAGGTAACTGAGATTCAAAGAAAGTGAATGTTTTTGCTTAAGTAAATTAGTGACTAAATTGGGACTATGGATTAGATCTCCTGATTTCTAGGGTGGAAGGGGGAACAAGCTTAAGCCTCTACTGTGTACTAGGCAAGGGCAGATAGGTACTGGAGTCAGGAAAAAAATTCATCTTCCTGAGTTCAAATCCAGCCTCAGACACTTACTAGCTCAGTGACCCTGGGCAAGTCACTTTACCCTGTTTTCCTCAGTTTACTCATCTATAAAATAAGTTGGAGAAGAAAGTGATAAATCACTCCAGCATCTTTGCAAAGAAAACCCTGAACAAGGTTATGAAGAGTCAAACACAATTGAAAATGATTGAACAACTAAATATTTCAGAAACTGTACTAAGTGCTTTACAAATGTTATCTTATTTGATCTCTCAGAGCTCTATAATATGAAAAAACTCTACAGATATCATACTTGATACTAATTCTTCTGATTCTAAGTAAGGTCTCTATCCACTGTATGATGAACCTTATGGAGAACCTCAGTTAACAACCACTTATTAAATGCCTACTATATACCAGCCACTTTGCTAGGGGTAGGGCATGAGCTGAGTGTTGACAGATAGTAGGATTTAGAAGTCAACAACAAACCAAGTCAATAGGCACCCTTCTTTTCTAAAGGGGAAAGGGTGAATGTGCTAAGGTGGTTCTGAAATGGAAAATTAGACATAGTTCTACTTATTTATTTAAGTTAGTTCCTGAAACATTAGATTTAAGAAAGGAAATTATAGTAAGCAACTTCGGGGTAAGGTGGGGCTCTGTGACTTTGAATTACATTCTTTATTAAATAGACATCTTAAAAACAAAAGAAAGAATTCTCCTGAGATCTTCTTGATTCCAACCCAAGAAACAAGCCATCTATACTAAGTGGCTGAGAGCTTCATTGCCACAAATACCTTGCCAATTCAACTATATGGTAAAATACTAATAGAAACAGCCAAGCAACTCTCTCTATTGCTATTGTTTTGAACTTAGATTTCATCTTGTGTCATCTGTCTCAGTCTCAGAGACTGGACTTCTTACTAGAACATACTATGGCCAAGTCAGTCCCTACCATGGGAAAAGGTTTTATATTTCCATGACTTCAGTTACATATTTCTTGACAGTTTTACCAGAGTGGTGCTAGAAATGGATTGACAGAAGCTCTTTAGGGCACTGAGCTGCACACACATACACATACCATACATACTCAGAATGAGTTCTTGAGTCTAGAGGAAGAAGAATGGCATGATGAAAAGCAAGCTGGATTTGGAGTTGGAAGATATGAGTTAAAATCAAGGTTTTGAAACTAACTGGAAGTAGGTGAAAGTTGCTTAATTGCCCTGCATTTCAATCTACTTATTGATAAGATGAAGGGATTGGGTGGGTTTATTGCTAAGATTTCATCAATCTCTAAATTCTATACTATTGCTTAAAAGGAGGCTAGCTGCTTCTTTTTGTTGTTGTTTGTTTGTGCCTGTAATTATATCAGTGTAGAAACTACCTCCTCTGATATAATTTAGGAACTGAGATACAGAAGACTAGAAAAATCTTACTTTCATAGATTAAGAAGGGAAACCAGTTCCTTTATTCCATAGATGAAGAAACTGAGACCCAGAGGAGAGGAGTAACTTTGCCATGATTTTACAGGATGTCTATGTCAGAACTGGAATTTAAATCCAAATCCTCCAGTATTGAATCCAGTATTCTCTTTCCAACCAGAAATAATCTAAGCAAAGAGACGAGTCTTTGTGGAAGAAGTAGATTTTGAGTTTGGTCTTAAAAAATGGATAAGATGTGAATAGGCCAAGAGGGAAAGTAAAAGCATTTCAGGTGTGTGTGTGGGGGGGAGAGGAGGTGATGTCAAAGTGTAAGAAATGTTCGAGTGTTAGTTAGACAGTGAAACAACCTGTCTGATAAGAGCATCAGGTCTGTGTTTGGGGAACATGGAGGAATAGGAATGATGATGTGCTTTGGGGCCAGACCATGACCATGGATCCGATGAAAGAGTTAGCTTCATAGGATTAATAAGATCATCACCATGTCCATTTATTTCTTTGTGGGAGTTAGGCATTGCTATTTTTCAAACTAAAATTTTTAATTCCATGGAATCTAGAATCCCTAAATGGGAAAAGAATCCTCAGAGCAGTGCAGTACAGCAAGATTTTTTTGAAGCCCTGTTTAACAGTCATAAATAGCTTGTTGAATATGAATTTAAGCTGACTAAATTTGAAATTCTATTCTGGTTCAAAGCATCCTGCACAGCCATGTTTTCAGATCAGTGATTTAAATAGGCTTCTTGGCTAATATATTAAGATATCAAATAAACTCAGCCTGCAATAAAATTGTAAAGGCAATTAGATGCTTACATTTTACTGATATCCATAGGTAGTATAACTTGATTTTGAGTTTCTGGGCAGATTGATTACAGATGGAATGATTACTCATGCCACAAATCCTTTTTGTATACAAAGTCATCATTATATGTTCGTAGTCCTTTTTTCTCAAGAAGGGCTTTATGTGGGGCTTCCCTTAGCTCACTTAGTCTGGTCTAAAGAGGCTTAAGTGAACGGAAATACATGCTATTCTGAAGAACTTGAAACTAAAGTAGAATGAAGAGCCAGGGTTATCTGGTGTCATCTTTCAGTGAAGTTCAATGTCAATTCATAGACTATACTTTAGAAAACAAAAAGCAAATGCAAAAACAAAGGAGATAAACGAGCAATGACATGGGTCCTTCTTTGCTTTCCCTTTCTCAAGATTTTGCAGTTTTTTAGCTTTGATACCTGGTCACTTGGGGAAGTGAATATTGATAGTCCTAGAAGTTAATGAAGTCTTCAGTTGTTGAGCTCACTCAAGGAAAATAAAATCAGGCATAGTGGGATGAACATTGACTCTGAAGTCAGTGGACCCGACTTTGAATTGAGGTTCTGCTACTTATTTTTCTATGTGACATTGAGAAAATGTTTGCTTGACCCTCAGTTGCCTTATGTCTAAAAATGAGAGGGTTAGACTTGGTGACATCTAAAGTTCTTTCCATCTCTAAATCTTGTGTTTTATTCTGGAAGCTTAATGTCTACTTGGATATTTCTATTGTCACCTGAAGCTAGATAATTTGTGTTTAAAAACTATTCTGTCATTTACTACTACATGACCTTAGATAAATCAAAAATAGTCTTGGTCAATCCATCCCTTCCTTCTCCAGATCTATGATCTTATGACATGTATTTTTTAAAACACCTGCAACCCACTTGCCATTCTCTCACTCAATGGGGAATGTAGTGTCCCTGCTACAGAAGTTTCTATTGGTATTTTACCAAGGTCAGGTAGGTGGGGCACTCTATGGAGTTAATTTGTACTGGATAAAAATGGGCATTTCATGCTTCATGCCCTTCTTTGAAAAGCAGAACACAGTTCTTGTTTTAAAACACACATGCTACACCATATTGAGCAATTTAGAATGACTATATTTTTAAGACCACTCTTTGGAAATCATTCATTGCCATGGTCTTCTCTCAGACCCCATCCATTGACGTCAGTCAAAGCTCCAAGTAAAGTGTGAGTATTTCAGACCTGGACCCTTGCCATTTGAAGTTGTAAGGTTTTTAGTTTTTTGAAAAATCTTTATTCTTCCTTTCCTCATTTCAGCCCAGTCCCTATCCCTTCCCCAGGCTCTTGTCTATCTACTGGGCTTTAGTCATTTAACTAGGGAAATGGATTGCCTTTAAAAAAATAAAAGAGAAATATTTTTAAAAATCATCCAGTTTCTCGGGTTACTTATGTGTGGCAGAGATCTGTTTTGACAAATAAAAGCCTTTCACTCCTGGGATTTAGCTAAACTGAGTACTCCAGGCTCAGTCAGGACTGCTGTTGGCAGGCAAGAAGGTTAATGTGACGTTAGTGGAATAGAAGTAACTTCGCTGTTGGTTTACAAAACTGTTATCGAGTCACACACACTAAATATACTGTTTCAAGAAGGCTGTCATTGTCAGCAGCTTTGTTCAATGCATATATATCACTTCTACTTTCATTAAGGTAGACATACCCTACTCTAGCCAGTTAGGGAAAAGTTTTAATCACAGAGTCATAAAACAAGCAAGTGCCGTAAAAGGACAATGGATTTAAGGCTAGAAGGGAGCTAAGACACCATCTAGTCTAGCTCCTCCATTTTACAAAGTGGGGAAAATGAGGTCTGGAGAGGTCCAGACTTCTCCAAATTAATGGGCTATTAAGGGGAGAGGCAAGACTTGAATCCAGGTCTTTTGACTTCAAATGGAATCCCCTTTTCAGCATAACAACTGATGGTGGTAGGACATCTTGATTTGAAGTAGCAGTGCAATGGAACCAGACTAGACTGAGAATTTTTGAATCTATTTATAAAAGTTTCCAGTCTGCTTTAGTGGGTAGAAGGAATAATGAAAATTCATTTTAATATTAAAGGCATCCCTTTGCATTCAGTGAAAAGGACTTGCCCAAAACTTGGCTATGATGATTGGCTTTTGCATAAACTGGGAGTTTTGCAAATGAAGACAAGCCCTTCCCCTTCCTCTTTCTGCAGTATAGGCTTACTAACCTTAATCTTTGGAGGGATGTGTTTGTTTGCTAGGAGTTGTTTTATGGATAATAAGTAGAAAACATTTCCCTCTCCCTACTTTTAAGAAATATGTCTAAACTCAAGGCTGCAGTACCCAACTACTTAGCTTTAAGAGTGAACATATGAAGGTAAAGCAGTGTTTAGGGGAAAATTTTTGTCTTTAAATGCTTGCATCAATAAAATGGAGAAAGATCAATGCATTGAGCATGCAACTAAAAAAAACTGGAAAAAGAACAAATTAAAAATCTTCAATTAAACACCAAATTAGAAATCCTGAAAACCAAAAGAGAGATAAATAAAATGGAAAGTAAGAAAACCATTAAACTAATAAATAAGACAAGGAGCTGGTTTTATCAAGACTGAAGAGAAGCTTAAACTGCAGAATGAGATATTGAGTTTAGATACAAGGAAGGATTTAAAACATTGTCATGGGTTATAGGCAAAGAGCATGGAATCCTTTCCACCGTATAGCATTAGAAATAGGATTTTCCTTACTAGAATGTAGGGGAAATGAATTCTATCTCTCATCCAGCCCAGAGATTCTGTGATTTAACAATATGAACTGCCCTTTGCTTCTGCAATGCTAGAAAAAAATGGTATTTGGTTTCAGTGGACATTAATAGACAAAGAAAGGGAACTGGCCTAGGTTAATAGTAATTATTTATCATTTTAGTGGATTTAGTTATTTTTCTGAAATCTAAACATACCAAATATTTACATTAGAGTATATTTAGCCCGTTATCATATTCTCTTCTGATATCCTTGGCACCTCACTTAAATAGATATTTGAACAATTCAGCTTTACTGTGTAAATTGATCCAAGGGATTCATTTGCTAGATTGCTTCTAAATATGTACTATTTTTTATATATGTATATTATGCAGATGGAACATTTGCAATACTGGAGCTACATTCCCAGCATCCTTTTACGTTATGTCCTCATTTTACGTAAGGATGCTTAGGAGATAAATTTGGCTGAGACCCATGGCTGAGGGGCTCCTTTTTCGGAGCTTGTGCTTGTGGTAAAGTGTTGCAGGTGTGAGTCTCTGTCTCTTTTTGCTCTGATCACTTGACTGAAAGAAGCTTTTTTTTCTTTTCCCTCTCTTTTGATTTAGTATTAAAATTGGATATATTTTTAAATACTAGCAATTTTATTCATTTTACTTATGGGTTGATTATCACTTTTAGGGATTTTCATCATCAATATCATAGCTAATATATCATACCTACTATGTGCCAGACTATGAGCTAAACTCAATGATAATATTTAATATTTATATACTACTTTTTATATGCCAGGAACTATGCCAATAATTTTATAATTATTATCTCAATTAATATTCTTAACAACCCTGAGAAATAGGTGTTATTATTACTGCCATTTATAGATGAAAAACTGAGGCAGGTGGTGAGTGACTTGTCTAGGGTCACAGAGCTAATAAGTATTTGAGACAAGATTTGAACTCAAGTCTTCCTGACTCCCAGACTCAGCACCCTACCCACTGTGCCACTTCACTGCCACTTAAACAGTAACTAATACTTAATTACATAGGGAATGTCATAATGTGTGAGACTGAATTAGTTTCTCTATAACTCTGTGTTCTGTATATGTTGGTGGCAACAAGTAATATTTTGTGAAAGGAGGAATTTTCCCTGGGAATCTTCCTCATTGGAATTGACCTCAAGCTACAGAAATCTGCCTTAAAATGATCTAGATTTCTTGAATTCAATTTGATTCAGCAATTTTTTTAAAGCATTGACTTTGTGCTAGGCAGTGTGGAAGGCACTGGGGACAAATAAACAAAACTGAAGTAGTACCTCTATTGTGGATCTGTCATTTGATTTACCAAATCTAATGATCTTTTCTCAGACTTCAACCTTCTTGATCTACATGCTGCCTTTGCCACTGTTAATCACTTTCTCTTCTTAGAAGAGAACTGGTGCACTGGATAGAAGGCCAGATTTGTAATCATGACAACCTAAATTTGAATTCTTAATCAGACATTTACCTAGCCATTTGATTCCTGATAAGTCATTTAATCTGTCTGCCTCAGTTTCCTCATTTGCAAAGTAGAGGTAATTATAGCATCTGCTTTACAGAGGTGTCGTGGGACACAAATCGGATATGCAAAACTCTTTGTAAATCCTAAAGAGCTATATAATTGTCATATTAGTTTTAGACCTTATTCTTCTGGATTTTGTGACAATATTCTCACCTGTTCACCTTATAGTTCTGTCACCTGAAAAGTTCTTTCTCCATCTTATTTGTTCATTGTCCATATTTTCCCCTCAACAGTAAATGTTCCCTAGAATTCTGTTCATCCTTTTTTTTGCTCTTTCTTTTGTTTACCTCTTGAGCTCTCATGGATTTAATTATTGTTTTTGTGTAGATGACCCATAGATATAAGTATATGTCCCTATTTTATGCCTATTAATAATCAAAGGCCCATGAATCAAGTTCTCTGCAGTTATATTTTTCTAGGAATCTAGTATGTTTTAAACTGATACATGACAGATTCCTTGCTGGAGGAATACATTTAAATCTAACTTTTTGTATTATCAGTTCTAATAGGGTTGTGTGTGTGAATGTGTGTGTGTGTGTGTAATTAACAAACACAGCAGCACTTTTCAGGTAATACTGTGACTATAAAAATGTCTGCTTTATGAAATTATTTGCAAGAGCCTGCTTGTTCCCATTTCATATTTCTTCAAATACTCTCAATATGTTTGTAGAACATCCACATAAAATATTTCATAAAGTTGAGAAAATAAATATAATGGTTGGTAATTACTGATGTCTTTATAATCACCTTCTTAGAGGGCCATATTTTGGGAGAATAATTTCTTTGTAACCTCCGTTCCTTAGAGCTTTATTCAATGCTTTCATAATTGGATTGTGTCCAACAATTGAGCTAATCTTCCATTAAACTGCAACTTGATTTTGCATTCTGCTTTTTGTTTATCACAAGAATATTAATATTGATGTGGTTCTGTGCTTCTAATAGTTTGTTAATTTGTTAGTCATCAGATCTCACTTTTGAAGTACATATAGGTAAATAAATCGTCTGAAAACTGTGATTCTTAGCATCCTCTGCTCCCTTTTCACCATTCTTCCATCTTCAGTGATGAATCAGAAGAGGGCTTCAAGGGACTTCAAGGGACAGGAAGCTATTTTTAAATTTACTTCATGGGTTACACAACCAAAGAATCCATCTTTTTGTGGCCAACCTGCTGATGGCTCAAGATGGTACTTGAAAGCATTTGAAGCCTTTCCAATATGGTAGAACCTATCAGAACTTATCTACCAGTGACATAGTTTAATCTTCTGTAAACTTTTGGTCATCTCTACTGGTATTTTCCTTTATTGTAGCTACTATTTATGGTTTCAAGTTCAGTGAAAATTTTATTCCATTTCCCCCTCTCTCCCATCCTTTTCTGTGTAAAGTTTTCTTTAAAAATTACATTGTGAGACTCCAGGCAAATACATTGTTGTCAGTCCTTGTTAGATAAGCTATATCCCTGGCTAGGAACCTGGCAGTCTTTCTCTTTTTGAAAAAAACTTAATAACTTTTTCTTGCTATTCACTCCTAAATATGGGGGACTGCTGTTGATGGAGAATCTGTCCATTTATGCTAAACAGATAAGCAAGTTTTAAACAGACAATAGTTAGGAACTAGACTTTTTCTCTGTCCATTTTTTTTTTGGTAAGCCAATGACCAGATCCTTCCAAACCTCCAGGAGATCTGTCATTTCACTGGGGTTGGCACTCTCTTTACTTACACCAGTCACAAATTACTCTATGCCTTAAGACATGTTTTTCATGAATTGTTGTCATCAGAAGAATTGGCTTTCTGGTGAAGAGCCACTTGGAATTTAAAGAACTAATTGAGGGAACTGGGTTTGTTTAGCCTGGAGAAGAGAATTGTGGGGCCCATGGTAGCAGTCTTCAAGTGTTTTGATAGGCTATCATGTGAAAGAAGGATTAGACTTGTTCTGTTTGGCCCAAAGGGCAGAAAGAGGGACAATAGATGCAAGTGACAAAAAAGCAAATTGGGCTCTCTGTCAGGGAACAAACAAAACAAAACAAAAGCTTCCTAACAATGTAAGCTATCCCAAAGTGCAATGGGCTTCCTTAAGAGGTTATTTGTTCCCCCTTTCTTGGAGGTCTTCAGGCAAACACTTGATGACCCTTTGTCTAGTCTTTTAGAGTTGGGATTCCTTTCATGTAAGGGTTGGACTAGTTGGCTTCTGAGTCCCTTTCCAACTCTAATATTGTGTGATTCGGCATCAATTTAGCTGGACTGGACCTAAGACAATAGGCATTCTGCCACTGGAAGGGCAATAGGCATTCTGCCACTGGGAGCATTCTCAAAGCATTTCCTGGTTGTAAGTGCCAAAGCTTGTGCTCAACTAGCCGTAACCTTTGAGAACACATGGATACCTTCATATCATGAGAAGAAATGAAGTCTATAACTGGGCCTTGGTGGAGGATGGAGTTGATAGTTTAAATAAAATATTAATTTGAAAGTATATAATGCACGGCTCTGGGACTAACTTTTACATGATGACAGAACTCAAATTCTTTTCCCCTTTGATTATTAATAGCCTGAGTGCCTCCAGGTTGCTACTAAAGCTTTGCTGGTATGGTTCACACATTTTGAGCTTTGCATTTCAGACTGAACACTTGCAAACTACCCAAATATAAACATCTTTAACGAAGCAATAAAATACTCACTGGAAACAATGCTCAAGGTGTGAATTATTACACCATCCATAATTCAGGCTGAAGTGTGACTTATTGTGATTAAAAAGTGGCTTTTTGCCAGGATGTAAAATAAAGTAAGAAACCTGGCAAATCCTGTACTTAAAAAATTCAATGTTGTTTGTTCCCTTTCTCCTAAATGCATTTTTAATTGAGTAGCAAACACTAAATCATAATCTAGATTTAAAAGTTCATTATCTTTACTTTTAATTTTATTTTGGATGTTGTGTTGTAATTTTGTTAATGTTCTCTCTCTTATCCCCTTATCTCCAAAGTGTATACTTTCTCTTTGTCTTTTAATGAGATATTACTATTAATGGATAGGAGGGAGGGCCTTAGCTGGGTCTTCTGGTGTACACTGAAGTAAAAAAAAAATCAACCTCAGAAATAGGGGAAAATAAGAATAGAAAGAGCACTGGATCTAGAATCTAAAGACTTGGATTCAAATCCTGCCTCTGCCACATATTGCCTGTGCAACCTTTGACAAGTCACTTTAATTTCTTGGGGCTCTTGTGTCCTCATTTGTGGAAAAATGGGATCAGAGTAGATGATTTCTAAGTTCCCTAACTATTATTCTATGATTTGTGTTAAACCTATAAGTACCAATGTCCAGGAATCCTTGCATATTAATTCATGTAGGTAAACATTTCAGATTTCTTTAGGCAACTCAGGTCTATGAGTTTCCATTCATTAAGTTATTATTAATGATATGCCATTATTAAGTGTCTGCAGGTCCTATGCTAAGAACTTTACAAACATTATCTTATCTGACCCTTATAACAATCCTTGGAGGCAGGCAGATTAAGAAATTAAGTGACTTGCTCAGGGTCATGTAGCTAGTGAGTGTCTGAGGCTGGATTTAAACTCAGGTCTTCTAGACTCCAGATCCAGTGCTATATCCCCTGTGCCACCTGGAGCCATCCTGGCAAAACTGTCTGGTCAGAGACGTTAAGGGTAACTGCCAAGCCTTGAACCTATAGGTAAGTTTAAGGGATCACTACCCCAAGTATGCGAAGATTTGCCCTAATGAAGTGAATGAGTGAGGAAAAAAATGGCCATGAAAATGACTAAGGTGATCACTGTTGGAAGGCTTAGAGCTTGATCAGACATCAAAGATGTCAAGGTCATCCACTGCATCTTAGGGCATCACCCATCATCTTGACTTTTGTCTTGCCACTGGACTTTGATGTCACCGGAAGAGAAAGTGAGGCTGACAACTCTGTGAAACTCTGCCTCACTTCAATCCAGTTGATGCTAGAGGCAGTGACCCTGGGCAATCATCTAACCCCCATTACCTAACTTTTACCACTCGTCTGTCTTGGAAACAATATGTAGGATTGATTCTACCTGTGAGTTTGTGACATTTTTGAGGATGGTACAAAGGAACTAGGTGAAGGTTGCAAGTCTAAGACAACATCACCCAGGGCATGGCCTTGGTGTATGTGTATTTCCATGTGCTATCTTTATTTCTTTTGTGTTAATGGAGATGGGATACTTTAGATGTGAGGGGAGTTTTGTCTGTCTATACTGACTGATACCTGCCTGAGAGTGAATATGTCTATACCTGAGGAAAGGGGCCATGGTGTATATCTGCCCAAGGTCAGTGGATGCTCATTCTTTCTTGATACACTTCCCCAGCCTAAAGGCACAGCTGTGCCAGTGATAGCAGGAGATTTGGCCAATTTGAGGACCAAGAGGTAATAGATATATGAAATGTATGCATGGATTCCATTTAAATTAACATGTCAGCCAAAATTCAAGTTATTTAGGTATGTGTGGGACTAGTAATACACAAAATTGTGAAATAAGGTTTATCTTTGATGATTCCTCAGTCCTAACTTCATTATTTCACTCATTCATTCAATCTATTCACTATGTTCTATAATTTAGTGTTCCACGGAAGATCCAATGAAAAGAGGAGGAGGCACTATTCTGAAGAGTTTATAATCTAGTAGAGGCAATTAAACATATTTAGACAAATATAATACAAAGTGCATTTTGTATTAGTGGTGTGTAAGTGGAATATAAAGTATTACAAAATCTCTTGAGGTTTAAAGATCACTGTTAGCTGAGGGAAATTACAAAAGGATTTACATCAGAGGTGACATGAGGTGTATCCTGAAGAAGGGGTGGAAGGCGCTTAAACTATAAAGTGTTTCACACATTTGAGAATCATCTTTGTGCAGGGAGACTAAGCACCTTTATATTGTCTTCCAAATATCCATATTCCTTATCATTTTTTCTGTTACCCTATGAAGGAAAGGGCCAACCATTCCATTTCTTTGCCAAAAAAATCTCAAATATGGCCATGAAGAGTCAGACATGACTGAAAATGATTGAATAGCACCAACAAAAGAAGTAAAATGGCAATTTAGAAACTATTGTACAGCCAATGGAAAGGAGACTGGGGGGTGGGTAGAGAATTCTTTTCAAGTATTCTTCAAATCATTCTTTGTAAGTGGCTGCTCACTCTGCCTCCTGGCCCTGAAGTATGTGTGTCAGTCAAAAATATTGCTCAGCTATTTCTGTGTAAAAATTGCTTGAAGTTAAGAGGAAAATCCCTTAAAAAAATAAGAAATACTTTTCATGAAAAGATGAGCAGCCTAATTTAGTGCTTCTGAAAAATTACCTAATTGCTAACTTATCTCTGAGGCAATCAATAAGCTTTTACTTCAGATTTTTGCTAGATGAATCATGAAGTAAATGTTTCACATTGATTTGGCTTGTCCAGTACCGATGCCAAGATGTGTGTTAATGAATTTAAAAAATGGCTGATGCTTCTTTTGGAAATATTTGGGGAAAAAAACACATCTGTCTGTCATACAAATTTTTAGTATTCCTTTGCATTTTCTCTGCCAACTAAAGTGAAAAATAAATTCTGAAACCCACAAAGACATTGATTCCTTGTTGTTCAGTTGTATTAGCCATGGCTGACTTTTTGTAACCCCATTTGGGATTTTCTTGGCGAAGATACTGGAGTGGTTTACCATTTCCTTCTCCAGCTCATTTTACAGATGAGGAAACCGAGTTAAGTGTCTTACCCAGGGTCATACAGCTAGTAAATGTCTGAGACTAGATTTGAACATTGGAAGATGAGCCTTCTTGACTCCAAGCCCAGTGCTCTATCCACTGTACTACCTAGCTTACCATAACACTGATGATGAAGGCTTTCCCTCACCACTCATTCTTACCCTCTTTTTCTACCATTTTGCCCCTGGGGTCCTGAGTTCAATTTCACATGAAAAAGGATTCTATGATCTAGATATAACTTCTCGGTGCTTCAATCTGCTCCTCCAGAAAAATCAGGGGCAATTTCAAACCAACAAAAAGTTTTAAATTGTTTCATAATATTTATAAACTAGAAGCATTACTGCCTAAGTCATAGGGTCAAAAATGAAATAATTGGAAAGTTCTAAGAGATTATATACACTAACCCCTGCTGCCTTATTTTTAAAAAGGGGTAAGTGATGCCCTCAATGAATAAAGGTACTTGCATTGACTCATTCTCGAAATAGGATAATCCCTTTTGGACTATACTCATATTACTTCTTTTGCTTTGTTTGTTTGAAAAAATAAACCAGATCCCTATCTCTTAAACATCTATTGAAAGTATCCCCAAGGAAAAAAGTAACCTTTGTATCGAATTTCTTCAATAAGGATTTGGTATCCAAGATATAAGGACAACTAACAGAAATATACAAGACCAAAAGCCATTCCCCAAAGATAAATAAAGGATATGAACAAACAGTTCTCAAAAGAACAATTGCAAACTCTTTAACAACCATATGTAAGAATGTTCCAAATCATTAATAACAAGAGAAATGAAAATCAAAACCATTTGAGGTTTCGTCTTACAACAGCAAATTGGCAAAGATGACAATGGATGGGAATAGTCAACCTTAGGTTATGGAAAGGTACATGAATGCATTGTTAGTGGAACTTTGAATCAGGACAACTATTTTGGAATGCACTTTGAAATTATTCAGAGTGGCTAAAATAACCTTTACTTTATAGATTTGACTGCTAGGTATATACCTCAAAGAGGTCATCAACAAAAATAAAGGTCTTATATTCATCAAAATATTTAAAGCAGTGCAGAATGTGCTAGCAAATAAATGGAAACAAAATAGATTCCCTTGTTTGGGAAACCAATAAACAAATTGTGGTGCATAGTTTGTAGTGGAATGTTAATGTTATAATTATGTTATATATTATGATATCTTTTATAATACATATATGTTATAATTATATAATAACATTAATATGATGAACACAGAGAAGTATGGAAAGATATCAACTGATAAAAAGAGAAGAAAACAAAAATATGTACAGTTATACCATATCTATATCTATATAAAATATTTATACATCTATATACCTATATAGTATCTATATATATTTATTTAACATACATATCTATAAGTAGAAGAATAATCACCACAAAACAATAGAAAATAAGTGTTACAAAATTACAAAGCAGAAGAAAGACCTCACAGAAAAGACAAAATGTTTAGAACATACCATATAATTTTAGTTTGTTTTTTTTAGTGTGTTGATTGGTTTTGTTCAAAAAAGGTGGGTCTCTGGAACAGAGATGGGAAGAGAATATGGAGTTGATGTATATAAGGAAATTTAGGTGATATTAAAAAAACAGATCAATAAAATCTACTTTTTTAAATTGGGAAAAATACTCTCAAGGAAAGGTTCTGTTCCTGAGATTTTGGGAGGTTCTTTGTAATATAAACCAAAGTCACCCTTTTCATTTTATGACCATGCTCCCCACAAAGAAGAGACTGTCCAGTTCATGACTTCCTCTTTGTTATCATTCCTAGTGCTGTTAATTAATCAGCATTCACTAAGCTGAAAATGCCTTTTGTCCTTGCAAAGTTTTCTGTCCTTTTATCCTTCATCCAGGTCCTCTCAGAGCAAGAGATGATCTAGTTCCAGCATTTTCCTAGTCACTCTAAGTTTATGATTTGGTCATTGTCAGGAAAAAGAAGACATTGTTGGTGTCAGTGTCCCATGATCTATAGCTCCCAGAATTCTGTCATCTACGATACAGATGTGATGGAAAGAATAGGCAAAGTCTTAGAAAGTGTTGTTTCTGACTTATGTCAAAGAAGCATCATTTGCTCCCCTACCCACCTCTGTCCAACCCCAGCACTTTGGAGTACTCTGTGCACAAAATTTTCATAAGGGCACAGATACACACGGCACAAAGGAATAAAAACACCAACACAAAAGCCACTTAGCTAATCACACTGTGTCAGCATTGCAATTCTCTGTAAGAAAGAAATCTTACCTGGTCAATGTGCTTCTTTTATTAGCACAATTAAAATTACCATTTAAAGTTAGGGTTAGAGAATACAAAGCCAGAAGTTCTAAGTCTCTACCTACCTACCTATGGGTAACCCCAGAATGGGAGAAAGTTTGATGTCTTCATTATGGATATTAGGCACAGCTTCCATCTTCCTGTGTCTGCCACTCAACTTCTTTGCCTTATTGATTATGAGAACTGTTTTATTCCTTTTATTTAAATGAGGGCCACTCACTGTAGCAAATGAAATGAAGGATTCTTGAATTCAAATAAATTAAAAATGAGGAGACCTCATCAGTTTCTCTTATCCATTTTGATTCTTTTATTTGGTAGAAAATTCATTTCCAAATGAGTGATTACATGTTGTAGGCAAAGCAGGATGGGGGGAAAAGAAATAAAGATTGGGGCAAGTGTATGGGAGCTTTCCAGGTCATAGCAGTGTGACAGTCAAAAGATGACTTCCTAGATTTCTCCTTTTGTTTAGAAATCCTATTTCTTCTTATATTGGAGATACTTCCTTCTTTTTAGGGATTCCAGCATGGTAATTGGTGGGAAAGAAGGTGTTATCTGTTACCTCTCCTTTCAATTTTATATTTGGGGATTTTTTTTTTTAGCTTGGTAATTATAATTAGTTGAGAGAGATGAGAGTATGAAAGTGGAATGTTTGCTGATTTACTTAAGGTTAGTTAACAAGAGAATTGTGCCAGGTGCTATAGACAGTCTGAGCCTAGATGGACCGTAATCTATGAAGTTATTAAAAATAGAGGGGGAGAAATTTGGAGCTGAATTTACAGTTGAAAGTGAAAACAAAAGACTTCTAACATTTATGGGATATATGCCAGTTATCTGGCAAATACTGGGAGAATGGCCTTGGGTTATTCTCTCAAGTGAGGCATCAAAGGCCTCATAGAGGTACTTGTTTCCTCCTCATCCCTATTTGGATTCTACATGTGAAATGCAAATTTAGATTTTAGAGGAGAGAGAGAGAGAATAAACTTCCCAAACACAAAAATCCTAACAAGGTAAAACAGAGCTCATGTATTATTATAGCTATGTATTGAAATGTACATGCATGGGAATAGAACTTTGAGTTACAAAATTCTAAGAAGCAAAATTATATCCTTATACACATAAGGAAGTACAGAGGGGGTACAGAACTAGTCTAGAGACTTATGGAAAGTCTAGAGACAAGGCAAACGCTGATATTTTGTTGACCCTTCCACACCATTATAATTACACAAATGGAGAAAAAAGTACTTGGATTTTTAAAAAAGTTTTCACTATAATTCTTTTCTGATTCATCAGCTTGAAATGGGGATAATCCTATATTCTCTAATTCCCCTCCCCCCCCCCATCCCTAGACTCCATTCCCTCCTCATCTCTGCCCCTTTCTTTAGTTTCTTTCATAACTCTACTCAATATGAGTGCTAACCTAAGGTCTTTCTTTATTCACTAGTTACTAGTGCCCCTATCCCACTTGCCCCCAAATTATCAAATTTTTGTTTTGAGATTGTACATGCTGTCTCACGACCCCCCATTAAACTGTGAGCTCCTTGAAAGCAGGAATTTGTTCATTTTTGTCTAGCAGAAGGCACCCAATTTTCTTCATTGTATGCTGTATATCTTTTAAGAATTCAACATCAGAAGAGGAAAAAAAAGACTATTTTTGTAGGCCATTTTCTATCTGAGATTTCTGGAACTTTTATATAAATAAATTTTAGAAAGTGTGTGTTTTCTTTGGCATCTTCAAAGAACATTTTTGAGCTGAAGTTTAGAGATTATGCTGTTTTGCTAAGTATATGTAATAGAGGAGGACTGTACTCACTGATAAGGACTTGAATGCTTTCTATTGTACTACTGTAAGCAATTGAGAAATTGGCTAGTTCTTGGAATATTTGGTATGTCTTTGTTTTGTTTGCTTCATAATTCTTTGTGACATTCCTTTCTCAGGGGTTATGTGTCTGTTGTTTAAGTTTTTCTGTGTCTTACCTGTTTGGGTCGTTGATCTTGGCAAGATCACTAGACCTAACTGAGACATGAATTTGGTCGCTTTTGGTCTTAAAACTGACTATATGTGACCTAAATTCAGTCACTGCTCCTGCCCCCCTTTAGGCTGCTGTGACAGTAGCTCATGTGTAAGCTCAGTAGTTAAACTAGATGATCTTTAAGGCCCCTTCTAGCTCTAGTAATCCATGACACGGGGGAGGTCTAATTATGTAGAAACAGGAGGGCCAGATAGAGTGACAAAGAATTACAAATTTTCCATTTACAGAAAAGCTTATGTTGTTCTCCCTCTTCCCTGGTTGGATGAAAGAGCCAGGATCAAAACCAGATCTTTATATGCTGGCATATTTGGTGAAAATCAGTGAAATTAAATTTAATATTAATTTAACAAAATTAAATTTATATTCAACAAAATTCAAATTAAATTACACTAATAAATGCAAAGTCTTTGACTTAGATTCAAAAAATCCAACATTCTAGGGCCTATTGAGAAAGGCATGACTATACAAAAAGATTTCTGCAAAAGATTTCAGAGTTTTCTGGCCTGCAAACTCAAGGAATCAATCGTGGGACAGAGCAGTTAAAAGATATTAGATTCTTTTGCTGAATTGAGAGCCTCACCAAGAAGGAGGAGAGCCCAAATGCACTTCATCCTAGACAGACCAGTCTGAATTATTGTGTTCAGTGCTAGGTGCCGCCGTTTAGGAAGGGTATTTATAAGCTGAAGATTATCCAAGAAGAGAAGCAGGCTTGTGACAGACCAAGCAATCATGCCACATCAGGATCAGTTTAAGACACAGAAGATATTTAGCTTGGAGAAGAGACTCAAGATGACACAAGATATCTGTCTTCAAGTATTTTAAAAGCTGTCATGCTGAATAGGGATTAAACTTGTTCTATTAGACCCCAAAGGGCAGAAATAGAAGCAGTGGGTTGAAGCTGCAAATCTATGCTTAATAGAAGCAAAAGCTTCTTAACAATTGGTGCTATCCTAAAGGGAAATCAGCAGCTTTGAGAGGTAGTGAGTATTGGGTTCCTCCTAGCTAAAAGTCCTCAAGCAAAAACTGGGTGGATGACCACCTGATGAGTGTTGTAAAGGGAATTTGTGTTTATCTATGGGTTTCATTAGATGACCTCCAGGTCCTTCCCACTCCCATGTCTGAAATTCTACAATTCTTTAAATAAGATCAAGTTTTTATCCTTGCATTTGGGGTTATCACCAATGCTTTGGATTGTACTTCCAATAGACTTTAATGGGGCAGCAAGGCTGGACCTGCAGTCAGGAAAACTAATCTTCCTGAGTTTAGATCGGGCTTAATACACTTACTAGCTCTGGGGCAAATCACTTCCTCCTGTTTGCCTCCATTTCCTCATCTGTAGAATGAGCTGGAAAAGAAAATGGCAAAATGCTCTCGTATCTTTGCCAAGAAAATTCCAAATGGGGTCATGAAGAGTCAGGCATGACTGAAATGACTGAACAATAACAAAGAAGATTTCAGTAGTCAGAAGAATAGAAATAATTTGACATCATGATCTAATATTTTCAAGGATTATTCCTTGATTAGTACTGAAAAAATATAAATGTGTGTGTATATAAGTGTTACTAACTCTATGGCTATCCATGTATATCTATATCACACATACACACACTGGTTCATTTCAGTTCCTCATACAATACAGTCAATTCTTGACTTAGTTTTGGGAGACATGAGTTCAACTTCCTCCTCTGGTCTTATTTAGCCTCTTTTTTTAGGTAGGTCTGGGAGTGTTTGGTCTTTAGGAATAAAGGAAAGGAAATAATTAAATTAAGTGAATTAAATAAAAATAAAGGAATGGGAAAAAATGAAAGGAAAGGAATAAACATATATTAAGGACCAGTGTTCCAAGCACTCTACTAAGTTCTTGACAAACACTTCATTTCATCCTCCCAACAATCCTATTATTGTTCCCATTTTAGAACTGAAGAAACCAAGAGAAGTTAAGTGACTTGATGAGGGTCATAGAGCTAATAAATGTCCCAGGCAGGATCTGAACTCACTCTAGACTCAATGCTTGTGTGTGTGTGTGTGCATGCATGTGTGTACCTATGCATACCCACACATGTACCCAGACATGTGTACATATAAACATATACATGGGATTTTGTAAAATATTATCATTTATTATTATAATTTCCTATGTATTTTATTTTCTTACTAAATTATAAATTTTAAATGGGCAAAGAATGCTTTTCCTAAACTTAGTATCTCTCCATATTTTAATATATTAATTATATGAATAGTTGCCTCAAATATTATATCCAGCTAGTTAGTTAACTCAAGAGCCAAAGAAACTGCTGGTTCTTTCTCCTCTTTTAGCTTTCCTTCCCTTTCCATCAGTCAGACACTGGGATACAAAGACAAACAGAAGTTTGTCTTTATAGACCTAATGCTACCATAGAGCCTCATCTAAAATATATGTTTAATAAATATTTATTCATAGGATCATAGCTTTAGAGCTGAAAGGAACTTGAGTGGGCATCTAGTTCAACTACCTCTTTTGCAGATGAAGAAGCTGAAACTCAGAGATATATTTAGTGACTTTCCCAAGGTCATACAGCAAGTTGCATAGGCAGGATTTGCTTTTGGATCCCCTCATTCAACTTTCATCACTCCAATGTATCACAACAGCTGTCTTCTTGTTATAATGAACTGAATGCAAATCCTATGATCCTGGGAGGGTACAACATCAACAGTGTCAAAAATGAACATGACTTTGGTCTCTGGGATAGGCAGATGCTGAATTTGGTTTCTGTAACCTGGTCTCTCCTGGTCCATAATGGTGTTACTGAGTAAGGGAGAGTTCGTTTGCATCTGTACCACTTGCCCATGTAGCAAGGCATATTATAGTACTGAAAAATGAGAAAGGCTTACTGATAGTAGGAAAAGACAGATGTATCAACAAAACTTTCAAAGTAAACAAGGAAATACGTGCTCAGAAGTGGGGATTTATTCCAAATCTAAAAGTGATTCATTTGCTGGCATCTGTGTTTCTAAGATCCCGAGTGTTTGGGAGGGTGAACTCAACTTCAATTCATTTGGATCCTTGGGGTAATAGCACTACGTTAAAAAAAAAAGCATTTATTATTATTATTTTTTTTTACCAAAATGGAATGCTCAGCAAGCTGTTAATGGATAGAAGTGTTAAAAATTGGTGCTTCATTGTACTTTTTTGCTTTAAAGGAAGCCAAATGCAAGAGACATTGTATACATTCTCAAATCTCTAGTTTAGATTTTTCTCCTTTTTAAAATGAACATTTTGATTGTATCCTGTGGGAATCAGATTGAACACTAGCTCTCATTTTCTAGTTCCAATTGACAACTGCTGTGAAACTTACAAAGTGCAAATGTCACCAATCCGATTCTAAATGGAAACCACCAATGCCCACCAGATTAAAAAAGAAGTTGTCAAATATGTGGACAAATAATCATGGACAGATTCCTTCCACATTACTGCTCTGGTCATAAATTCCAGTGTCATGTGGTAACTTATCAGTTCATTAAAGGTCAAACGGAGTGAGGCAAATGGTTCTCCCCTCAGACCACCGAAAAGAAAGCTTTTGAAAGAAGCTACTAGTAGAAATCTTCCTTTAGCTGAAATTTGAAAATCCTTATTTGAGATTGTATTTCATTTCTTCAATGAGATTCATTTTATTTCTTTTCTTCAAACAATGTCAGCATTTCTTTTTTTTTTGGTGGAAGAACAAAAAGGAACTGGTTAAATTTTTACCTAATCTCTTGCTAAGCCATCCTCATGGATACTTTCCTTAATTTAGGCTGGAGATTCCAAGTACAACAAATATATTTTTGAAACCACATGTAGATAGTATTCCTGTGACTATTTTGTAGTGAAAAGGGACTTCCTTCCAATGGAATATTCTGAGGGAATAGTGTGGTTCTCTAAGTTTGTTTAGATCAATAGATAAAAATGTGAATCTGACAAAAAAGATTCAGATCAATTGGAGGTATAGAAAATGAAATTTAACTTCCTATGAGAGTAGGAGTCATCTGCCTGTGAGAGCGTGTGCTATAGAGGATTTGTTGAGCAGCTTCCCCAATGTCCAAATTATATTTGTGGGGCATAATACATAAGAACTGAATCTGGAGTCAGGGCTACCCCAGACACACTTATTTGTGTGACCCTGGAAAGGCTAAATTTATCTGTAAAATGGGGATAATCACAGTAACTACCTCACAGTATTGTCATGCGGATCGAATGAAATAATACATGCAAAATGCTATTTAAATGCCAGCTACATAATTACTCAATAGTAATTATTGGCAAGCCAAATTCAGGAAGAAAACAGTTATAGGATTATCAGCTTTAGATTTGGGAAGGACGTGAGAGATAGAAAATCAGAGGCCCAATGAGGGAAATGGCTTGAACCAGGTCACACAGATAATTAAGGGATGAATTGAGTGAGAAACCCAGACTCTCTGACTCAAGATTTAGTGCTCTTGTAGACACTTTGTCTTGTTATTAAGTTTTAATTCATGTGATAAATGTTTCATTCTCTAGTGCATTAAGTTTTCTCTCTTTAACAGAACTTATTTTGATGTTTCAGTAACAAAAACAGTTTTTTTAAATAGTTATACAGCCACTGTCCAGCTGTGGGAAAGGTCTGTGGAAACAATAATTAAAAAAAAGTTCATTGGGCTAAGTACCATTGGCAAACTATCATGAGAGCAGAAAACATCTCTTACAAAGGCCATTATAAATCAGATAGAGTTCATTATAATGTCAGACATACATATTTTCAGTGAAGCAATCAGAACACATCATAGACATTTTACTAGAATAATTTGGGCCTTTGTTTTATATAACTGGCACTGTTTGCTAGTGTTGATGATCATTCCTGGAACCTCTAGGATTGTGGAAACAAGGCCAGTAATGTGTGGTCATTCTTGTCCACATTTCATTGACTGACTTACTCATTGACTTCAGACCTCAACACTCATTCTTTCTGTATTCCTTCATAACATTTATCTGTACTACGATGGAGTCAACTTATAATGAGGCACATTAACAATCACTTTAACTTGAAGGACTAGAAGTGAGAGAAGATGTCTTCATAAAGTCATTGCACTGACTTTTCAAATACAAAATACTCAATACCATCTTGTATGTGGGCTCTTTTTCCTTTTTGTAAATTGATCAATTTCTTGAATACAGAGAGAAGGAGAAACAATGGAAGGAGAACCCCATTAATTTATGTAAGAGATAACTGTTAATGTAGAAATAAATAAAAGGAAGAAACAAAGCTAGAAATATACTTAGCTGAAGGAAAGCTAGATATAACAAAAGGAATCAAAACAAGAGGGCACAAAACCAAAAAGAGAGAAAATAATATTCTACAGTCACATAGAACTTTAGATATATTTCATTCAATTTTCACTAAATTTCAGGGTGGAAATTAGTGCAAATAATTATCCCTGTATGCAGGCTGTCCAGTGGTGTTTTGAATTCAATCCCTCTCACTCCTGGTTCTTAGAATTTCTACCTTAATTTAAGGCTGAGTTTAAGGGTGACCTATAAAGGACACCTTTTTCTGATCCAATTATTAGCACCCATTCTTACAACCTCTATCCTCCCTCCAGTTACTCAGCATTGACTTTGCATATATTTTGCATTTAATCATTATCTGTGTGTGTATATGGTTTCCTTTCAGTAGAATATAAGATCCTTAAGGACAGGAACTTTTTACTTTTGTTTCTGTATTCCTAAAACCCTGTACAGTGCCTGGACACATAGTAGGTGCTTCTTTAATGACTGTTGAATTGTCTGAATTCCTATTTTAAAGATGAGGACTGTGTAGCTTACAAAGGTCATGTGACTTGTCAAAAATCAGAGGGCTATTAAGTGGTAGAGAGCTCACATCTGATATGAAACCTGGGTTTTCTGATGGCACAATCAATGACAAATATTTCATATATTGTGGGGGTTGTTAATTTGTGACTTGAAGGACTAAAGCATAATGAATAGTTGTTTTGATATGATATAAAATAAAAAATATTAACTGTTATTTGAAGAGGCTTGTTATTTGAGACCAACTTTTAATTATTAATTTAATTAAATTCAACAAATATGTATTAAGTGCTAAATGTGTGCAGATCATGGTAATAGGGTGCTAGGGAAGATAATCTTAATATGTGGTCCTCAACTTCCTGTTTATGCATTGGTAGCAGATGAAATAGCTGTGATACACAATATTGTGATCATGTAGTGGATAGAGTACTTACTGGTCCAGGAGTCAAAAACACAACCATGAGTTCAAATACAGCCTTCTACACATATTGTGAGACCTAGACAAGTCACTTAAACTTCTTTGCCTGTCTCAATTTCATAATTTGTAAAATGAGGAGAATAACAGCATCTAATTCCCATGATTGTTGACGATCAAATTAGATAACATGTATAAGGAACTTTGTAAGCTTTAAAGTACTATTCAAATGTTAGCTATTATTATTAGCAACTAAGTAACAACAAGATGCTGCCCAATGGTGTATCTAGCTCCCTATTGGAGAAGTTGTCACCTAAGCTGGTCCTTAAAGTCCAACCTTTATTATATTTTACTGGTTATATACTTTGAAAACATTGACTCGTGTGAATTCAAATTGAAAGATCTTACATTGTCAAGTTATTTATGGGTCACAGAATGAGATAAAAGAAATGTGGTTGGGATCAGGAGGGTCAAAAGACAGAGGTTACAGCTCTACCTAAATAGTTCCCAGGTTTCCATCTCTCTTGTCTCTATCTTTCTGTCTCTTTACTTCTCTCAATATCTGCTGTTCTCCCTCCCTTTTCTCTCCTTCTTCTTCCCTTTTTCTTTCCTTCTTTCTCTTTTCTGTTCTTTACCTCCTCTCTTTCTTTTCCTTCTCCCTCCTTTCCCTCCTCTCCTTCTCTCTCCCTCTTACTTTTTGCTAATTCCCTTATTTGGCTCTGCTGAGACTGAAATCCAATTTAAAATTTCTTTTCTCTAGGAAGGTTTCTCCATTGACTATAACTCACTCTGTATCAGCTCAGCATCTACATTTTCACTTTTATACCCTTTGATTTTAACTTTTAGCTACATGTTACTTTGAAATAATTATCATATAATTTCATTTGCATGTGTTTTATTACTAGGATTAGAATGTAAGCCTCTTGAGGGCAGAAAGCTTATTGCTTCTTGTTTTGCTATTTACTACTCCCTACAAACTGCATGTTCTCCAATACAAGAGGTATTCAGAATTTCCAAATTTGATTTGCTAGTGTGTAATCAAGTTCACTTTCAAACTTTACCTCTAACATTACTAGCATGTTTACTATTGGGGAATCATAATCTTAGTGAACTCTGGAGAACCAAAAGTACTTAGTATCTGCCAGAGTCCAGGGTTATTATTGATGGTGTCAAATGACTTTTTAAGGTCAGTAAATACAATGTAGAAATTTTTATGTTGTTCCTTTTAATTCTTCTCAGTTTGCCAGGCAGCAAAGGTCACATTCATGAGATAAGACTCCCAGAAACACCTGGTTGATGATGTTGGGCAATTTCCAGTATAAGAAGACATAGACCAAGAATTCTCAGGCAAATGGAGAATATTTGTGGTTAAAGGAATTGGTGATGTTTTGCCTGGAGAAAAGAGCACTTTAAGAGAGGACAGATAGCTATATTCACATATTTTAAAGGGCTGTCATGTGGAATGGGAATCAGGCATGCTTTTGTTGGCTTAATGGAGAGAACTTGAAACAATGGTTCTGGAGAGCCTGCAAAGAATGAAATTTTGCTTTGATGTCTGAAGAAAATTCTCTTCCTGACTCCCAGCTTGATACTCTATTCATTGCACCACCTAGCTATCCCCATTAGCCTCTGAATTTTCTAAGGAAATCATGGTTATTTTCTGTATTTCCAAAATACCAGATTCATTTCATTTTGGTCAACATTTATCTTAATGAATACTATTATATGTGATAGGTGCACTGGGTTTTGAGGTCCTCTATCATATGAGCTTTGAGATCCCTTGTGGAATTTTTGAATGGGGTCATTCAAAATAGATTTTAAAAGACAGAAAAATGGTCCATTTGCTGAACTACCATTTGCTCAAGCCAGTTTGCCTATCCAACCTACTTCAGCTATGATCAATTTTCTCATCTTTCACCCATTGTGTATGATAATATAGTCAGGGATTCCATAAGAAAAAATGTAAAATTTGACATATAAAATTAAAAAAAATAACTAGTATGACTATCTATATAGAGTTTCTTTTTTTTCAAATAACATTCAGTTTCACAGCTAGACTGGCAGTTTGAGATAACAGTATTTGACTAGGACAAATGAAGAGAGAATGTTAGGAAATAGAGGTTTCCCATGAACTTTGAAACTGATTGCTGTGTAATTTTTGGTGAATCACTGTTCTTGAGAAAACGGGCATGAAAACCTCACAAAGATTGCTAAAGGTTGTCATGGTAGCAATGGGATTCATTCATTCATTCAACAAATATTTATTGTACACTTACAATGGACAAGCCAGTCAGATAGGTGCTTAATTTCTTTTCTCCTTCTTTTCCCTATTTGAGGTGAAAACATCATGGAAAAGTAAAGGGTAAGTCATGGAGAATTCAAGTTTCTTGAAGGCAACAACTGCCTTGCATCTAGTAGGGGGTTTATGAGTATTTGTTGAATTGAATTCAGATATAGCATGCTCACATGTCTATACATAAAATAATTTCATATACAGATGTTTTTTACCCAGCAATGTTATAAATACTTAAGGGGGGAATATTTCAGTTGCAAATTGAGGGGTATTTCAATATGAGATAGTCAGGGACAATTCACTTTATATTTTTGACATTGTCAAGTCAATCTGTTTAAGTAAATGTGCCTTTCCCCATCCAAACTTCCTTTGTTGTGGCATTCCATTTAATGGATTTCTCTAATTCATTTACTTCTTTATTTTGCTGTGAATCTTTGGCTCATGGTGATAATTCTCTTCCTTGTAGGAAGTCAGGAAGTTCCTTTCTAAAACTGAGTAGCTTCCACAGTAGTCTAGTAAACAAGGATAGAATAGCCCAAGAGTAACTTGCCATGTCCTACAAAATGTTAAAATTAAATTGAAAGGGACTTTCAAAATTGTCTACCCAAAAATTTTATGCAGCGTGGAAATCTATTCCACAGTATCCTGGAGAGGTGGTCATTTGGTCTCTGCTATATGGCATCCAGGTTGGGGATGAGCTCATTGTTCAAATGGAGACCAAAGGTAATAAATAATGAAGGCTAATATTTCAAGTAACCCTGGACAATTGATATTTCAGATATTGGATTAAGTGGTAGTTAAAACATTTTACCAGAATAATTATTCTTTCATGTGATTTTAAAGGCTCATTGCTCTCTTAAGAGGGAATTTATTATATGTTGAAGTTAATGCTTTTTGCAGAAACAAATTTATGATTTATAATTATTTTAAGTGAGGAAGTATGACTCAATATACAAAAATTCACTTTACAGAATTTTTGTTTTTAATGAGCAATTCCACAAATTGTGAGGGTGATGCTTACTACAGTCACTTATGGAAAGAGCTCTGGTTTCTGGTTTAATCCCAGTACCCAACAGAAGGATATGATTTCAATTCATAGAATCTCAGATTTTTAGTTTGGGAAGGGACCTCAGCTATCATCTAACTCACTTTATACCCAAAGAGAGTCCCTGCTATAACATAATGGGCAAGTAATCCTCCATTTTAAAACATTTAGAATTAGTTTAAAATTTTCCTTCACACATAATTGTTTTTTCCTTTGCACTGAGCTTATATTGAGGACTGTGCACTTTTTTAAAAAATCCCTTATTTTACCAAAATGAAAAAAATAAATACAACCTCTCTAAAGAAGCTCCTCACAAGATTTATTTTTGCTTATCAAACCATTTAAGTGGATATTTATTTCTCAGTGCTTTTGAGTTTAGCAAAATTTTATAGAATATAATCCAATTTTCTGTTCTTCTAAACAGGAGTATTCATAAGAGTACTGATGTATGTATTGGAGGAATTGTAGCTCTAATTGGGGATGGGGGATTCTCATTTATGCCAGTAGAGTTTCTAGTTTAATTTATTAAATTTTATTGTATTTTTCACTCCAGGATTAGAGAAGGGGAGCACAATGTACCAGAATGTACAGATGGAAAACAATTTGGCATCGTGTAAAGGTTTTAAGGACCATCACAATGCATACAAGACAAGAAGATGGTGAATAGATTATTTTTAAGAAGTTTTTAAAAAGTAGGATTATTTCTCCAAATGTTTCTATTGCTGAATTATACTGAGTCTCTAACTTTTGTTCAGCATATAATGTTGCAAGCTAATGTGGTAGACATTGGTTAAAGATTCCTTAAACAATTCTCTTTTATCACAATTCAATTTCATTCCTCTATTCAGGCATTTCACAATAGTGGCACTCACTTAAGATCTTTGTTGTGGCCACATTTCTTAGCATATAATATACAGAAAAATTTGGGCACTGTCTCTTTTGGATCTTTGTCCAATTTACTAGTTTTTTCATAGATGAAATAAATGTAGTCCAGTTAGTAGCCTCAAGTCAAAAATATCTTTAAAACATGATTTGTTTTAAGACATTTAATTTAAAGAATTTTACTTTGGGTTATTCATTACACAGTCATTTATAACTAAGAGATAATCTAAGGTTTTGATGATACCTGGTTTCTTAAAAAAAAAGAAAAAGAAAAAACAGAGAAATGAAAAGTTGGCCTGACAAATTGCTTTTGAGCTGTGAGATGAAAACTTTGATCTCATTAGCGAAGGCAAGATTATATGTAAACTCAGCTAGTTATTCACTTTAGCATTTTATCTTAGAAATCTCTATTGGTTAGGAATTTGTCCCAGACTTCAGCATGTGATTATGGGTTCTTGGTGTAGTTTTGTTCTTATACTTGCCCTTTCAAATGTGTCCTCCTCAGTAGATTCAGAGATCACCTAAGATTTCCCTCAGAGAGATTAAGGAAGGTATATACATATATTCCTACACACATGCATATACACAGTTATATATACATATTTGTACATATATAGATATGTGGGTATGTCTATATGTCTATATATTTATATGTGGCAGGGGATAACTTAGTTTGTATAGGAAACTCCCAAATGTGGAAACTTTTTCTGTGAATGCAGGTTGTCACCTTCTCTGAAATGTAAAGTTTTAGGACTTTAGGGCACAGATTGGCTAATTTCCTTGTCTGTAGTCACAGTGCCAGTATCTGTCAGAGGTAGGATTGGAACTCATGTCTTCCTGAACCCCAAGCTAGCTCTTTATAAAAATAAAGATGCCTTCAGAGATGTGTGGAAAAATCTGAGTTTCTTAGATGAGCTAATGCTAAAACAAAACAAAACATTGATTAAGCAGTTAGTACATGTCCAATTCTGTGCTGTCACCTGGAAATATGAATGCAACATCAAGGATAGCCCTGTCCTCAAGGAGATGACATAATAGCAAATATAGGTTGGTGGGCAGGGAAGGAAATGATAATATGGCAAATTGGAATAACAGGGTAGTTGATTGTTGCTATTGGAGGAATGTTTCTGATTTGATTATGATTCTCAGAGAAAGCAGTGTAGAGGTGCAGCATTAGGGCAGAAATATGGCTGGATAAAGACAAGGGTCTCTGGGGCCAGAGAGGGCAGAACCCAGTGGTTTTTTTCATTCTTGGGATGGTCTCTGCTAGTCCCCTTTGGAGAATAATGCTGTTATCAAGAGCATTATTGATATGGAAATAGATTTTGAACAATGATCCATGTCAAACCCAATTGAATTGCTCCTTGGCTATGGGTGGAAGGAGGAGGGAGGGGAGGGAAAAAACACGAATCATGGAACCATGGAAAAATATTCTAAAATAATTAATTAATTAAATTTAAAATAAAAAGAAAGAGCATCATTGAGATCAGAGTAGAAAAAATGAAATAATATGATAAGACAATAATCATGTAAATAAAATAAGAATCTGCTTGGTAGATAACCTTTTTTCAAATAATCATTCATTTTTTATTTAAACAAATATTTAATAAATGCTTATTGTTTGTAGAGAAGTTAAGGAATACAGTGGAGAAAGGACTGGGCTTGGAGTCAGGAAGACTTGCCTTACTTAGTAGCTGTGTTGCTCTGTGCAACCTGGCAAGTCTCTTCACTGCTGTTTGCCTCAGTTTCTTCATCTGTAGAAAGAGGATAGCAATGGCACTTACCTCCTAGGATTGTTGTGAAGATCAAATGAGATAATATTTGTTAAGCTCTTAACATATTATCTGACACATAGCAAGTGCTATATTAAACTTAGCCATTATTATTATTAAGCAATGTGCTCACTATTGGGGAATTCAATCTAGCATGGAGGTAAGCTATAAATACAGCTAATAATAATAATAATAAAATATCATGTATTAAAAGTTCAATACAGTTATATGTATGCATCTATATGTGTATATCGTATATGCACGTGTTTGTTTTTGTTCAGTGGTTTAGTTGTATCTGAATTTTTTTGATCCCGTCGACCTCTGTCCATGGGGTTTTCTTGGCAAAGATACTGGAGTGGTTTGCCATTTCCTTCTTCAGTGGCAAAAAGAGTTTAAGTGATTTGCCCAATGTCACACAGTGAGGATTTTCTGAGGCTGGATTTAATCTCAGGTCTTCCTGACTCTAAGCCTGACTCTATTTACTATACCATCTAGATGTCTGCATGTATACATGTATGCATATATGTGTGTGTGTACAGACATATATGTTTATATATAAATATACACATTATATATACTTGTACACTTGCATATATTCATAGATATATTCTAAGAAGGAAGATTATTCCTTAACAAGAAGTTGAGGAGAGAATTCAAGGAGGAAATAACATTTGAGTTATTCTTTGAAGAACCAATATGAATTCAGCAAATGAAGCAGTGGGGAGAGGGAAGAGGCAGGGGAACATCTAGTAAATTCAAGGGACAGAAGCCAGCATCATTCACATGATGTATAGAGTACATAGAGGTTAGCAATAGGAGATGAGGCTGGAGAGATAAAATGTGGACACCTAGTGAAGGGTTTTGAGTGCCAGGAAAGAGAATTTGGAATCGGGGCAATAGAGTCCAGGAAACAGAGAGCGACATGATCAGCTCTATGCATAGGAAAGATTGGTTTAGCAGGAGTATCAGCAACACATTGAAGAAGGAAGAGAGGAAAAGTGGAAGAGCTATTACGAGGTTATTGCAATAGCCCTTTTAGGTATAGAGGAGGGCTTGTAGTAGGGTAGAGGCCATGGGAATACAATGTCATGGATGCAAGAGATGCTTTGGAGACAGAAGCCATAGGACTTGGTAAAGTACTAGCTAGTGCACTGATGGTGAAACTTTTAGAGATGGAGTGCCCCCACTGACCCCCCAGATTGAGTGCCATGCCCTTTCCCCTCTAGAGATCATGAGCCATGTACCTCCCACCTACCAAGTGCCAGGCACACCTACCCTCACCCCACATAGGGGAGGGAGGAAGCACTCCCATTGGGCTGGTGGGTGAGCGAAGTGAGAAATGTCCTCAGTGAAGAGAGGTGGGGGGAGTGGCCTGAGCATTCACTCTGCTCCCCTAAATCTATGCCACCTGTGAGCTGCCCACCTTATTCCCTGTGTGCTCCCATTGGGCTGCTGGGCAGAGGTTGGGGATATGAAAAAATGTCATCAGGTATGGTAGAGAGGGGATGCGAGCAGCTCCACCCAAGTCCCTCTGCCTTTCTAGTAACCAACTCTGGTTGGGGGAGGGGAACAGAAAGGGTGGCCACGTGCCCACAGAGTTCTCTGCATGTCATCTTTGGCACCCATGCCATAAGTTCAACATCACTGACCTAGTGCCAGTTGCTTTCTTCTTCCTCTTCCTTTTCTCCTCCTCCTCCTCCTTCCCATAATTATATAGTATGATAAATAAGAAAGAAGCAAGGGTAAAGGATAAATGCTTTAATCTTCATTTCTCTAGTGTTTCTGTGATCTCATTGAAGTGTGTGTTCTTTGCTGTGTTACAGATTGCTGCCCATCTATATCCTCTCATTCACTCCTGTTTTTGTCCTTCTATAAGTTCTACATATGAGATCCAACTGCTATACTAAGGGAAATTAGGGTATGATAGTTGAAAGTTGTTTAGGGAATCTTTAGTTATTGTCTATCAGTTTATTGCATTGCATTATGTACTAAACAAAAGCTTACATGCTCATTAATATTCACATAAATATTTAGAGAAATAATCTAACATTTTTATTTTTCTGAAATAATTTATTCATAAGGATAAAGGTTTCAACCCTAAAATGGGTTTCCTTTGAAAGGGAAAAATATACAGGCATATGGTTGAAAATAATTACATAAAATTGCTACATTAAACAAAAAGCCTACCTGTTCTGTGTGACAGAAACAAGCTATTTTTTCTATTTCACTTTTTTTTTGTAGAGGCAAGAACCCCCATTTAGTACTACATAATGGCAGTTATTTCCTTCTTTCTCTTATTCTTCATTAGTATACAGCACACATTTTCTGTTTCTACTATATCCCCTGATGGCTTCTACCAAGAAACATCCCATCCAGATTAAATGTAAAAGTTATGTGACATCAAGTTATGAGACATCAAGATATCTCAGTCTCCTTCCTCTCCCTCTGTTCCCTTTACCCTACATCCTTCACGTTACAGTGATAATAAAGATTTTCATTATTATTGATTTTTTTTTTCAGTTCTGTCTGACTCTTTGTGACCCCATTTGGGGTTTCCTTGGCAAAGATATTGGAGTGGTTTGTCATTCTCTAGTTCATTTTACAGATGATGAAACTGAGGCAAATGGGATTAAATGACTTGACCAATGTCACATGGCTAAGTGTCTAAGGTCAAATTGGAACCCAGGAGGATGATCTCATTGAAGTGTGCGTTCTCTTCTGTGTTACAGATTGCTGCCCATCTATATCTATTCATTTACTGCTGTTTTTGTTCTTCTAGAAGTTCTCCATATGAGATCCAGCTGCTATACTAAGGGAAATTAGAATGACTCCAAGCCTGACACTCCATCCACTGTACCCCCTAGCTGCCCTGATAATAAAACAGAACTTTGCTTTTCTGCTCTCCTTCTGAAGTCCCACAGCATCCCCCATCCTGATCTTGCCACATCTGTTCTGTGATATTCACTTTGGGTATGGTAGACACCCAAATATGGAGAAAAGGTATACACTTTTCTCCTCAAGTCACTCACATCTGTGTTCCATTTGTGGATCCTTATAGAAATCAATAACCTTCAAGTATAAATACTCTTTTGGCTCTTTATCTATAAGAGAGAATTGGAGGGTTAGCATAGGGCAGAAATACAAACTCTTAGTATTGTGTTACATAGCCAACTTCTTACATAGTCATCTCCAAATGTGGACATGATGGAGATAGAGGTGGGTGAGTGAAACAGATCTTCCCAGTTAGAACCTATTAATTTAAGAGGCTCAGGAGAGAAATTTAGTAAGTCACCGAAGCAGCAGGGCATCTGGCACAGGTTCTCAATGTGTGTGGGTTGCTTATTTTTATCCTCTTATTGAGGAGATCAGCAAAATTTAAGCTGTATCTCTATATGGTACTAAGCAAAGAATCTCCAAGTGGTATATGGTATGTGGTAAGGTACTTTAGGAATATCTAAGTCAGCTCTTAACTGAAAAGAAATTTCCTTCCCTGGCAGGTAGTTGTCAGTCTTCCACTTAAGACTTCCTGTAATAGAGAAACCACTAACTCCTAAAGGCAGTCCAGTCTACTTTTGAGTAGCTTTAATTATAAGGATGTGTTTCATTACTCCAAGCTGAAATCTGCCCCTCTGCAACAACTTAAATACCATAAGCATGATCCAAAGGATCATGGTGGTTCAGATGGAGATGACAACCATTCTTATTGGGGGAGGAGTAGGTAATTAGGGAAAATATTATAGGGATAGAAACATTTTAATTGTTCCTTGAAGGAAGGGTAGGATTTTCCCTGTGTAAAGTGAGAGGGAAAGGAATTCAAGCTAGTAACATCATTATGAGTAGATGTTTCAAAAAGTCATATGTTTTGGAGACATCCACTTATAGGCTATGGTACGAGCAGGAATGTGCTGGAGCTAGTTTTAACTAATTGGAGACTGGGTTAAATTTTCATTATGAGCATTTGTACCCCAGAAATTGTCAATCCTACAAATTAGGACTTGGTTTATTATTTTGTTGATTGTCTAGACTTAGGAAGTGTTAGTAATAGATTGAATTAAAAAAAATAGATACATTTTTCTCCCCAAAGAGCTCAGTTATTAAACAATTTATCAGCACACCTCAGATTGGAACTATAGAGTTCTGATTATACTTCCTGTTAGTACTTTCAAATGTGAACATTATATCTAGGAGTAAATAAAACTAGAAAAAAATATTAGAAATCATTGTTGACTTCAGTGCTTTCTTTCCCCCATATCTTAGCTGGGTACCCTCCTCTTTGTCCTTCCCCTTTTCAAAACTTATTCCCAGGAGAGGATCTGACATGCGAATTTACTTTTTAAATACTTCAATTATTCTATGATTTTGTTGTAGAAGATGGAAAGTTGTCCTTGGCTTTTATCCCAAGATTCTTTACTATGTCTTCTTATAGAGGAACAACCCAAGGCTGGAACCTTTCTTCTTGATCTTTTTACATTTCCTGGGTACCAGTGTAGCACTCAGTTTATACATATGTTGCAATTCTTTACTCCAGATAAATGACTGGCTCAATTCTTTTTTTTTTTTTTTAATATACATTTCCTGGAAGATCTCTCTTAAGACACTTCTTAAAAGAAAAAAAATTGAGATGTTGTAGCAAGTCTTCACCCACTGTATATCTTCCTTGGTATTTGAGTAACCCTCAAATTCTACCACTATTTTAATATCTATAGACAGTATGACTAAGGGAACATTTTTGGTTTTTAAAAATTAGATATGTATACTGATAAATAGTTTGAAATAATTAAAAAAATCTATGCAGTTTAACAAAAATATTATCCATCCTCTTTACTTATTTCCAATTCTTGACCCAACTCATTGTTTATTTATTGTTTATTTATTTTTGGAATCAACACTGTGTATTGGTTCCAAGGCAGAAGAGTGGTAAGGGCTAGGCAATGGGGGTTAAGTGACTTGCCCAGGGTCACACAGCTGGGAAGTGTCTGAGGCCAGATTTGAACCTAGGACCTCCTGTCTCTAGGCCTAGCTCTCAATCCACTGAGCTACCCAGCTGCCCCCACCAACTCTTTGTTTATTTTTCAGTGTTGATTGCAGATATCTATCCTGGGGTGCTAGCTCAATGGACAAGCCATGCAATTATATATATTTTGAGTAATAGGTATTTTTTTAGCCTCTTGAGTCATCACAGATCTCATAGAGGAGATCTTATAATATTATGAGCTTTGATACAATTAGCACAAAATCATCTGCAAACCAGCACATCTGGAGAAACTCACAATTTATAGGTGAAGTTCTAGCCCTCTTATATTTAGACTTTGCACAGGAGACTCCAAGATAATGACAA
The DNA here is from genome assembly GCF_027887165.1 of Monodelphis domestica. Taxonomy (NCBI): domain Eukaryota; kingdom Metazoa; phylum Chordata; class Mammalia; order Didelphimorphia; family Didelphidae; genus Monodelphis; species Monodelphis domestica. The sequence goes on from NC_077233.1 coordinate 128,909,987, forward strand.
ACATCTTTAATAAGTATACATCTGTTTTATGCCTCATTTATTAATGATGTTAAGGTCACTTTAAAGTTATTCTTATGGTTCATAGTTACAACATAGAGTAATCCATGTGGTTGTGTTTATCAAGGGTCTTTTATAATCTGAACATCCATCAGATCACCTTCATTGGAGGGTAATCTTTATGTCTGCATTTTACATTTTTGAGTCAAATGCTTTCTTGAAATCAACAAACACATTTTGTATCATTTGCATCATTCAGTTATTTGTGTACATGAAGATGTTATCTGTTATAGAGATTTATTTGTGAAAACCTGATTGTTTTTTCTTCACAGTTTTATCACCTTTGATACATGTGTAGTTCATTCCCATAGATTTTTATAATGATCACAAAAATTGGCATGAGGGCAGCAATTATTGATGTTTTCTCAGTTGCCTTCTCTGATGAATAACATTTGCAATTTCCTCCATTCTTTTGGTTTTCCTTGAAAAAAGGTTATAAAAATAATTCCATTATGCTTTGAAGACTATTTTGCCTCCACCATGGGTTTCCTTTGTGTGTACTTGGTCTGGTACTTGGTTCTCTGTGCAGTTGATTCAAGAACCACATTGAATTTAAGGCAATAGAGTCTAATTGGAGTGGTTTCTTGGTCATTGAGGTTAAAAATAAATCATTATAGACACTTCAACAATCTATTCTGTTTGGTTGTGCTTCTTTTAATTTAATATCTGAATGCTTATGGGATAATGTGGTGAAGATGGATCTAGTACAAGTTTGTGGTAGGCTTACCATTTTGTCTGCTTTATGAATCCATACTGTTCTTAGTCTTCTGTAATCTTCTATATTATTCTTTGGCTTCCATCTCTTTATGCTTAACAAGGAAATTCAGGTTCCATTTTCCAAGGGAGTTTCTGGGCTTTTGCAAGGAGGCAAAAACATCACTAATTTACTAAATACTGAAGTATAAATTATTGATACAGCATAAGTTTTATTATTCCTGAATTATTTGTAGTTTTATAGAAGCAAAATCTTAAGGAAAAGAATGATAGTGTAACTATACAATTCTAAGAATTTTGAGAATCAAGAGAATTTTCTTAGTGCTAATGAAATTATATCATCTTGATAAGTTTTCTATTTACCAATCAGTACACTTTATTGAGTACACATTGTGTGCCAAGTCCTTTCCTCTGGGACCTGGAAATACAGATACATGTTAAAGACCTTACCTTGAAGGATCTGCTCTTCACTAGTAATTAACATTGATGTAAATGGGGTTTGAAAAGACAGATTAATAACTATTATAGAATAGAATCTAAGAGAAGGGCAAAGCAGAGACCTGGGTAAAATATTATGAAACACTTCAGAGTAAAATGACTTACCTTGAAGGGTAAAAGGAGGGCTTCTTGGAGAGGGTGGCGGCACTTGAAAGCAGCAAAGAAATGTAATTTATAAGAGTTGAGCCTCCAGATGTTATTTGGTGTTTATACCAGTTTCTTGGTATTAATTATATTTTCTAACTCTCATTTCCCTCTGTAAACCATCATATACCTTCCTTGTGGAAAAATAACTATTTTAAGACAATATTTTTTGAGGTATAGAGAATAAAAATTTAAATAGCTATTCATACAAAAGTGGGCCTTGCAGAGAAAGTTTCCACACTTTAGTCCTGTGTATTCCCAAAGTAACTATTGCTCACAGATGTCCTAATAATCCCAAAGGGTAGTATGCTTGTAGAATGTGACATAGTCCAGATAAAATCAGGCCTTTGTTGAATTCTAGATGTCACTTTACCACTATTCTTTAGATCATAACATTTCCTATTGGAAGAAAAATTGGGGAAAATTCTAAATTAATCAGTCCTCATTCTTCTTCACATTGCAGGCACCTTGCTGGTTTTATTTTTAAATAAACACTGGAGCTTTCAGGAAGAATGCAGCATCTTTTTATTTCATTCAAGCATAGTGTTTTCTTTTCTTGACATGTCATTGTGTGTTTTACTCTCATCTTTTAGTTATGAAATCTCTGTGTCCTCAAATAGCCCTCCCACGTCCTACAGTATCTTTAGCCTCTCAATATTGTCTTCCTCATCTCTAGAGGATGTTATTCGCCATCTAATTTTAGATCCCAGACAATATCCCTTAAGCAGCCTCTTATATGGATGGATAAAAGCTGTGGTTAAGATGTCATTCCCCATAAATCAGTTTGGGCAAGGATGAAGGCTGGGGGCAGGAACTAGAGTAGCCTTTACAGGGTCTGAACCATTCAAAGTCAGCTTAATCCTCCCTCTTATTCCCACTGGCTTTGTGCTCCTCTTTGGAAGGTAGATGGACTCTCTTTAACATGAAGCAATGAGCTTTTCTGTTTTGTCAAAGTGACAAAAGGTCTGGAAAATTCCAATTAATTAGCACGCCTTGGGCTAATGAAAGAATAAAACTGAAGGAGAAAAGCCTTAAGCTTTCAGGGAGTGTAAGCATGGAAGGACAATGCTGGTTTCAAATATTTGGGTCTGTTTGTATAATTTTCCCAGGGTTTTCCTTTTGGCGACTTGAAGAGATAAGATTGGAGAGACAAGTGGATGGTTTTGTTTGGATCTTGATGTAGTAACATGTCGGCTTTTACAAAAACTAAATAACAAATCCTAATTTGAAGGAGGCAGCTAAAGGTGGGGCCACAAAGCCAGTGTAATTAAAACTGAGAGAAGGGCATTTTGCAGGTTTGGGGAACATTGTATACTATGGTAACCAAGTTATCACTGAGCAGATTGGGAAGTCCATTGAGGATCAGTCATTTAACATCAATAAATTGCTTCATTACGCCTTTGAATTGTAAATCTCATAGAATTTGACTTCTAGGAATGCGCAGTGACAAGAAATACTAATCACATCTCACATCTGTAGAATATTTTTGGACTTACAAAGTGCTCTCCTATCAACAAACCCATGAAAGAGGTGGTAGAAAGCATTTTTGTTTCTGTTTTACTAAGGAAGAAACTGAAGCTCAGAGACCTATTTTGCCATGGTAGTCTAGCTAGCTAATAAGTGAGAGTCCCAGGGTCCTTTGTGTCTGAGTCCAAGGAATTTTCCATTATACCTTTGTTAACCTAAAAAAGACACAGAACTCCCAAAGCAGTCATAATGGAACACATCTTTAATCAGAACCAAGGAGACAATGCTCTTCTGGTCACCATGCAACACACACAGAGCCCTTGCTCTGGACTCTTGGAATATTCGCTCTAGGAAAGATGCCACTAATGGGAATTTTCACTAAAGAACTTGGATTTTTAAATATATATATGTATATATATATGTATACATATACATATATGTACTTTATATTTTATATCTATATCTATATCTATCTATCTATCCACACACTTTAGAGAATAGACAAGGAGGAAGAACTGACTGGTTATATAGAGGCCTGAGAAAGAAGATATAGTCTGATGCTGGAATACCTGGGAGTAGCCTAGATACAATAAGAGAAACTAAGAAGGCAAAAAGAATACTTAGTCCTGTCTATGGTGCTTGATGGTTTGTTGTTCAGAATTGGGACAAGGGTCAATCTTGAAGGCAAGTTCTCATAGGACAAGATTTAGGGATCCATAAAACAAGATTGTCACTTTATAACATCCACAGCAGAGGAACTCCTTGCACTTTGTCAAGTTGGTTCTAAATACTCTTTTTAACTCCTGTCACATTCTCCCCAAAGTTCAACATGTTCATAGATCAAAAATCCTCACTGGAGAAAAAAATTAACTTGAAAAGTATGAAATTCTCTTATGTTAGATTGGAATACATATTCCTTAAGTTGATTCCCTTCTAGATTGAAATCCTGTGATGCTATAATATTATTGTAGGTAATCTGAGAATGGATGTAGAGATGGTGGCAAGAATATGTATTTAGGAATGGATGCTGATTTTTGCTTGAGTGAAAAGTATGGAAAATCCTTGAAATTGTTTAATGAAATGATATAAAGACCTGACAGTTGTGTAGCTCCAGGAATGGTTGATGAGGAGAGATCATAAATCCTAAACATTAGACTATACCTTGCCCAAACAGGCATAATTTGCATTTCTGTCCATCTTGTGGGGTTGGGACTAAACCAGGCATCCAGGGTAGGCAATGGACTTTCTGAAAAATCAAAGCTTTGTGGGTAGGGTAAGGATACATTAGTCCTCTCAGAGTACTTGTTGATGTGATTTGAGTGAATGAGTTAGTGTTTTAGATGGATGCAGTATAGATCTTACTTGCTTAGTGGATTTGACAAGAAAGGCACAGAGAGAATGTTTAAGACCAACTTTGATGAGTTCCATCATCCATTTGTAATTGTAATTATTCTTGGGGTACCCCAGGAGGTAATATTTCCCCTTCTTTGAGAGTCTTAAAGACTGGATCACTACTTATTGTGTATATTGTAAAACTGAGTTGTCAAATATTTGAACCTGCAGAATGGTCCTGCAACACCCTTGAATACAGATTGAAATGCAAATAGAAAAGGCTTAATGAAATAAATAGAAATATAAAATGTGGAGAATGTTAAGATAGGGTTATTTAAGTCAATATGCCCTGCAGGGATCCCTATGTGTGGCTTAATAACCCCCATTTCTATTGGAATTTGAAATCCTTATTGTCGGGGATGTTCTAGATTAGATATGAATGATTTTATAAAGTCTCTGTTTTTCCTTCTAACACATAGATTCTTAGGTCCCTGGGATTAAACCAGGTTGGAAAAAGAAAAAAAAAAGATTATGCAGTAAAATCTAACAACTACAAATATGAACAAGAAAACCAATGAATTTTTGCATTGTCATTGTGATGAGAATGATGATTATAATAATATTTATTTTAAAAATTATTCACATTTAGATTATCTTAATTATTTAAAACTCTTTTATTTCTTGGCCTCTCTGCACACTTCAAGGTTGACTGGAGAGTCTTAGGCAGCTGATCCAGAAGTGATGCAACCTGGGCTTTCATGAAGGCTTCTTCAGTTTGTGTGTGTGTGTGTGTGTGTGTATGTGTGTGTGTGTGTGTATGTGTGTGTGTAGTTTTTTTTTTGTATTATAACAAATAAGGATTGTGATAGGTTCATTAGAGTTTTATTTTATTTCACACAGAAAATTACAACACCCAATACAGGTTAATGTATAAAATTACACATGTTGTTTACAAACATAAAACTAAATCCTAATTAAAAAAGAAAGCCCATATTTCTCATTTCTTTGTGCACTAAGTCTTTTTTGTGTATTATGCATCTAACAGAGTTGACAGGAGCTTTGTAAACTGAAGAGATACAAAGGGGACCTTGGAAAGAACAATCTGGCTGCCAGTTCCTGATCCTTAGAATCAAGTTCCCTTAGAGTTTTTTTGTTCTATACTCTGTGCTCCTTTTCTGCCTCATCCTTCTTCATTTTGGTTTGATTCAACTCAGAGGACATTTCTCCACACACCTCTTTGAGGTCCACATCATGGCAAGCCAATTGTTTTTGAGCTTCTTCTAATTCTCCCTAGTAACTTTTGCCACCTGAGCTTCTTGTCTGGCCATATGCTGGGATAATGCAAGCATTGTTGTTCTCAGAACCTCCCATTCTTTTTTTTTTAATCTGTCCCCAACAAGGTACCATGTTCAGACACAACACACAGGGTCACTATGAGGATCAAATGAGAAAATATATGTAAAGTACCTTGCAAATTTTAAAGTGTTATATGAATATTATTTAGTACCAAGGGAAAGACTCAGTTGAGTTCCCTAGACACCTTCCTATGGATTGTCATCCTTGAGGAAAAATTCATAAATAGGTCAACAATAAGAAAAGTTCTTAATGATCCCAAACAATGTAGTCATGCACTTTTGGAAATCTTAAGGTTTACTGGGTTGGAACCTTTTGCTATGTAGATAACCAATTCTATCAAAGTATTAGACAATAGCAGTCACCTATGAATTCTTAAAAATAGATTCTACTCTTCCTCTCTACTTAAATCTTCAAATAAACATCTTGCCCTATTTAGCCTATAATGGCAGTTCAATTAGGCAGTGTGGCAAATACTATCTTTTCTTGCTCCATTGTGCTTCAATATTATCCTTGGTCAAGGTGCTAAAATTATGAATAAAGTTAACATTATCAGTATAATTTCCAATGAGTCAGTCAGCTGATCACTAGCTGTACATGTTGCCTCTAATCTATTAATTGTGTAAATATATGACATTATTTCCAAGAGGAAATGGGTAAGAGAATGTACATAAATTAGCACAAGTCTTTTACTCTTGGAAAAAAAACTCTCAAAATAATTGACCTACTTTGGTGAAGGGTTAGTAGCATTAATCACTGTATGCAAAGAGTAGCACGTTAAAACCCATATTACAGAAAAGATAAAATTCTGATTATTTGAAGTGATGGCTAAATTCCAAGTTACTCATATTTGGTACTGTAAGGCACTAAGAAAGACACACTATAATAGTGGTGTTTACAAAGTCTTACAATCATTCCACTCTGAATCTGTTTCCAACTTCCTTTTATCTTGAATCTACTTATCCCAAGAATCACCAGTGAAATCCATAATCCAGAACAGCTATTCACAGAGTTGATTATAAAAGCAACAGGATAAATTAAATAGTCATTAAATTAGAATCAATGAACATTAATAGGGGCCTGCCATGTATAATACATGAGGGTGGGGTTGAGAGGGAATAGAAATAAAGATGAATAAAATAAAATAAAATAATTAATTATTAGATATTAAAAATTAATCATATATTATATTCTGTATCATTAAATATTAAAATAATTGATGAAATGCTTACTATATGAAAGTTCCACTCCTATGCACTGGGGATACCAAGACAAAAAAAAAATAGCCCCAACCCTCAAAGAGCTTGTACTATGCTCAGAAGCAACATAGTATAGTATGGTAGAAAAAAGATTGTCCAATCAAGGGGAAATAAGACCTAGAAAAAAGGCAGAACATGGAAGTATTATGAGACCTACAGGTCCTCTGGTACATAGAAGAGTGAAAGATTACTTCCAGCTGGAGGAAACAAAGACAGACTTCATGGGGATAACTGATAGCTGAACTGGCTGTTAAATTTAAGAGGGGGTAGGATTTCAACAAGTGGGGGGAAAGGGTGGAGAATATGGCATGAAATTTTATATTGAGAGAAAAGCATAAGTATATTCAGGGAATGGAGAAGTCTTCTAGTTCTGCTAGTGTATATAGAATGCCATTTTGCAGAGGAATACATGGAAGGAGATGACCGTATTATATCTCAGAAATTTCTTTCTCATCCTCTTGTTAGGGTTACTAAAGAGCTCATCTTTGCATGAAAAACATGAGCAACTCATACATTCATAAAATGAGGATAAATGAACTTTGGCATATAGGTAGGCATTATTGGCAGTAAAAAAATTGAAAGGCTTCAATTAAAAAACAAAAGATTATTTTCCTCTTCTAGGAAAGATATCTACGTATGTGTTATGTGCATATTTGAAATGATGGAATACATTTTGCATCTTACTTCAGGGTACTGCTACCATAGCAATTCAAACTTTTGTAGCCTCTGATAGACATGCTTGAAATATATACATCCATTAACAAGATTATCACTTGAAGAGACAATCGTATTTTTACTGAAAAGGTTTTTTGAGGATAAAATTTATTGATATTTAATGAAGCATGAAGCTTTTAAATGAACCATGAAAGCAATAGCTAAACTAATTAACTGAGCATAAAGGCTCCCAGAATACATATGTTATGTGGGCTGTATGCTTATTATTTCTGCCTGGTTACGTTGACATCCTGGATAACATTCTCATATATGCTTTGGGGAAGGAGCATTCAATCCTGCTTGTAATGCAGGTAATAAAAGAGGAAATCACCATTTAGATTTCCTGAAAGCTTGGATGGGATGTTTAAGTCAGGCTGTGCAGGTTTATAGGTTATAATTTCGCGGGGTTAAGGCTGGTAATAACAACATATTATTTCCACACACTTGATTTAAGCCTCCATTCTTGCTGTTCCACTGAATGATAAATCACCATCTAGTTTAAAATATGACCCCCCCCCCCTCCACTTCCTTACATATACTCACCATTGAAAGCTTAGTTTTATGTGTGGGAGTCTTCTGTTGTACAGTGGGGATAGATACATGGGAGCCTGTTTCTGTGGCTTGTGGCTGAGCTGCTGAAATCAGAGAATTCTAGAAAGCAAGCAGCATTAGCCCTCTCTTATAGAGGCAGCTCTTGGCTGTTTAAAGTTGGGGTAGTCTACCTTATCTCACTTCATAGGGTAGACCATGATTAAAACTGGGAAAGGGACAAAGGTTGTTATAGGAAGAGACCTTAGAGGTCATCTAGTTCAATTTCCTTTCCTCTTCCAATTTTGAAAACAAGAGAATTGAGTTCCAGAGATGGGAAGTAATCTGTTTGTCATCCTATGGTAAATGGAAGAGTCAGAATTTGAACCCAGATTCTCCACTTAAAAATTCAGGACTTTTCCCCACTATATCATACTCCTTCTTTCTCACTGTTACTCTGCCACTTGCCCTCTCAGAATTTTTTTTTGGCTTCTGTCAACCTGGTGATACATATTTTTTTTATCCCATTCCCATATGGCTTTGCTTACAGACATGCTTACCATAATTTCCAGTAGGATTTAGTCATTAAGAATTAAATCATGAGGCAGAGATCATCTAGTCCAAATGCCTCATTTTAAAGATGAGGGGAATGAGGACCAGGGATCTTGAGTGACATTTTTAGGACTCTAGGTGCTATAGTGTCTAGAGTCCTGGGTTTAAAACAAAAATGACCCAAGTTCAAATCATGCCTCAGATATTTACTAGCTCTGTGACCTTAGCTAAGTTGCTTGTGATCTCTGAGCCTCAATTTCTTTACTTGTAAAATGGACAAAGCAATATAAGCTGTCTCACAGGGTTGCTAGGCTCAACTGGGATAATATGCATAAAGTGCTTGGAAATCCTAGAAATTCCATATATTATGATGAGCACAAGGATGAGCATGAGGACGACAATGTCACGCAAGGGCTAAGTGGCGGAATTTGGATTCAAAGACCAATCTCCTGAAACCATAGTACTTTCTAAATCTCTACAGTTACCACTAATATCCACCTTGTTATAGTTTCTTTTTAGAATTACTCTCCCTCATACTGCCCCCAAAATGTACCACACAGAATATTGAGGATGAATGAGCCATTCACTTGTAATTCAACTCAGAACTGCAGTAGCCCAATAGTACCAAAGAAGTTCATAAGGTCTTGTGATCCTATTAGCAGCTGTAATATAGGAAGCCTCTAATAACCTGACCTCCGAAGACCCAATACTCCATGTAATCTAAGAAATAGCAGAGGCTACCCAAGACAGAGCTCCTTCTTCTCTAAAATCCAGGGCAATATTCTATGAAGGAATTGGTTGCAAAAATCCAAGATTCTTCTGGATTGGCATTAAAAATTTTTTCCAAAAAAAAAAAAAAAAGAATTGTTTCCATATATTTTATATCATGAGAAGAACCCGCTTGAAAAGAAATAATTTCAGTTTTTTTTATGAAAAATAATTAAGATACTCCTTGAGTGAGACAGAAAGGAAGGAAGACTGAAAAACAGTTGGGACAAACCATTCTCTGAGAATATGTCAGAAATGTAGATTCATATAAAACCACCAGTCATGAATCTGGGAAAGTGTCTTTCTTAGAGATTAAAGGGGACATGTCACAGTAGGTTCAAGTATACAGGCTGTAATGATATGCTAATAATAATAATAATAATAATAATAACAATAATAATGTTGTCATTTCTATGGCCTCAATGGAAAGAGTTCTTTATATTCCAGAACATTATCTTATTAGATAGTGAAACCATTTTCACATGTAAGATTAGTGCATCTTCTTTTTCCCATTTTACACAGAAGGAAATGGAGGCATAGAATAGAGAAGTGGTTGATCCATGCTCCCACAGCTTTCAAGTTCCCAGCTAGAATTCAAATTTAGGTCTACTGATTCTGAGATCAGTGCTTAGCACATTTTTAGCTATTTTGATGCTTGTCTTTTTAATGCTATTTTCCAGTCTCTTGCTCCTCCCTTCTTCTTTTGGCAACTGATTCATAAATGGACATACAGTCCTGTGCTCATGAAAAGCCACATTGCTATAAATGAACTCCATAAGAAAGTGGGATCATAAAAAGACATAGAATTGGAAGGAGACCCCATTACCACATCCAGATGATTTTCACTCTCAACGATTAAGTCAACTAAGTAAAACTCTTCCCAGATTATACCAATGAATGAATCAAAAGCTATTTATCATGTGTTTAATATGGGCCAATACAATACAAGACATTGAGGGTGCAGAGAAGAGGAAGGCAGTGCCTGTTCTCCAAGAGCTTACATCCTGATTGGAGGAGCCTGAATATATAGTAGGTTCAGCTTCAGGACAGATGAGTTTCTTTGGGTGTATTGGCAGCTTAGGTGACAATTCTTTGGTGTCTGAGGGTGCTAGCTTTAGCAGCAGGGCAGAGGGTTTGTGCTAGAAAGCCTAGTGCCAGGGAAGATAGTAAGCTCTGGTGGTATTTAGGGCAGATGATAAGGACTGATGGGTAGTTCATGACTGCCTTGCTGTCAATGTGTCTTCTTGTGAATGACCATGTCTACCCAATAGCAAAGAGCGAGCTCAAGAGTTGTGAGCCTAAAACTGTTGGTAAACTCAACCAGAGATGCTTCACAGGATTATCAACATCACTGGAAGGGACCTTAAGAAAGCATTTAGCTTAACCCTTTCATTTGGCAAATGAGGCCCAGAGATGCGCCCAGGATTTTAACCCATGGTTTCTTGCTCTAACTTCAGACTTTTTGCACACTTTTTTGAAGTAATGACTCAGTGATAAATTTCATGTCTCTTGGCCAAGGGTGAGGCTAGCCAACTTCAGAGAAGTTTCACGAGAGAAATTACTTTCTCACTCAAAGCCATTCTCAAAGACCATCTTCTCACCTATAGAATGATTTCTTTTCACGCTCAGAGAGTAAGTTTTCACTTGATAACATCAGATCTTAAAAATATTTTTAAAGTATTTAGCTTTCCCCAAATGCTTACATAGTAGCTTATAGAACTACAAATCACTCATCACTTATCTGCTTGCCATCCTAGGGTCCTAGCAGCAAAAGTAAGGCAAATTATATTCCTATTTGACCTAAACTTATATATGCATATATAACCTTGTGTCAAAGTACTCCCTATGATAAGGAATTCACTACTCTCTGAAGCAGCCCATTCAATTTTTTTTTAAAATCCTTACCTTCCATCTTGGAGTCAATATTGTGTATTGGCTCCAAGGCAGAAGAGTGGTAAGGGCTAGGCAATGGGGGTTAAGTGACTTGCCCAGGGTCACACAGCTGGGAAGTGTCTGAGGCCAGATTTGAACCTAGGACCTCTCATCTCTAGGCCTGGCTCTCAATTCACTGAGCTACCCAGCTGCCCCCCCCATTCTATTTTTGTAAGGTTCTAAATATTAGAAGCTTCTGTTATACTTGAACCAAAATCTAACTGCCTATAATTTCCATCAATTTGTCAAAGTGCTATCCTCAGGGACCAAGAGCTAGTAAGAATTCTTTTCCAACTCTCCTCCAATTTTTTTTATCCTCTCAATTAAAAAAATATATTTTCATTGATTTTTTTCATTCCATTTGTTTCCAAATGTATGCACCTTTCTCCTATCAGTAAGGCATTGTTTGTAACAGAGATTTAAAAGGAAAGAGAAAAAAGTTCAGCAAAACTAATCACATCTGATAATATACATAATATTCCATCCATAGTTCCACCTTTATTTAAGGTGAGACAGGAGAAACATTTTTTTGGCTCTTCTCTGGAGCCAGTCTTCTCTGCTATATTTATATAGACTTTTGTTTCATTTTTGTTCATTTTTTGTTATTTTTCTTTTTATTTACATTGTTATGGTCATTGGGTTTATCATACTCCTAGTTCTGTTTACTTTAATTTGCATCAGTTAATTTAAGTTTTATCAGGCTTCTCCAAAATTTTCAGTCATGATTTCTTCTCATCAGTAATATTCAACTACATTCATGTACTACCATTTATTCATCCATTTCCCAATGGATAGCATTCTACTTTATTTGAGTGACTACTTTTTCCCAACTGATAGGCAAAAAGGTACCACAGTAAATAATTGAGTCTTAGGCTTGGAGTCAGGATGGCCCGTGTTCAGATCCATATATATATATATAAACTCAGCAAGTCACAACCTCTGTCTGTCCCAGTTTTCTCAATGAAGATAATAAACGCACCTACTTTACTGGGTTGTAGTAAGGATAAAATCAGATAGTATTTGTCATGTGTTTAGCACAGTGCCTGGCACAAAATAAACACTTAAAATAAATGCTTTTTCTTTCTGTTTCTTTCCCTTAATGTCTGGTTTTCGATTACTTCAAAAAATGCTGACATATGTGTGTGTGTGTGTGTGTGTGTGTGTGTGTGTGTGTGTGTGTGTGTGTGTCTGGGGCTATTCTTTCAATCTTTGAATTATTTGCAGTATATGTTTTTAGCAAAATTTCAAATTCCTTTCCAGAATTATTGGAATAATTCATATCTCTGCCAATAGTGTATTAGTGTAACGCACCTAGTTTTGCTCACCTTAAAATTATTGGTATTATCCACCAAATTTTATTTCTTAGGTTATGCTGTATCCCATTTTCTTTATTTAGCATGTTTGTGAATGCCCTCACCAATCTTATCAATGTCCTTTTAAAAATGTGTCACGTTTTATTTATTTTTTCCAATCTGTAGTTGCATTCCCTGTCAGGAAAATATACATTTAACTTCATCCAACAATTCAAATCAGCAATGGATCTGCCATTTTAATCATCTCAGTCTTATAGTCTTAGGACCTGTGGTGCTAAGAAATTAAGAGATTTGCCTAGGGTAACATAGCCACTATGTCAGAGATAGGACTCAATCCAGATTTTATTTTTATTTTTTGGCCAAGATTAAAAAAATACTTTAATTATCATGAAAAACACTTCCATTTGGTCATTGTTGTAAGAGCAAACTCTATATAAAATCAAAACTCTCAAATAAAACCATAAATACACTGATGTGAAAGATATACTATGCTTTGGTCCATATCTAACCAACTCCAACAGTTCTTTTCCTGGAGGTAGATAGCATTCCTAATCATAATTCTTTCAGGATTTTCCCAGATCATTGAATTGCTGAGAGTAGTCAAGTTTTCATAGTTCATCATCACACAGTATTGCTATTACTATGTGCAATATTCTCCCAGTTCTGCTTATTTTGCTCTGCATCACTTTATGCATATCTTTCCAGGTTTTTTTGAAATCATCTTGCTTATTCAATCTAGATTTTCCTGATTACAGACTTATCTCACTATCCATTATACCTTATTGCCTCTCCTTTACTTTAATGGAAAATTTATTTCCCTTGGAATTTGGGTACTTCTGCTTAATATTCTTGTAATTCATAGTTAGACTCATTTCAGCTTCTGATTCTCACCAACAGAAACCAATATAGAGCATGAAATCTGAACATATCATTGAGCTAAGTGTGCCAGTGTTTGGTACCAAAATGAGATTTCTTCATCAGGCTTTCACTAGGTTTTGTAGAGGAGATCATGAGGAGGTTTAAGAATGAATAGATGTGTTCCATCACTAGGCAAAGCCCCATATCATAGGGGATCCATCAAATCCCACTAGTATAATGGAGCGTCATTATTTTAGAATCATGAAGACGTAATTTTCTTTCAGAACAAAGGCTTGTAGAAGCCAGGAAAAGATACAAAGAAATTCCCTAAGCACACAATTGTGAATTATACAATTGTTTGGTGATTATTACCATGACACAAGATAATAATAATAATAATAATAATAATAATAATAATAATAATAATAATGAAAAGTTCCATGGACTGCTCATAAACTTCCTTTGAGAGATGGTCTTTAAAAGAAAAAAAAAAGTTGTACTGTTAAATTTGAAATGCCTCAATTATATTTTTCTTCCTTTAACATGGTGCTTGCTATTTACAAGCAGTCTAAAGATTGTTTTGGTGGCAAATTTAAATTCCTATGAGTATATAGAAGCCAATCCTCACTAAATGAACAACTACTTGAGATTTTCAGTCTCTGAACAAATCCAGACTAAATTCCTAAATGATCAAGAAAAATAGAATTGTTTCTCTTCTACTCTGGAAATTTTCATGTTGTAACTTTTATTTGAACAGTAACAAAAATGTATCTACAAAGCTATAATCCAAAGGGGAGACAGTGTTTGCCAGTTGACAGAGAAGGCAATTTAGGAGTATTCGAAGCAACATTAAGTTTTTAACGGTCCTGGGTTTGAATCCAGAATCTGTTGTTATTAGCTTGAGCTAGTTCAGCTTCTCTGGGCCTGTTTTCTTATTTCTAAGAGGACGAGGCAAGATTTGACCATTTTTATAGTAATTTTTCTTTTTTAAATATTATGATTCTTAGCTCAGTGATATTTTCTGACTTAATGTTCTATGTTGACTCTAAGCAAAACTGTATAGTGGGAAATCCTTCCAAATTTCCCTTTCTCCTCTCTGTTCTCAAGAATTCTCTCCTTATTTTCCCACTATTAATGTCCCTAATGCCCCAAAAGTCTCTATTGTATACCCCCTGCCAATTTTTAAACTCTTACCTTCTGTCTTAGAACCAATACTATACTAGCTAGGAAGTGTCTGAGGCCACTTTTGAACCCAGATTCTTAATCCACTGAGCTATCCAGCTGTCCCTCTTATCTTATTTTCATTCTTTGATTAAGGCTTCCTATGTGTTTCTGAAATCAGACTGGGCAAATAACCATCTATTTAGCCTATGCATAAAGCCTAACAAGGGGTCGAGAGGGTAAAGGTTAACCCAGCTTCATTGCCCAGAACAATAGCTACCCTTCACCTCATGCTAGAAATATCTCTACTTGGAGATGTAGCCCTAAGTGCCCCAATTTAAAGATCAGATAGGTCTACATTTTGTGAACTCTCATTTTCAAAAGTCATTTGATACCGCAATAGCTTTAGGTATTGAGTTCCTAGAATGTGTGACTAATTGGGAGACTAGAGAGGGGGCTCTTAGTTTTGTTCCCACTTGGTTAGAGGAGAGAAGACTTCATGGAGGATGAGGCATTCCAAACTAGTTTTGAAGGAAAACAAGGAGAGTGCATGGCAACTTTAGTAGAGGTTCACAAACCAACCATTAAATCTAGGAGTAGAAGAGGAAAGATTATTTGGGTAATGAGACTGTTATATAATGTAGCATGAGCAGATGAAAGATCAAAATGGTTAAGTGACTAAGTAATATTCCTGCCCATCTCCTCGGTAATAATAATAATAATAATAATAATAATAGTCACTTGCAATGATCATTTTCTAATCAACTCCTTCCCCATACCCATAGTCCTCCTAGAAGTGACTGAAAGCTAAAGGGGTTATGTGGGAGATATTGAAGTTGGTGTTGAACTTAAAGCATCATCATCACTACTCAAATTCCTAAAGTCCTCCACAAAGTACTTTCCATAACAGTATTGGGAGTTAAGTATTGTCTCTTCAGTACTTTGAAGATTTCTATGGACTATCATGGGATTGGGCACTTTTTCCCTTCATTGACACATGACAACTCCTTTGTGATTTAGTAGAAATTCAAATATTTCTGTGCTGTTGCCAGTTTGGTGAGGAGACCCCTCAGGTTTTTTAGGCTGTTCCTTGGATCACAGCAAAGTGAGGCAGCTGATGCTAAAATGAATAGAGTATTAGGCATGGAGTCAGGATATAACTGTACTCAAATCCAGTTTTAGTCACTTAATAGCCATATCTTGGCCAAGTCATTTAATCTCTGTCTACCTCAATATCCTCATCTGTAAAGCTAGGATAATATCATGTTGTGAGGATAATATAAGTTAATATGTTAATAAGTGTTTTGCAAATATTATAGTACTGTAGAAATAGTTCATCAGTCATACAGTACCATTACTACAGATTTCTCCTGGTTACTTAGTGAGGATTTGAAAGTTTTCCTGCTTGCTGTTCAGTGGAATAGCCTCCAAGAACCTAATGCTGCTTCCATGTCATATGGAAGCCCCAGAGTAGGCTAAATATAGCTGTATTAAGGAAACGCAGAGATCCTCTTATTCAACTTCATTAGAACAATAATCTTCTCTATAGAATATCCAAAAATAGATAACCCAATCTTTTCTTGAAAACCTCCAAAGAGAAGGGAACCAACTTATCCCTGAGGCAGTCCATTCCACTTTTAAATAACTCTAATTATTAAGAAGTTTATCCTCAAATGAGGTAAAGGTGTAGATATGGCTACCTCCATTATGTTATTGTGGCAGAGAAGTGGTTACTCCCAGGGGTCTCTGAAATCCAACCAGTTGTAGTTCAGAAAGAAGGAATTTTAACTTTCTTCATTCTATAAGAGAAATCTTTCCTGAACTCCCAAGTGGTTAGTGATTGTTCTCTCTTGAATTTATTTTCTCCTTTCTCATCTGTGCTAATATTGGTTCCATCCCTTGGACTATAAGTTCCTTGAGGTCAGGGATAGTTTCATTCCTATCTTAGTGTCCCTAATGACTTGCTGAAGTTTTGTTGAATTGAAGTAAATACAATGAAATAGAAAGACTCTAGTATTTGTGTATGGAAACTCCATTCAGGAACTATGCTCATTAATAAGAATCCTTGTTTGATTCCCCATATAAGAAAGAGAAGAACAACAAAAGATTGAGGGTGACCATATTCTCATTGCTCAAGTTAAAAGTTAACTCCTCTGGGGAGTTAACCACTAACTTCTTTCCTAAGCCAAAATGAGAAAGCACAAAGACAGCTATTTTCAAGGGAATGGATGGATGACGTTTTCTGTTTTTTTAATTAAGTGCTGGGTTTACTCATGCTGACCCATACCTGGAGCAAAATACATCTGTTGGGATTAGGAAGTTGGGTACAAAGTTGGGGAGCAGATGTACATGTGCCTTCTGGCCATGCCTGCAAGGTTCTGTTTAGAGCTCTTACAGATGGGGGTATTTGGGAGCACTACTTGCTCTGAGTTTAGCCATTAGAAAACCAGTGCTTTTATTTGTATAAAGTTAGCCTCTGAAAACTGCTTCCAGAAAGGTGGATGATCTCATTGCTGTCTGCTTTGAACTAGTCAAGTTAATTACCTGCTCCATATTGTTTGCACCGGCCAGTGCTGGCTACCTTCACAGGGCAGTTCCACTTGAAGAGAGACATTGTGTTCTCTGCACATTTTGTGGGTTTCTTTCCCTTTGTACACTAGAATTGGGGAGGGCACAAACTTGGCTCCATCCAAGGGCTTGATTATCTCACATTATCACAGCAAGGAGCTGAATTCACATTCATGCAAGGCATTTTGCAGAGTTTGCTTTAAAAAAAGTGCCAAAAACATAGCCTCTACCAAGTAGCAAAAGAGGGCATCCATTCTCAGTACAAGAGGAATATGAATTTAGAAGTGTTTCCTCATCAAAGAATGCATAGGTAGAAGCTTGCTAGGGGATAGGGCTATTCCATTTCTGTCTTTTTAAATTTCTTATCCCTTGAACAGTGCCTGGTACATAGTAGGTATTTAATAAATGCCTGTTGACTGATTGATTACACACATATCTATCACTGTGTATATGCTGTGTATATGCATACATGTATGCATTTTTGTTGTTCTGTTATCAAGTTTATTTCTCTATTTTGATTTAAAATGAAATGAAAATGCATACTCAGTGCCTTATAATGCCTTATTTATAATGCCTTAAGGACACTTTACTTATCCTACTTTGTACCTTAGATACAACACAGCATGCCGAAATGAATAATTCAAGTGGAGGGTTCATAGTATGTCATAATTTGGTTCATTTCTTATTCACACGAGTAATGTTGAAATGTACATGAGGGTTGCAGAATCCCAGCATCACAGATTTGTAAAGGACTTCAAAAGCAACCCATGTCTAGATGGGAATCCTCATTACTTCTCCATGATCTTAAAGGTCCCTTACATGTCTAATGTTCTGTGATTTGACATTGACAGTGGGAGGGAGAAGACTGGAAAGGTAAAAATTTGTGTCACCCTTGTGACCTTGAGTAAATCATTGCCCCTGTCTTTACCTCAGCTTTTTCATCTGCACAATGAAATGGTACAGACTAGAAAAATTCTCTTTGAATCTTCTCTTCTCTTCCTCTGAACCCTGTCATCTTTGCAGTAAGAATTTAACTATATCAAAAACACACCATTCAGGTTGATACATAAACATAATTCTTTCTGGGTGAATGAACATCCCAGTATTGGACTCTTTAAACATATGCTTTTAGATATCATATGCTTGGACAGAAAGCTAGAAGAGAATGTGGATCCATGATTGCCTTTCCCTTGGACTGATGTGCCAGCTTCTGCCCTGTTCGGGCACTCCAGCGGGACAAAGAGGCCACCATCAATGACCTAATATTTTACAATCATAAAAATTAAGTCTAAGGCTTTTCATGACTAGCAGATAAACAACTCATTTAAAATGAGCACCACTTTAAGCTGCATTATGTTAATTAGAAGTTATAGAGATCTAAAAACCCAGTGAATTTACCTTTTTTACCTTAGCTGGTAGGAAATTCAGAGCTAAGTTCAGGCAGAGGTAAATGGGACAGGAATAATAGAGGTGAAGAGGATGGAGGTGAAGAGGTAAAGATAAGGGGGGACCTGTTAGAGGGTGATTCAGATGGAGGAGTTGGAGAAATGCTTTCAGACTGCCTCCTGGGATGAAAATTCAGCCCCTATGGGTGGGAAGAAGTTCTAGTTTAAGACTCTTGCAGGGAGGGGTTTAGGGAGACCTTACCCTGGGAAAGAATCATTGAGATAGATGTTTAAGGTTCTAATCATTCAGGCAGGAAAGAACTGTCAAAAATGATACTTAAAAAAAAAAAAGGTTTACCACCATTCTTCAGTACCCCTGCACCACTTTATACCTTACAGGCATTGGTCAAGGAGGAAATAATTTCCTTAATTATTTAGCACCTTCACAGCTGACTTTAGGGTTGAAAAGGGGTCACTGCTGAATTTATAATCTCTCTGTCTTCTACCCCTAGGATCCTCATTCTAAGGCTAATGGGTTTCTTTGCTGTGAAGGTGATTCTAACCCCTTCTGTGTGCTCAAAGAGTTATGGAGGGACCCTCTTTCCCTTAGGTTAAATATAGACTCATCCTTTCCTTTCTTTTGGGCTTTCCAGAAGAGGTCAGGGACCCATTTCCTGATTTCTCACCTAGATTCAAACCTAACTTGATCTTTCCAGTCTAGTGTCCAGTTTCCTTGCTTCTCCCCTTTCATCATAGCTCCTGTCTCTCTTCTTTCTCTTCCTCCTTCCATCTGCTTTTCCAGGCTTTCTTCCCTAACCCTATTTTGTTTTCCTTATATTTAGTAGAAAAAGAAGATGGAAGGTGTATTGGGGATAAGTCCTCCCATAGAATGTCCCTGGATTTCTCCTAAGATAGACCCCTCCAACCACAGCTGTGGATATAGGGTGAGGCGATAAAGCTCAGAGGCCAAGGCTTTCAAGGCGTGAAGGTGGAAAGTTGTGAAGATCCAGAGATGAGGGATGTAGATAGAGGGTAAAACAGCTTGTGTTAGCCTACAGGCCCGCCAAGGTCTTTTATAACTCTCTAAAGTCTCCAATTCTTAGCTAACTCATCACAAGAGTCTGTCGACATTTGTTTTTCTGTCCCTCATAGCTGGTCTTTGGTGACTTTGTTTTTAATTATCTTGCTTTATATTGTGCTTAATTTTGCAAACCACTCCAAGCCATTATTGGAAGTAGGTGGGAGTATGTATAACTCCTTGAATCTTTAATCAATCTGTGATCTCCCAGATATGGATACTCACTCTAGTGCTGCTTATTATAGCTTGACATACTTTTTTTCATCTTTTATGATTTTTAGCCTTGCCCTTTCCTGTCATCTTTAGTAAAGAAATTAACCTGTGCAGCCGCCCTTCCTTTGATTCTTTTACTACTTGGTAGGTAGCAGTACTGCCCAGATGCTATTCCTCTGCAATTACTACACTGTTGTTTGCTCTGCGACTGCCCACTTCCTCTGCTGGCAGGACACATTCCTGAAAATGTCTTCTAGCTTATTTCTCACATACAAGTCATCACTGATAATAAGCTATGTCCTTTTATATTTTTTACTATCTTGCCATTGTCTTTTGGGTCATTTGGAGTTCCACCTTGGAATTATTTTGTGATAGATAGAAGGAAAGAAAGAAGGAAATATGCATTTTGAAAGTGTCTACTATGCATCATGTACCATCCTAAGTGCTCTACAAATATTATCCATTTCATCTGATGCTATTATAATCTCCATTTTGCAGAGAAGGAAACTAAGCCAGATAGAATAAATGACTTGTCCATGGTCACATAGCAAATAAGGGTTTGGGACTGGATTTGAACTCATCTTCCTGACTCCAGGTCCAATGCTCTATCAACTGTACCATTTTGATCATGGTGTTTCATGGGTGTCACAGAACCACAGTGTTTCTCAGTTAGAAGGAACCTCAGGTATCAAATATTCCAACCTATATATAACTATGAGTCATCTCAACAACAACCTCATAAGTGATTAAAGACCTCTAATGAAGGGTATTCTACCTTGAGGGTAGATCATATAAGTTTTAGTTGATTCTTATGTCATATTAGGGCATGGGGAAAAAACCTGTTTGATATGTGGATCTCTCTTGCTAGGGGATTTAGCTTACCTCTGTACATTTTTCTATTCATTTATTGACTTGGACGAATTAGAGAGATTTAAAGTTTAAAAAACTGAGGAATTCCAAACCCTTAAGGTTAATTATTAGGCAAATAACTATTGTCTGATTTATACCCTGTCCTGCAGAGATACAAGTTTTGGCGTTCTACTGGACAATCACCATAATCCAAAGTTGGGTCTTTGACTGAAGGGATCAAATCCCATTACAGGAACAGTCTAAGACCAAGTCTTAGATATTAGTTAGCTGGCACTACTCATCTCTTTGTTCTTAAGATTATGGAGCTTGCATCTCAAAATCTCACCTGTGAAAGTTGGGAAGCTTCAGAGCCCAGATCTTGAGGAAATAAAAGAAGTAGGCTTTTGCTAGTCCAATGGTCATGATTTCTGCTCTCTCTTGAAAGAGTTAGCTAAATGAATAAAGTGGTACCCTTGCTAAGGTTATCAGCAGAACCAGAAGCTGGAGCAAGTAAAGACTACAATTCAGCAGTGTTGTCTGATTCTCAGAGTTCAGTGTCAGGCAGAGGCTATGGGACTAGCATCAGCAAAATTCAGTGTTCCTCAAACATTCATTGGTCCTCATTCATTCTCAGTCTAGATGACTGGACTGGACCTTACTTAGAGGTCCAGGAATCCAGTAGAGTGGATTCTTCTCTACTTCTCTTATATGTGTTCTCTACACATCTAAGCTTTTCTTGCTTTTGCTAGGTACATTTGTAGAGGACAGCATCCTAGCTTTAGGCAGAAAATATTTTGTTGCTACTTTTCTCTCTCTACTGTTTTAAGAAATGCCATTATTTTGAGTTAACTCTCTTCTGATTTAGTATTAAAGGCACAGAAAATAGTGATAGTGATGCCTTATAAGGTATAGGTCATGATAGGTTAAGAATATGGAACCTTAAACCTGGGGTAGCTATTTTCTGGGAGTCTTTTTCTATGAGTCAGGTTAGAAAGTTTTTCATTATATTATATCTAAATTTACTTGTTTGTGAATTCCACTAGTTATTTTCATTTCTGCCTTCTGGGGTCAAGTTGAATAGTTTGAAGCCTTTTTCCACAGTGATAGCCCTTCACATACTTGAAGACAACATATTTATCTTCTAAATCTTCTTTTCTTTCAGGTTACTCATTGTATGTTCTTCCAATTGAAGCAAGTAGTTGGGTTACCAGGACTGGTTGTTTTTCTATGAATATTTCTCAGCTTATCGCTGATAAACTGATAATTGTAGGAAAATAAAGGCAATGAGTGTGACTTCCCCACTGATAATAAGAATTGGTTTATTTGTTACACTTAGATGATCTTGAATTTGAAAATGCAAGGGAATCCATCCAGAGAGTGACTGTCTTTATAGTAGTTGGAAGAATATGTTTAAGGCTAAACTTCTTCAGTCTCCTAACCTTTTACTGGGGTGGGAAGGGAATGGGGGCCCCACACAACTGAGAAGGTATTGTACAAGTTTGGATATTTATTTTAAAAATAAGCTTGCCAGATTTGGGTGGCTTTGATAAGGCTTTTATTCTTTTCAGTTTTATGTATTTGTGAGCACATTCTTGGGAAGATTGCAGTTGGGTAGTGTTGCATGTCAGAGATGAGGGAGGTTTAGTTATTAACCCAAAATAGAGGGTAAAGAGGGGAAATGGGCAGGCTGAGGAATGAGGAAAGAGATGGATTGAAACATTTCCAAAAGGTATTTTTGCTGTTTATACTTGTTAATTATTAATACTAATTATTGATGAGAAATGGTTTTGAGTTACACACCATGCATTGTTTGGGAATGGATTACCTTATTTCTTATCTGGGGCAATTCCTTTTAGCAGATACTAAACTTTTTAAAATAATAATTTTTTATTAATTCAACAGATGTAAAGAGGTTTTAAAAAACTAAACTAAAGATAGACTCTGTTAATACTCACGAGATTTAGTTTTTTAAATATTGCAATGAAATCTGGGTGGATTAAACTTTTTTTTTCAGATTTCATATGACTTTCAGAGTAGAAAATTTGTGAAGTCCAAAAGTATACCCTAGTTTATATATAATTGATTAATGATTATAACTACTTTAGAAGATGGAAAATGTTCTTAGTTATTAGTGATGTCTTTTATTCTATATTTCTAAACATTTTCTAGGCTTGCATTCTAGAATTCTGTTACTTTCATGGATATTATATTTGGTAGTTCATTATATTGTATTTGAGAAAATATAGCATCCCATTCCCCTAGAATTGTAGAATCCCAGAATCTGAGTAGTAAAATATCTCAGGAGTTCATTAGTCCCATTCATGCTTGAACTGGAATCTTCTCCACAATCTGCTGGCAAGTAGTCCAGTTGACTCTTGTGTTGGTGATCTTAATCCAGAGAGATTGAGCTAGCCCTGTGGGTAAGACTGCCCATTCAAATATAGAGGTTTTTTTTGCAGCTTAGAGGCCATGTGTTGAGAGAAGGCTGTTAGTGGTTGAGTCATAGAGAAATACAGTCTTGAGTTACCTAGTCATAGGATCATAGTGTTTTTGGAAGAACCCTTTAGAAATTACCTGGTCCAATACCCTAACTTTACAGATAAAGGAATTAAATCTTAACTTTGGAAAGTGAATATTGAAAATTATTTTTGCATGTACAGTTATCCCTTCCACATTGCAAGGGTTAGGGTTCAGAGCCCTCCTATATAGAAAATCTGCATAAATTTTTGGCCCTCCTTTCATACCAGGGAAAAGTCTGAATTTTCCTTTTTCTTTTATGGAGTGTTTACAATACTGTATAAATTTGGAGTTAAGTATCAATGTCTGAGTTTCTAAACATTTTCTTTGTCATCTGCTGGCCTTTGCTTGTCTTCTGTGGCTTCTATAAATCTCCCCCCAAATTTCCATTTAATTTCTCATGCCAACTCACGATATGGTAGGGATAATTGTTGTTGGGAAAAAGTAAAATCTTACATTGAAATAAAAAAGAAATTGAATCTTAAGAGGAAGAAATAATTTGTCCAATATCACAGTCAGATATTAATTACTCGAATTGGGATAAACTTGGCATGTTGAATGTCTCCATCATTTATATCTGGCATTTTTAAGCTTAAGAATTTTAATTGAATTATTTTAAGCTTCCTACACAAGGACTGTTTCTAGAGTTCCATGTTCTAGTTTACATTTTCCAGTCTCAGACCATCTTTCCATAGCCAGCCAGATGAATTTTTTCATTTGAATGCTAAATTATACTTTAGGTCATTGTGTGACCCCACTGAGCCAGTTTGCCTATCATTTGTATGTCTTTAGTACTTTTTAAGGTTTGCAAAGAGCTTTCCTCATAACAGTTCTTTGGGAAATCCATTACATGTATCTAATTCTCACTAATTCTAAGTGAGAAAACAGGCTCTGAGGAGAGACAATACTAGCAGAGTGGACAAAACCCATGCTTTGGAGTCATAAAACCTGGGTTAAAATCCAAGTTTGATGACTTGCTTTGTGAAACTGGACAAGTCATTGTCCCCATCTTTATCTCAGGGCATATATAAAAATGAGGGTGTTAGATTTGATTTCTAAGATCTGTCCAAATTCTCACATTGTAGAGATGAAATGACTTACCCAAACCCATGTCAAGAGTAAATATTGGAAGTAAGATTAAAATCTAAGCCATTTGACTTGTAAAACAACACTTTTCATTGTATCATACTATTTAGATCATTAAAATAATAGAACAATCAAGGGCAACTTGGTACTTGGGCTTTATATTTTTCCAGGAGGAGAAGGGGACAAAAGTGATCTTTTGTCACTACCTAATGGCTTCCTTTGTGGATGTTGTCTGACCCCAAACTTGACCATTATTTTTGTCATCCTCATGACTGGGTCACTGATCTCATCTTGGAGCTTTGCGTTCAACTTGTGAGTAGGTTGTCTTGCTACTCCTCAGAGACATGACCTGGTTTCCAAGTGCTTTAGGCTAGAGCTCTTCCTTCCTTTTTAATGAAGTTTATGGACAATTTAGCTTTGCTTCCAGTGGGCACTTTTTTCTTGATGTAATGAGAAACTCAACATTTATGGAGATTGCAAAGCACTTGCTTTGGTGGAGAAACTGTGCCAGCTCAACTAAAGAAGACTTCTGTTATACACAGACGTGACTGAGATATGCAAGTGACTGTGTCAAGTGAACAGTATATTCATGCTAAAAATTCTCTAGAACAGTCCTAAAGAAATATGATACAGGTAAATGATTGTGTCCTTATTCAGAGTTAGGTTTACTAAGGGGAAAAACTGACTTATAATAATAGAGAAACAAAAATTTCCTCCTTCCAGGCTTCCATTTTTGCTCCTTATGACAGCTTATCATTAAGAGAATCATCCGGTTTCTAGTCCCCACTAATGGATGATTTTTCGCTCCTTTTCCATTTAGAGACCTTTGAAGCATTTTTTATTCATAAGTGAAAAATGTATCACAGTTTTATATCCTTTTATTAATAGTTCCTTCTTGCACTTAACCTCATCTCTGACTTTTTGGCATGTAAAGTCCAGTGAGCTCATGCTTAATCATGTATAAACAACCATCTAATTATATGGTTTTGAATTTTCATTTGACCGACTAAATACTAATGACACAGAAAAGAGGAACCTGACAACCTCCCTGTCTTCTGATACCTGGATTTTCTCTCCCCACCCCTTGTCCTTTTTTTCTCTCCCACCAATCTCTCTCTCCCTCTCCCTCCCTCTATGAGTTTTCAATGCAAGTTATAACTTATCAAAAAAAATCAGTTTGTATTTGCCAAGTTTTCTGAGACAAAATTGTTCTTTTCATGTCTACGTGTCAAAAAACAAGTTGGTCAAGCTGAATTATATGTCTTCTTTTCAAATCTCTTTCGAACCATTCTTCCTTCTGATATGGAGGTGGTACTCACATTCCCAGTGGTGCTAGGTATCAGGTAGCGGTTGAACATTTCTGTGGCAAGGTTTCTCAATCTTTGTCCCTCCATTTTTCTCCCTCAAGGTACAATAAGCACAATTCCAATTAGCTTTCCTTCCTGTTCCTTCCCATCCTCCCCCAAAACCATCTTGATTGACATATTTTGAAAGTAGGTGGTAGGAATTTTTTTTTGAACAACAGTCTTCACTGTATTTAAATAGGAGGTAAGGAGTCAGGTTATTCCTACTTCTTATTTCTTGTCTTGTTTCTTAGTGGTATTCAAAAGACCTATCAGAAACTACTAAGTATCCAGATGACTCTAAAAAATAAATATGTTTATCTCATCCCTATGTCAATTTACTCAATGTAGAAAAAGAGAAACAAGAGAAAAATAAACATCTCTTGACATTTTCTGGTGGAAATTTGGAAAAATTAAAGTAATTTGAAGACATTTGCACAAAACTTCTGATTTAATAATTACCATTTGGTAACTGTAGGAGGTTGGTCAGCTAGGCAGCACAGTGGATAGAGGACTGGTCTTTGAGTCAGGGACATGCCAGTTCAAATCTGGTCTCAGACATTTATTAACTATGTGACCTTGGGCAAGCCACTTAAACCATGATGCCTCAGTTTCCTCATCTTAAAATGCACTAGAGAATGAATGGCAAAACACAGCAGTATCTTTTCCAAGAAAACCCCAAATGGGATCAACACAGAGTTGGACATGCCTGAGACAACAAAACAACAACTAAAATCTTCCAAGAGACATAAACATGAAAATTCGGCATGCGTTGCTCCTTCTCTCACTGATTCTTAGTCAACAAATTTATTATTTCAAAATGCCCTGGCTCCAAAATCCAAACTTATACTAAAGATAGAAATTCATAAACACTTTAGCATCCAACAGAAGAATCAAGGGTTAATAGGAAGCATGACATCATGGAAAGAGTGTCAGACCCAATTGGAATCAAGAGACTTTATTTCTGTTTTAGGCTTTGACATTTACTAATTGAACCACATTTAGGCAAATTTTTTTAATCTTTTCTAGGTCTCAGTTTCCTCATTTGTATATTGAAGGGAATTGGACCAAATGATCTATTTCTAAGGCCTTTTCCAGGTCTAGCAATCTGTGATATTTAGGAGTAGAAGAAGTTATTTTTGGCTTCACTTGAAGAATTTAGGATTAGTAAGATCTTCTTGCTAGGTTGAATCTCAAAGAAATCCTGCATGTTGAAAATCTTCATAGAGGTACCTTAATAAACATTTTATTCATCACAGCAAGCTAAAAAGATCCAGTTCTTTATGAGGGAATTATTTTACCATTTTCATTCCAAACCATGAAACACTTGTTTCATGGTTCATGTTTCATTGTTTAAATGGGGCTTAGAGAACTTCATTCACCATGGAAGAAAAACACTAAATAAGGCATCTACCTCCAGAAGTTATTGCCTATCTTGTTAGGAAATGTTAAGAAGAAATAGGAGTGATGTCTGGATTTATCATTTTATTTACTAGAACCAGCCAGATTGAGAGACCCTGGCTAGAACTTGGTCAGAAATTATATTTAAACAAACCTTTGATGGACCACTATGGATTTTAACATTATCTGCAAGTTTTGATTCAAAGGTGATAAGATCTTGTACCGATTTTTATGCATTATTCACACCCTTCTCTGTTCCCAAAAGACAGGTGGCATGGCATAGTGGACAGAAGGTTGGTCTTAGAGTCATGACAATCTAGGATCAAGTTCTTACTCTGATACAAAATAACTGTGTGACCATAGAGAAGTCATTTAACCTGGAGTGTCAAGGAACTCTGACTTTATAAGTTATATATGAATTGACCCTCTTTATCAGGGAAAAGAAATTTACCCTGAGAGTTCCCTAGAGTGATGAAATCACAGGTTGAAATACACCTTTTCTTTCTACACCACACACACAAAAAGGTTGCACAAAAGAACTTCCTAAATATTTTGTATGTTCATGTCATTTTTCTTGGTTCTAATATTCATCATTTATTCTAGAGATATATCAGAGTGAAATAGATATATTTTCAATCCTGGAGTTAGAAAGTCTTTTTTTTCTAGTTCTGATTTTGATGCTTTCTAGCTATATGAGCTTGGCAAACATTTTACTTTTAAGAGCCTCACTTGGCTTCCCTATAAAATGGGGAGGTGTGACAGAGAGCAATAATATTAGCACAACCTGCCTCATAGAACTGTTGCAAGAAAAGCACTTTTAAAACCTTTTCATGCTATTTGTTAGTTATGATATGATTATTGTAACATGGTATACAAAACATAGTGAATTTGAGGAAAGTGTCAACTCGGTAACAATTTAGGCTTTATTTACTAGCAATAGTAAGTATGAAAATTTTCCCCTTATTCTTTCAGTGTAATGAGAAGGGATGTGATTTTTACTGGTTATAGGTTTTGACCTAGTTTTTTGCCCTCACCAATATTGGCAAATATTCTTTAGTAACGGATGCTCTAAATTCAGGTTTGTAGGTTTTTAGATAAAGTTGGGCTCATATTGGGTCTCATCTTCGGTTCTATATTCTTAAAGATTCTTAGCTGACTCTATTTTCTTGTATGTTTGCATTTTCAGTGAATCAATTTTCTTCATCTTTATATGGCATCTAAAAGTGTGCAAAGTGGTTTACAAATATTATCTCATTTTATCTTCACAACATCCCTAAGAGATAGATAGTGTATTATTAAACTTCATCTTACAGAAAATGAAACAGATATAGGTCAAGTGTCTTGCCCAGGGTCACACAACTAGCACATGTTTTGAATCAGAATCTGAACTCAGAACTTCCCGATTGTAGGTTAAGCCTTCTATTTACTGTTCTAATTAGTTGCTCCAATAAACTCCGATGTTTAATTAATTCTCCATGGTTTTAAAAGTTAAGTTGAATTATTTGCCTTGGAGTAAGCTTTCAGGAGCAGTTAATGCTCTATGTACTCCTTAAAGATAATTCTTCCATTTATGCATTCACTTGAATGCCTTTTGGGGTCCTCTTACCTATCATGGTATAATGGAAAGACCTAAGTTTAAGTGGCACTTTCAACAATTCCTAGCAATGTGACCCTGAAGAAGTAACTTGACCTCTCTGAGCCTTGTTTTTTCCCATTTGTAAAATGGGGTTCATAATATTTGTAGCTTATGAGGCTGTTGTAAGGCTCACATAAAATAAAGTTTGTATAAGCCTCTGAAAACCTTAAAGCCTATATTTATTATGATCACCAACTAGGTGGTTTTAAGCACTTTAATCTGATAAAGAAATGCATTTCTTGAAGTGATATAGTATTACTTTGGGGAAAGCTGCAGTTGGGGATTTTACAAATTTGTAATATTTTATAGTTTTTATAATCACCTTGGAAATAAATTCATAAAAAGGTTATTTTAAAAGTCATTGAAGTAGACTCCCTAGTTCTTACTCTGTGCATTTTATGAACTACCACAAACACTTATTATTAAGACCCATAGATTCACCACTAATTAATTTAAACCTTAGTTTATTCATTCATCAACCTTTTATTAAGTACCTACTTCTATGCAATTCACTTTGGGAAAATGAAAAGTTTTGATGGTACCAGAGCTCTGCCTTCATTGAACTGTTTATGGGTGGGGGAGTGTAAGACATAGAAATAACTCTAGTACACAATCACAGGATCACATTTACCCTATTATGTGGTTACTTTCCCAATCTTGCTACAAAGCATTCTATTTCACAGGTTGCCCCTTGTACCTAGAATACTCTCTCTCCTTGCTTTACTTTCCAGAATCCATAGCTCTCCTCAAGGCTTAGCTCAGGTGCCTCTATAAGGCTTTATAATTTATATCATCTCAGTAGAACTGAAAGAATTCTACTTCAGGAAAGTAATTCCTTTTCCCTTTTTAATCTGCAGAGCCTAGCACATAGCCTACCTGGCACATAGAAGATACTTGTTAGTTGAATTGAATTATTGCTATAGAGGGGTAAAAAAAAAAAGGTTGGTTGTGTGAAGGCTGAATGAGAAAGTTTTTAGTGGTCTAGGGAACCAAGACCTTGACTTTGAACTGGATCCTCAGTTACAAGCAAGATTATTTTTTTCAGATGAAGAGGGAGAGGAAGGACCTTCCAGGTCTAAGGAACAGAGCTGGGTGAATGCAGGGCGTGGTGTGTTCTGTGGGCACAATGCCCTTGTAATACATAAAACTTTTAACTTGTCTTCCACAAAGAACATTAGTCATGGTCTTTGTTTCATATAGTCAGGGTTCAAATTAAATAGTTGGCCTTGGCATCTTGGATTGGATACCTCTGTTCGGTTGGCATGGGAAAGATGTTTGGAAGGAATGTTTGTTGAACTGAAAAACATACTTGACTTTTGAGAAAGAGATTGGGATCTAGCATAACACAAAATTCATATCCTTTACAACATCTTAACTTTTGTCCCTTTCGAATGAATGTCTTGGAGATTTGCCTTTTTATTTTCCCCTGATGCCATTCTTTTGTTCTAATGCAAGCCCTTTTCACTTTGGAAATGAATTATGACATAGTCTTTTAGCTGGTATCCTTTTTTTCTCTCCTTTGATTCATACTATACAACACTACCAGATTACTTCACAAAATCCTATTTCATCAAATCATTCCCCTGCTTGAAAACCTACTAATTTTTTTTTTTTAATTTTCTGAGCTTGCCAGGTCACTCATTCAGAGACCATTTGTTAAGCACCTAGTGTATAAAAAATACTGAGGATATGTAAAAAAGGTACCCCTCCCTCACAAAAAAAACAACAAAAAACCAAACCTCCAACAAAAATTTTTAAATAACCTTAGAATCAAAGGAGATAATCTTTTCTCTCACATATATTCATATGCAACAAACCTCGATTAAGTTCCTACTTTATGCACAATGCTGTCCTAGGTTTGGGGGGAAAACAAAGGTTAAGTCAGACATAGTTCTTACTCCTCAAGGAATTCTTTCCTGGAAGGGTCCCTAAAAGAAACCCAAATGAATTATAATACATATGAAAAAGAATAGGAATCCTAGACAGGTACAAAAGGGAGGGCTATAGGAGGTTATTCCTCTTATAGATCAATAGATCCAGAGCTGGAAGACATCCATCCCTGAGGTCATTTTAGTACAATATTCTCCTTTTACAGTTAAGAAAACTGAGACCCACTGAAGTTAAGTGATTTGTCCCAGTTCATACATGTTGTAAATTTCAAGCAAGGTCCAAGAGGAAAGATTATTACCAAGAGAGAATATCAGAAAAGGATTCAAGGAGGAGACAGAATTGGAATTAGATTGTAAATGGTAGGTAGGACTTAAGCAGATAAAGATACATCATTGGAACTAAATTTCCACTGTAATTACTTCAGCCAATCTCAGCAATCCATAAATTCAACAATTTTTCCCTGTGAACATTTTTAGTTCTCAACACTGTAATGTCCTGACTCAACAAATACGTTTGTTGTCATCATTAGTGGTTATAGTAGATCAAGACAACAAATATAGACAGTGGCAGAATGATTGATAATGCCTGTATTTCCTCCTTGGTTTCCAAGAGTGGTTGTTTGGAGAATGGGCATTTTAACATTCTTTTCTTATGCTAAGTAGTATTATGGAAGGTGGCAACATTTAGGTAAACAAGCAGATTTTGGCATGGAGGACAGAAGTATCAGCAGAAAGACCCTTTCCTTCTCTATTTGTTAGCTTACCAATGGACTTTAGAAGTAACATACTTAATGTATATTGTTATTTTAGTCATTGTTATTTCCTCATAAGACAGAGAGGAGTTAGGTCTTCTTAATAATTCTTATCAGATGGTAGGAAAACCAAATAAAGGATCCATGAGAGCACATCCGGGGTACTGATAGGAGCAGGAAGGAAAATGATATTCTTCAATCACTCTAAGAACAAATATGACTCTCTTTACTTCTGGGAGAAAATAAAGTGAATAATGCTCAAGATTCTGTGCTATGTGGTCAACATTCCTGAGCGGTGACTGAAACTAAGAAGAGTATTAATGTGAAAGTTATACCCTTCCCTGTGGGATAAACAGAATAAAGGAAGCCAGCAAAGCTCTTGAGGGTAGAAGAGGGAGGAGATCACAATTCATATTTTAATCACTTGAATTTGAATTTTTCTAAAGGATTGATTAGGAAAAAGTAACCCAATTTGGAGTCTGACGTGGTCATCTTGAACAATGGAGGGAATTCAGTAAGGTCTTGGATGCTTCAAAACAGTACAGTATCGGTAGAAGAGTCATCTGTTTATATCAGTTTATGTTTCATTAATCAATATTAGTTTTCTGGGAGCAGCTAGTGGTTTAGTGAATTGAGAGCCAGGACTAGAGATGGGAAGTCCTAGGTTCAGAGCCGACCTCAGATACTTTCTAGTTGAGTGACCCTGGGCAAGTCACTTAAATCCCATTGCCTAGCCCTTACCACTTTTCTGTTTTGGAACAAATACACAATATTGATTCTAAGGCATAAGGTAAGGGTTATGAAAAAATAAAATAAATTATTAGTTTTCTTATATTTAAGTATAGTAGAAAATATGAATTCCTGCTGTCTTCATTGTGCCTCTATGAATCTTTTGAAATTGTAAAGAACAGTAAGGATGTCAAATTCAGGATGTTTTACATTCAGATATTTCTTCCTCTTTTGGTGAAAGAGAAGAGTGGGAGAGATATAGACTGTGATTACATTAAATCTCATTTTATAATGGTAGAACAATAATATTTTCCTATACTTTAAAAGGTCTCCATTTTGCTTGTGTGGGTAATAGCTTCACCATCAAAGATCAGATAGCCTTTGATCTTTTGTAGATGGTCTTTGTGAATTGCCAAGCTACAAATGTTTATTGGATGATGTCTTCAAATTTACCTAGATTGAACCTAATGTCACTAATTCACTATCTGTGTCATGTGATGATGTGTTGCTTTGCATTCTTTCTAGGGACAAAAGAATTAAGCTCAGTCATGGAGGGTTGGATATATAGCTTACGGCTAAATCTGCAAGACACGTTTTTCAGATCATGACTTTGATGTACTGTGTGTTCTGACCCTAAAGCTGCATAAAGGGAACTCGGGCACACCACCTGTACTCTGACCTGCTTTTCTCAGAGGGATAGTTTCCAAGGACACACAAAACAAGCACAGAGTATAGAAATAAATGCAAAATGTCACTTGAACAACTCAGTAGAACCACTATGAGGTCCTCTAAAGCTTTCCTTGCATTTTATTACTGCACTCTCCCATGCTCTATGCCAAAAATCTCACTAAGAAGGAACAAACTTTGACAATTGTATATCAGTGATGGTCCATAACTAAGTACTGTCTTTTTTCTATTCAAGGAGTAGATAGAAGCCAACGTATTGATGTTCATACTATAGACCCCTAAGAGAGGAGGACCTAGATAGGGAGTTTGATTAATAGGATTAAAATCCGACATCGAAACATGATATTGCGGTCTTCCACTAGCCAGTCAGTCAGCAATAGTTAACAAACATTTATTAAGCACTCGGTGTGCCAAACACTGTACTACTAAATACTGGGGATATAAAGAAAGGCAAAAACATGATACTAACCTTCTTCAAAGTAGCTTCTATTCTATTCTCTTCCACAATATGTAAATGACTACATATATACACTAGCTGTGAGTGTGTGGGTGTGTGTATAAAGGGAGAAGCTTCCTGAATATAGTGGGATCTGAGTGGAAGTCAAGTCTTCATGGAAGTCAAGAAGGAGATAACAGGTAGGAGAACCTTCCTGTCTTAGGGTATAACCAATGAAAAGACAGAATTGGAAAATGGCCAGTGATTTTGGATTCTAGATTATGTCATAAAATATGAGAAGGCTAGAAAATCAGGAAGGATATAAAGAGTGAAGTGCTTTCAAAGCTAAGCAAAGGATTTCACATTTGATCCTGGGGACAATAAGGCACCACTGCAGTTTCTTGAGTAGGAGAATAACATAGTTAGATCTGTGCTTAGGAAAATCATAGTGGCAGCTGAGTGGGAGATGGAGTGGAATAGGGAGAGATTTGAGGCAGGGGGACCAACCATGAAGATTACAGCACCACCTCAGGTGAGAGATGAAGACTTATATGAGGAAGGTAACTGTGAGTGGTGAGAAGGGAATGTAGAGGAAAGATATTGTAAAGGTAAAACTGACAAATCTTGGCAACAATTTAATGTGGGATGGTTGCTATTGAGGAATCGAGGATGACACCAAGGTTGCAAACCAGGATCATAGGGAAGATGTTGGTGGCCTTGATATTAATAGGGATGCTTGAGAGAGAGACAGAGAGAGAGAGACAGAGAGAGAGAGACAGAGAGAGACAGAGACAGAGAGAGACAGAGACACAGAGAGACAGAGACAGAGACAGAGACAGACAGAGACAGAGTCAGAGGGACACAGAGAGAGAGAGAGACAGAGAGAGAGAGAGACAGAGAGAGAGAGAGAGAGAGAGAGAGAGAGAGAGAGAGAGAGAGAGAGAGAGAGAGAGAGAGAGAGAGAGGGAGAATGTGTGTGTGTATGTACACACTTGTGGAAGATAATGAGTTGTGTTTTTTATGTGATGAATTTAAAATATTTAAAAGGCATCTGGTAATTTGAGTCTAGAGCTAAGGATGGTGTTTAGGGCTGGATATGCCAGTCTAAGAACCATCTATATATAATAATTTCAAACTCATGGAGGCTGTTAAATTCATTGTGAGATAGCATTGAAGAAGACAAGAATACCCTGGACAGATCTTTGAAGAATAGCAACCATTAGATGGTACAACCTGGATAAAGATCCAGTAAAGGAAACTGAAGAGGAACATTAAAAAAGCAGATGGGTGACTGAGTGGATAGAGAGCCAGGCTGTTGAAATCTAGTCTCAGAAACTTCCAGTCCTGTGACCTGGGGCAAGCCACTAAGCTCCTTACTTCTCTTTTGTCTGGGAACTGACATTTAGTATCAATTCTAAGACAGAAGCTAAGAATTAAACAAACAAACAAACAAACAAAAACAGATAAAAGAAGATAGGAGATAGGAGTGTCTTTTAAGTCCTAGAGGAGAGAGTATCTAGGAAAAAAAAAGTGATCAACAGTGTCAAAAGCTACACTTAGAGAGCTGTGAAGAGAGCCATCTACCCCACAGCAACTGGGAAAAGGAGAAAAAAGTGGGTTGGAGCAAACTGTGTTAGAGGAGAGTGATATAGATGAGGGCAACTTGCTCCACAAGCATTTCAGATCATAAGATCTGGGTCCTTGTTTCCATGTGCCCATTTACTCAATGACTAACAGAAATTCTGAGAAAAAAATCCACTTTCCCATGAAACTTCCCTTCCAGATTCCTGCCTATCCATAGGCACCATAATGTAATTTGCCATTTCTTTAATTATATATTTCTAGGAACCTGAATTTTTATTTCAACAGAAAAGCCAAAGATTAATCAGAATGAATATAAATGTAAATTTAGGCAGAGAACCATTGCCTAAATGTTAGGAATTTTCCAACTGGGGGGGGAGGGCTCAGAATAATTGTGATTGTACTTATAGCTTTTCATTTAGAGTAAATTCAGAGGAGAGAATTGCATGTATATTAGGGTTCATTTTATTTTTGTTAGGTTTTTAACAAAATGTTCCAATTAGATTCTGGTACTTCCTCTTTCTTTTCACTATATTCAGAGAAGATAATAAATTTGAAACCTGCTTTATTGATAGTTTCATACATCAAAATGTGAAGGAAATGACAAGAAGAATTTCTATTCTTATCTTGATTCTGGCCAGAAAGAATGATCTGGTTGCTAAAGTAGAAATGATAGGAACTTTGGGGAAGCCTATCATCCTAGAGTTCATGAAAGGGAAGGAGAGGAAAATTGGACATAAAAGATCACAACAAATAGACTTGGGAAGAACATATTTCAAGGAGTTCAGGAAAAGTATTCAATGGGCTAATATTTTGCATGACTAGTTGACTCAACTAGTTGACTCAATCATAGGGTGAAATTCTTAAAGGCATAAGCATTGGGCTGTCAAAAGAGCTTTGGGTGGATACACAAGGAACTAACTCATAGACAGATTCAAATTTTAATAAGATATTGCAATCTAAGTGGATCAGGGGATAGAGAGCCAGGCCTAGAGACAGGAGGTCCTGGGTTCAAATGTGGCCTCAGACACTTCCCAGCTGTGTGACCCTGGGCAAGTCACTTAACCCCATTGCCTAGCCCTTACCACTCTTCTGCCTTGGAGCCAATACATAGTATTGACTCCAAGATGGAAGGTAAGGGTTTTAAAGAAATAAGAATATATGAAGAGAAGACGATGTGCTTTGAACTTGGGAAGACTTCATGCTTGAGTTAGCTCCATAGTCTTGAAGACAAGAATTTTGATAGGGTGAGATGAAAATTAAATATCTTCCAGACACTGACTATAATTTGAATGTTTCCTCATCATTTTTGGAGACTCATTATGAAAAACAAATTGGGAAGTACAAATTGCTAAACCATGTCAAGCACGGTATCAAGTGAAGCTTTAATTGAATTTAAAGTGATAAGATTCCAGTCCTAGTCTAACTACAGTTAGTTACTATATGATCTTGAGTCAGTAACTTGGGTAACTTCCTTCTTGGATGACAGATTCTAGCTCTATAAAATGAAGGAGGTTGGAGATGATTTTTGATGCCTCTTACAATCTTAAGTTTTATAATCTTATGACCCAAATAGAAAACACTGATCAAAAATACTAAATTTGTTAGGCCTAGTTATTAATTCATGGACTTTGAAATAGATCTCATTTCCCATATTTACTAGGTTGTCAAATCTAAAACATACATGTTTTTTAAGGTACATACTTTTTTTATTTGAGCAATAAGTGAATTTTAAAACTATGTGGTGTCTAAAATTAAGCATTATTTCAAAAAGAAAACCAGCACATGGGTAGAGATGGCACATCTGGTAGTTAGCAGAGATATACAGTTTGTTTCCAGGGAATGATGAGCCAAAGAACATTCAAAGCTGGCCAACTGAAAACTTTTTGTTCTGTCACATTGACACCTGGTAAAATGATTGGTTTCATCAAACTGAAAACATAACCAAAAAAAAAAAAGTCCAACATTGAAATTGAGTAGTGAAAAAGAAAGAAAAAAGAAAAAGAAAAATTATTTTACTTGTATAATGGATATTGTTTTGCTTGCCTTTTAAATGGGTTTGGGAAGGACTGGCAAGAAGAGAGAATTTGGAATTCACAATATAAAGATGTAATGTACCAAGTACCTTATAAAAACAGAAGACATCTGGTAGAATTGGATTTTCAAATGCTCAGGGGCATAGAATAGACTGTATATAATTCACTTAAGCCTGGGATTTTATATTAAGAAACAATCAGGTTGTTTAGTCAGAAGAGAGAACTGAAGTACCAAGACTTATCAAAAGACTCTTAAAACTGGCATACAATGTGGTAGACCTGAGATTTGAACCCATGTTTTCTAACTCAAGATCTAGTTTTCTTTCCAACGTAACACACCAATCATTTAGCCTATTTCTCGCACTTTACAGAGTTGGAAACTGAGACCCAGGAAGGGAAGGATGGAGCCAGGATTCAAAATCAGGCTTCTAAAGCCATTTCCACTATACTTATACTATCTGCTTTTATAAGTTAAATGGTTCTTTGAAAATAATGATTGCTTGATAAAAATTTCTTGAATTGAAACATTCTTTCCTTTTTACTTCCAATGAAATCTAAATGTCTTTAGCAAAAAGATAGGAATGCAAAGAGGTAACTGTATACCTGCATAATGGGGATTTTTACCCATAATTCTAGAATTATGGTAATTACATAGTGTTAAAGCTGAGCCAAATGTGGAAAGGTCAACAGCTGTTCAGAGAAAAGGTTTCATTTGTGCAGATATCTGCAACTGTTAGTTATCCTCCCATTGTTATTTAACAAGCATCAATAAATCAGCTCATTCCTTTGCTGTTATTGACTGAGTGTGTTTGGTGGAGGAGAAGCTACAATATGATGAGGAAAATAAAATAGCAACCAACCATTTATAGAGTATTTTAAGGTTTACAAAGTTCTTACAAACATTATTTAATTTTATTGGATTCTTGGTTATACTTGTGACAGGGTGCATACAATAGTTTTTGAGTTAATAAAGTAGAATGGATTGGGGGGTAGAGTGGACTGATTAATTAGTGGTTTAGTCTCTGTATCTCTGTTTTTATCTCTGGGTCTCTGAATCTCCGTTTTTATCTCTGCATCTCTGACTCTGTCTTATTCTGCATAAGTTTTTGGTCCCTTCCTAATGATATTATATTTGTGACAAAACTTAATTTTCTTCTGTTAGTTCATTTTGATTTTTGAATTTATGTATGATTGTGTGTGTGAGAGAGAGAGAGAGAGAGAGAGAGACAGAGACAGAGAGAGACAGAGAAAGAGACAGAGAGAGAGAGAGGGTTAGTTGGAATCTAAATTTTTAAGTAAGCTTGGAATGTGATCTGGCATAGGTTATTATAGAATACTAGGACCAAAGATTTATACTGAGAAGGTACCATAGAGGCTATTATAGAGTCTACTCTCCTCCCAATTTTATAGGAAAAAATTGACATGGAGAAAGGTTAAATGACTTGATCCATATTGACACGGACTAGAAAGTGTCCTTTATGAACCCATGTCTTCTTCTGGACTTTGCACTACCCAGTACCACCTATTCTCAACTGGTCCTTCAAGCTTTGGTTTTGGGTTCTAGAGTCCTCTGAGGAAGTAGTGTCAGAAGTTAGGAAGTAATGAAGAGAGACCCTTGGCAGATATGGATTTCTGATTGGCAAAGTTCTGAGTCTCTAATATACAACAGGTTTAAAATCTAAATGTGAGCATGTGTTGATGGGAGGATAGGATTGAGACGTTTGTCATACAGGTAGATTGTTATAATAATTTGTAGTCAAACAGCTGTTTGCCTCCACTTTATAAGGTACATGATGCATGTATCTTTATAAAACTGACTTGATTTATTCTCACAGAAAATTATCAGTGTTATGTAGTGTTACTATGTAGTGTTACTACAAAAATGGCAAGACACATACTTGCTTGCACATGTACAAAAAAGAGATGAGTGCCATTGTGTAGGGAGAATTGATTATTAAATTTTCAATGTGGCAATTTATATATAAGAAAAATCAATAAATGCTATAAATCAGGACTTCATTTATTGTTTCTTTGATTGTCTAGACTTAAGGAAGTGATAGAGAAAACGTTAATAATGTAGATTAAAATAAAGTGTATCCCATATATATTCTGAGAACTGGTTGTCAAACATTTACCACTATACCACTGGGTACCATTCATTCTTAGGTTGCAAACTCCCAAATGTGAGGTCTTGCACACTGCACTATTAGTAAAATTTGTGAATGCTGAATGTAGGAAAAAGTTGCTAAAGATACTAAGAAAATGTACATAAAGAAACAAAGAAAGGAAAACAGTGAGGAATAGTGGAAAGGGTCCTAGAATCCAAGCCAGGAATCTTGGATTGAAATTTGAGATATTCTACTTATATTTTGTGACCTTGGGGAAATACTTTCTCTGGTCCATGTATTTATTCTAAACCTACAAAATAAAGGGGTTGGACTAAATGATTTCTAACATCCCTTCTAATTGAGTTGTCTATGGTTCTATGAGTAATATTCCTAACATGTATTCTCTATAGGCATCCTCCCTACTTTTGGGGAAAAGCTACTGAACTTGAATTAGGAGACTCTAATTCAAATTCTGGTTCTGATACTATCTAGCTCCATATCCTTGGATGAATCATTTTACTTCCTTGACACCCAGTATCCTTGTCTGGAAAATAAGAAGGCTGAATCCCCCACCTCACAGTCTGGAGGAGCAATCTGTCAATCTCAAAACACTATTATCTCACAAGGGTTTCACAGGGTTGCTCTGGAAAAAAAAAAGATCTCTATTTATTATTAGGTACTACTCCGTGTAAGTCTTATTTTGCTAAGAAGACTAGTTTGGAATGAATAAATAAATGACTTTGTTCAAGGGGTCCTTAAGTTCAGAGGCTGTTTGTGCTTCTTTTTGTATGCTCATTGCTTAGTCCAGTGCCTGATATATAGTAAATATTTAATAGATATTTTTGATTGATCTAAGAGATGGAAGATAATGCCAAATGTAGCACTCTACTACTATGACTACTACAACTACTACTAGGACTAGGACAAGACTAGGATTACTATTAACAATAGCTGACATTTAAATAATATTTTGTTGTTTGCAGATTATTACTTCGCTAATAGGGCAACTAGGTAGCACAGTATATGGAGAACTACCCTTGGAGTCAGGAAGGCTCCAAAATCTGATCTCAGACTCTTATTAGCTGGATGACTTTATCTCTTAACCTTGTTTGCCTCAGTTTCCTCATCTGAGAAATGAGCTGGAATAGAAAATGGTAAACCGTTCCAATGTTTTTGCAAAGAAAACCCCGAATGGGGTCATGAAGGATTGGTCACAAGTGAACAATACAATACAATACATACATTATCTCATTTGATCCTCATAACAAACTTTTGAAGGAGGTGCTATTATTACCCCCTTTTTATACATAAGGAAACTGAGCCTGATAGAGGTTAAATGGCTTATCCAGTCACACACCTAAGAATCTGAAGGGGGAGTCAAACCCACACCTTAATTCCAAAGCTTACAATGAATTAAACAAAAAGTATTCGACATATTTGTTGTCAAGATGAAGTCTGTGCTTGATTAAGGAATACAGAACAGCGAGGATGCTGATTCATGAACGTACAAGAAGTCTGGATGATTTGGGGATGAATGGAAAACATTTAGTTTAAACATTAGAGAAAATTGAAAGTGCGAAGTTATGGGATTTTAAGCTTCCTAAAACCAATACCAAACTAGTGCCTCCTTGAAATCCTAGGGACTACTACTAGGATTTTTTGAGAAGTAAATTAAACTGTACATGATTCAGAGATCTGGTCAAGATGACCATTTAGAGGTCCAGTGTCTCACTGTGTTTAGAATTCTTAGATGTGACTGTTATGGAAGATGACCAAGTGAATTTAAGAAAGCTTATTTATATCATTAAGAATATATAAAATTAAATAAAATGAGCCAAAATGATTCTTACTTTGAAATAAGGTTAAGGAAGATTGTAGTCACATGATCCTGGATTATTTTGATCCCAGGTCCCAGTAATGGGGAAAACACACACACACACACACACATGAATTTGGTGAGAAATTCTTAAAACTTCATTTGCTAAAACTGGGCTCAAATATTTCATTTGGAAGAAATGGGAACAGAATGTACAGTCACCCAGACTTGACCAGGTGGTTTGCTAAAATGTTTGAAAAAAAGTATAACCTTGCAGAATGAATGTCTTGAATGATTTGGCTATGATTATTATTTTTTACAAATGACTCATGACAGTGTTTGCCTCTCCTCTCTCTACTTCTCACTTTTCTCTCACAGCAAAGATTCTTGTGGGTTTCTTTCTTTTTTTCCCCTCTCTTTGGGACTGTCCCAAATTTTCTAACACTGGAAGATTGTTCCTAATGAAAATAAAAAAAAATTTCTGCCAGAGTTGGTTCCTCTACTGCTGTCAGGAAGAAAACTTCTTCAAGAATCCCATCATTCTGGTTTTTGGATACCTGGCCTTGTCTTAAGAAACAGATTATTGGAAGGATGGGGATGAGCTAGGATTGGAAAGCTAAACCTATAATAGTGTTCTTCTTTTACATGTCCTCATCAAGTTTCCTTTTCAAAAAGAGTTAAAAGGAAAAGAAGAAAATAGGATATAGGAAAACACACAGTAATCATAACCATGAATGTAATAGGATGAGCTCACCCTAAAGATGGAAGTGAATAGCAGAATGAATTAGAAGCTAGAATCCAACAAAATGTTGCTTACAAGAGACACGCTTGAAACAGAAAGACACATATAGAATTAAAATAGGGACTGGAGCAGAATCAATTATGTTTCAGCAGAGGAAAAAAGGCAAAGGTAGCAATTATAATCTCAGATGAAGAAAAAACAAAAACAGATCTAGTTTGAAGAGATAATTAGTGGTGAAACTACATTTTGACAAAAGGTACTATGGATAATAAAATAATAGAAAAATGTTTGCAGGAAGTTATTTTTTTTTTCTGATAAAGGGCTCTTTTCTCAAATATATGGGGAACTGAATCATAAAAGTGAGAACCATTCCCCGACTGATAAATGTTCAAAGGATATGAACAGGCAGTTTTCAGAAGAATCAAGCTATCTATAGGAAAAAAAATACTATAAACATTAATTAGAGAAAGGCAAATCAAAACGATTCTTAAGGATTGCTTCATATCAATCAGAAATGGCAAATAATGAAAGATATGAGGGAAAATAGATACACTAATTAACTGTTGGTGGAGTTGTGAACTGGATAAAATTTTGGAACAATGCCTAAAATATTATAATACTGTACATACCTTTTGATCCAGCAATACTTATTCTAGGTCTGCACCCTAAAAAGATCAAAGAAAAAGGGAAAGATTATACATATATATATATATGTATATATATATATATAGACACAAATATTTATAGCAACTCTTTTGGGGGGCTGTGGCAAAAATATGGAAATCAAAAGAACGCCCACCAATTGTTGAATGGCTAAATACTTTGTGGTACATGATTATGATGGAAAACTATTATGTTAAAAGAAATGACAAGAAGGATACTTTCAGAAAAAAATGGGAAGACTCACATGAACTGATGCAAAATAAAGTAAGCAGAACTAAGAGATCACTGTATATAACAGCAATATTGTAATGATTTTCAACTATGAAAGACTTAACAAATCTAATCAATATAATGTTCCAACACTGTGTGTGTGTGTGTGTGTGTGTGTGTGTGTGTGTGTGTGTGTGTGAAATTCTTGCCTTCTGTCTTAGGATCAATATTATGAAATGGTTCCAGAGCAAAAGAGTGGTAAGGATTAAGCAATGGGGATTATGTGATTTGCCCAGGGCCACATAGCTGGGAAATGTCTGAATCCAGATCTGAATTCAAGTCTGGCTGCCTCCAGTCCCTCTGGCAATCTTTCTAATACTCCTTTCATAGAGAGGCAGATCTGGATTTAATTATAATTTTGATATGTATTTGCTGGGCATCTGGAGTAAGTTAATTCACATTTCAAAACCTCACTTTATTTCTCCAGAGAGGAAGGGTATAGTTGTCCCACTCACCTATAAAGGTCTTTCTCAAGAAAGTATTTGGTAAAACTGCGAAGGGCTTTTAGATATGTAAGCATGTAAAACAGTTTTTCCTGGCTCGGGCTACAGCTTTCACAGAAAGAGCAACATGTAAGAATATTATGGATTACAGGTCACTGTATAAATGCTAAAGTCCTTGCTATATAATTATGGTAACTTCATCTCTACTGTAAAAAAATAAATAAATAGAATTCCCCTTTGTTTCTCCAACCTCAAAAACCATGGAATTAAGCGGAAGTTTAAAGTAAAAGGGGTTTAGCATGAATGGGGGGGGGGGTGTATGTATGCTACTGTCTTGCATATAGGACATGAAAGCTAATCTGCTTCATTTGTTTTTAGGGGGTCTTGGCTATGGACCTCAGTGCAAGTCCATTGGAAAAGGCAGCTGCAACAATCTAGTGGTCACCAGCAGCCCCATGATGGTTCAACGGCTGGGACCCATATCACCTCCTGCAAGCCAGGTCTCTACAGCATGCAACCAGATCAGTCCTAGCTTACAGAGAGCAATGAATGCAACCAACATGAATATACCTCCTTCAGATACCAGGTCTTGAGTTATTTATTTGTTTTTCTTTCTCTACAGTATAATGACGTTCCCCAGGAGTGTTTTCCCTCCATTTCCCCTACTACACACAAAGTTACATGCATGTAGTCATGCTATTTCAATCACTAAAAGTATGACATGAATGTAGAATTTATATTTGATTCATTAAAATATTGGTTGGGAGGAAGAGTTTTAAAATGGGGAAGCATATAAGAGCTAAATATTACTGGATCAAAGAAGGATAAGGACCTCAGGAATCATCCAGTCACACTTATAACTGGGTAGGATTCCACATAAAAATCTCTAGCAAGTAACCATCCAACATCTACTTCAAAATGGTTAGTGATGGGAATTGTAATATTAGTAGGGCTAAATAAAGCACAGGGAGGATTTTTAAGGTGCCTAGTAGGCATTACAATTGTTTGTAATCTTGTCAAGTCCCTGATAAGGATGACATAAATGCATGAATAATAATGTGATCAACAGAAATCTGAGATCAAAATGCCTACCTTCCTTGCTAATCCATTGTATAAGGTGCCTGAAAATCATATATATGTGTATATATATGCATATATATGATTGCAAAAATAATATGCAATTAAATAAAATAATACTTTTGTAGATTTATTTGCAACATTCCCTAGGATTAAGCCCAAAACATAGTAAATGTTTAATAAATGTTTATAACTTTGCCATTTATTCATTCATTCAACATTAATTTTTTCAGCATTCATAATTTTTTTGAGCTCTAGTTTCAAGAATTAAGTGGGAGAAACAAAAGACAAAAAGAAAAGGAACTAGTCCCTGCCTTCCAAGAACTTAAAACCTAGCTGAGGAGATAAACTATATGAGTGCAAGGCAATAATTATAGCTATATCAACATCTCACATTTATACAACATCTAAAAGCTTACAAAGTGCTTTTCCCACAGAACTACCTTAGGACTGTGGTTCAAGTATTAAGATCATCATTTAATATGAGTAAATGTCCAGTGAATAATACTGGAAATAAGTTCCATTTTTTTCTTTCTACTGGGAGATCCATCAAGCAGGTTGGATAATGGATAATGAAAGGAAGG
This sequence comes from Monodelphis domestica, assembly GCF_027887165.1. Taxonomy (NCBI): domain Eukaryota; kingdom Metazoa; phylum Chordata; class Mammalia; order Didelphimorphia; family Didelphidae; genus Monodelphis; species Monodelphis domestica. Next base: position 128,954,526 of record NC_077233.1, read on the forward strand.
GGTAGCCATCTTCCTTGGTCAAGTCATTTTAAAGTTTGGAGGCTCAGTTAAAGTTGGAGGCTCCTATGTGATAAACTTTATTCATTTCAATAATTGGAATACATTATTTCTTCTTTCAGGGTCTACCATTTGTAAAAAAAAATGGTTTCTTTTTCTTTTTTTCTATTCTTTCTGAAAATATTATGTATTACTTTGTTTTAAGAGTGGCTATGAAATCATAGAATTCTAGGAAGGTTAGGTTTTTTTTTTTAAAAGAGCAAAAGAAAAAGGCCATTTTAATTTTTTTATTTTTTACAAACTAGAAGCTTGTTTTTTTTTAACTTAAGATATTTCATGATAGGAAGCAGCCTGTCATTTCCCCATTGATGATTATGCCTCAAGAGATTCCTCCAACTTCCTGAGAACTGCATGCAAAATTAGTTGAGCTCATGGGGTATGTGTCATCAGGAGCCCTTCATATTCCTGTCCATGCCATGTCCAGGTATAAGCCTTGAAGGCAGAGTCTTCATAATCAATTGAACAGCATGACGGAAGGCATAGAAAATTTATGCCATATAACTCTAGTAGCACCTTTTCCCTGAATTGGCCAAGAATGAATCATTATCATCTTGGTTTCAGACATATTTAATTTCTTAGGATGACTTCTGTTTTTGAAAGGAAGTACTTTAAAGGTGCATGTGTGTGTGTGTGTGTGTGTGTGTGTGTGTGTGTGTGTGTGTGTGTGTGTGATACTCTTTATGGGAGAAATCTAGGTTGTTTTCCTTAAAGTAAGAATCTTTTACAGTGAGAACAAAGAAGTCCAAGCTGGGATGGGAATAGGGGGAGGGGTGTGGCTCTTAAAAGATGTGAAACTTAAATTTAAGCTATAGGAAGACTTATTTGTGCTGCATAAAATGAAGGTACATGTTTCCATCAAGCATATTGAGGATGGAGAGGTAGTTAGTTTAAATTGAAGGTATTTTGGTTTCTAGGGAGAAGTAGAAGATGGAAGGGAAAAATGTTACTTCCATGGTTTACCCACCACAGGGTACCTTGCAAAAATGAATGAAGAATCAAACAAACCAACTAATAAAAATGAGGGGGGTTGATGTGACTGTCTTGTGCAAATCCCAAACTTCTACTGGTTATGCAAAAATCATTCCTTGTTTTACTCAGTGAGACTGCTTGGGAAGACAAACATCATAGGGGATAGAACATAGATATTTTATATTACAGGAGGATCTAAAAGTCTTTTTATGTTATTAGTACTTAAAGTGTCACTAAGACTTTGGAGACACATCACATAGTCTCATAAGTATGTTTGTAACTTTTGCTTAAAAATGGCAAATGAAGTATCACTTATTCCTCAAGTTACCTTATTCACAAAGGTAAACAATTTCCCTAACTGAGAAGCCCAAGATGCTAACAAGATGCCATCTTCCATAATTTAAGACAATTATTGATCAGATGAAAGAAGAATAAAAATGATTTAGTATTTATATGGAGCTTGCCTTTTAAAAATTTATTTCTTCTAATACTAATGTAGATTTTATTATTTTGAGTATCCTCTGAATTATATAAGGTATAATAATTCTTTTGATACTCATTTTACAAATGATGATGAACAATGACTGGTAAAGCATCTTCCTTCCTTCCTTCTTTATTCCTTTCTTTCTTCCTTCCTTCCTTCCCTCCCTTCTTCCCTCTCTTTCCTTCTTTTCTCTTTCCTCCACTCTATCTCTTATTCCTTCTCTTTCTCTCATTCTCTTTTTTCTGTCTTTATCCCCTCTCTTTCTTTCTTTCTCTTTTCCTTCTTTTTCTTTTATCTTCCCACTTTTATTTTTTTCACATTTGTTTTTATATTGTGAATTCCAGGTTCTCTCTTCCCCTCCAGGTCTTTCCATAATAATCAAGAAACCAAGGAATTATAAATGTGAATTCATTTTTATTTTTTAATGTTCATTTCTTTAATTTTGAATGAAATTTTCATAGCATTTAGTTTTGCAAAATTTTTTCCTTTATATGAATCCTGTGAACCTGGCTCTGCTGGTTAAGAGATATGGGATCTTGAGGGAGTCACTCTCCATTTCTAAGCTTTGCTTTCTCATCTGTAAAATGAAAATAATGAATTAGAAGATCTGTAAGACTCCTCAAACCCCAGTTTTCTCATCCATAAAATGAAGGGATTGGATGAGATGAACTCCATGACCCCTTACCAGGATCCATTCTGACTAGAGCAAATATCATTATTAACACTTTTCTGATGAAAACTCACTCAAGGTCATATAGCGACTGAGAGTTTTGGATTTGAGGTTTTCTGAGGCTAAATCTAGTGCTCTTTCTTCTACACCATGGTTAAAAATCCTGGCCAAGGTTACATAGCTAGTGACAGAGACAAGGCAGCAGCTAATAAATGCTAGAAGGAACTGCCATAGTTACCTTTTTTCTTGGCTAGCAGAGGAGCAAGACTTCTCCAGTGACAATTATGGTTTGCTTGGAGTATATCCAATAGACAGATTATGGAATGCCCTATACATTTATGGGCTTTAGGAAATCTTGGTTTCCTTGTCTGTACAATGTGAGGGCAGGAATTGGAGTGGGTTGGGTTGAAATATCCCTAAGGATACTTTTTCAGCTCTTCCATATTATGAAACCATTCACTGTCAAGAAGTCCAGGCAATTCTAGTCTTAGAAGTTGCATAGTTCAGAATTCCCTAGTTTCCTGAACCAGGACTCCCAGTGCAGTTAAAGGCTAGACCAAACATCCCATAAAGGTTATGAGCAACCAGCTTAGACCCCCAAAGACTAGCTCCTGTGAGCTCAGAGGATCTGTGGGAAAAGCATTGGCGAGCTATCCTCTTTGGCATAGCACTTGACTGAGTTCCTCTAGTCACCAAAATTCTCTCCTGTCTTAAAGCTCAAACACACATGTGTCATGCCCTGACAAGTGATTGTTACCTCATTAACCACAATGGCATTTCAACCACAGGCTCTGTGCTTTCCTATCCATTCTATTGTATTTGAACCATATCTGCTTTCCTTTTACGTAGACAGATCTCCAAATTGGCCATCTACCAGAAATAACACCTTTAGGATCAGAGAACAAGTAGAGTATTATCAACCTATTGAAAGAAATGAAGCTCTGAATACTTTGCAACCTCTCTCGGAGCCATCGCTTGGCCAATAAGACTGATGATTATATATATATATATATACATATATATATATATATATATATATAATGTTCCATATTGAAAACTGGAGGGAAAGCCTCTGTGGGTTATACAGAGTAATATAAAATATGGACTCCAAATATGCAAGTTCTTTGAGGAAAGGGGCTCTTTCATTTTTGCCTTTGTATAGCTAGTGCATAGCACAGTGTCTGACATAGAATTGATGCCTATTAATACTTGTCAAGTACATGTCAATTTGATTTAAATCTGATCTTGAAGAGGTTATAATCTGATTTAACTAAACAAAACAGAGGATCATAGCAATCAAAGTTTGAAGGACATTAGAGATTATCTGGTCCAACTGCCTCATTTTCCAGATGAACAAATTGAAGTTCTAGGAAAGCAACTAACTTGCCCAAGTCCACATAAGGTGGCAAGTTGCATATGCAACTGATAAATTAAGTGGTATTATTAAAGGGTTCATGAAAGGTAGCCCTATTTGGAAAGAGTGGGTGGACCTTAAATCAAGAGGTTTAGGTATATAATCTGAGTCTAGCACAAACTACCTGTGTAAGGTAGTTTCAGGCTACTCACTTATGCTCTATCAGCTTCAGCAATTTCATTTATAAAATGTGGATTATAATACCTCTACTATCCACCTCACAGAGTAATTCTAAGGGAAGTGCTTGAAAAAGCTATAAGAGTATATAAATAAACAGGAGTTGTATTTATTTAAGCTTAAAAATGACAAGAGGCCATAAATATCATGGGAATTCATGTAAACTGAATCCCTGAAGGCTTTTGCGTTTAGAATAGCCTTCACAAAGAGTGAATCTAGAAAAATTTTTAGGGTTCTACGTCTTGGAGCTAGAATGGATATTAAAGATGATCAAGTCTAGAACTTATTTATGACAAAGATTTAGATAAAGAGAAGAGAGAAAAGAAGTTCAATCTGGCCTTTATAATAAGTATCATTTTTACTAGCCATTAGAAACATAGAGAATAAAGAGTTTTCTTTTTGTTTCTGCAAGAATAATATAGTTGCTTTAACCTTGGGGAAAATTCATTACAAAAATATTAGAAAAACAAAATTGATCAATAACCAAGCATTTATTAAGTGCCTCTCATGTGCCAGACACTATTTTTTTTAAACTCAGTTTGCTCTCATAGCATGTAGAATATGTGGATGATCAAGTATACTAGAAAAGTAATAAAAAAGAGGAAGGGAATAAATACTTATTAAACACCCACTATGTGCCAGGCACTATGCTAAGTTATTTATGAGGAGTTCATCTCTGTGTGGCAACATGGTATAGTAGACAGAGTGCTGGAGTCCAGAAATCAGGAGACTCAATTCAAATCCAGCCTCTGAAACTAGTTGTAAAATGGGTATAATATATGCAGGATCTATCTCCCAAGGTTTTGTGAGGAAAGCAGTTCGTTAGTCTCACAGCATTATAGAAATGTGAGTTATTATTCTATAATCAGGGTTAGTCCTAGCCATAAATTGGCCATAATCTGATGCATACAAAATAAATTCTTTATCTTTGGAGAGAATGAACCAAATAGCTACTGAGAACTCTTCCTGACCTCAAACCTAGAACAACTTTAAGTTTCTAATAAGCAAAGCAAGCGAAAAGGAATAAAATTCTTTTAAAACGTAATTCTTACTTCTAAAAAAGGAATATACCAATATTACTGAATCTAGGATGTATATCCTCCACCTAATAAGGATCACTGGGCTTGATCTTTATAACCCTGATTCTATATTTTCTAAAGGACTTGCAACCTATTGATTAGGAATCAGGACCTATCACTACTTACTTAAGATGGCATTGTCAGTGAACCAGAGGCACTACTGCTCCACTCCATGTCTTGGAAGAAGCCTGGGAGACCAATGGAACCCAGAAAACTCTCAACAATAAGATTAAGGGACTTATCTGGAATGCATGGTGGGAGTCACAATGATGACCAATCCACAGAAATATGAAAAATGATTGAATTAGGCATCAAAATTCAGTCCAATTATACCTCTACAAGACCTTCACTCTCTCTTTGGGTGTGATCTGATTGAATTTCAGAAATATGAGGGTGTGTAGGAACAAGCCAAATTATGTCAAGGTCAGTTAGTTGCACTCTAACCATTAACGTCATTGGCAAACATTACTTCATCCACTGGGAAAAGCTCATTGATCCCTTTTTGATCACCTTATGTGGAGAACCTGGAAACTGACATGTTTTCCTTATACATGCCTTAATATTTGCATACAGAAAATGGTGTCCTTGGATTCACTTTGTAGGGAAAAAAAGAGAGAAATTGGCACCCTGGATGATACTTTCTACTCCTTATCCCATTTCTTTTGTAATGGTTTGCTCTTTTCTAGCAGAAATAATGATGCTCTTTGGTCTGAGAAGCCTCATGAGGATTTAGGCAATTTTGATTTAAGACTGATTTTTTAAGGTTCAATAAAAATTGATAACGATTCCCACATGTCCACATACATCTCAATAGATTGCCAGTACAAATACAGATGAATGCAACCCAATTTTCTAGACCCATCTTGTGTTGATATAGTGGGGTAAAAAGAGGCATATAAATTTTTATGTTATGATAACCTTGCCATTTCCAACACATTTGTTTCCATAATTACTTTTGCATATATGTGTAGGAAACAGCTTAATCATAGAACAGGATGAAATTTTTAAGTGGCTAAAGCAAGAACAAAAACCATTTGTGTTGGACTCCTAAATGTCAGAGCTAAGAGGGGCTGTGGTGATCATCAACTTAAGTTTAGCAAGTTATAATATATAAGGTCCAAACAAATCATAAAATATGGAATTGGGTTGGATTTTTTATCTCATCATAAGTTATGAGATGTCAAATTCTTTCTAGGATGAGATTTTTCAAAGTTAATAATAGAATGATAATAAAATGACACATTTATAAAGCACTTTAAGGTTTCAAAAGTGTTTTATAGATGTTATTTAATCCATTCACTAACTCCTTTAAAGTGGGTAGTAAACATTTTAATTCCCATTTGACAGATTAAGGGATTTAGATTCACGGAAGTCAAGTGACAGGCACACAGTAATTAAAAGGTTGAGATAAGATTTGAACTCAGTTTTGCTTCTCATTCCAATGCTACATTCCAAAGATATGAGATAGATCTGTATTCATAATTGGCTGAAGTATTATCAGTGGCTGAAATTGTTTTTTAAATGTTTATATGATGCCTGAAGATACAACAGACAAAAATTTCTGGGAGTCATGAAATAGTCCTCTCAGTCCTCTATGCAAGTCATTCTCATAACTTTGATTTGGCTTCAAAGGAGTAGTGCCTTTGAATCTATCCATCCATTCAATAGCTACTTATTAGGCACTTTTTATGTGCAAATCTCTATTATTGGACAGTGGACCAAAAAGAAAAATAATTTAGACATAGCTGCTACCTCTTGGATTTTATAGTTCAAATGTGAAGATACCTATAGCACTCATTGCTGATATTATTGATGGCAATATGTAGTTACTTCCTATTTGACTCCATCCTACTTTCTACCTTATCACCTAAAACTCAAATTCTTCAATACTTCATTTTAGCTTAATCGATTTACACATTGAACCTCCAACCCTCTTTGTTCTTACAGTGAATAAATATCAGTGTTTGAGGGGACCTTACATGTCAATTCTTACCTATTAGCTTAGTGAGAATCCCTTTTCTAACATGCTTGATGGATGGTTAACCATCTAATGTTTGAACACTTCTAATGATGGGAAACCAAATATTTCATAGAGCAACCAAACCATTCCATTTTTTGAATAGTGCTGATTGTAAATAGCCTTTCCCTCATAAGTGAATTCTTCCTCCCTATAAACTTCTACCCATTATTCCTTTTGTTTTTCTATTTCATTGTGTTGGGTCTTGGAATCCAATATGTCAACATTTTTCTTCTCTCCATCCAAATACTCCTCCTCCTTCAGTCCTACAACTTAAATCTCATTTCCTTGATAAAACCTTCCCTGATTATCTCTATATAAACTAACATCTATCTCCATATCCACAATCATATGTCACCTTCTAGACATTTCTTACTTCTATGGTTGTCTTGAAATATTAAAATTCTTCATTTCTTTAAAGTATTCAGAAGGGATAGAAGGGGGTGGTGGGGTGATGGTGGTATTCTCTATAACAGATAGTACAATAACTAATGCATACTGCATACTGGTTGGGTTGATTTGGTATGTAAGGTATGAATAAAAATTGTTTATAATTCTCAAGAGTAATATCCCTTAAAATATTGTTTTTTTTCTTTTCTTTTCCTTCTTCCTTCTATCCTGAATGCTGCAAAACTCAAAGACAATCTAAGATCTACTTATTAGTCATTTCTGAGCTTCAAAAAATTTTATAACAATAGACTTTTGTCATCCTTGTGAGCACCAACCTTTATATTTCTTCACAATAAATGTCAGTGATAAAGAAGAAAAGGGTTTAAGTTTAATTATAGCCCTGAACTGGGGCTATTAATTTCAGTACATGATAAAGAGAAAGACATAGATGCTTATAGATATTCTTTTAATTCTTTGGAAATCAAGAACCTGCTAAAACATTTGTCTTTTTCTTCTCTTGGCCATTCTAGGTCCCTCATGTCACGGGAGTCTTTGGCATCCACAACTTTGAGCCTATCAGAAAGTCAGTCAGCGTTGAGTGTGAAGCAAGAATGGTCCCATGGCTACAGGGCTCTTCCTTCCCTTCATTCCAACTCAGGCTCTCAGAATGGCAGTGATCTAGGAGACTTACTTAGCATCCCACCTGGGACATCTATGTCCAACAATAGTGTCTCCAATTCATTACCATCTTATCTCTTCGGCATGGAAAACAGCCACTCTCCTTATCCTAGCCCCAGACATTCTTCAACCAGGTCTCACTCAGCCCGTTCTAAGAAGAGAGCCCTTTCCCTTTCCCCTTTGTCTGATGGCATTGGCATTGACTTCAACACAATCATCCGGACTTCCCCAACATCCTTAGTTGCCTATATTAATGGTTCCCGGGCATCACCTGCCAATATCTCCCCACAACCAGAGGTCTATGGGCATTTTCTAGGAGTTAGGGGTAGCTGTATTCCCCAGTCATGTTCTATTCCAAGCACTCAACGAAGTCTTCTGGTGACAAGTGGCAGTCTCACCATCCCTGCCTACAATGAGAATGGGGTGGTAGAGTACCAGCGCATGCAACAGCTGGAGCAGAACAGCTTACAGTCAGCAATTATGAACAACATGGTGGTACAGCAAGGCCTGCCTGTTTCAGAGGGACAATCAGCTGGTTTATTAAAAAGTGAACGCTTGGATGACTTTCCAGGTAGTGCCATTGATATTCCTCCTCCCCCTCCACCTCCTCCTTTGCCAGCACCACCACCACCACAAGGGCCCCCACCACCTTACCATGCCCATCCGCACCTTCACCAGCCTGAGCTCATTCACCATCCCCACCCACTTGCTTTGCCACCTTCTGCCCAAGGTCCCCATCAAGAAGAGGATGGAGAATTAGATGATTTTAATGGAAAACACTGCTGTCGCTGGATTGATTGCAGTGCAACATATGATCAGCAAGAGGAGCTTGTACGGCACATAGAGAAAGTTCACATAGACCAGAGGAAAGGAGAGGACTTTACATGTTTTTGGGCTGGTTGCCCTAGAAGATACAAGCCATTCAATGCCCGATACAAACTGTTGATCCACATGAGAGTCCACTCAGGAGAGAAGCCAAACAAGTGTACGGTGAGTCTTTTTAAAAATAATTTTTCCCTTATTACATGTAAAATTTTTTAACATTCATTCTTTTTAGGTTTTGGATTCCAAATTCTCTCCCTTCTTATTATATTCCCTCTCTTCCTGCCTTTACCCCCCTTCCTGAGATGGCAAACAATCTGATATTGATTTAACATGTGTAATCATATAAAACACTTTTCCATATTAATCATTTTGTAGAAGAGTTCTCAAATGAAAAAAAAATAAAGAGAATGAAATATAATATGTTTGGATCCACATTCAGACTCCATCAATTCTTTATGAGACGACAGATGGCTTTTTTCATCATGTGTCTCTAGGGTTATCTTGGATTACTGTATTACTGAGAATAACTAGGCTATTTACAGTTGTTCAAGAAGCACTGCTGTCATTGTATATAATATTCTGCTTCTGCTTATTTCACTTTGCATCAGTTTATGTAAGTCTTTTCAGATTTTTCTAAAATCATCCTGCTTGTCATTTCTTATACCAGAATAGTATTTCATAACTAGAATATGCCACAATTTGTTGAGCCATTCCCTAATTGGTGGACAACCTCTCGATGTCCAATTTTTGACTTCCAAAAAAGAACTGCAATAATTTTTTTTGTATAAATAGGTCCTTTCCCTTTTTTATCTATTTGGGATATAGACCTAGAAATGGTATTGATATATTAAAGGGTATACAGTTTTAGAGTTCTTTGAACATAATTCCAAATTGTTCTTCAGAATAATGGTTGGATCAGATTGCAACTGTACCAATCATGTATTAGTGCCCCAATTTTCCCACTTCCCCTCCATCGTTTATAATTTTCTTTTTCCGTCATATTATTCAGTCTGATAGGTGTGAGGTGGTACTTTAGAGTTGTTTAATTTGCATTTCTCTAATCAAGAGTGATTTAGAGCATTTTTTCACATTGCTATAGATGACTTTGATTTCATCATCTGAAAACTGCCTATTTATATATCCTTTGACCACTTATCAATTAGAGAATGACCTTTCTTTTCACATGTTGGACTTAGTTCTCTATTTGAGAAATTAGTTCTTTATCAAAGATACTTGCTGCAAAAATTTTTCCCCAGACTTCTGCTCCTAAATTGTAGACTATTCTCTGCTCCTTTAATTTGATTTTGCTATCACTCTTTATATTTAGATCATGTACCCTTCATTCTTCATGTTGGTGTATGGTCTAATCCCAGTCTCTGCCATATAGTTTCCCAATTTTCCCAACATTTTTTATCAAACAGTGAGTTCTTGTCCCCAAAGGTTGGATTATGGTGAGTCTTAAGAGCCCAAACCTGAATGTGTTAAGGCCAAGCCTATTTTTATGTGCCATTAAATGTATTCCTTTGTTGTCTTTTCTATTCCACAATCAATAACTTTTATTTCTGCCTTTAAGAAAATACCTTACTTTCTGCTTAGAATCAATATGACTCTAAGACAGGAGAGCAGTAAGGGTGAGACAATGGAAACTTAAGTTACTTGCCCAGGATCACACAGATGGGAAGGGTCAGAGGCCAGATTTGAACCAAGGACATTTTGTCTCCAATTCTGGCTTTCTATCCACCGAACTGCCTAGCTGCCCCACATGTATGCTTTTAAAAAAATGTCAAAATTGTTTTCCAATATACTTTTTAGGTGAATCCTGCTTTCTAGGAGAGAAAAAAAATGTAGGGAAACTCATTCAGAAAGTTAATAATTTTAATGTATTTATGTCATTTTCCCTGATATTCACCACATTTCTATTGAAAAAAGGCACACACATATGTATATACATATGTGTGTGTGCAATATTTCTCTTTTCTCTGGGAAATAGGTTGCAATATTTCTGAATTCAATAGCATTTCAATGTTATTTTTATCTACATTATCCTAGTCACTGTGTATGTTATTTGCTTGGTCTCACTTTCTTCACTTTGAATCAGTTCATAAAAGTCTTTCTGTGCTTTTTAAAATTCCTTATATCATTTCTTATGGAACAATAATATCCTATTATCTGATTTGTTCAACAATTCCCCAGTTGGTGAATACTTGTTTTGATTCTAGGTTTTATTTTTTTTTTTGTTGTTGTTGTTGTCATACAGAGCTCTGCTACCTTTGATATATTTTGACATATGATGTACCAAAATTTATTTTTGTCATTGGTCTTCAGAGGCCAATGTATTAATAATACATGTACACTCATATATGGACCGCACGCATGCACAAAAATATCTTGATGGAACCACCTGAGAACTAGATGTGTTTGTGTGTATATGTATGTATGAGTGTGTGTTCTAAGCATTGGCATATAGATATAGAGAGATACTTCCTGGGTGTTATCACATACACACATTCAGTGGGATATCAAAGCTTAATTTTGTAGAAGGTCCAATATATAATTTTCCTAACCATAGCTTGTAGGTATGGCTAGATCATCTTCACATATGCATGTTGGGGGAAAAGTAAAGATGACCATTTAAGAAACTAAAAGATGAGGAGGGGAGAAGTATCTAATTATCATATAAAATATTTCCTGATCATTCTTAAGATGTCAGTGTTTAGCCAAGAAACAAATCTTTAGTTTGCCAAAGCTTCCTGGATCTGTTGATATTTTGACACTAACCTAATGGAGTGAGTGCACTATGGTTATGGGGAAGCACTTCACTGTCCTTTCTCCAAACCAATGGGATAAGGCTCGACTAGATACAAATGTAGGGTTTTTCACCTATTTATGGATATAAATGGTCTGAGTAACATATACACACAAAAAATCAGCAACCAAATTTTAGACTTTTTCTAAGCCTTTTCCCTTCTATTCCTCACAGGATGTAAAAAAAAAAATAACTGGGATTGGGGTGGGAGTAAGTTTTCTGTTTGGAAAAGAAATCATCATTTAGCTTTGCTAGGAAAAATTATGCTTCATATGCCTAAATAGGCTTCCATGCCATTTTTTTAAGATGGGCAGATGAGTTATAATGATTTATATATAGTTAAAATGTGCAGGACTTAAAGTGAGCAGGCTTGTATGGGCAAAAACCTCATTTACTCTAGTAAGGGCATTTGAGGAAGAAGTGTAAGAAGAAGCTGAGAAAGATATACTCCCTTAGTGTTGGAGGAAGAAAAATTTGGATGCTGAATTTTTTTCCTCTCTTACTTTCACATTGTTAGCCCTAAAAATATATCTTCTTTGAGTCTAAATAGCTATTTTAAAATAACACCTAGCAGATATTCTGAGAATAGATAAAGAACAGAGAAACAACATGATATAAGGGGGAAAGGACTAGAAGTATATCCAGAGATGTTTGTGTTCAGTTGTATTCAACTCTTTGTGACTAAAATTTTTGTGGAGGCAATGATATGGAAGTAGTTTTCCATTTCCTTCACCAGTGGATTAAGGCAAACTAAGTTAAGTGACTTGCCTGGGGTCATATAGCTAGTAAGTGTCTGAGGCCAAATCTGAACTCAAGTTTGAATTCCTGATTCCAGATGCCATGTTCTATTTACTGAGCCACTTAGCTGATAGAGGACCTAGGCTCAAATTCCCCTATCTGGCTTGAGTAAAGAATTTCACCTCCTTGGGCCTCAGTTTCCTTATTTGTAAATTGAGGCATTTGGACTCTGAGATTCCTTCTGGCTCTAAATCTATGATTTTATATAGTGAAAAAAGCTGCCTGAAATAATGATCTGAATTTGGTTGATACCAATTTTATTTGTTCATTGCATTAATCAAGGACACCCCAATTATGATAGTTTTGGCAATCACAGGAAGAATTTTCACTGCCTGAGACAGCTTATTTGAACAGTTATTAGTATTGCGAATGGAAAGAAATTTCATTAGAGTTAAAAAGTGGGAATTCCAGGAATTCCCTGTACACTGACAATGTTACATATCTGAAACATAAATCTCTTGGAAAAGGCGCTGACTTGAACTATGATTCTACCCTCCCACCCTCCTCTCCCTTTTGTGGCAGGTCCTGATAATAAAGAATCTCTACCATATGCTTGTGTTTGATTGTCAACATGATATGCTGAGTTGTACTTAATTAATGTTATGAGCAAACAAGACAGGTGTCAACTGATTTCAGGTTATTAATGCAAGCAGCTTTTTAAAATTTTATTATAGTTATTTTAAAAACAATCTTTAAAATATTCTTTGGAAAAATAAAGATTAAATTGTATTTGTGTGTGACATTATGTTGTTATTCTTAAGGTGAAATATGAAACTGATACATTGGGAGAATTCTGGTTTATACCCATCAGAAGAATCAAACCATTCCAGCTAGCTAAACCCTACTCTGTCATTGGTATGCAACATTACATGTATTGGAGGAGGAAAGACAATTGTTGGCAATAACATTTACTGTTCTAAGCATGCTGGTGGGTTGCAGCTGTATTCCAGTCAGAAAAAAAAACCTTCAGACTTTAAAGGAAATCAGTCCAACCTTTGGTTCTGACTAACCTTGGGTGAAAATAGTTTATTGGACTTGGCTTGGCTGAACTAAGCAAATAAGTCATGGATTTGAAAAAAAATTACATTGCAAAAAGAATTCTCTAGAAGATTTTCTCCAAATTTCTATTATTTAGTAGCTTTCTTAGTCATTGTTTGCAAGGGTTTGCAGATGCACAAATCTTTCTTGGCATAAGATCAACTATTGTCAAACTCCAAAATCCCAATTAAAAATAGAAATACTTCAGTGAAAGAGAAAGCCAAAAGGTGAATGTTTGCAGGCTGATCTCCAGTTTTTTCACTGTTTCAGTTAGGATGAACATCAGGGTTGCATTTCTGCCTTCTACCCTGTCCCAATCCATTGCCACTTTTTCTTCCAAGGTAGGTTATAACATGGAAGTCAGTTTCATTTTCTTGTTATATTTAGTAGAATCACTGTGCAACCTGTTAAAACTTAGAAGCACAGTTCATAGACTAGAGTTTTATTTCCTACCTTGGAAATACTTTTTACAGCCTCCCTGTCCCAGGCACTTGGTGCCTGCCTTAGGCTCTGATGCCATTCTATTCAACTCTTTAGTTACTGTAGAATATTATATAACATTAATATTTGAATGGGGCTCATGCCTCTTTTGCTACATTGAAGGCTCCATGAGGGCAGAGCCATGACTTAATGATATCACTACCAATAGGTAGTGCTTTGTACATCATAGCAATGAATGTATAAACCAATATGGCATCAGTATTTACTTTGGAATGTTTTTTTAAAAGTTGCATTTCTAGTTTCTAGTTTTAGGACTCCTTTTTGGTAAGCAAAGCATTCTTCCATTAACCATAAGAATGAGTCATAGTCACCAAGTATTCTAAAATTCAGGCTGTTATGTTGCCAGACAATTTCTGATTGTTGTTCGTAAATGCTAAAAAAGAGTATTGTGTAATAAAGATTTAGCAATATTCTCAACTGATGATGGGAGAAGAGCTATCTGCCATTGTAAGTGTGCATATGCACCCAAGAAAATATTCATTTACCTATTGCAAAGAATATATTTCTCATTCTATGAACATTAGACTTTTGAAGCCAGCTCCAAATAATTGCCAAGATGGCAGTATTATATCTCTCTTCACTTGAAAAAAATCTGGTGGCAGTAGACTTGGAGTTTCAGAGTTAGCGCCAAGTAAAATGACCACATTTCTCTTTTGGAAGCATGAAATGATCTTTTGGTTTCTGTGGCTGCATCACATGGGGTCAGTGTAAGGAACGTGCTATTTTAAAGCAGTTTGTAGTTTTTTTCTTCATGATTGTTTAACTGTGATTAATTTGGTGTGTACAACTTTGGGAGCTAGTCATCATTTTCACTCACTTAGCTTATTGACCCAAGCAGATATGATGGCCCAATTGTGCCTAATCACCATGACTACAGGCAACACAGGGAGATTTTGAAAGGCACAGTGAAAAGAAGAGAGTATGTGAAAGGTCCGCCCACTGACAGTGTGCTTGCTGTAAGAGGCTACTGCCACTGAGACTAGTGCCAAGTTCAGTTTGGGGGCATAAAACAATTCTATTGAACAAGCATTATTAAAACATTTACTCCATGCAAGCAATTGTTTAGGCAGTGGGTGGACAAGGATGAAAAGTAACACAGCCCCTCTCCTTAAGTTTACAATCCAGGAGCTGGCTAAAATATACTTAACTGTTATTCAAATGAAAATGTGATGGGTAGTGGTCAGAGATTAGTGTGGGATCAGGGTTTTGGGGAAGGAGAGATCACTTCTAGTCAGGATGTATGGAAAAGGGAATGGGTTAAGTCCTTAGGAATCAGAAAAGATTTCAATAATCAAATCACTGGGCTAGTCTGGAGGTGTGAAAATGAGGGCAGAGCAGGATAAATCTGTAAAGAGAGCAACACAGTAGGTCAATGGAACAGTGCTTCCATGAATAACAATTTGTCTCTTATAGTCTGAATCTGAAATAATTTCATTTCTTTCCCTCTGTCTCTCTGTCCTCTGACTTTCTCTGTCTCCTATCTCTTTTTTTCTCTGTATCTCTCTGAGTCTTGTCTCTTGATCGCTGTGTCTCTAATGCTTTCTTATCTCTATCTCTGTCTCCCCAGTGTCTGCCCTGCTCTAGATCTAGATACAAGTATGGAAATTATTATTTAGAAGATATAAGTTCCTTAAAATCTAGACATTGTTATGGGGTTCAAGAGAATGGAAAATTCCACATGATTGGGTTGGATTTGGGAGACAGAGAAGGAAGAGATACCTGAAATGAAACTTGCAGGGAGAATGGATGAAAAGCTCTTGTTGTGTACTTACCGTGTACCAAGGACTCTGCTAAACTCAGAGGATTTAAAACCCAAACCCAAACCAGAGAGAGTTCCTGTCCCAATGGAACTTATTTTCTAAAAGAGGAGTGGTGGCCAGGAAGAGTACAGCATTTTGGTTTGGAAAGTTAACCTGGAGGTGGAATGTAGTTATTAGATTGACTTACTCTTTAGAGTAACCTTTGCAGCATTGACTTGATTGCCAGAAGTGGAAAGGAGGCTTTCTCAGGATCATCTTCCTAATTTCCTCCCACTTTCAGAAAAAGAAGGGATTAGACTATTTGACTTTTAATATGCTTTTGTCCCTAAGTCCTATGGTACTGGATCAGCTCCTAAAAGGCAATAGGAGCGAGAACCCCTGTACCCTAAAGATTGAATTGATTTCTCCTAACCATTTCCACCTGCATATGTAGTGACTGTCTTTTAATAATATTTATGCTTCCATTAAACCTAGAAGAATACTTATCCCTATCTATATATGGGAAGATAGATATACATATCTGTATGTATGTACATGTATAGACTTTTGTCTATCAGACTGAACAATATTCAGCATGTGGAATTATTGCCTTGATAAAATTCTTAATAAATTATATTTGCATTTACTTATTTTCTGAGTAAAAAGGGAGTAGATTAGCAAGGATGGCAGGATACATTATCATCATCATATTGTGGGTGTGTGTGTATATATATAGAGAGAGTGCTTTAAGGTTTACAAAGTGCCTTTTCTCACAACAATCCTTTGAGGTTTGCCATGCAAACATTATTATCCCCATTTTACAGATGAGGAAATTGAACTTCAGAGAAATTAGTTCCTAGCTGTAAAGTGTTGCCAAGACCTAGAGAAATTGATGGCCTACCATTGTGCACAATAGAAAGCAATTATGCCAGAAGTTTAGGGAGTGGAACCAAGGGACCTAAGGGACTGTGGGTTGCCACTTACAAGTTGCTTATTTTTCCTGGATGAATCCTGCCCAATCACAAAAGAGACTTTTCCAAAACTTTCACCCACCCATGGATTTTCATAAAAATGTCACTAACCAAAAGACAGCTTTGAATTTTGTATGAATTGACTCATTTCTCCACAGGCATTTTGCCTGGCAAAACCTAGAATATTTGCTTTGGCAGTTCACTTTTAAGTATATCTCTGTAACATTCAAATGTGAATACAAGAAAATAAATTCAAAGCCTAGGCTATTACTCTTTTTGTTGACTACTTCCAGAATCTCTAAGCCAACACCATCCAGCCAGGATATTTCTGGTGGAAAACTAATTTATTATGAATCTCAGGAAAGGGCAAAAGGTGCAGATAACTTTTTTGTGTTAATAGGTTGGATTTGGCACTTATGATTCTAGACTTATAGAATCTAAGAAATCTTTGGGGGTCATTTAGAGTACACATTCACCCAACAGATGCAGACAAAGAAAATGAGGCCTGGAGTGGATAATAATAAGGTCTAACATTTATATAGAACTTGCTGTGTGCTAAACACGTTACCATTATTATTTCATTTGATCCTCACAAGCCTAGGAGGCATTGTTTTCTCTTTTTTATAGGAGAGGAAACTGAGGCAAACAGAAGTTAAGTGATTTGTTCAAAGTCACAGCTAGTAAATATCTGAGGTAAGATCTGAATTCAAGTCTTCCTGGCTTTTGGTCTGGCAACACAGAACTAATTAGTGGTGAAACAGGAATTGAAAACTAGGTTCTCCTAATTGCTGATCTATAATTATCTCTTACTTATAAGTTCCAAAAGCTTCTGCATTCTGACACTGATCTTTAGGCAAAAATTGGCAATGACTCTTGAAATGATGGTTGTAGAATCTATATAACTTTGGAAGTTTACCACACAGGGTTGTATTGAGAATCAAATTAAATGATCTCTGCAATGTGATTTGCAAACTTTAAAGCACTCTTTAAGTACCATCATTAATACTAAGAGAAACATTTCTTAAACTATCAATATTACTAGTTATGATCCTTTGTAAGAGGTTAGATATTTGGGGGGAATTTATTTTTGTTAAAAGCTTTTTTTAAGTTACATTATAGCGAGTAACTGAGTAATTATTTTAAAATGAAATTTATGTGAGAGAGACAAAAATGGCTAGACTCATTGGCAATGACTGTCATATTATTAGTTTAGTTTTTTTCCTTTTCCACTGGGTGATCTTACTTATAAAGTTACCTTCCTCTCCAAACAAGAGACAATGAACTCATGGTTCCAGAACTTTCTTGAAAGGAAGGCTGAGCCTTAGGAATTAGTTCTGAAAGTGTTCACAAATAGAAAAAAAAAGTTCTATCTTCATTTAAAAATCAGGACAAAACGGAGAAACAAGATTGTTTTGTGTTTTGTTCATTTCACAGGTTGCTATGGCCAGAGAAGTCATCATCATTTGACTGACTTACTCATTAAAAACCTGCTTTGGTAGCTAGTGAGAACTCTTCAGATCTTCTACTTCAGTCTTAGCCTTTGGGCTAATGGGCCATTGGGTGATTGTAGGACCTTTATTTTAAAGATGGAAGAGAGCTTAGAGACTCTCTAGTCCATTTTACATATGAAGAAACTGAGACAGAAAGAAAGACTTTTGCTCAAGGTTTTCCTGGTAGTAAGCAGTTGACCTCAGATGTGAACCAAGTCCATCTGACTTGAAATATGGCACTGGAGGACTTTTTGAAAATAAGAATATTTTCTTCTTCCAGTAGAAGAGGTAGCCTTCTGCTTTTAATAATACCCAATATTCAAGCACACTCCTGCTACTTAGATACAGATACCAAAGAGTTAGTCAACTACCAAAACACTGATTTTTCCCTTTTATCAAAATGCCTGATGTGATTAAATGAATAAAATTACAAGTCATATCTCCCTCACCTATCAGGGCTGAAATGCCACTGGTGAAACATCTGGTAAAAATCAAAGACAAGTGTACCTCTAGTTCATATCCCATAAGACATCAATCTATTGAATATCCAATATTATGAACATAATTAAAAGATTTCCTCCCCAAAAGATAAGACTATATCTCAAGATATCATTTCTCCCCAAGATATCTTTTAGTGATTTTCTTATAGTAAAGAAACATACATATACATATATTTGTGTATATTTGCATGTATAACAAATATCCTATAGACCCATATTGACCACTCTAGGCTTCATATCCTCCCAAAAAGGTAAAGGAGAAGCCTCATAAATTCTCTCCAGATGTGGCATTGGCTGAGGTATATAAGGTACCTGCCAAATCGGATTTCACATCACACAACCAATTTAGGAATCTGCTGTTGGAGGGAGGAGGGGAGTAATTTCATTTCCCTTGAGGAGGCATTTGATCCAGTTTACCTGAGGAACTAGCCTTTCATGAACTTTGTCCTGAAGAAAAATTAGTAGCAGATTTGGGCCAATATTTCAAAGCATGTAGTGGTTTGTATTTCTTTTCTCTGAAATTCCAACATTAATGAAAATTATTATATAATCATCTTGCCCCTTTTAAGAAGTTAAATATTTGTTTGAGGGAATTCATCTTTACTAAAAAGAAAAAAAATCATTAAATACATGATGGTACCATGCCTCTTTGCCTCCTTTTTATATTGCTTCATCTTATTTTATAGTTTACAAAGTGTATTTTATTTTCATAAAATTTCTGTGAAAGCTTTCACCAATTAACAAATGTGATATCAGAAAAGAAAAAAAACAACCTCTAGCTTTGAATGTTTGGTTCTCATATGGATAACAATCAGTAGATGTTTGTCTTAACTTATTTGAATTGCACAAATGTGTAAAATAAGTTTGGAGCATTCTTAGTAAAGTCTCGTCTAAATCTGAATACTTACTGATGCTCAGTGGGCCAAAAAAATTGCAAAGGATACATTTTCTTTGAGTGGAAGTGCTGACATGCTCCAAGTCCAGACAAGACTTGACTGTTTAGAGTGAACATTTTTTTTAAGATTTCTAAAAAATTAGCCCTTCTTTGATCTTTTAAAAAATTGTTTCAAGTTCCGAGTAAAGTGCCATGGAGGGAACATTTTTATTTTTTCCAGACAGGTTTTACAAACTCTTACAGTAATTATGCAATCAAGGCTAGTACTACCAATTGTGCAGTAGATTCAGTTACGGAGAATGGGGGGCAAAAGAAACTGGAAGAAATGAAAGTAGTTTCACATCTGGCATCATGAGGTTATTGGCTCCATGTCCTCTTCTGGAGCTGCCATGCCATGCTTCCCACCCCAAAAGTCAAAAGAAGTCAGTTTCTGATTTGTGGAAAAGGCAGTTGTGCAGCCTCTGCATGGAGGGCCAGTGGTGGAGGGGGGGCTGCAGTTCATTGCTAAAACAAGTGATGACCCTATTCATTGTTTTAAGAGAAAGTAAGAAGAGAGATCCTTGATTTTGTTTTCAAGGTCTTGCCTACTGGGAGAAACTTTTAACCCTGGTGAAGTCTTCTATCTTTCTTCCTCTCTGTTTTTCCCCAATTCCCAGCTATTGCTGTTCTTTTCCTTCCCAAATATTCCTAGAAGCTTTCGTCTGATTTCTCCTTTATCTTATTTACTCCTTTTCTTCATTCATTTAACAATTATGTTACTTGAACATTTGAATATTTACTCTGGGTCATGTTCTGAACTGGATGCTGGAGATAAAAAAAGACAAATCACAAATCTTATACACTATTTATCTGTATAACTGTTGTGACATCTTCCTCACTCCTACTATCCATCTCCTTCTCTCCCTTCCTGTAAACTCATTGAAGAGACACTGACATTTTTTCATTGTTTTACCAGCAAATAGCACATAGAAAAAGTTTAATAAATCTTGTTTATAATGGCTCAAAATTTAATAGTCTCCAAGTTGAATTTATAAGAATTTAAGAGCATATGATAAGAAAAGTTGCTAGTAATTTTGGCAGTTAGCAGAGTAAATTTGTAGAAAATAGAGAATACATTTTTGGGTATGTTTTCAAGGAGGTAGGACAATTAAGGTATGGAAACAGATGCATAATAACTATTGCCAATAGTTCTTTTTTTTACTTTTTATTTCTTTTGCTTTTTTTTTTTTGCTAATAGATCTTAAAAGCGCCAGTATCCCCCCTATTCTGAAGTTGACTTTCTGTATTTTATAAAGGTGGAAATGTAAAGCCTTTTGTCTGATCTTTTCTAAACTGGACTTTATACAATGACCATATAACTATATATTAAGTAGAAATAAAGAAATTCTGGGGCATCTATTTACCTCTGGCTACTTTCTCAATGTGTTTACCTTTGATCTACAATGTTATGTGTATTCTGAAAAGAGTTTTGCTATTTGGACTGTGATGTAAAATTCCTCCAACAAATAGCCTATCCCAAAGGTGTGGATAGTGAGGACTCTTATCACGAGATCACTTGAGAAATTCCTTCTCTATTCTCTTGGGAAAGACACAAACATTTATTAATCAACTATATGCCAGCAACTGTGCTAAGCCTTCACAAATATTATTTCATTTCATCATCACCCTAACTCTGGGCCATAGGTACTATTGTGATCCCCATATCATGATGAAGCTGATGCAGAAAGAGGTTAATTGACTTGTCCAGGGCCACACAGATATTAAATGTCTGAGGCTTAGCGCTCTCTCTCTCTCTCTCTCTCTCTCTCTCTCTCTCTCTCTCTCTCTCTCTCTCTCTCTCTCTCTCTCTTTCTTCCTTAATTCCTTCTCTCTATATTAATTAAAATCTAATTAGTAAAAGCTAATAATTGGCAGAGCTTAATGTGTTATTCCCCACCTTGCATTTTAGCAGAGGTCATGTCTTGAACTGGGGGCTGCTAGGTATTGCAGTGGTGTTCCTGGGTCTGGAGTCAGGAAGACCTGAATTCAAATATGGTCACAGATACTTGCTTGCTGTGTGACCCTGAGCATATCATTTAGCCCTGTTTGCCTCAGTTCTTATTTGTAAAATTAGCTGAAGGAAATGGCAAATGACTCTGGGATCTTTGTCAAGAAAACTCCAGATAGAGTCATGAAGAATTAGACATGACTGAATAAGATATTAGCAAGCTTAAAACTAGAGAATAATATCCCCAAGGCTTAAATTTTAAGTACCAATAATACATGTGTCTCTTTCTTTTTTGGAGGAGGAGGGAATGGTAATGGTATATTTAAACCTTTACTTGCCCTCTTTAAGTAACAGTGCTGATAGGTCAGATTTAGTTTTGGTTGCCTGAAGGTATTCTTTCTTCATATATTTCCTATTTACCAATAAGAGTCATTTATAACCCATCAGATTCTAAACCAGACCCCATTTTTTCTCTATAAGGGGCTACTCCTGAGATTAGAAATTCTCCTAAAATGAGGGGATGCCCTTCAACTGGGGAATGGCTGAACAAATTGTGGTATATGTTGGTGATGTAATACTATTGTGCTCAAAGGAATAATAAAGTGGAGGAGTTCCATGGAGACTGGAACAACCTCCAGGAAGTGATGCAGAGTGAAAGGAGAAGAACCAGGAGAACATTGTACACAGAGACTGATACACTGTGGCACAATCAAATGTAGTGGACTTCTCCATTAGTGGCAATGCAGTGATCCAGAACAACCTGGAGGGATCTTCTAGAAAGAACACTATCCACATTCGGAGGAAAAACTGTGGGAGTAAAAACACCAAAGAAAAACAACTGCTTAAATACATGGGTCAAGGGAATATGGTTGGGAATGTAGACTCTAAATGAACATCCTAATGCAAACACCAACAATATGGAAATGGGTTCTGATCAAGGACACATGTAATACCCAGTGGAATTGTGTGATGGCTATGGGGGGATGGGGAGTGGGGAGGGAGGGAAAGAATATGATTCTTGTTACCAAGGAATAATTTTATAAATTGACCAAATAAAAAATAATGTTAAAAATTTTTAAAAAGGAAATTCTTCTAACTCTTTCTTTTCCCCAGCATTTTAACTCATCTGCCTCTTCAGCTACTTTCCATTATTGTCTCCCATATTTTTCTTATGGATCAGATATGGGAAACGTGTTGTCTTAGGACTGTTTTATCATGCCTTCCACTCAGGGAGTATAATGATAGTTGGATGACAGAATCTCTAAGCTAAATCACCAAACCAGTTTGGTAAGGAGATTCCCAAAGGCTGATATCCTTTATTCTCTAAAGACATGTTGGGTGTTACTTTAGGAGTGGCTCTTGTAGTTTGGTGCCTCTTGGGTAGCTCAGTGGTTCCCACTTCCATATTTGTATAAATCACTTTCATTAACTTGCCTCTCTGTTACTTTAATGCTATTTTTGCTCAATTTCTTTGTCTTTATTCTGTACCTTCCTTCCTTTTCCAGACACACTGATACCACCCAAGTTCAAAGCTTCCTAGACATTTCTTCTTCTGTCACAATTCTAGCATTCTCAGTGAACCTCGCTGCAGTTACCATTGCTACCTCCTCCAAGTGTGTCTCTAAGCTTTTATTTCCTTTATTTTGTGCCAGTTTTTGAAAAAAAAATTTGATAAAAAAGTAGAATTTTTTTTAAGTTTGAGGTATTGACACTGTAGGAAAGAGAAAAAGCAGAATTTCAGAGCTAGCTCCTAGAAATCTTGCAATGGTGTCTTCTTCTATTGACTTTGACCACTGACTTTCACTTGATAATTGGTTCAATTGCTGAAATTATTACTTAAGTTCTTCCATTTTCTTAGTAATATAGGCAATCTCATTTCAGGATTATAGTTAGGGTTTTGTACCAGGAGGCCCTAAAGATTTAGGAAGACTAAAGGGATCCGGAAATGAAACTTCAAATCAAACAGGGGGCATCTTACAAACAAAGCAAATATTTTCTGGATGGCTCTATGGTTGCTCAGTTGTTTCAGTCATGTCCATGATCTCATTTGGGATTTTCTTGGCAAGATACTAGAGTGCCTTGTCATTTACTTCTATAGGTCACTTTACAGATGAGTAAACTGAAGCAATCAGGGTTAATTAACTTGTCACATACCTAGTAAGTCTGTGTCCACATTTGAACTTAGGTCTTCCTGATTTCAATCCCAGCTCTCTATCTACTATACCATATATAGTTGCTAGAACATTAAATCCAATCAATTTTTAAAACTCTTACATTGTCTTAAAATCAGTACTGTGTATTGGTTCCAAGGTAGAAGAGCATGAAGGGGTAGGCAATGGGGGTTAAGTGACTTACCCAGGGTCACACAGCTCGGAAGTATCTGAGGTCAGATTTGACCTCAGGACCTCCTGTCTCTAGGCCTGGCTCTCAATCCACTGAGTCACCAGCTACCCCCAACCATTGATAATGAGTAGAAAAGACATCCTAGTGGAGAGAAGAGAATGGATACAATGAAAATAATTCTTGTTTCCTTCAACTCCCCAGCACTTAATTTAAAGTACTAACTTTTACTTATGGGTAACTCTTATTGTGATGATCAGACAAGTATATGTGGTTGAATTTTCAAATGCTTTAGAAGTTGGTAGAAATCATCCTATTTCAAGATAGGACTAATGAAATCCAATGATGATGAAATGACTTTTGAAAATTTATCTCCTTAAAATGGTATAGAAATGGAAATAGAACCCTTCCTTAGTCTGTATTTGTTCTTTCTATGTTCCCTTTATGCCAGTCAGTAAGAAGAAATTGCTTAGGTCTTGACCTCTATACCTAATTTTGTCATGCCTTCTACTTAAAGGATGCAAAAATAACTCTATAAAAGAAATATCTAGTTTAAAGGAGTACTAGGATTTTAGAAGCATCAATTTAGAACTGGATGGTACCTTAAAAGAAATTTGGTCCAATTTTCTTATTTGATTGATAAGGAAATTAACACCTCTTGAAGTTGGTTGATTTTTCCCTTGTTCACATAATTGATCAGTTACCAAATAAGAATTTGAACCCAGAAATTCCGATGGTAGATCCATTTTACATTCAATTGTGCCACACATGTGACCATTTTCTGTGAAAAAGTTACTTCAAAAACCATTTTCTTTTATTTTCATAAGTTTTTGTTGATGCATTTTATATCACCTTAGTAATACCAAGTGTCCCTCCATCCTCTTTCCAAAGAGACAACTTATATGACATATAATATTTTTTAGAGAGCAAAAAAGTCAATACAATGTAACAATACATTGAAAAAGTCAGAAACCATGTGCAACATGTAACAACTTTGGACTTTCTACCTTCATGAAGGAGTAGTTTGGGGTAAAATACCATCTTCCATTTTTGTATAAATGACTATAGCTTGACTTCAGATTTGTTGACTCCTATTTGTGGTATAGTCAATCACCCTTGGTCTCAGTAGGTTCCTTTACCACACAATCACCCCTGCAGAGAAATCTTGTTAGCTCTTTGGGATTAGTCAGTTTCTGCCACCTTTTCTAAGTTGCATGTTCTTGGTGCCTAATTCCTTCTTTTCCTCATCATTTGGTGATGGTGAGGATGTTCTGAGTCTTCATGTCCATAATTCCCTTTTCCCCTACTGCCTTCACCAGCCCTTGAGGGTGAACAGTTCATTACAGAGGGCAGGACCATCCAAGAGCCACTAAAAGATCCACTATTATGCAAAGAAATTTGGTTGCAAGTACTGTTTTGCTGCCTAGGATCCTGAAACACAATATTCCCCATCTATTCCTAAAGTCGTTTGCTTGATACACACAGCATGGTTATAAATGCTCTTCTATTCTCTGCTTGCTTTTGGTCATGAACTGGCAAAAGCTCAAGGAAAAAATGACAATGTGCTTCTATGGGTACTTTTGGTACATTTCCATGAATATATTCAGACAAAATGAAATCTCCTGGCTTTTTATAATATGCCCTTTAATGTGTTACACTTGCAAAATTACCCCCGTGGATGACAAATTGTAAACATCGAGCAATGCCTCAGTCCTAGTTCAAGGCTTGTCTCGGTGTACTGCCGACAGCATTCACTTCCTAGAAACATTTAGACAGCTTTAAAAAAATGAAGCTATGCAAACAGACTTATCAAGAATGACAATTAAGAAAAAAATCATCATTTATTCTAATTAGGAGTCATCTCATGAAGGGACAAAGCTGCTTTTGTAAAGTAAAAATCCTTCTTTCTCTCCTCCTTGCAATATTCTGATTGCCCTCCAGTCCCTTTAGAAAATTGGTCTGACCAAGTTTCAGGGCCATGACCTTTTAGCCCTTCTCAGGTGATTCAGAGGCATTTGTCAAAACCTGTCCAAGATGTTGGTTGGAGGGGTGAGTTGGCATAATTGTTCAGGAGTGTGACGATGAAATAGGCTCTGTTTGTTTAAGAAAACTTGGCTTCCTTCATAAATCCATTGGGAGAACATTTGTGTACTTGACATGGGATTGTGTTATTGTTATCTATAGGGAGCCCAAACTACTAGTCTACTTGATTTAGCAAGGACTTTGTCTTCTATGGCTGTCTGGGTCAGCATGATCCCAGCTCTATTGTATAAACTGGGAATGTGGGCTATGATTGGGATGCTGGTTTTGTGCCGTACATGGGGCATGGGTCCTTGATGGTGAAACCAGTCAAGGAAAGAGATCTAGGGGTTGGGTGAATAAAGAAGAAATGCTCTGATTGTTTGCTCCATGGAGGTAGTTAATTAGAACCAACAACAGGTATTCACAAGTCACTCTTTTGGAATTTAGAACTTGGAGAAAAATGAATTTCAGTCTCAAGGGCATAGATCTTGGTAAAAATCAATGGCTAATTTAGATCAAAATTGAAAGTACACCTTGACTGTTTGCTTTGTTGATGATTTATTTCAAGAAAGGGGGTTTCATAAAAGGTGTTTTTAGTGGCCTGATTGTACATTTCCTTCAACGACTGCTTAGCTAATCACCATCAAGAGGTAATAAGGGCTGGCAAAGAAAAAAACAAAACAAAACACTTTTGTGCTTGGATGGGATTAGAAGCCCAAGCATCTTGAAAAGCTCCTACCAAATTAGGCAAGCATCTGAATCCAGGACTGAAATTGTGAAGTCAGATTCTCACTTCTTTAAGGTTAGAATAGGCTTTATTAAAAGTATTTGCAAAGCAGATCAGTTTTTATCTTCATAATATGAACATACTTTTCACTAATCAGATACTGTAACCACTTCTAAATTATTATTCACTTTTTCTCTGGTTCTTCCATATCCATTCTGGGAGGTATAATCCAGATTTCAGGTCAGGAAAATTACCTTTATATTGAGAAAAAATAGAAGTCTTCATCCTTTCCCTGCTTCAGCTTTGCATTGCATTTTTAAATCAAAAAGCATTTAGATATTTTGAAAATTAAAATCAAGTACACAGACACACATCTCTATATGCATATATGTACTTATTTGTTTTAAAATATGTTATTTATGATATATAATATATATATATATAATATATGATTATATAGGATGGGATTGAAGAGTTCTTCCCTTTCACAGTATATCACATAGTTTTAACTCTCTCTAAAATCCACAGAAATGACACAAGAGAGAATGTGATCTTCTATCACAGATAAGGGTGGTTGGATCAGCTATCTTTAAGAGAAGACAGCAATCACTATTATTTCAAGAGAATAATGACTTTGTATAAGGTACTTTCTTTTAACCTTATGTATATATATATATATATATATGAAAGTATATGTGTATATGAAAGAAAAATTGTCTAGGGGGTGTGTGTGTATGTGAAAACCTGTGGCAAGAGAAACATGTCTTTAAAAAATTACCTAGGCTATCTTAAAAAATTGAAAATTCTTTTCTCCAACTTCCAGTCACCAAATAGTAAAAATTAAAATTAAATGTGCATTTAATAAAAATATTATATTTAGGAGAGTTATTAAAGATCATTAGAAATAAAGGAATAAAAGGGAATACAAAATAAAACTGCATGCTCATGGCTAATCAGCCAGTTCAAAATCTCTCTTACCATCACCCTGCTTGCCAATAGGAGGTAAAAAGAGCCCAGAACCAGAATGCCCACTGAATTTATCCCCTGTCTACAGGAAGTACGTAATAACAGGAAGTCAGTGGGCTCCCAGGAAAATTTAGGTTTTTTTAGGGTAACAGATTTTCAATTAGACATCTCTGCCTCAGCATTCTTTTACTCCTCCATGTTATCTAAAAATGAGAATGCTATTGACAACATTTTACATAACAGGAGGATCCTTTGGAAATGCAGTTAAGTAGAACACATAACAAGGTCAATACTCTGATTACCTAGGTCATGGTCCCATCACTCTAATGATAGTCCCATTGACTCTTTGCTGTCCCTTTGAATTAGGCTTAATCCTGACCTTGTTATGATCTTTCCTCACATTTCTATTTGATAGGGAATATGATCGTCTGGGATAGCAGGGAAAAATCAAAGGGCCGTTGAATTTGAGGCTATTAGGAATGAGTTGGTAAGGAACAAATATTGCTTGACTTTGGGGAAATCTGAATCTAGCTCCTTTCATCTTCAAATTCTCAGAAGTGTACAAATCAGAAAACTAATCAGGGAGAATTGGAACGATGTGAAAACCATGAAGAAAAACTTGATTCAATTCTTCTTTTCTATTTTTTTAAAAATTCTTATCTTCCATCTTAGAATCAATCTTGTATATTGGTTCTAAGGCACAAGAGTGGTAAAGGCAATGGGGCTTAATAAGTGACTTACCTAGGATCACATAGTTAGGAAGCATCTGAGGCCATATTTGAATCCAGGACTTCCCATCTCTAGGCATGGCTCTCTATCCACTGAGCCACCTAGGCTCCCCCTTCAATTTTTCTTAAAATTGTACAGAAGTGATATATAAACCCAGCTATCTTAATTGTTTTAGAATGAGGTTCTGCCAATGTGTGAGCTATTTAGGAAGAAAGACACTCAAGAGAAAGAAGAAAAGGGGATCAGCATTTATATAGTACCTACTATATGCCAGGTACTGTGCTAAGTGCTTTTTACAAATATCTCATTTGAGACAGTATGAAATCTTTCATGCCATCAAGGTAATATTTGAGAAATCACTTCTCTACCACTTTAAATGGTTCCTTGAAGCTTACTAAAGTCCCTGATTTGCTTCTAGGGAGTACATAGTGTACTGGGAAGATATGCCCCACTGAAAATAATGGCTTGTAACTCTAATGGTAATCTGGCTTTAAGGAGGAGGGATTTGTACTCATATTTATTTACTAAATGTGTTTTTCCTATGAAAATCAAAGCAGAATGATGCAATGGAAAGAAAGTATGATAGGTTTGAAGCCAGAGGTCCTGGGTTCAAGACCTCCTTCTCAGTTTTAAAAGACTCTTGTGGACTATATTTTTCTTATCTATAAAATGAATGGTTTCGACTAGATGAGTCCAAAGTCTCTTGTAGCTCTAAATCAGTGATCCCATAATTCTCTCCTACCTCTTTGGTTATTAAAGCCAAAATAGGAATTGCTGTATGGAAACAGAAGGTTTACCTTTTAAGACTAACACCTCTACACAGTCAACACCTTTTACTGTTGACATGTTCATAAAATACATGTTGTATATCAGGTATTGAATTTGTTTACTCATGATTATGATATCTGGAGGAGAAAACACCCTAGATTGGTACCTTTGGAAATTTTTATGATCTTTATGGTCATAGCAATAAAACTTTATTGGCTCAGGCAGTATGCTTCTTTTGTTTAATTGAAATGTTATTTTAATGTCTACAACCAGAGAAAAGATTAGGGTATTTTTCCCCCGAATTTCTATTTCTTCCCTTTTCTTTTCTCTTTCCTCATCTTTTTCTGCTTTGTATTAGCTCCTCTCTTATCCTCTTCCTCTCTCCTTTCTCATCCACTATTCTCCAATGATATATGATATTATATGTAATATATGATATGATATTATATTGTATTATATTATCCTAGGTGGCACAG
This sequence comes from Monodelphis domestica, assembly GCF_027887165.1. NCBI lineage: Eukaryota > Metazoa > Chordata > Mammalia > Didelphimorphia > Didelphidae > Monodelphis > Monodelphis domestica. The sequence goes on from NC_077233.1 coordinate 128,984,039, forward strand.
TGGATAAAGTGCCTCCCTTAAATTCAGGAGCTAAGTTCAAATCCTTTCTTAGACATTAGCTATGTGATCCTAGACAAATCACTTATACTCTCTGTGCCTCAATTTCCTCATCTGTTAAATAAGATATCGGTATTATTAAATTAGCTAGCATATGTAAAGTTCTTGGCAAACTTTAAAATCCAATGTAAATGCTAGCTATTACTATTATTATATGACCCCAAGTCATAGCATACTATGTTTAATCATGTCATAGTATAGTATATCATATCATTATGCCATGCCATATATATCATATTTACATTCTTGCACATAGGTGTTAGAGGTGAGCTTCAAGCTGACAGAAAAGGTCCACCATCAAAAAATCAACAACTCAACTTTTAATAAGTGGCTGCTGATTGGAGAACCCTCTCCTAGGATCCACAGAGATACTTAGATTCCTTAGGTCCAGATATATATCTCCAACTGCCTATATGGAACCTCTACTTGGATATTCTACTACCCTAAACTCAATATGTCTAAAAGCAAGCTTTTTTATCTTTTTCACTTTCACTATTAGGGATTCCTAGCGTACTCCTTGTTAACAGGACTGCCTTCCTCCCTTCTTAAATTTCCTTTTATCTGATTATTTGTGTTCACATTGTTCTTGAGAAGGGAGACCTATATCATCAACTCTATTGCCTAGTAAAGCACCTTGCTCCTAGAAAGTGATTAGTGTCTGATGTCATTGGTAAACTGAGTTTAGAGGCTTTCCCTGATATCTCCAGCTAAACGTTCTCTCCCTAAATCTCAGTATCTCTTTTGCCTATGTTTCCCACTTTGGCAATTTTGTTGATGGGATGTTTTAGTCCTTGAGGGAAGAGACTATTTTGTTTTCTCTTTAAGACACCAATACATAGTACAGTGTCTAGAATATATTTGAAAATGATAAATGCTTATTGATTGAAATATGGTATGTTTCTATTTTTATGGATTAATCAGAGTTCATAGCTTCTGGAATCTGTGCTTGAAAATGATTTGGTTACTGTGGTAAATGGAATATTTGGCACACCAGTTGAGTCAAGTAATACTCTTTGTTGTTGAGTCATTTTGCAGTCGTGTTTAACTCTTCATGACCCTATTTGGGATTTTCTTGGCAAAGATACTGAAGTTTTTTTTACCATTTCCTTCTCGATCTCATTTTATATAAGGGGAAACCAAGGCAAAGTGTTAAGTAACTTGCCAAGGCTTCACACAGTTAATATCTGAGATCACTTAACTCTTCATTTTATTATGAGACATGGCTGATTGTATCTACAAACTGTCAGGGCTCAACTATCCAAAAATACATTTGGAAAACCAAAGCTGTGACACCAGAGGAAGTTCTAGAGATACAAACATCTGAGTTAAGTTGTTCCAGTGTTTCAAATTCTTTACAATCCAAAATAAATTTACTTAGGGCCTATTCAGAGCATGGTGGAAAGTAGTGAGGGAGAAAGGAAGACATGAAGTTTTAATGAGGGGGGATTGAAATATAATACCATGTATGCATTATCTTTACATATTAATATTCTTCTTTTATTTCTCATCTTTCCTCTGCCACCATTGCTTTCAGCAGAGTTGCCACCCCTGCTTCCTTATTTATAACCTATTTCTTTCTTACAGTTTGTCTAGCTTTCAGTTAACTGTATATCTCCCTTGGAAGAGTAGGAAAGGGGGATGCTAGTACCATTTTGAGAGAGGAAGGGGATAGTCTCAACCTTGCAAGGCAAAATTGGGGAAGCAGAAATACATGTCCTTTGTGCCCTAAGCTCCAAAGTAGAATGTTAATCAAAATTTTCCATTGAAATAAAATAAATGGTGTTTTGGTTCCTAATCCAATACACAAAACTAACCTGGATGATCTCATATAGTTTCAGGGGGAAATATGTTCTGGATCCCATATAATCAGTATATGAATAAGTTTTTGGAAAATGGCCCATTTGCATGTCAAAGATAATTTAGTATTTGTGTGTGTGTGTATGTAGATTTCCTCTTACTTTGATTAGTAGAATATATTATGTAAACTCTTAAAATTTCAGCCAAAGAAAACAAGGGAGAATACTTAGCCTGACTTAACAATGATAGACTCTATTTCCAGGAAGATCATCATAGGTTTTTAGATTTAAAGCTAAAGGGATCTTTGGGGTCATTGAATCTTAACTCCATGTTACATCTAAGAAACAGATATACAGAATGGTTAAATTACTTGCTCAGGGTCACACAGAAAAGAAGTTGAGAAAAATTAGTTTTATGAAGGGAACAGCAGCTACTGCTATATGACCCACTCTGCAATCCCACTGAATTTTAAAAATAATTTGCCAGTTATTTGTTAGAGATTGTAAAAAAATAAGAACTGTCTTTAGACAAGTCTCTAGACTAGAGAAAGTAATGAGAATACTGTACTTTCTATGCTAATCATGACCCTAAAATGCAACAATTTGTATCATGCAGAATATACTGATAGATAAATTAATAAATGAACCAATATTTCAACCATAACCTAGGTTGAAAGATAATCTAAGTATAATGTGATATATATTCCTAGAATCATGTTTACGAGAATGTTCTTTGCTTGTCAGCTTCTGGTCAGTAACTTCCTTTCCTATGCCAATTGTATTTGCAATTTATAATCTTAATTGTTTGGAACCCCTGGAGATTAAGCAATTTACCTAAGGCCAAATAGCTAATATTTGAAGAAATCTGGTCTCAAACCCAAATATTCCTGATTCGAAGGCCAACTCAAATCATTCTGCCCACAGTAGATTTATATTATTTGTATTGTTGCTAGAACTACAGTTTCCAAAGCACAAATGTCTTGCCATCTACTTTTTTCCATCCACTTATGACAAGAGGTTAAAATACAAAATTGGCTTGCATTTTTTGCCACTCTTCACGAAGCCACTATGTCACTATGGGGGGCTGTCATCATGGCTGGGAGTTGACTTTAGAAATTTGAAGATTATGACGAATGAGCAGGAGGTCTGGCAAGTCTGAAAAGGTAGGACCCATTTCTTTACTCTAGAATTTTCCATAGATCTCCCAATGACTGCTTTAATTTCCCCCAGATCTTACCTCTGCTACCATACATGTACTCAGTGTTTAATCCGAAAAAGCAACTTTGATTGTAATGTTAACATTGGCCCTGAAACTGAAGAATGATGCATTTAGTGGATAAAATGACTGCACCCACCTAGAAGCTTAGAGAAGATTGATCCATTTTCTTCTTGCTCCATGAGATCTATCACTTAAAAGACTATAATACACACTTCCCTGTGAACAGAAGTAGCCACTTGAGACTCACTAAAGGGGAATAAAAAAAGAAAATACAATTTTTTTTCTTTTAAAAAATTTAGTTAAAGAAAGGACATGGTTTCGGACATGATAAAAAACAGTCTCTTAATTTGAGGTGATGTGTGTTATTTAAAATTCAGTCATTTTTGGTTTTTAAGTATATTCTTTATCCCCTTATAACAATGAATTAAAAAAAAAAAGTCTAGCACAACCAATCAAACAAACAGGCAATATTTAATGGCTGTAATTCCTTAATTCTGCAAAGAAGGGAGGGAAGTTCATTTTCTCATCTCTTCTATGGTACCAGGCTTAATCATTTTTATTATATAACATTCAGCTGCTTACTATCATTCTTTCTATTTATGATATTGTAGCCATCATGTATACTTTTTTCTTGATTTTTGCTTCATACCATACTCTGTATCAGTTCATATGAATCTCCCCATGTTTCTCTGCATTTTTTTCTTCTGGAGCATTTTGTATTCATATATCACAATTGGTTTAGCTGGTAGCTAATTATTGAACCTCTACTTTCACTTATAGTTTTTGATTCCCACAAAAACGGCTACTTGAATATATTGTTCCATCTAGGAGAACCTATCTTTCTGTCTTTGACCTCATTGGGATATATGCCTGGCAGTAGAAACTATAGGTCAAAGGGTATGGAGATTTTTCACTTCTTTAGCACAATGGCAAAATGTTTACGAGAATCCTTGGGTCAATCAATCCACAGCTCCATCACTAGGGAGGAAGTTCAAACAATGGTGATATCATTTCTCTTTCCTTTTCTGATGTAACCATTTGATTAATTCCTATGAAGATGCCATTCACTTTTATCATTACAGCTTTCTTTGTTTTTACCATTTTGTCATTCTCCTACTATGATTCAAAGGCACTCTCAGGTTTTCCATTAGCCTAGGAAAAGTATAACTTATATATAGCCAGTGACCTTGGTTCAGACACTGAAGATCCTTGGAACCAACCTGTCTAGACAAGTGAATTCCCTTTTGTATGAGTTGACTTCACTTCTGTTTTTCTAGAATTAACCCTATGATTTTCTGACCTTCTGTCTCCGATAACCACTTGAAATTCCTTATATGAGTAATTTACTTGGTTGGTGTTTGCCTATGTGTGGTTAGGTTTTTGTTTTTGCTTTTTTTTATAATTCAGGCAAGGCAGAAAGTGAGACTATGATGTAATAATAGCAACTAACATTTATATTGTGCCTAGAACTATGCTAAATATTTTATAAATATTATCTCATTTGATCCTCACTACAACTCTATGAAGCCACTGCTGTTATTATCCCCATTTTAAAAATGGAGAAATGAAGGCAAAGAGAGATGAAATGACTTGTCCAAGGTCATACAGCTTATAGCTATCTGAAGCTGAATTGGAATTTAAGTTTTTCTGTCTTCAGGCATAGCATTGTATCCACTGTGCCACCTACCTTCCCCTTAATTATGTGGCATGATTTCAGGGGTGTGCTAGAACCAGCTTTCCCAGACAATTGTTAAATTTTCAATATGAATTATTAGCAAACTCTAAAAATTAGAGCTTGATTTATTGTTTTGGTGATTGTTTAGATTTAAGAAAGTGATGGAATAAATGTTAGTAATGCAGATTAAGTTTTAAAGTGTGTAATGTATATATTCCTCTCCTATCCCCCACTAAGAGATCTGGTTCTTAAACATTTACCAGGCAGTTTTGAATAGGAACCAACCCCTCAAGTATGTAATATGAATGTTTATAACCATCCTTAGGTATATTTATAATATGTATGTGTTTATATATCTATATGTATATCTCTATACACACATACAGAAATAACAGATATACATACACATATATAATTATATATATACATGGATATACACATATACATGTATACATTTATATGCAAGCTTCCATAAAATTAAACTTACTAGTTGTTACTGAGTTTTGGTTGATATTATAGAGGACATTATTATCATCCCAAAGAAACAGTCATTGTAAATATTAAAATTTGTTTTGCATTAGAAATCAAAATTTGTCATTTATTTTGCTTTTTATAAAATAATATTAGTAACAGCTTTCTATACTTTTATGATTTATAAAAGCATTTTCCATATAACATACCTATGAGGTAAGAGGCATCATAATTATCCTCTCTCCCTTTCTCTTTCTTCCCCCATCCCAATTTTAGAAATGAACAGACTGGGCTTCATATAGATGATGTGTCTTATTCAAGATCTTGCATTTAGTATGAGTTAAGTTTTGTAGCAAACCTCCTGATGTTGTATAGGATTTTGTTTTTTCCTATGATTACCACTATCTTTTATATGATTTTAATTAATTTCTTTGACATGGAGGTAAGCAAAACTTGACTTCATAAATGCCACATTTTCCCTGTGGGCAGAAAGGTTGATGGAGTGGCAAACTAGAGTCCCAGTATTAGATATCCATAATCCAGTGGGAATATCTTTGTTGTGAATACTATGGGAGGGAGACCTGAGAATCAACATTCAGAGAATCCTGTGCTAACATACCAAACCATATGATACTTTGAGTTTTTTCTACCAAAATACTATTCATAAACTTTGTAATATTACTCCTTCCTTTCATCTAATATCTGATATTCACTCTTTTCTCTCCATTCACACAGCTCCAGTCTAGAATAGATCTTCATTAGCTCTTACACAGATTGTGTTTCTAATAAAAAATAAATTTTATTATTGATCATTTGTGTTTATATGACTTATATTTCTCAAAGAAACTCCACAACCTTAACCTTTGGAACAATCACATATAACAAAGTATGACAAAAAAAGAGAAGTAGAATAGCAAAATTAATATATTGAAAATTCCTTCTTTCCTAAACTACTGCAATAGCCTGGGACTGTTGTCCCAGTCTTTAGTGTTTCCTCCTTTTCTAATCCATCATTCATTCTGATACCAAATAAATATTCTAAAGCCATGGGTTCAACCATAATATGTTCCTGTAAACTACTAGGAGATGTGTAAATGAATTGAAAAACGCCTCCTTTCCATCCTCAGTCCCAGTGGCTCTCCCTTGCCTTTGAATAAAATACAGAGTCCTCGTTTTTGGCCTTTAAAACACTTCAAGATCTGATTCCATCTTTCCCTGTCTAAACTTATTTTACATTAGTCTCTCTCCTTGTACTTTTTCGAGAGCCAGAGTGTCCTGCTTGCTGTTCACTTTATGTGGCTTGCCATCCTCTTCCCCAGACCTCCACCAAGGCTGTGTCCCCCATGCCCGTAATGCACACTTCATGCTTATCTTTTCTTTATGGGTTCTTTAGCTTCACAAGAGAGATTCTGGTAGACCAAAAATATTACAACAAATATTAAAATGAAATAGTTTTAAAGTCACCCAATCACTGCCTTTAAAAAGGCATATTTATGCTGTGTGCAGTCTGTTGAAAGAAATGCTAGAAAGGCCTGAGTTCATGTGCAGTTAATCTCCAAGGGTGATTTGTTTACTGGGTTCTGCTGCCAGACATATGTGTTGCTTTTTTAGGGGCTGAAAGTGAGTTGATGAAGCGATTTATTATGTTTCTGTTGCAAAGCATATTGATTTTGCTCATGGAAAATTTTTAGTGTTTTTTGTTGCTCATCTTCCACTCCATCCAATCCTTCCATGGAAAGGGGGGGGATTTCCTCTTCCTTTCCTGTCCTTTCCTATTTTCTCAACCCCCCCTTTTAGTAATTCTTGTGTCACTGAGGCAAATCTCATTAGGGATCTACCAAAGTCACAAAATAACATGTCTGTGAAATTATAATGTTTTTCAAGCTGAACATTACTTAGAACTACAAATGGGAATTTGCACTTAAATCAGAGAATATTAGGAAGGCTTGAAAGTGGAAACCTCTTGGCTTCAATGAGAAAGCTGAGTTGGAGGGTCCAGAACTTTTGGGTTTGTTTTTCATCCCCTCGAGGATGCCAGCAATTCCTTTGGCAACCAGTAAACATCCCCCAGAGCATGAAAGAACCATGGGACCCTGTGGTGCAAAGCCCCATTTCCATTTTTGGCCTGACCTCTCTAAATGGGCTATTGAAGGCAGTCCCAAACCCACTGGATAATGGAGCAATGCTCAGCTTAGCAACTGTGCTAACCCCGCTTATGCAAGAGGCAATTGGCAGCATAATTAGGCTCTTCATGAGTGCACAAAAATAAGATTATCATGATAACCATCATCATAAATAGTACAATGGGAAGCTCAATTACATAAAAAGAAAATGGAGGCCATATAATGGCTGCTTAAGGAACAGAACATCTATCATGTGTGCCTAATGTTGAACAAAAGCATGTGTGGACTCTTGATCTTAGGCCAAAAGAATTCATCCTTGCAAAATGTCAGTGTGCAATGCTGGTAAAGTCCCTGGCATCTTGTACTGTCTTAAACAGCAATTAATAATTTCTTAAGGCAAAATAAAGCTCAGTTGCCAGCATTTCAGTGGAGGGGGGGTTAGGGAGGTCAGGGAAAAAGGGAGAGAGGTAGAAGAAAAAAACAAAAAAGAAAGAAAGGATAGCCATCCTTTTGTGCATCCTTTCTATTCTGAAGCTGAGTGAGGATAACCTCATGTGAACCCATAGTCTACAAAATGACTGAGTCAAGAGAGGGCAAAGCAAACCCAATCACTGACCACACTGACACAGGATAGAGGAAAGGGTACCTCAGCAAATGCCACAAAATACTGGTGCTTTGGGAAGACCAATTTGATCTAGACAAATCTCTAACTCCTTCCACTGACTGTGTTTCTCATTCAGATTCAGTATTGATCCCAAGATGTGAATATCTCGAGTCTTTTCACTTTTTTTCAATTCTTTGGATTTTTGATACTTATACCAGCCTGGTCTACGTTTGATTTATGATTTTTCTCCTCATTTGGATTTCACATCCTCTACCTTCAAGAAATGGTGCTTTCCAAATTTTGGTTTGATTTTATCTACGAGAGCTATCAGCCGGGTCAAAATAATGACACGTCTCTCAGGAGGTTTGTGACATATGAAAACCAACTGGTAATGGGCACACATATTGTGTGTAGGTGAGCCCTGAAGGTCCAGTGTTTAGATCAGTACATAAAAGTTCTCCCTTATGTCCCCTGTTAAAGTGTCAATCAGTCAATAGACATTTATTAAGCACTTACTATGTGCCAATCACTGTACTAAGCACTGAGGATACAAAAAGTCTCTGCCCTTGAGGAGTTTACAGTCTAATGGGGGAGACAACATTCTAATAATTATGGTCAAATGAGACATTTACATGAGAAACTGGAAATGATCAACAGAGAGAAGGCACTAGAATTAAGAGATATTAGGGAAGGCTTTTTAAAAAGATGTTGGGGTTTTAGCTAAGATTTGAAGGACGACAGAGAAATCAGGAAGCAGAGAAGAGGAGGTAGAATATTCCAATGCATGGGGGACAGCCAGAGAAAAAAGTTGGGAGCACAGAGATGGAGTGTCTTTTTTTGAGGAACACAGAGGAGGCTATTTACATCAGAGGTACAGATAAATTTTTATTCATCTTACTAATAATTAAGCCTGGGAGTATGGGTTTTTCCATTGTTTTTCTGTCTTCAGTGGAAGAATCTCTATAGGTTGGTAACATAAAAATAAATGGGATAGGGAAATCCCTCAGGGTACACAAGTTGAAGAGGACCCAGAGTTATATTTAGAATGTATATATGACAGGCAAATGACTTAACATTTTCCATGAATACTATTAATATGTTTTGCAACAGAAACATCCCAAATCACTTCATCAGCTTATCCATATCCCCTAAAACAAAACAACCCATGTGTCTGCTAGCAGAATCCAGTAAACAAATCACCCTTTGAGATTAAGTGGACATGCATTAAGGCAATGTGGAATAATGAATGGAGGACTGGTCTCAGAGTCACCAAGACCTGTGTCCAAGCCTTATTCATGATATATAGTATGTGATGACAGACAAATCATTTTTCAGCTCTCCAAGCAACTCTCTAATACTCTAAGTTGCTGGACAGTTAGAAGATTGTTTTTTTTTTAAGTTCCCTTTACTAACAAAATCAAAAGTTTAATTTATATGTATAGGTATATATTATGTATGTATGAAACCCACTGGTACAATGAGCAGTCAGGGGTGGAGGGGGATTAAAGGGGACATTGGGAGGTCAGACATTGAAATCTATAAAAAAGCAAACAGACAAATAGAGATGGATAGATAGATAGACGGATGGATGGATGGATGGATGGATGGATCGGTGGATCGGTGGATGGATGGAAAAAGGGATGGATGGATGGATGGATGGATGGATGAATAGATGCATTTATTTCTTTATTATTTCTCCTCATCTCTCCCATTCACATAATTCTTGGCTTCTTCTATTACTCTACTATTTCTTTTCCTCTTTGTCTCCATCCTTCCCCCAATTTAGAATAATACTTGATATTAACATAGCACTTTAATGCCAACAAAGCTCGTTTCTCACAAGTACCCTTTAAGGCAAATAGTGTAAATATTTGTATCTCTATTTTACAAGTGAGGATACTGCTAACCAGTCAATTAAGTGATTTGCTCATGGTGTCCCAGATAGCAAGTGTCAGAGCTGGCATTTGAACTGAAGTCTGTCTGGTCTCTAATACAAGGCTGCCTTTCTTGGGAAGCAGGATCAGATCAAATATGAAGCCCCAGAACTGAAGTCCTCTTGTAGGCAAGCTATGTAGCCTATGATCACTCTGATTTATAATTTCCACCTATCAAAGGGCACCCACCTTAATTTGGGGAGGTTCCTTCCTTAGGCATTAGATGGTTTTCATTTGGGCAGAAACTCATTATGCTGAAGGAAGACAGAATATAGAATTATGGAACAATTCAAAGGACAGATGTTTTTACTTTCATTTCAGTCTGAGTTATTTATTAAATAGTCCCTATGTAGAAATGATTACTGGGCTGTATCTCAGGATGAGAAACCATATTTATGTTACACAAGTGGTAGAAGGTTATTTTTTTTTTAAATCTAATAGCTATGTTTTTGGAGGTCTACATAATGCCAAATAATAAGTCTGATTTTCTCACTAATGCTTTCTGTTTTGAAAGCATATAGATATTTTCTGAGAATATAGAATGATACACTAGAAAGGACTTGAAATTTAAGGACTTGGGTTCAAATACTGGTTTTGTTTCTTTATACCTTCAACAAAACATATTCATTCTCTAGGCCCAAATGCCTAAACTGGAGAATAAGGAAGATGGACTAGATGTTCTCTAAGTTTTAATACTATGTTCTAAACTCTGTCAGGCAATAATATGTTTCTTTGGTGACATATTATAGTTTTTATCTTCCCCAAATATTGAACTATTAGTCTTCATGTAATAACCTGAGGCTTGTAGATTCTAGTAGCAGAAGGGCCTCAAAAGTTATGTAGTTCAACCCCCTAAGAGTCAGGAAGGTCATGTTTTGCCTAATAAGATATAAGATATAAGAAATAAGAAACAGGGTTTGAAATCACATTCTTTTACTCTAGAGAAGTCTTACTTATTCCTTTGAATGGCCCTGCCTCTTTCTGTTCTTTACTTCTGGAATCCAACAAAAAGGTGATTTCAGTTTTAATACATCACACCAATAAAAAGATGATCTTGTTGGGTTTGTCTGGTTGACTAAGAATGATCATTTGACTGATAGATCAAAACACACCCTTACAGGCTCACCTCTAGAAAGGAATCTCATCTATATGCTAAAATCATATGAGATTATTTGATAAATGTAACCAGTAAGATAACACTGTTCAATGACTCTTTGGGTATTAATATTAAGCAAAGAACTGTGGAAGCAGAAACTCTGGGAGCATGATGTACTTTATATGTACTTTGATTGATATATAACTTTTGCTGGCTTTAGCAATGAATTCCCACCAAGTACACTGCATCTACAATTACATCTCTAGAAGAGAGATTAAACTTAACATAAGAATCTCCACATTCATTTAGCATAATAATAAAAGATAAAAGAAGAATATCTGGAATCTAAAAAATTAGAAATAATAAAGTGAAAATAAGGTGTCAAGAAGATAAACATAAAATTGGCGATATAGAAAAGACAGTGGAAAATTTCAGTGAATCTATAGACACTACAAAGAATACAGTAGCAAAAAGAGAACAAAAGAAGTGTAGTCATGGAACAACAAGTACCTGAAGAAATTTTTTTATATGTAAAAACTGAAAGAAGACTTAAAATTGCTGTAATCTAATTAATCAATCAACAAGTATTTATTAAGTGCTTACTGAATCATTTACAATCTGAGAATCAGTAGACTCTAGGGGAAAAAAGGACATAAAAACAAAGAATTTGAATACCATGTACCAGAAAATGAAAATCACCTTGCAGTATGGAAAGAGAAGACTGTAAAATCTATAAAATGACAAAAGTGGAACCTGAAGTTTAACTTTTCCAGAAATGTAATCATCTCGTATCATAGTTTTAGTGTGGAAGAACTTGAAAAGAATTCACATATCAGAAATCACTAACTGGAATTATGTCAGATTACTCAATGATGATAAAAATGAAATTAACGTCAAGGGAATTCAGCATACCAACAACAATGCAAAACAGATTTTCTTTACCACAAATTAACCTATCTTGCAAGACTGGACTTGTTTCGTCTTGACAAAATATTATTTTAGAAAAATTAGTTTCTTCATTCTGGCCCATTTTAAAGAGATTCAGAAAAAAAAAAATGCTCTTGACATACAGATTGGCCAAGCAACTGAAGCTCTAAAAGATAATTTAGCTTTGAATGCATGTAATGATAAAGGGTTGCATCAATACTTATGTGCTACCAGGAGGTAATAATTTGACTATATCTTTTTAAAAATCCCCATTTTCCATCTTAGAAACAATATTGTGTATTTGGTTCCAAGGCAGAAGAGCCAGGAAATGGGTGTTAAGTGACTTGTCCAGGGCCAGCTTCAAAGTATCTGAGGTAACATTTAAATCCAGGACCTTCCATCTTTAAGTTTGGCTCTCAATTCACTGAGGCACCTAGCTGCCCCCGACTGTTTTTTAAACTACATTCAATATCAGGGTAATTGAAAACATAAAGACCAGGAATTGGAGAGAAAAATCCCTAGATTATCAATCAAAAAGTTTTGAATTAATGCCAATGTATGCTATGTTGAAAACTGGGTATATAAAGTAAAAAGTGAAATTTTCCTTATCCTCAAGGATCACATGTTCTATTAAGGAAAATAGTGTATGTACAATAAGTGTTTGAAAAATATATACAAAATAAATATAAGGCAATTAGCAATTGGGATAATTGGAGAGTATCAAATAAGAGATAGAACCTGAGCTGAGCTTTGAAAGAAATAAGTGAGGAGGGAGTAAATTATAATTATTGGGACCAGATGGTACAGAGTTAGAGGTAGGAAAGGAGCATAAAGAAAGGAAATTTGTTTGGACTCTAGATGAGAAAATAAAAAAGAATTATATCATGTGGAAGATTGAAGGGAAGGGAAGAAATAAGAGATGAAATAATAATAATAGAAATTTTTATGCCATTGGAGAAGATTAACTAAAGAAAGAAGTAGGAAGAGAAATGATGATAACATTCTCATCTTGGCTGTGAGGAGAAACAATTTTTAAAAACATTCAGTAAAAGTAAATTCTCAAGATATTTCTTTGTTGGTGGGAGAGGATAGTGATTCTATGACTTATAATAGATTGTTTTTACTACATGTATTTGAATGCTTCAAATAACTAGCAATCTAACAAGAAGAGAAATGCAAATCAAAGCAAATGAAATTTCACCAGAGTCTGCCAATTGTGCAGAAAACAATCAATGTTAGAGGGATTATGGAAAGATAGATAAGTGTGCTAATGCACTGTTGGTAGAGTTGTGAATCAGCCTGTCCATTCTGGAAATCAATTTAGAATTATGTGAAGAAAATGACTAAAATTTCTACATTGTTTGATTCAGAGTGAAGGCATAAAGTCCCACTGATGTCAATGATAAAATGAAAGGTTCTGTGAAGTCCAAACAAAACAGTTATTCATAAATTTAGCAGTGGCTAAACAAATTATCATGCATGAATGTAATGAAATATTACAATATTCTATCAAATGATAAAACAGAGAAGGATGAAAAGACTGATAAGAGCTAATGCAAAGTGAAGTAAGCAGGACCAAGAAAACTATATGTATGCATATATGTAAAACCACTATAAAAATATAAATGTAACAAATCAAAAAATGAGACTAAATACAATGAAATTATGAAGACCAATTTTATTTCTAAAGAAGAGATATCTTCTTCAAAGAAGACAATCTAAGTTCCTTTAAGAGTAGACATTGTTTCTGTAATTGTATTTATATCTGCAGAATGTAAAGTAGTTCTTAGCCTGTGATATAAGCTTCATTCTTAATTTATATGAGAAATCCATCTCCATTCTTTACAGAACACAGCTGATAATGCAAGACTTTGTTGATATACCAGTTAGTTATTCTGAACAGTTTTTCTTTTTGTTTTCTTTATTATAAGTAATAGCCTTCTTATGGAAGGAGAGATTATGTGAATTAGAAAGAAAAGATATATTTTAAATAAAACAAAATTTAATTAAAAGAAGAAAAGGTTGTTATAAATCAAGATATGCTTTCTTTGTTGGTACGGATCAAAAAGAGGGAAAAGGGGTAGGATCTAATGTAGAAAAATCCAGACTGAACACTTGTAATCTGGAATGTGTATGGCTGACAACCATTAAAAGAAGAATTATTTTAAAGACTAATGAATTGAAATGCATATTGAAAGGCACACTGGGAAACCAGTAAATTAATAACCCCAAAACTAGTACTAAAGTTCATCAGTAGACATTTATTAAGCACCTTCTATGGGCTAGACACTTTGCTAATCCCTGGGGATAAAAAACAAAAACAAAAAAACAGAACAAAAAACAAAGACAGCCATTGCCCTCAAAGAGCTAACAGTCTAATGAGGAAAGAAAACATAGATCCAGAGGTCTGATGAAGGCCAGACAGATAACCAGGTTGGAATAAAGAGAAAAATTTGAAATTTAAAGAGAAAATTATATGTGCTAATTTGATTATTCAAATAAAACAAGACAAAATTTAAAATGAAGAATTCATGACAAATGACTTGGAAAAAAAGAAAATATCATAAACTTAAATACCAAATAACATCACAACAAAACCGAAAACTTAAACAAAATGGTATCTATCTAGAAAATATATAAAATACTCAAATTAACAAAACAGAAATAGATAACTTATAGATAACTTACCTGACACCAGTAAAAAATTAAGTAAATACATATTGTTTTCCATGAAGAGGGAAGGGGATATTTTTAAGATTTTAAAGAACTATAAAAGGAATCTTTGGAAACATTAAAAGATCAATGTTACATTATTGTCTGAAAATAAAGAAAAAATTATCAAATGCCTTCTGTGAAGCAAATATACTTATGATTCTCAAATCAAGGGGGAAGTAAGTAGAGAAAGAGGACTAGAGATATATCATTAATGACCATTCATAAAAACATCAAATAAAAATGAAAATGATTACAGCAATTTATTTTAAAATTATTCATTGTAGTTATGTTGAATTTATGCTAGAAATCTAAGGATGACATAATCTTAGGAAAATAAGTAAATAATATTCAATTAAAAAAGTCAAGTGGTAGTAGCAAAAAATCAGGAAAATTTATCATTATAGTGTAGCAGTCATTCATCTTAAATACACAAAATATTTAAGAATGAAAGGATAATTTCTTAAGATAGTTAAAAACATTTACCTAAAACCACATGGGAGGTAGATAAGTGGCACAATTGATATAATGCCAGGTATGTAGTCAGGAAGACTTATGTTCCTAAGTTCAAATCTGACCTCAGACACTTACAAGCTGTGTGAAGCTCGGCAAGTCACTTAACTGATTGCTTCCGTTTCCTCATCTGTAAAATGATCTGGAAGAGGAAATGATAAGCCATTCTAGTGTCTTTATCAAGAAAACCCAAATGGGGTCCCAAAGAGTCAAAGATAACTGAAATGTCTGAACAACAACAAAATCTTAGCGTGGCATTCCTTGTAACCTAGTATTACTACCCAAATGTAATGAATATGACTACTAGAGAAGGAAGACTATCCATCTTTTGTCACCTTTATATTTCACATTGTATTAGAAAAGTTACTTATAGCCATAAAGAGAAAAACAAATCAAGGAAAAAGATATTGAGAAAGAATTAGGAAAAAAAATTATTGGTAAATAGTATTTTTGTGAAGAAAACTCTAGAGAATTAATGAGAAATCAATTGAGAGGGGAAGCTGGTCTGCTCAGTGAATAGAGTGAGGCCTGGATACAGGAGGTCCTGGGTTCAAGACATCTCCTAGTTGTGTGAGCGTGGGCAGGCCACTTAACCCCAATTGTGCAGTCATTATCACTCTTTTGCCTTGGAACAAATACTTAGTATTAATTTCAAGACAGAAAGTAAAGGTTTAAAAAATTAGAAAAAGAAAATTAAAGTAAATTAATCAAGATAGCTAATTGTTGCAGCAAACTAAGATAAGAATAATCTTAAATCATTGTTTTCTGCTTATTTTTTATAAAAACCAAGGAGAGATAACAAAGAGTACTATTTATGATAACAACAAAATACATGAAATATCATGGAACTAACTTGACAATTCACTCATAGTACTTCTATAAATACAACTGGAAAACATTTTTTACAGAGCTAAAGGAAAATATAAATAAGAGATAATCATTGTTCATTATGAGGATGGATTGATTGAATAAAAATAATGGTGTTATCCAAATTAAGCTATAATTTTCAACACTGTACCAATCTACCAATAGAATCATTCATAAAATCATAATATTTAGCAACATAATTCCTATGGAAGTAAAAAACCTTGAAAAGATGAACAAATAAAAATACATAAATAACAAAATCAGCATTACCAGAGCTGATGTAGTAGTATAAAATACTAGTCAACAAGAAACTGATTGTTGCACTTGGGAGCTTGCATCTTAGCTAGGAAGACCTGATTTCATACCGTATGTCTTATCTAAACTGTATGTATGGCCTTGGGAAAGTCATTTTCCCCAATTACTCTGTAATTACTCTAGGAAATCTTTAAGAATGCATACAATTAAGGATATGCCAATCTGCACACATATGGTGTTTCTGTCAATGGCAGTCTCTACACCTATGAAATCATAGGTGCAATAAAAATGGCTATTATTACCTAGATTATCTTGTAATTGCTACAAAATAGAATAAAATTAAAATAGAATATAAGCTATACTTAGAAGGAAATGGATACAATAATCTAGTCTTCAATAAGCTCATGAATAAATACAAAGTACCACTGAGAAAACTAGAGAGCAATTTGTCAGAAAATAGGCTCATATTATCATTTTGTACCACATACTACAATAAATTTCTAATCAATAGAGAATTTAAATATAAAAGATTTGCCAATAAAAAGTACAGAAACACAGAACATTATCTCTCACAACTATGGGTAAACAATAAATTTGTAAAGGATTGTGATACAGAAAATATTACAAAAGATAAAATTGATTATTTTGTATCAATGGAAAGATATTATATGACTGGTGAGATCATAACTCCATTGAAGTATTGAAGAAGATAACATCCTATTGTAACACATCTCATTACTAAGAACAATTCTATTCAACAAAGCTTCTTCAGTGAAGGATGACTGACTGTACTAAGTTTAGCAAACTTCATAGTTCAGAGTTTTAGAGTTATAAGGCATTTTAGAGGCTAGAATCTAATCTACTCATTTCACAGAAGAGGGAACTGAGGCCAAAGGAAGTTAAGTGATTTGCCCAAAATCTGATAGATAGTAAGCATCAGAAATAAGATTCAAACTCTTCTCTTGAGTAAATATTCTTTGCACTATTCAACATGTTCTAGTTCTCAAATAGTGGCTAACTCTCAAACTTGCCAACTCAAACAAAACTTGCTTAAACTGCCCTCTGGAATACAATAACATCAAGAAAAAAGAAAGATTCATGAGAGAGGAAACAGAAAGGGATTGGAGATGATATGATATCTCTTTTCACCCAGCATTAGAAATAATAATATTTATGTTAACTACCTCACACAGTTGTTATGAGGAAAGAATTTTATAAACTTTGATGTGATACAGAATTGAAATGTTAAAAAAATCCCATTGCTATATTTCTACAAAGAACAAGGACTTCAGTTTTATTTTTCTCCTGTATATAACATCCCTCAAATTTGATTTCTATTTATATATTGATAGTATCCCAAACCTGTTATTGCAAAATAATGTGGAAATGCTGCTATTTTCATAGACACCATAAGATTTGAAGCTGGATGGGTTCATTTAGAGGTCATTTAGTTCAATTCCCTCATTTTACAGATGAGGAAAGAAAGCCTAAAGAAATAAAACAATTTGAGAAAAGTCCCAAGGTAGCAAATGATTAAGCTAGATTTGAGCCCAGTCCTACTGAGAATAGCCTTCAATTTCAAAACAGGAGACCTAGATTTGAATCTTGCTTCTTTCCAATTGAGGCTGAATTACACTGGGCAATTTCCCCATCTTTGGGCATCTATAACCTCATATGTAAAATCAGAGTGTTGAATAAGATGATGTCCAAAGACCTGATAGCTCTAAATCTCTGATTACATTCCCATATGACTTCAAAGGCTTTTTAAACATTAAAATTCTGCATAAATTTGGCAGTAGCAGGCAGCTAGGTGGTGCAGTGAATATAGAGTGCTGCATCTGGAGTCAGGAAAACAAGAGTTTGAATCCAGCCCCAGACACTTACTAGTTGTATGACCCTAGGCAAGTCATTTAAGTTATATCAGTTTCATTGTCTGTTCCATAGGGATAATAATAACAGCTACCTCCCAGTTTATAGTGAGTCTCAAATGAAATAATATTTACAAAGAACTTTGTAAACTTAGAAGTCTTTTTATATGTACTAATGAATATTAGTCTCATTCTTGTATTGTTTTTGGAGCTCAGATGGAAACAACATGGGTAGAAATCATTATACTACTATAATGCTTTCTTTTATGTTAAATGTTTTGTGTATTATTGCACAGTTGAAAAAATAATTGCTTTTGTAATTGAATAAAAGTATTGGGATGCAAGCCCATCTTATGTAGAATCATTCAAAGCATCTTTGGGACAACTCCAATAGCAAACAGGATGATGGCGATGACATGTATCCATTCCTTTTCCCACATGGTTTTAATTTTATCCACTAAGCTTTTATGTTTTGAAAGCATTTTATTTCACATTTCTCAGATATTATAAGTATTTGGTATGGGCAAAAAAGATATTGTTCTTGAATATTTATGGAGCAGTGTTATGTCTAGGTGATTATCATTAGTATTACTAATATTATTTTCATTTATAGAAAGGATTGTGAAGTGAATTTATACCTTTCTTACTCTTCAGAAACAATGTGAATGGCTTTTTGGTTTGGCTTGAGTCAGACTATAGGTGCTACAGTGGAAAGAGTGTTAAATCTTTAACCACAGGACTTATCATTGAATCTCTTCTTTGCTCAATTCTACTTTTATGAACTGGGCTTCAGTGTTGTTTTTTGATAAAAATAAAAGGAGGAAGCAGCATTTCAGTAGATGATCTTTAAAGTTCCTTCCAATTTTAAATTTATGATTAGATTCTCTATGTGAGAAGTAGCAGCCCTTTGAGAGGCACAACAAATAGTGACCCAGATCTGCAAAAGTTTCCATCTCAAAATCTTTAGTAAATACTTCTTTCCTCCTTTACCTAGTAAGGCACAGAGCTTGTTTTCTTTCACTAACAATGAGCAGAGTTCCTTATTTCCCTTGGCAGTATCTATGGCATGCTATGGAAATCCTTTGAGGAACTGCTGCATTCAAGTATTAAATTGGAGAGAAATAGAGAACACAACCTACTCTCTATTGATTGTAATTCTCCCTTATCCCCTCCATCTCTCTTCCTTCTGTCCTTCCCTCACTCTCTCCTTCTCTCTCCTTCCTTCCTTCCTTCCTTCCTTCCTTCCTTCCTTCCTTCCTTCCTTCCTTCCTTCCTTCCTTCCTTCCACCTTTCCTTCCCTCTATCTTCCTCTGGAAAAATAATTTTCCAGTACAGTTCTAAATTGGCTTCCAGAATGGGTATGACAATTCATAACTCTACCAGGGATGTATTAATATGCCTTTCTTACCACAGCCCCTCCAACTTTGATTGTTTATCTTTTATAATTTTTACAGTTTGTAATTTTATCATCTTCGTAAATTTGTTGAGTAGAAAGTAAATCCTTTTCCATGTGTATTTCTTTTATTTCTATACATTTAGACTACTTTTCCATTAGTTGTTGATCATTTTCTTTTGTTCTGAAAATAAAGGAGAAGCAGAGAGCATTCCAGGAAGGCATAGGCACACAAATAAGATATAACATTTCTTGTGTGAGGAATAGCAAATAGAGTCAATCAGACTGGCAGATATTCATGAAGGAAGTATAAAAGTCTAGAATAGTAAGCTGATAGCAGACTTGGGGGGACTTTTCAAGACAACCAGATAAATTTATATTTTTACGTAGGGACAAGGAGGATCCCCTGGAGCTTCTTGAGCATATAGGGGAGGGACATTGTATGAAACACTTTAAGATATCCTTTTGGCATCTGTGTGGAAGATGAAACAGAGAATGGAGACACTTGAGGCAGTAAGAACATTAGGAGTCTATTGCAATAGGGTAAGTAAAAGAGTTCAGGATGGCCTATGCCAGGTTGGTGGTTGTGAGAATGGAGGCAAAATGGGGATAGATATAAGATACATTAGGAAGAATCAACAAGATATATGAAAAAAGTCCATTTATTATAGCAATTTGAAAGAAGACTTTCTGTGTGAATTTAATGAGTTTTAAAATGAGATTTGGTCACTTTCTTCTACTACTTTCATTTCCTAGATTTGATGAAAAGGTCTCTCCATATGAGTATTTCTGTATTTCAACATCTTTTTTTGGGGGGGAAGACAAAAGCAGAAAGCCTACCTACCTACTTTCATTAGGTACCCAAATGAAATTTAATCAAACACATTCCTTAGAGCCACAACTGAGGTTCTCAGAAAGATGAGCAGTTGGAAGGGGGATAATAGGATACTCCAAAGATTTATATCTTTCAGTCTCTAGGTCCAGTGTTGTCTCTACTATATCACCTACCTCTTCGTATGTGTATTTGTAAGACAAGCTCTTTTCTATCCCAAGAATTTTAAGATAGGGATTACTGGAGAATAAATTTGTTACCTCTATGTAGTACCTGATACCTTGCTTCCAGATATATGTTTTGGGATCTTTGAGTTAAATCCCAGTAGTTGAATGGGATATAAAGCATAGTTGACCCATTAAAGGTCAACAAACAAGGGGCATGGAACAGGTCTTACTTATTATGATCTCAGGGCTCTTTGGGTCCAAGAAGACACTCGGGAAGTTATAATTATACAATGAGAGGGGAAACCTTTTCCCCTGACTTTAGTGGTGAAAGTAAAAGAAAGTGGGAAACAATTAAATCTATATGAATTTACAGGATAGTAGCAATTTAACACAGGTGTGAATCTTCCCAGGGAATTCTGCTCTAAATTGTTTGATTGTTGCAGGAAGAATGGACTTGGGTTATTCTCTCAAGTGAGGATTGAAGGCCTCTGATGGAAGCTTCTTCCTTAAAATTAAATTAAAGCTTCTTCCCTTGAGATTCTACCCATCAATGCTAACTAATTCTTTAATGGAAGAAGGAATAAATTCCTAGTATACTAAGTTCATAACTTGAGATGGGAAGATATCAATTATGAATATTATTAATTACTATTAATATCAGGTTAATTATATTAATGTAATGGTATTGATAATACTATTGCAATAGCTTTCTCATTGGCCTGTAGTTACAAGGCTCTCTTGTGATTCCTGTCCATCATCCACTCAAGTGTCAAATTCATATTCCTGAAGTTTAGGTCTGAGTCTGTTACCACTCATTTGATAAACTCCAATGGCCCTCTATCATCTCCAGGATCAAATATGAAATTCTCTGTGTGCCATTCAAAGCCCTTCAATAACTTCTATCCCCACCAGCTTTCCAATCTTTTTATGCCCTTTAAGCTTTCCTTATTCCCTCCTCCCCCATTATGTACTCTGTAATTCAGTAACTCTCTCTTCCTTCTTACTCTTTCCTATATTCTATATTGGCTGCCCCCAGGCATGGTATGCTGTCCCATCTCTACCTCCAGGCTACCCTTGCTTCTTTCTAGTATCAACTAAAATCCAACCTTCTACAGGATGCTTTTCCCCATGCCAAGTAACTCCATTGTTTTCATCCTAAAATTAATCTGCAATTTCCCTCTATGTGGCTTGTCATTATATGGTGATTTGCGTGTTTTCTCTTTCTTTAGATTGCGAATTCCTCAAAAGCAGGGATTGTCTTTTACCTTCTTTGGATCCCCAGTGTTTAGCAGAGTCCCTGGCCTAAATAATAAGTCCTTAACAAATGTTAGCTAACCTATTAAGAGACTGAGATTGTAAATCTGGGTGACTGGGGGGATACTGGTGCTCTGAACAGTATGGCAGTGTTCTTAATGGAAATGGGGATATTCCAAAAGGTCATCATTTAGTGGGGAGAAGATAATGAGCTTTGTTTTGGATAACAGTGTGTTTGTGTTACTTCTGGAATATCTAGTTAGAGGTGTCCAATTGGGACTAGAGTTCCAGATAGGACTTAGAGTTGGATATTTGCAACTGGGACTTATTTATTTAAAAAAAATTGTAGAATCCATGGCAGTTTATAAGCACAAAGGGACTGTAGAAAGAGAAGAGGACACGAGGATTGAATCTTGGGGGAGGTCACTGTTACCTGGATTTTTTTAATTTAAAAAATTTTTCCAGTAATTCTGAAGTAGCCATAAAGTATTATGCCCATCCTACCTTCATCTCAAACACATTTACCTTGCATTGGCAGTAATATTAGAGGTAGTTAGAATTCTTGGGTATAAAATTTTCTTGAGATTTTCTAGGGGTAAGAGGAGGGGGATATTGAGATAGAAAAAAGCATATATATATATATATATATGTCCATATAGGTATATATATATATATATATATATATATATATATATATAAATAAACCATATACACAGATATGATACTAACTTTTAAAGTAATGATTTTTTTGAATTAGCATAGTTTTCACAATAGTAGTTCTGTGATAGAAAAAAAAAACACATCAAATTAAATACTGCATCACCTCTCCAATGTAGACCTTTAAGGTTATTTTTACTTCTGGCTAAAACAGAACACTCTCTCTCAGAGGTGATAATTGCTTCTCAAGTACAGTACTCTTTCTGCTGGGGAGGTTTGCATACCCATAGTCCTCGAGCTTAAACCATCCAATTGCAACTGAAGCAGACATGACTAGTTGGGTTATTAAGAGAGGAATGGAAAACTCATGCAAACTGAAAGGCTATTTGAGAGGCATCCATTAAGAAAAAAAAAGAAAAGCAAACATTTATTTTTTAAAAGTAAGAGAACCTTGTTGAAACTTTCAAATGAATACAGGGATAGAGACATCTCTGTCAAAATTATGTATATATTGGTAACTTTATCTGAATGGTTGCCTGTGCCATTTTCTCTCTGAAGAAGGAAAACTAGATCTTTGAGGTGATGTTGGCCTGGTTGGCATGAAGGCTTCTAGGATACTGGATAAGGGATGTGCTTTGAGGCATGTTTTAAAGAAATCTGGCCATGGTTTATGACTGGGGACTTCACAAAAAAATACAATGATATTTAATTATGTTTATTTTCTTTTGCATTGTACAAGTAGTCCTATTTATAGATACCTAAACCAGGATCTGAAATGGCAAACAAAAGGTTATAAAATCTGGCAAGGCTATGTGGAGTCTGGGTATTTAATTTGCTGTGTTAATACAGATTCAGTTTAAAACACAGACCATCTATAGACCTTCCTTTCCAATGGAAAAAATTTGGGTTCAGATTTCTATTCACAGAGGATACTTATCCAATTATCTTTAGTTGTTACCCCCACACTTCAGAGAGTTTTCACACTGCTCTGACATTTCCTTTTCATTGCTTCTTCTTTCTTTTTGTTTAGGCAGTGTACTAGAGTGGTCCTTCCTCTGACATTCCCCATGTGACTTTGGCTTTGTCAGTGAACTTTCCTAGGGCTCCATTTTGTTTTTTATAAAATGAGACAGTTGGACCAGATGGCCTCTGGGGATCCTTGCCGTTTTTGATTTATGATCCTTTGTTCCTTCTGATCCTCTTCCTCTCCTTCTACTAGTCTCTTCTCTTCAGAGAATCTAGAGAAGCAGATTTGAGAAATGAGATCAGTTTAGAGGGAAGAGGATGATTGAAGGGAATGATACTACCCTCTTAGACCTTGACCATAACATCAGAATCATAAATGCATTTCTAATGGAATTTAGTGTTATAATTTTCACAAGGATTCTTGGGATCATAGACTTATAACTAGAGGGACCTTAAAAGATACCTAGTCTAGCCCCCTCAATTTATTGGTGAGAAAACTGATGATTAGAGAGTTATAAATGATTTGACCAAGAAGACACAGCTAGCAAGCAACTGAGGTGAGTTTTAAACTCCCAAACTCTGACTCTAAAGCCAATATTCTTCTACTGTGTCATTAAATGATTATCACTTAAAAGAATTAGCCTTGAAACTATCCCCAAAGTCAAAACTACGAAAATTTTGTGAGTGATAGAGTCCATTGACTATCCACTGGCCTTTCTTGAGCCCAGTCTCATCCTTGTGATATATTATATTTCTACAACCCCATCATATCAACCCCATATACAACTACATTAAGTAATCTACAGTTAAGATCTCTGAGCCTCAGTTTTCTTATCTACAAAATGAAGGGGTTGGATTCAGTAACCTAAAGTCTTTTCTCATTTTAAAGCTATAATTCTGTCATTATACACTCTTGACCATCTCTCACCCATGGGTCCATACACGTAGCTATGTAGGCATTCATACCAATATTTATAGATAGCCATGCACAGAAAAAAGCAGAGCAAATCACATACAAGAAATCTGTATTTCTTTTTATGGCTGACAGTAAATAGCTCAAGGTGTACTCATAATTAGGATGGAACAAACAGGGCTTTGTCCCAGTGCATTACATTTAGAGAATCTTAACAGTACTTATAGTCCTTCAGGAGCATAGACAATATAGAGCTTATCACTTAATTTTTTAATAGTTAAAAGAGGAAGAAATAAAGTTGCATGCTAGGAATGAACTCTATCCCCTTCCTTCCATCCTGTATTACCAATTGGCCCCTAGATACGACTTTATGTTGGTATCCCAGTGTCTTTTTCTCTCCTCCCCTGGGATTGTCATCTTTTCTCTATGGAAGATGTGCTTTTTGTCTTAAACAAAAAAATTCTAACAAAGTATGTGAGGTAGCTGAGAGAACAGATAAATGGGGCTAACACTTTCTGTAAACAGAGTTGGTAGTTATCTAATGTTATGATTAAAATTCTCCAGAGACCATATCTTAATTTATAATTATTTATTAAATAATAAAAAGTGAGCCAGAGAAAGAAAAGATACCAACCATGTCTGGTTAGCTGTTCTCTTCACTGCCTCCCACCATGAGCCAGCAGCAGCAGCCCTAAGGCAGACTAAAATCCTCCTCTGTATGGGATTCCAAGGAAAGAGATCTACTTCCTTCCACTACTTCAATTTGTGCTCTTTGTGACACCCCTATCACAAGCCTTTTTGATTGGAGGAACTCAACCTCAATCCAGAAAAGAGGCAGGTCTTTCAGATTCCAGAAGTCACCATGTGAAGTTGAGAATGGCTACAAGGCATGCATGTACACTTTTCTTATGCATGGCTCTGCCCATCTTATTTGATTGCTTCACCATTTATAGATTAACAAAGAATTTGTCTCCACATTGCTTCAGCAAGAGACAAGGAACCAGTTTGTAGCTTCAATATTAATATCAAACTTTTTCTTCTTTAAAACCCAAAGCTGCAGACATAATTGAAATAACTGAGCAAAAAAAGAAAATTCCTCTTGCTCTTTCTGTCTGAAGATGATTCTCCCTCTTCCTTCATTAGAGAGGGAAAAGAGTGAAGTAGATAACATGTTCATTAGAACTTGGGTTTAGATCTTGACTCTAACATTTAAAGGTTTTATGAATATGAATTGACCATAAATATTAGACATAGGAGGGTTCTTCTAGATCATCTAAGTATTATTACCTCATTTTACAAATATAAAAAGTTAAATAACTTGTCCATGGTCATACAAGTAGAGGCTCTGATACTAATTCCAGAACTCTTTATATTATACTAAACTTCATTTCAAGTCAATTAAACTCTCTGAGTTTTGATTTCCTCATTTATAAAATGGGGATAATAATATCTGCTGTACTTACTTGACCAAGTTTTTATGATCATCAAATAAAAGAATAAATAGTATTTCAATTTAAAAAATTCAAAGCTTATCTTGGGGTGGGAAAAGAGGTAAAGATTAATATTAACTTTCTCCATTACATGATATGATTTGAGGGATGATGAAATATTTCTCTTCTTGTGGTTTTCTCTTTACCAGCCTTGTTGTCTAAAATTTCATTATTCCTTTTAGTCAAAGGAGCCTGTCCTTTATCTGTCGTACTCCAAATAATGGGCAAGTTTCTTGTCTTTGCTTATTCCCTTACTTCCCCTTCTGAGAGACTCTCCCTTTTCCAATCTTTCCTATCTTTAAAGGTTTACCTACTTCATGAAGTCTGCCTAGGTTACTCCAGAGTTTCATCTTCCTCCTTAAAGTACTTATCATTGCTCTGTGCTCCTCATTTGGCTTTTGATGGGCCATCTGGTATCTTATGGATAGCAGCTACAATGAGTCAACTTTTGTGTTTTTCTTGACTTTTCACTTTTCATCTTATCACTAAGCTTAGAATTCTAGCTCCTTTAGAAAGGTATCTTTTGCTAAGAATCATAGATTTACCATTTTTCTAATTCCAGTATCCAAAAGATTGGAGGAAATATGTGAAAGCACTGCCTAAAGTTAAATTTAGGATATTTACATCAAATGGAAGATTTTTTTGTCAAGTATTCTTGAAATTTGATTTAATTCCTTTTCTTCTATCAATTCTTTTATTTCTAAAATGAGAAAGTTAAACAAAATTATCAGATTCTCAGTTTCCTTCCAGATCCAATTCTTTTGCCATATGGACTACAAATCAAATTCTCATTATCCCAGCATTTGAGTACAAGAGCAGTGATTGGACCAGAGAACATGCAAAGCCAGTTTTGCCACCTAGAGGTAAACCATTTGTTATATGAGTTTCCGGAGATCCAGACTTGTCCAAGAGACTATATAACCAGGCAGCAGGTCTTACAAAATCACCCAAAACTTACAACTTCAAACCTTCAAACTGTGAGAAGACAGCTAGACTTTAGCAACACAGAAAAGATGAGAGGCAGAGAGAGAGGGGGCAAGAGACAGAGACAGAGACAGTCAGAGACAGTGAGACAGAGAGAAGAGAAGAGAGACCCTATATATGTGTGTGTGTGTGTGTTCATTTACAATTCATTTACAAAAATGAGTGTGTGTAAAATGGTCTCTTACATTTAAAAAAATTGGAAACTTATTGCTCATACAAGTACCTGACTAAATATTTATGATTTGTTTTCTAAGGCATTCTTTCTTTCTTAAAAAAAAATTCCATCTTAGAATCAATACTATGTATTGGTTCCAAGGCAGAAAAGTCCCTAAGAGTAGGTAATGGGTGTTAAGTCATTCGCTCAGGGTCACCCAGCTAGGTCAGGCTCTCAGTCCAGAGAAGCCTAGCTCCCTTCTAAAGACAATTATTTCTAAAAGATTCCTATCCCAAATAGGACTTCTGGGTTAGATTAACTATTAATACATCAACCCTGAATCATACATTATCATGGTTTAGGATTTTCACTTTAATTTGCTCTTATCTTGGAAAATACACAAGAGTTTTGAGAAAAATAGAGCTTAGGAAGGACACATTCTGATGAGGAAAGGCAAGTCTCTGGATTTAAAATTAGGATAACTTCAGCATTTTGGTGGGAATTTTAAAGCACTAATATCTGGGGAGATGGAGCAAGGAGGAACTTGCTGAGGGTTGGTCTTGCCTTGATGGATTGAATTTGGTGGATAGATGGGTGGAATTTAGTAAGAAGTGATTAAGTAAAAATGAGTGAATGATCAGTAAATTAACTTAGAACTTGCATTCTTACCATTCCACTTAGGATAATGTTGGGCTATTGCATCTACTTTGTCACATTTTGTTGGGGGTTTTTTCCCCCATGACTTTTACATATTTGAATTTTTGTGAAAATTCAAGGTCTGTCATTTTCTATGTAAACATTTATTTAAAAAAAAAGTATATTCCTTTTGGCTGGTAAAATTTTGGAGTCATTATTGGACTGAACCAACCCGTTCATGTATTTCTACTCATGTCAGCACAAGCCCAAGTGGCTTCTGAGCCTGGGCCTTGGCCATTCTAGAGGGTTACTATGTGTAGATTTAGATGTACAGATTAATGGCTGAATTCTAACATGGTGTTCTGGAACCAGCGTCCCTCCTGACGAGGTGGAAGCCAGGGAGTTGTTGGGTCAGTAGAGCCCCAAGCTGGAGGCACATCTTTCCTGTACAGCATGCCTCTGTTGTTTATAACTTTCTGTAATGTGTGATAACAAAGAACAGTGTATGGTAACAAAGAACACTCTGTTACCATGAGTTATTTTAACCACCATCTCTTCGGCTGCTCAGCCTTTTTTCTCCCTTCCATATCGCAACTCCATTTCTGGCTCCTTATCTTAGTCACTCGTTTCCACCTCCTCTCCAGATGCTCTCCCTTTTTCTCTTCTCTCTTCTTGGCCTACTCCTTCTCCAAATTCTTATTCCTTCTCTATTGCACTGAGCTTTACTTGGGGCTTTTCTGGCATGTTAGTTTAAAGAGTTTGGAACTTTTCTTTTGAAAAAGTTCTCCACATTTTTAAAGCAATCTCAAGGAAAAGAGATGTCACAGATCTTGAGGAGCTTGGGAGAAAACCAAGGGAAGAAAACTCATATTATAAACATTATCATCAACCTTCAAAGTTTTATGGCTTTGTGTGTGGGAAGAAATAAGGATTAGACTGGAGGAAAGAAGCATCATTACTTTCTAGATGCTAAAACAATTATAAAGAGTAGTGGATAGAGAGAGTATGGGACTTGGGAGTCAGAAAAACCCAAGTTCAAATCTGGCTTCAGATCCTCACTAGCTAAATGGCTCTGAGCCAGTCACTCAACTTCTCTGTGTCTCAGGTTCTTCATTTGTTAAATAGGGATTATAATAGCACCTACCCCACAGAATTGTTGTGGGGGCAAAATAAAATAACTTGTGTAAAGCACTTTTAAAATATTAATGCATTATATAAATGATAATATGATGGTGATCATGATGATGGAAATGGAAAGAGAAATCTCCATCAAGAGACCATTTCATACATGAATGAAGAGTGAGATAGGGTAGGAAACAGCAGACTATATATCTAGTTTAATGTTCTATGGTGGAAATATGTTTGGCAATGCAATAGCATATCTTCCCCTGCACTAGAAATTAAAACTAGAAGATATTTTAAAATTATTTTTCTAGTTATTAATTATCAAGTGTTTAAATTTTCTCCTCAATCCCTCCACCCTTGTAAAACAAATACAAACACAAAACCCTTGAAGCAAATAACCAAAGCCATACAAAACTAATTTCCACATTGCCCGTGTCCTAAAATGTCACATACTCTGTAGTATAGGATCAGTTTCCTATCTTGATTTGGAGAATATATTCTAAATAAACTTCTTGATCCTTGGATCTGTGGTATTTTGTGTAGTACAAACTCTAGGGACATAAATTCTACAAAGAGTGAATATGAATGTTGGAAAACCCAAACATCTTGGGAAAAGTCATGTTAGTTGGATAGACCTTCTACTTTAGGGAATATTATAAGATAGTTGTTGCTTGGTCCAGAGTGCTTGTTACCGATGTGATGGTATCATTGGAGTGTAGAGCAAAATATCGAGGAGTACAAGGCTCAAAATCCATTCTCAAACAGACTACTTGAATTTGTACACTCCCCAAACTCTAGTTTACTAGCTTAAATGTGTGTCTTTGAACATAGGTGGGACCAAGAGAGAAATTTTAGATGCCTCATCACCATTTCTATGGTAAACGTAACTCAGATTATATCTCATAGAGATGGTGAATCATTTCCAAGGATATCAGATTATTTTTACTGATGACCAATCAGATGTTTTCATAATATGAAATATATTCCTTAGCTCTAAAGTTCCCTCCTTCTCTCTACCCCCTTTTTCCCCTGACTATAGGCTTTGAAGCAAGAAAAATCACAAGAAATGGCATAGAGTATATGTAAAATATTTCTATAGCTTGTATTAGAAGGACTGCTTAATTTCTTTACACATTGTACTAGGGAAATCCCAGAAAAATATTTTCAAAACATTCAAGGGAAGAAGGGAAATCTCTCTTTTTAGTATCCTGGCTTGAGATGGTGATGTTAATCAGATTTCAAGGTTCATCTTGACCCAATGCCTCGCGGGACACTGATCAAAGTTCTTTGAATCCTTCTGATACAGAGTTATTCATTATACTTCCCAGCACATAATTATGGACTGTCAGAAGACTTAAGTTTTATGTAATAAATGAGAAGCATGCCTGAGGCTTACTGAGGTGTTAGTTTAATATCCTCGAAAGATAGGTTGTTTTTCTTCCCCCTCAAGATCTGAACAGATTGGCATCTATCTGCCCAGCAACATAAACGATAATAAAAAGTTTGAAAACTAGACTTTTTTCTCAGGGGACAGTGGATTAGTTTCTCTTCTTATCTCTCTCCCCATTCTTCTATCACAATCTGACCAGAAAGGGGAAATAGTTTAAATTTTGGCAGGACCATCATCATCAGTGAGGAAATATACATTTCTGTATAACCACACATGGTTATACAAAGTAAGATGTTAGTAAATTGGTGCTGATAACCAATGCCACTTTTAAATTGCAGCTTTCATGATACTTTTACTCCAGGATGCAATTAAATTTCTTGGTTTTGACAAGATGTCAACTATTATATACTCTGAGCACAATCATATTTATAAGACACTGGAATGTATTAGAAATCCATGCAGAAAAAACCCTAAATGTTTTCCTGGCAGCTACCATTCTGATTTCTTCCCTCTCCCCCTTCCCTCATGTTTATTTGTATTTAAGTTATTAGCTGATTAAGCACATGGGGTGGTATTTAAGAAGTATGAATCATTTGTCTTGAGTTGATTGTAATTAACTGGGGTTTCTAGGAATATTTTGGTTTTCCCTCTTGTCTCTCCCATATCCCCTCCTTCTCTAAGTCTGGGTAGCATGAGCTGGAAAACTCAGTTTCAATGATTAGTCATGTTGACAGGAATGGTGGGGATGGTTAGAGGGTTCATAATGGCTTTATGAGAGTCATCTCTAGAGTTGCTTCTTAAATATTCTGTTCCAGAAAAGGCAACAGTGACTCAAAACAAACAAAAATGGTGACAATATTGCTTTTCCCCAATGTTTTTTCCATCACACCATTTCTTACAGAATGGTAATTGTATTTCACTGAAATCATCAGTGATATATCAATATTTTGTAGTGTTGGCCTAAATTTGAACATGTGCTATTTTGTATATATTTTGCAATGGAGTAGAAATGAATTCATTCATGTATTCTATTAATGAATATTTAATACACCCTTATTATGCACAAAACACTGTCTTAGACATCAAAGGAGATACTACTAAATGATCATGTGGTCCTAGGCAAATCAAATCACTGCCTCATTATGAGTCTTGGTTTCCTCATCTGTAAATTGGAGATATAATGGAATTATAATAGTTATGGTAACTGTGACAAGGTATGGGAGTAGAAAGAATTACTAGTCAAGGTATTATAATGACAACTATATTAAGGGTTGTCTCAGGGAAATGCAAACTTTAGAAATGTGAACTCTTAAGATGCTAGACTACAGGAAGCAATCAGCTGAACTCTCCCAAAATTCTCCTCCAAAACAAACTTTAAAATAATATCTGATTTTTAATATTATACCATATTGTCTTAACCTTCCTGAGTCTCTGTTTCTCAATCTGTAATGTGAGAAGTTTGTACTAAGAATTTTAAGATCCCTTTAATGCCTGATAATATGTTCCATTATCTCTATCCAAACTATTAATACTCTAATAAGAAAAATGAATACACCTAGAGTTCACCAACATAGAATTCTGGGGTTTACAAAAATGAAGGGCATTCACCAAAACAAAACCATAGTGGAACAAGGGTTCGGCAAGTCACTTTTATACATTCTCATTCATGTGAATTACTTTACGTTTGGGGTGTTGAGTGTCATAAAGATATCATTGTGCCTAATTCAGTTCTTCCAACAATTGAGAATGCATTACCACGAAACAACCTGGATAAAATTCAAATGAAAGCAGGTTTAGTAGTTTGCAAAACATGTACACAGCCTTAAAAACACAAGTTTCTCTCATTGGGGACTTTCAGTGCCCTCTTGGAACTCTGAGGCAATGAAACACATTTTTTTTTCTTTTTGCAGCTGCAATGAAAGGGAATGCACTCTTGAGCCAGAAATTCTCATGCCCAACTTCAAGCTAGAGAGGATTTTTATAGCCATGTTATAAACTCCTGAAAGAAAGGAGATTTATAATGAACAAAATGCTGACCTGGCCTTAACATCAGGAACCAGCACCACAATTATAATTCTTTCTCTCCTGCTTTTCACAGAATTCAGAAGCAAATTCATATTTCCATTTAGTACTTTTAGCAGTGAGATCAAGGCAAGCCAGGCACAGTAAACAGTCCCGTACTGTTGTTCAGTTGTTCACTTGTGTCTGACTCTTCATGACCCCATGAACGATTCTATCCATGGATTTGTTTTGTTTTGTTTTGTTTTGTTTTGCAAGGATACCAGAGTTATTTGCTATTTTCTTCTCCAGCAGATTAAGTAAACAGAAGTTAAGTGACTTGCCCAGCATCACACAGCTAGTGAGTGCCTGAGGCTGGAATTGAACTCAGATCTTCTTGATTCCAGGACCAGTGCTCTGTCCACTGACTCATTTAGCTACCCACTGAAGTTTGTTCCTCCATTCAATATGGCTCTTGGAGTCAAAAGATCTGGGATTAAATCCTGTCTCTATAACTTATTTGCTTCCTAGCACAGGCTAAGTCTGAGCTTCAATTTCCTTTTCTATGAAGGAGGAAGAAAAAATATATGTATATGTATAAATAAAAATATAGGTGAGGAAACAGGCAAATAAAGGTTGATAAACTTATCTAAGATCAATATCTAAGATAATTAAGTGTCTAAACCTGCATTTGTGTTAGGTTCTGACTCAAAGCCAATTACTCTATCCCCTAAACCACTTATTTGCTGTATATATATGTATGCATGTACACACATGTACACATATGTTATGTGTGTATGCAGAGCACTAGCTAGGAGGTAGGTAGTATTGCAGATCTTAGATAAGTAAGTTCCACATTTCATGGAATTTATAGTCTTATAATGGGTTAAAATACCAATACAGAGAGCCATGCTAGAAAATGGTACTCTAGTATTTTTACATTTTAATAATAATTATAATAATTTTAATCATTATTTGAGGTTTGCAAAATGCTTCACAAATATGATTTTCATTTTATCATCACAATAACTGTGGAAGGGAGGTACTATTATTATCACCATTTTTTGGTGATAAGGAAACTGAGGCAGAAAGTGATTAATTGATTTGTACAGGTTACACAGCTATTAAATAAGTATCTGTGACAGAATTTGTACACAAGTCTTCCTTACTCTGGGTCCAGAAATCTGTCCATTGCTCTTTGTAGCTGCTTTTATAATAATATTCTTAATACCTCTTTCATAACATTGCTGTTGGGAAAGCTCTATACCAGTCATTATATTCGTCAGTACACTGAGACTTTAAAACGTTCTATAATTGTGAGCTCTCATCATAGTTCACATGAAGAGAAATGTGAAGGAAAGAGTCCAGGACCACAAAGATCCCTTTTAGAATTTACTTGGTAAGTGACCATCAAGTCTTTGCCTCAAGACATCTAGTGAAGGGAAGCGATTTACCAAATAGCCTATTGCATTTTTGCAGTTTTAATTACTGGGAAAAACATCAAACTAACATCTAGCTTTCAGTAGGTTTCATTGGTCCTTCTCCCGACCTTTGGAACAGTATTAAATAAACCCAATTTCTATTACATATGACAGTACTGATATTTGAAAACTCCTACCATATTCCTAACCACGTTACTTTGGATTTCTTCCTCTAGATGAAATCTCTCCTTGCTCCCTTTTCTCATAGCCTGCTTCTCAGTTACATCAGTCTAGGTATGTTATAGCTTGTCAATATCCTAGTTAAATTGTTGTACTTTAGACTCAATAAAATTTCCCATATGTAGTCTGATCACTGACCACAGTACAGTGGGGACTCTTTATTTCTTAATCTAGACAGCATTTCTTTTAATGCAACCTAAGATTGAATTAGCTTTTATAACAACCACATTACTCTGTTATATTCATATCGAGCTTGTAGTCAACTAATACTCTTGGGTCTTTTTCATGTGAACTGCTATTAATCCCTATTCTGTATTTGTACAGTTGACATTTTAAACTGAAATCTAGGATGTTACAGTATATTTTCCCTATTAAATGTCATCCTACTAGTTTTGGTCTGTAATTTCAAACTACCAAGATCTTTTCTGAATTTTGTTTCTGCTATTCAAATTATTGCCTGTTCTGACTAAGTTTATGTAGTCTAAGAATTTGATAAATATGTGTTATTTCTTATTTTTAATTTATTTTTGATTGATTGCTTTTTAAAAGTTTTGATCAGGATACAGTAGTATATGCGGCTATGTAGAATGCCACTCAAGATCATTCTCTAGTTTGATATATTATTAATCATTCTTCACGTCCTGTTATTCAACCAACTGTGAAATACACTTAACTATATTCTGTCATCTCACCTTCATTTTTCATTTTGTTTGCAAAGATATCTATCAGAAGACATTTTCTTCATCCGTTACTAAAAATCAATATGGCCTTTGTTTTTAGCATTTACCTCATCTGCTAATATAGGAATCTGTCCAAAATGAGGTTAATTTGATTTCTTCAGTCTTAGCTGATCTAGTATTGGCCCTTTGTGATCGCTATTTTGTTTTATTCCATTTTACTATCTTTTATTATTTATTTATTTTTTAAAACCCTTCTGTCTTGGAGTCAATATTGTGTATTGACTACAAGGCAGAAGAGTGGTAAGGGCTAGGCAATGGGGGTCAAGTGACTTGCCCAGGGTCACACAGCTGGGAAGCGTCTGAGGTCAGATTTGAACCCAGGACCTCCCATCTCTAGGCCTGACTCTCAATCCATTGAGTCACCCAGCTGCCCCCATTTTGCTATCTTTTAAATATTTTATTTTCCCAATTACATGTAATAGCAATTACATATATATATATGCATATATATAGATATATTTGCTGAAATTATAAGATCCAAATTGTGTCTCCCTTCCTCACATCTTTTTTACTGTGGACAGTGTTCTCCTGATTCTCCATATTTCTTTATCAGTTCATGTAGGTCTTTCCAGTTTTTTCTGAAATCTGAAATTCTGTTCATCATTTCTTACAGCACAATAGTATTCCAATACCATTATATACCACAATTGGTTCAGCCATTCCCAGTTGATGGACATCCCTGCAATTTCCAATTCTTTGCCACCTTAAAAATAAGTACTATAAATGTTTTTGTATGAGTATGTCCTTCCCACTCTTCTTAAAAATTTATTTGGATATAGATCTAGTAGTAGTATTACAGGAACAAAAGGTATACACAGTTTTATGCCATTTCATTTTGTAACTGATTATAGCAACCTGTTAAATTTTTTTATTCTAGCTCTTTGCTAGGGATTACCATGAAGTTAATTGGGGGTGAAGTTCCTAGAATGACTTTTCCATTTGTTTGAAGGGATGAGTTTTTTTAATATCTCAATCTATTCTTCATTATTCCTGAGAAATTATCAATAATGACTTAGCAGTTGCATTTATAAATTCATTTCATAATCTGGGGGATGATTCATCTAGGTCCATGGATTTAAATTCATTTAAAATATCTGGGCACTCTTTTATTATCCCTTTGCTTTTATTCAGTTCTAATAATCTTAATGACTTTGGTCTCCTTCCTGTTCTTCACATAAAACATTCCATCTTCTGATTCTGGCTGTCACCAACATGTGGGACTCTTTTCCTCATTTCTACCTACTTCCATGTTCCTTTAAGTCTTAGCTAATATCTTTTTTACCTTCTATAAGAAGCCATTCTCAATTGCTTTTAATCTTAGTGCCTTCCCTCTGAAATTTTCCTGTTTGTACTGAACTGTTTGTAGGTTGTCTCCATGATTAAACTGTGAGCTCTTTGAGAGCAGGGATTGTCTTTTACCTTTCTTCAACTTTAACTTTCTTTGACTTACTAGTAATATGTTTTATTTCCTTCTACTGTTTTTTCCAGTATGAGTATCATTTTCTTTGATAGAGAGGGCAGAAGTAAAATTGTCAAGTTGTCCTACACAAATTTGTTTTAGCACCATGTTATTTGCCACAAACACTGGACCAATTCTTTCTTTACTTGTCTTGATCTGGAACTCTATTTTTTGTTGCCAAAATATCTCTCAAATTAGCTTTTTGTGGCTTTTATTTAGCCTTCCAGAGTCTACAGGTTCCTGTTATTCCCTAGTATTTTGTTGGTTGTTTACTTGTCTTTTCAGCTTTATGTATATTCTGGTGAAATCTTAAGTGCTTTAGAGAATTCTCTACATGGCCACATTGATTTATAAAGCTATTCCATTTCCCCCTTATGGTTCTCCATTAGATTATGTCAGAGGTGGAATAAGGAATGGGAAAAACAGAGTTAAATGATCACAAGACATTATTCCGAGTAGAGTAAGATTATTGGTGAGAGGATAGTGGGACCTGAGAGTCAAAGATGCTTAAAGACAATCTTAGAGTCCAGGGTCAGAAATCAGGGTTTGTTCTATCCAGGGACAGTGCTTCACTTCAGAGATTTCAAGTAGAGGTGAGTATTCAATTTGACTCCATGCTCAAATATGAGAAATTACTCATTTACTGTACTGTACTGTCTTGCTTATGGTACAATTAATTTTATTACCCCTTTGTTTTGTTATTTGGGGTAATTTAATTCATCTTGCTGAATTATTTTCCATATCTAAAAGTAATGCTTGATTACAGAATTGTGAGGATTCATATATTCAAATTCAAATATTCAAATATATCATTACTTTATATATGGCACAGTGGATAGAGAGCTGGGTCTGGAGTCAGAGAGACTCCTCTCCTCAATGCTTACTAGTTATGTAACCTTGGACAAGTCCCTTAACTCTCTCATTTCCTTATCTGCTAAATAAGCTAGAGAAGGAATGGCAAACTTCTTTAATATCTTTGCCAAGAGAACCCCAAATGAGGTCATGAATAGTCAGACCTGACTTGAAAGGTCTGAACAATATAAGAGTCCATTATTTTTAATAA
Organism: Monodelphis domestica; assembly: GCF_027887165.1. Lineage (NCBI taxonomy): Eukaryota > Metazoa > Chordata > Mammalia > Didelphimorphia > Didelphidae > Monodelphis > Monodelphis domestica. The sequence goes on from NC_077233.1 coordinate 129,021,038, forward strand.
CAACGATAATAATTCAGTATCTGGTTTTATTTCTGAGTCTGGAACCTAATAGTTGAGTGCATGGCAATTGTGCATAGTTATTTTTCTTCTCTAAATATAGCTATGAGGAGTGTTTTGGATGATACCAAAGGGGCAATTAGATATTTGTTTCATGATCGTTAGGATAACCTGAGTTTTTCATATTTCTTTATGCGACACTAGGGAAGAGCAATTATCGCCTATGCCAAAATACTGCCTAGTGGTTGGATATGGCAGAAATGCATACCACAGAGAGTTTCCTGCTCCAAAATTATTGCACATTTGGGAATATTCCCATTCTAGTAGAAGCCAAAAGGACTGGAGTGTAATTGAGCTGTTGATATCCTATTGTTCTGTACAAATGTTGTATGAGACAAGAGACAATAGCCCAGAAATGAGGGCAAGGAGATGTGACTCTCTGTGGTAGTAGTTGTAGGAAGAGATGATTCTGGGTGGGAGACTGAAAGTCCCAGATTGGGGTGGGGGGGCATGACATGCAAAGTTATAAAAGCACTTGAGTATTTTAAAAAGCAAGAGGAAGGGGACCTAAGTTTATTAATCTCCTTCTATGTTTCAGGCAGTGTGCTAATCCCTTTAAAATGTTTCAATCGATCCTTACAACCCCCCTTGGAAGTAGGTGCTATTATTATTCTCATTTTACCATTGAGGAAACTGAGGCAAACAAGTTGAATGACTTTCACAGGGCCATTCAGCTAGTAAGTGTCTGGGGCTGTATTTGAGCTTAGGACTTTCCGACTCAAAATGTGGTCATGAAGAGTTGGACACTATTGAATAACAACTCTAAAAATCCTCCAATTTCTTATTATCATTGAAAGCATATTTTATACTATTTTTGGACTTGTGTTGGACATTTGTAAATCTGCCGAGTTCTTATAAATTCCTACCATAGTTTAGAATATAACTCCATAAGTAAAATGTCCAAATAAGATACCATGCCTTTTGCTGGCCACTTTTTGAGTAGCAAAATTGAATTCAAAGGTTATCTACTAACAAACTCTTCAAAGTATAGATAACAAAACTAATAATCATAATAGCTAGCATTTATGTAGCAGGTTAAAGGTTTGCAAAGACCTTTATAAATATCAAATCATTTGATCCTTACAATAATCCTGAGAGGTAATGCTATAAACACTAATTAATGATATTAACAATATCCCCATTTTATAGATGAGGAACCTAAGGCAGGCATTGGTTGTTACTTTGATTAATTCATAAAGCTAACAAGGGTCTAAAAAAGGTCAGTTAATACTCCAGTACTCTATCTATTGTTTAGCTGCCTCTAAGCAAATAGGTGGCCAGCCTCAGATTAGTTGCCTTGTCTTGAGTTCTTTACATCATTTTATGATTTTTGCCAAAGCACAAATATAAAGTTTTTCAATGTATCCTCTTACTTTATAATTTTTCAAAACTATAAATATAAATGTAATTGTGTCCAAGTTATAACAAATCAAGATGGTAACATGTGGTTACTAGATTTTTTCCTTAAATTATGGACCAATATTTAAAAATAAAAACAATATCTCTTTGATTTTTCACTTTTGACATTAAATGCATTTAAATATCAGAGCCAAAGCATTTGCTTCTAATTAACTGCTTTAAAAATTAATTAGCATTTTTGCTTTGATTGAGAAAAATGGTAGATTTTGGTAAAAATGTTTTAGTAAAAATAGCTCTGCTATTATGACCGGTCATCTCATAGATAGCATCTCTAATCCCTGATCCCCTTAAGGTGTACCATTGCCTGAAAAAAGAAAAAAAAATCTAAAAGAAGAAACAAGAAAAGTACAGCTGTAATTGGGAAGCAGCTTACTTCATATTCAGAAATCTCTATCATAGGCAGGATGCAATAATAAGATGTTCCCACTTAATCTGCTTTTTTTTCTTTGATAGGAAAAGGAATCAGGGAAAATAAAATGATGTTTTATTTACAGTCAAATGTTGGCTATTACAATGGTATATTATATAACCATATATAAGTTATATATTATAAATATATAAGTATACATATAAGTGTGTATAAGTTATGTATTACATAATATGTAACTATTTTAAATTCCATTAGATTCATGAGTGAGGTGATAATCTTGCTGATCAGATGAAAACTGTCTTTAGATGTGGACCCCATATTTTTAAGAATTATATTTATCAACTGGTTTATACCTAAAGGATGGTGTATGGCTAGAAACCATGCCATACAGGTATTGATTATTAGAACTGAGGATACTTAGCTTGGAAAAGAGGAAACTGAGTCACAGTATGATAGCTGTCTTCACATAATAGAAAAGCTGCCATGAAGAAGAGAAATGTAACTTTTTCCACTTGTCTCCAGAAGGCAGGGAGTAAAAGGTGAAATAAGCAGATTTAAACTAATTATCAAAAAACAAAACAAAGCTTTGGGATAACTAAAGTAGTAAAACAGTAGAATAGAATTCTTTAATAGCTACTGAGTTACTCATTACTTCAAGTCTTCAGTCAGAGCTTGAGTGCTGGAAATTGGGAGAAATGATTCCTATTCAGATGCAGGATATATTTGATGACTTCTGAGGGCCTTTCAAACTCTGCGGGTCTATAAGTCTATGTAACTATAAATTCATTAACTATTTCCCTTTTCCTTTCCTTCCTGCCTTTCCTTGCCTTACCTTTCTACTCTTAAACAATGGTTATCCATAGGTCATTGACTAAGTAAAGTCAATGATTCTTATCTTCAATAGGGGTATAGGTGTCTTGGAATAGTGGCTCTCCAGGTTGCCCATAGTTGAGAATATTTAGGATGCTTCCCTAAGGCTTTTCTAGTTAGTACCATGTAAAAGTTGTCCCTTTCCCCCAAAGCCAATATTTACAATAATTCTGAGCAGTTTAGGCTTTTGCTGATACTATCACCATCTTGGTTCCCTTTACAATAATTCTTAAGAGCATCATGGATGCATCTCACCAGGGCTAAGCTGACTTAGCAGTTTTATTTAATGAACATTTATTAAGTGTCTACTGGGTGAAGAATTCTGTGCAATATATCAGAGAATAGCTAGCTCCTGCTCTTATGGAACTTATCTAATAAGGGGAAAAGATGTGCATAAATGACTATATTATAAGTTAGAATAGAAAAAAGTGCACAGAAATATAAGGAGCAAGGAATAATATATAGTTATCTAATCTATTGTCCTTGAAGAAAGAGGAAGTTTTCTATAGGCAGTGCCTAGGAAACATTGTATTTCAGATTTAGAGAATAGTATGTATAAATTCACAAAAATAAGAGCATATTTAGCATAGGAAGCAGAGTGGGGGTGAAAGAGAGAGAGGACAGATGAAAGGAAGGCTATGGATAATTAGTGGAATAAGGCTAGAGGGGATGGTTATCCTGTATATACATAATTTGCACATAGTTGTTTGTGTGCCTATCGCCAGTATTCTAAGACCAGATCTCCACCTAAAAGCATGTAATTCATAATATCACAGTATATAGCTTTATTTTAAAGAAGAAAACAAAATAAATTCTTGAATGATAACCATTAGTTACATGGATATAAGTCATTTATAGTCCTGAACACAACTCCTCCAGTTTTGTTTTTTATAATTTTTATCCACAAGTTTATCCACACGATTTTATCTACAAGTCCTGCCATGACTGGATGCTCCAAGCCCCTCAAAATGGGGAGATCATTTCTCTCTGCCTCTGATTTGCTTTCTTCTTAGTCAGCAATATGACCATGTGGGCTGTCAACTTCAACATCTGAGCAAGGACAATTCTCTACAGTCTTCTTATATTTGAATATCATTTCCCTGGTGCAAGATAAAGACAAAAGCTCCAGAGTCCTCCCTTTCTTTCTTGGCTGTCTTCACACACAGAGAGAAAGAGAAAAAGTAACCAAGTAAAAGTGCTTTACAAATATTATCTCACTTGATTCTCATAAATCTGTGAGGTAGGGGCTACCATGATCTCTACTAATCCCTATTAGAGTCAAAGTCTTAAAAAACTGCCTTCAAAAGCCTTTTCCTCTGCCTCCTGTTATACAAGGCATGGCATCTTTGTCATCAGCTTTTCTGCCATCAACTTTTCTTTAAAAAAAATAAAACAAAACCTTTTTCTTTTGAAAAAAACTTTTTTTTTTTCAACAACCTGTCAGGGGACTGGGATCAGGGATGTAGTCGGATCAGGGACAGGGAGTAGTCAGAGGGTATGAACACACACGTTCAAGTTTCAATGTGATTTCCTAAAGGCAGGTAGAGAATATCATGCATCATATGTGTAGGGTGGGGAGGGATTGGGAAGGCAGGAAGATTGGGATATATGATTTTCAGTTCAGATTAAAATACTTTTATTTTGCTGTCAATAATCAAAAATGTCAGCGATGACAATGTCATAACTACATGAATCAAGCTTGTAAGTATTATATAATTTGTCATAGTCACAAAAATTGAAAAATCATAGGCTGAATGCTGCAAATGATCACTCATGAAATGTAAGAATTCTACTCCATGTAATGTACTTTTGTAACTATCTTTGTTCCTTCAAGAATTGCTCTGATGTTTTACTTTGGATGAGAACTGGCCATTGGTGCTCTAGGATATAAGTTACACAAACATGTCTCACCTTCCACAAATTTTTCATTTACTCGTTGTCAGTGTTTTATCAAGGTGCATGATCTTAATTAATATTTGTTTACCTTTTATAAAAAATAATGGGCCTGACTTTGAAAATGTTATATTCTTCTCTGGGACACCATAAGCTTATCATGCCCTTTTTGTCATCAAATATGTAAGCTTCAGTGCCCTTTTAATATAGAAGAGAATTCAGCATAATCTATTGGAATGTCTTGGAAAAGGATTCTGAAAACCTGAAATAGATTCCCAGTTTTCCCGTAGAGTAGCTGCATGGCTTTGGGAATGCCATTTTTTATCTCAGTAAATCTTAATTTTCTCCCCTGGCAAATGAAAAAAATAGAATCACTAGGTCCAAAATGGGACCTGTAGCTGCTGAACTTAGGGCATATGATTTGCCCAAGAATTTTATTTATAAAAAAAGTTTTTACCTTTTTTAGCTAGGTCCATACACCAGTTGAATTTAACTAGAATCTCTGACTCACTGGGAAAATTCCGGGGAGTATTTGGACCTATCTAGTTTTGTAAAAGTATATCCTCCTTCAATGAAATTGCTGGAATAAAAGCCAAGAGTTATCACCACCAGGATGGCCAATTTGGAATCAGAATTGTAATGTGCCATAGTGGGATTTATCCCACAGATATAGTTATACTCTGAGATCCCAAGGACATTGTAAAGAACATTTTTCTTTAGGTACAGGCTTCACTAGATGGTCATAGAAGTCTCTTCCAACTGAGATGCTATGAATAGTTTAATTTAGTTAAATAATTCTTCTATGTGACTACATAGAATTTGATTAACAGTATTAGGATTATAGTTATACTCTTTTAGAATAAATTGATTAAAAATTTTTGGAGTGCTTTTATATCATTGCTAAAATTGTTATAATTTTGAATAGATAATAGGTTAAAGACGGTATCCCAAAAGTTTTAGTACAATTTTACCTACACTAAGACTTTTTGGGGCATCCAGGTAGCACAATGGGTAGAGTGCTGAGCCTGGAGGCAGGAAAATATGTTTCTGAGTTCAAATCCAGCCTCGGACAATTTTTCCTCATTTCAAACATGCCCATGTATACCCCAACCTAAAAAACAAACCAACCAACCTCACTTGAAGCTTCCATCTTATATTTCTTCTGCCCTTTAGAGCTAAATTCTTCAAATAGGCTATGCTCTATTATAGGTGCTGCTGTTTTATCTCCTCTTGCTCTCTCTTAAACTCCTTTTAATCCAGCTTTTAGGCTGATCATTCCACTAAAACTGGTTTCTCCAAAGTTATCAGTCTCTATGCGTCACTTAATCTCATTTGCCTCAGTTTCTTCATCCATAAAATAAAGTGAAAAAGGAAATAGTTAACCATTCCAGTGTCTCTGCCAAGCAAACCCCATATGGGGTCATGAAGATTTGGACATAACTTAAAAAACCAACAACAACAACAAAAAAAACAACAAAAGACTGTTGGAACACCCTTTATTTCAACTTTTTTTTTTAATCAAATAATATGGGCTACACACATGGATATCTGCTAGTGTAGCCCACTATCAAAAGATTTCTGATTAAACTGGATGATCTCTAAAGTTCTTTATAACTCCAAATATTTATAAATAAGTAGCTTATTGTCAAAACAGAGATATTACTGCCCTGGGTTGCCTCCACTGTATTTTTGCCCTGTGTCATGGATGTCAAACAATAATTCTGGAGTATCCTCAAAGCATCATCCCTTTTTGCCATCAGATATAACCCCAAGGTTACTCCCAGGGTGATTTTTCTCTTGACTAACTTCCCAAATCAGCAAAGGTATAATATCTGGACAACAAGAGTACCCCCCCCCCAAGCAAGTATGTGTTTAGTTTTTTCTTTTAAAATGAAATGTGCTTTTCTAGAAATAATCCCAATTCTCACATAAAAGAGCTTTGGCAAAAAAAAAAAATGTAACAGCTGTAAAAGGCCCTTGTCTAAATTTAGTGGTTTAATTTCTCCTTAAGTATTCAATGTAGATTAAAAAAATAAGTTTTCATTCCAGAGTACTTCTTGCTTCAACCTGGATCTAAGAATGAAATTGAAAAATGATGTTTTTTTTTAAATAAGCTGCAAAAAATGCCTGGTAGCTGGCAGCAAAATTGAAAAAAGATCTTAATTGCAAAACAAATAACCAGGCTGATCTAGATGGTTTATGTTGACTCAGAGATGGAGCCCTTAGTGAGTCTTTTCATGGAAAAAATTGAACCTATTGCATAGTATTTAAGGGTAAATGGGGTATTTCTCATGCTACCTTCTCATGCTACAACGGAAAAGTTCAGAGGCTTGGTGTCTCAGAGGGTTGGAAGATCCTGACACTAAAGAATATCAGCCCTCAAGCAGCCTCTGCAAGCTTTAGCTAATAAGAGTAATGACAGGCATTTATTAAATAGTCTAAAATTTACAATGTGCTTTGCATACCTTATATGTCCAAGGCAGGCAGGTGGCACAGTATATATACATCTGGAGTCAGGATGATTTGCTTTCAAATTGGCCTCAGAAGCTTATGATTACCTGTGTGACCCTAGGCAAGTTATTTAATTTCTAGAAAAGTTTCCTTTTCCGGAAAATGGAAATAATAATAGCACCTCCCTGCAAAGGTTATTGTGAGGATGGAATGATATAATTGTAAAGTTCTTATAGCAGTGCCTGGCATAATAATAGATTTTCATAGAAATGTTAGTTGTTATTATTATTATTATTGCAATTGAGTTTTATCATAGCTTTTTGAAGTACTATAAGAATAAGGAAACTGAGGCACAGAGAATTAAAATTATTTGAACATGATATTTGTATATACAACTGATAAATAAATTTAAGAGATAGGGTTGGGATCTTAGTCCTCCTGAACCCATTTTCCATATTCTCTTCCTTTTGCCACATTATTTCCAAGTAGTCTTATGTTAGAACTAGCTTTGATTTATAAATGCTACAAATTAGAGCTTGAATCATTATTTTGTTGATTGTCTAGACTAAAGAAAATGATGGAGAAAATGCAAAAAATGCAAATTAAATATAAATGTTTATCTTGGCTTTGTATATGTATATTTGGGGGAGGTGGGAAAAAGAAGGATAAGAGGAGAGTTTTTAAGACATTTACTAGCACATCCCTCTCTCCGAAACTGAAGGGATACCAAGAGATCTACCTCAAAGTCCCATTATTTTGACTTCAAAGTAACTCACTCCCTTTTCAGGCTCTGTATATTCAATAAAGCCTTCATTTAAAAGAACCACCAATCCGCTATTTAGATACTATCCTTCCATTAGCCAAACCTCTAAACATGCTTTCCATCTTAGACTATTCACTTTTCCTCTGGGACCCTTAGATTCCTTAGAAGAGAGAGAGAGAGAGAGAGAGAGAGAGAGAGAGAGAGAGAGAGAGAGAGAGACAGAGAGAGACAGAGACAGAGACAGAGACAGAGACACAGACACAGACACAGAGAGAGAGAGAGAGAGAGAGAGAGAGAGAGAGAGAGAGAGAGAGAGAGAGAGAGAGAGAGACAGAGACAGAGAGAGACAGAGAGAGACAGAGAGAGGAATTAGACTAGAGTAGTTTCCAGCTCTAAAATTCTATGCCTAGCTTGCTTGGGGTTATTACCTCCTTTAGAAAAGTAGAAATGTCAATAGAAATCAAGAGAGAGTCAGAGATAGGGAAGATGATCTCTCCCAAGTATCTACTTTTTTCTCTCTGTGGGTGGAAATACTACCCAATGCATCCCTGTACCAATAGGGTGTCCTGTCTAGTCCTGAGATCTGTTTATTTTTCTTTTAATAAAGGATAAAAAACCCTAGCTTAAATTTTTACTTGTGGGAGTCAGGGTTTGGGGGAGTTGACATTTCGAGCTATGTCTCAGATCTAATCCTTCATTTTGATTATTTAAAAAAATTAGATCCTGTGATCCTGGTTTTCTTGTATTCTTCCTAATTTTAGATAACTACTGTGCATTTTTTTTCTTCTGATGTCTGAAAGACAGGGGGTTTTATAATTGAATTATTTTTACTAATATAAACTAAATCTATCTTAGCACCAAATCTTGGTATATTGAATAAGTCTTTTCACCCATAATATTCTGGACTGGATATATCCAATTAATTGGCAGCAGATTGATTTCTGGGTTTAGGTTTCCTTTTTTTTAACCTTATTTTTTTATGGCCTTGAGAAAAATTATAAGGTTAGTATGTAGAGAATTATCTTTGCAAGACAATTCCCTAATTGGTAAAGCATGGCATTTGTGTTACCTAATGTGTTAATTTGAAGAGTTGGGAATTTCTATTAAAGGAACACATATAATGTGTCATTTTGAAGAAGGCCAAAAACTTTTTCACTTGGGAAGATTTATAATTATTTATCTAAAAGAATTTCAAAACCACTGAAATAAGATACTACCAGAGACATGGAGGTAAAATGAGGAAAACAATAATTAAAAATGCCTTCTTTTTCACTCTCAGGTCATCTATATCCCAGGCAGTTAGGTAGCACAATGGAGAGAATCAGATTTTGAATCAGGAAAACTCATTTTTGTGAGTTCAAATTCAGCTTCAGACACTCCTATTTGCCTCAATTTTCCTGTCTGTAAAATGAGCTGAAGAAGAAAATTGTAAAGCACTCTAATATCTTTGCCAAGAAAATCTCAAATGGGGTAATGAAGAGTCACAAATAAATGAAAAATGACTGAAAAACAATATCTATATCCCAGGGCTTCTTTGCCTTTGTCATTGGCTGCCACAGTATTAGTTTATAAATAACACCATCATGAGTCAGAAAAAAAGCTGGAAAAGGGCCCTCAAAAATGTTACACTCCTGTCTTTGTGTGATCCAACAGGCCAGATTTTCTTTTAACTACAGTATATAGTTATTTGTAGGTATGTGCTTAGCCTCAGTGTCTAGCATATAAGTACTTAATAAGTATCGATTGATTGATTTTTCTGGGAGCAAGGCTTGACCCAGGCTTAATAAAGAAAGGATCCATAGTGATCTTAGTGATTATTTGTCAACCCTTTCCTTGGAGATCACAGGTCATTTTCTAGTTTTTGTTTGTACATTTAGACATTCCCTTTACCAAAAAAGACACCTCATGCCTTAGTTCCTATGCTGCATCCAACTTCAATTTAGGACACATTTCCAAGTCTCCTCCTGTGTGCAAAGCAATGTGGATAAGCACCAGTGGAGGCAGAGGAAAATAGAACAGCCCCTGCCCTGGCAAAATATGCATTCGAATTGAGAGGAGATAGCACATGCATAGGGAATTCTAGAGCACATAAAAGATTTCCAGGGGGAGGGATCCTAGCAAAAGGGGAAAGGGAAGAAGATAAAGAAGTACTCCTTGATATTGTGTGGGCTGATTTGTTGTGGTCATGCCCTTCAATCCAAAAGCCAAATTCAAATGAAGAAGATTTCACATGCTGCACTCATTATAAATGCCTGTGATGTTGTTTAAAGTAACATAACTGACAATTATTTCAGTGCTTCAGGGGATTTGTGAGCTTAGAATGTGGCATTTCCCCTACATTGTGTATCACCACTCACTTGTACTTACTTATATGGTATTAGTTTAACTCTGAGCCATTTGAATCACTGGAGCTTGGTTAGACGTGGAAGCCAAAGGTCATTCCCTCCATCCAGTTCATCACTAGTTGTTTTGACTTTTTGTCTTCTACTGGACTTCTATGACTCTGGAAGAGAGAATGAGTCCAGTGACTTTGTCTAGTTCTGCTTCATTTAAATCTAATTCATTAATAAGTGAAAAGACATCATCAGGGATACCATTTTGGTCCCCTACTAGTACCAAGGACAACAACCAGCCAACCCTATCCAGAATAGCAAAGATTCAGTGTTGTTATGGTGGTCCTGTTGAGTCATGCACTAAAGGATTCCGTCCTAATTGTTATTTTTATCAAATAATTCATCTGAAGAATTGGAAGTCAAATTTTTGAGATTGGCAGATAACAAAAAACTAGAAGGGAGAAAAAAATAAGATGGACAATAGAATCAAATTTCAAAGGATCTTCACAGACTAGAATGATTAACTCAAACTATTGGACTTGCTAGGTAAAAGATGTCATATGATCTTAGATTCAGGACTGATTTTGCTGTAAGAATGTTAAAAAAAGGGGGGGTGGGGGAGGGTCGGATATAAGTGATCAGTGCCTGGCATCAGAATAGACAGGATTGAAGAAAAATCCAGAACTTTTCCTCTGATCTAAAACCCACATTGTCAAAGTAGTGATGAACAAGAAAATAATTAGGGAACATCAGCACAATTCTAAATGGATTACCAGAGTTTTAAAGGGACAGAATGGTTTGATGAAAACAACTCTAGATTTAGGAGTCAGGAATCTTGCTTCCAGTTCAACTCTGTTGAAATCTCTTTTTGCCTTACAAAAATGGAGATTCTAACACTTACATTATTTCCCTCATAGGATTCTGGTAAGGATAGTGCTTTGTGAAGTGTAAAGGAACCAAAAAATGCAGATATTAGTAGTAGAGATTAAAATAAATGTTAATTTCCCAAATGGAAATAGTTAAATAAGACCTAGGAGAATGTATTATTTTAATAATATTTTACATTTACTCATTTACTCATATATGAGAATTTATGTCCTTGTGTACTATCATGTTTGGTTTTTTTTTTTTTTTTCACAAAGATACTAGAGTGATTTGCCATTTCTTCCTCCAGTGGATTTAGGCAAATAGAGGTTGAGCAACTTGCCATGAATCATGATATTAAGTGTTTGAGGATGGATTTGAACTCAGGTCTTCTGACCTTAGGCCCACCTTTCTAACCATTGAGACAATTAGCTGCTTCTTTATATTTATTTAACATCATCCAATAATGTATTACATAGAACTCTACAGACTTTAACTTTTATATACTCGTTGCTCAGAGTGGTTAGGGATAAAGTGGCTCCATTTAATTTATTATCAGGAAAATCATGGTAACAAGAGGAAATGTGACCTACCACATGGAAACATATATTAGAACCAGGATTTCTTTTTGCTGTTCAGGTTCTATAACGAGAATGGGGCAATGGGCCTTAGTCCCAGGGCACCAAATTTAGTGGTCTATTAGTAGCATAGAAACAACCTCTTAGAATATAACAAGATGAATTAATTGAAATTGGAAACAACTAGACAACCTCCAATATGAGCTTCTCCATAACTTATCATTAATTTTCAATATTTTTTTACCTTGGACTGACATATTTGAAGTGTTGGTAGAAGTTGGGAAGCTAGGTGGGACAGTGGATAGAGCTCCAAATTGGCTTAGCAAGAAATCAGTCATGAAGAACTGGATTTTAGGTGAAAAGTCTGGGCTGGATATGTGCTTTGGGGAATAACTAGAATAGAAATGATCATTGATATTATAATATTGAATGAGATCACTAGTGAAGAGAATACTCAAAAATGGACCCAAGACAAAGCTTTGGAGAACACCCATACATAGGGAATAGGAGATGCTCCAGGAGAAGCCAGCAAAATATATTCATCTTGTTCCAGCCATTATTTAATTTATTTTTTGTAAGATGTGGATGGATATCCTTTCTTTTTATATCAACTTAATTTCTGAATACATTCTTCCTCCTACTTCTGCCACAAGCTATTCCTTTTGACAAAGAATAAAAATGAAAGAAGGGGAAAAACATTTTAGTAAAACTCTCCAAGTATTTGAATAGAGTCAAATAGTATATATGTTGTTCCAGGCCAATAGTCCTCCATTTCTGAAAATTAAAAAAAAAAAAAGAAAATAAGATCTCTTCCCATCCCCCATTTAAAAAATGGGACCAAACATGGTCATCATAATTGTATAGCATTCAATTTCTTTTATCTTAATTCTTTCTGCTTACATTTCTATGGTCATCATCTGTATATTATTTCTTGGTTTTGTTTGTATAATTTTGTATCGGTTCATATAGAACTTCCAATTTGAAATAGGAGCATAATATAATTAGGCTTGGGTCTTAGAAAAATTATTTTGATAGCTTTTTATTTTGTAGATCAAATGGGAGAAGAGAGTTAGTATGAAGGCAAATTAAAAGGATATTAAAATAGGATAGGTGAGAGGTGATGACCTGAACTCAGGAAAAATTTTTGGAGGCAAAATTAATAGAACTTGGAAACTATGAATTGTTCATATTCACAATTTCTTATTGTGTAACATTATGTTATATTCATCTACTTAATTTGTTTAGCCATTTTCCAATTGATAAACATCACCTTTTCTGGTTGTGCTTTGCCATCATGAAAAGTGATGCTATGGATGTCTGGTTGTTGATTTGAGCCTCTTATTTCTGTCTTTCACCTCTTTGGGATATATACCTAGCAGTGTGATGAGTTTACCAAGCACATGGACATTTTTCCAGAAACTTTCCAGAATGGTTAGAGTAACTCACTTGTCAACAAACAGTGTATTAGTATACTTATATTTCTGCAGTTAGACAAACTTTGATTATTTCCAATCTTTTGTCATCTTTATTTATTTATTTATTTATTGATATTGTGGGATTTATTTTTATTTCTATTTTTTAATTGATGATTTGTGTCAATTGATTCAAACTGAATTGAATCAATTGAATTGAATTGAATCAATCAATTGAAATACTTTGCCTTTCTTCCTTTAAGAAATATTTCCTAGGCAGCTAGGTGGCTTAGTAGATTGGCATCCAAGGCTTGAGATGAAAAATCTTGGCTTCAAATGTGGCCCCAGACGCTTCCTAACTGTGTGACACTGGGCAAGTCACTTAGCCCTCTTAGCCTAGCCCTTACTGCTATTCTGCCTTGGATCCAATACACAGTAAGTTTTTTTTAATATTTGCTTATATTCTTTGTTTTATTGTGAATTATATGAATTTTCTAATGACCAATTTATCTGTTCTTTCTTTTGTTGATGAAAATATTTAGATGGATATATTCTTCTTAAGAGTTGCTCAGACAATTTCTAGCTATGGGACCCTGGGCAAACTAATTAAACCCCATTGCATAGCCCTAATACTCTTCTGCCTTGGAACCAATACATAGTATTGATTCTAAGACAAAAGATAGGTTAAAAAAAGAATTGTTTTGATTGCATCCCCAAATTTTGGCATGTTGTTTCATTGTTATCATTTTCACTGAGGAAATACTCTATCATATCTATAATTCATTCTTTGATTTATCAATTTCTTAGCATTTAATAATTTAGTGTCATTTGTAAACCCTTTTCAGTTGTCTTTTGATGAATCTAATTCATATTGGGCATGGCTAGTAAAATGTGCATTTAACATTTTTACTTTTCTACATTTGTCTGTCAAGTTTTCATTCTCTAATAAATATTCAGTCCATGCAATGCTATGTTATATGTGCACTTTTTATTTCCATGTAGTAATTGTCAAAAATTGAGAATGTATGATTTTTCCAAAATTATATTCAATTCATTCAATTATTTCTTGTTAATTGAAATGTTTCTTTATTTCTCCCTATAATTTATTTAACTTTTCCATCATGTTTGGATTTAAAGTGTTAGACTTATAGCCCACAGCTTGCATTCATCCCTCAAGACTCCCAAATATGCCTCAAACCAGATTAAAATGTAATTAGGAAATATTTAACAAAATGAAAACATCGATTATGCTAACAAGTGATTTTCCAAGTGAGTATGAAGCTCAAAGGGATTTATGGTTTAGTGTCCCCTGTTTCTTCTTGAATTTGACACTGCTGTTTTGGATTCTATTCCATTCAGTGGATTTATATTAAGTATGATACTAATTTATAATCTCTGATTCTCCAGGGAAAATGAGATGGTAAGAAAACCTGAAACATACAAAATAAAGTAGAACTAAATGTTATTGAATAAACTACAATTCTGTGTTTTCCAGATAATTACAAAATCTTTGCAAACAAGACCTCACCATAATGTAGTTTCCCTTTTTATCTCTTTTATATCTATTTCATTTTTCCTTTGTTTGAAAGAATTATTATTAACTCTGCTTTTGTCAATTCACCTGAAGCATTATAGAATTTTCTTAATTAACATATTTTAACCCTTTGTGAAACATATTTCAGGTATGTTTCTTGTAAATAACATTTTATTGGTTGGTTTCTAATCTATTCTGAGATCCTCTTCAATTATGATTGAGTTCAACCCAATTGCATTAAGTTACAATTATTAATTATATGTTTTCCTTTCATATTTTTTCCTTTTTTGCCTATGTGGCACTCTTTACAAACATGAAAAGGGTAATAAGAAAGGAGCATGCTTAGCACCAGTATTCTATAATTGATGCAATCTACTTCTATTCTACTACCCTTCTTTTCTTCCCCTCACCCAGACCCCAATCCCAGGTTCTCACCCTTTCTATCTTTTAATTTCAAAACCTATCTGCAATATCCACCTCTTAAAATTAAATTTGTTTCATTTTGACTAATCCCACCTGGAACTGATTCTCTCCTTTAATCTTCCCCTCTCTTCTCTTCCTATTTCTTCCATGTTGAGTTGAAGGTATTTTTAGAACATACTCTCTGAGTGTGTACATCTTTGTGGCAGTAGTTGTCAGAGACAGCTGGACTCTTTTTCCTCCTTCTCTACCATCTTGTCCAGACCTCTCAATCACATGCTTTATTACTTATCCAATGGGGAATGGTTCTTGCATTTATATATTCACATTAGTTCTGTATGTATCTTAGCTCTCAAATCACAATTGGTGACATCTATTGCAAAGGTTTTACCCAATTAACAACTTCCATTTGTATGTTATTTTTATTAATTGTATTCATTTAATTTGTTTTCAACTTCAATGTAATTAAAATTATGCCTTGAACCTTTTATGAATGCCTGTTCTTTGATTAATTAAGAATTTTCTGGTATAATCAAACGTAATGGACTTCTCCATTAGTGGCAATGCAGTGATCCTGAACAACTCAGAGGCATTTCCAAGAAGGAACACTATTTACATTCAGAGGAAAAACTGTGGGAGTAAAAACACAGAAGAAAAACAACTGCTAGATTATATGGGTCGAGGGGGCTATGATTGAGGATGTAGACCCTAAGTGATCATCCTACTGCAAACATCAACAACATGGAAATAGGTTCTGATCAAGGACACGTGTAATACCCAGTGGAATTGGGTGTTGGCTATGGCGGGGTAGGGGAGGGGAGGAAAAGAATATGATTCTTGTAACCAAGCAATAATGTTCTAAATTGACTAATTAAATAAAATTAAAAAAAGAATTCTTCCCCACCATAACTACAAAAGGCAACTGATTTTATTCTCTTATAAACTGTCTATGTCTAATTTTTAACTTTCAGGTCATATATGCACTTTGAACTTATTATAGCATATGGTGTAAAATTATTGTATAAATCTATTCTTTTCCAAATTGTTTTCCAGATATCACAGCACTTCTTGTCATTTGAGGAATTCTTCTCCAAATAATCTATTTTCTTGGTTTTACTGAGCATTGTAATACTGAGACTATTTCTCATTTCTTGCTATCTTGTCTCTTCCAATGATCTACTTTTCTAATTTTTTTAATTATTACCAAATAATTTTGATGCTTGTTGCTTCATAAAACAATATGAAGTTTTGGAGTGCTATTCTGTGATTCAATCATTCATTTAATCAACCATTTATTAAGTACTTATTTTACTATATTATATGCCAGGCACTGTGGTAGATACTGAGAATACAAAGAAAGGCAAAAGATTATTTCTGGTAGGGTGCAGCCAAGTGGCCCAGTGGATTGAGACCCATGACAGAGACCAGAAGTCTGTAATTCAAATGGGACCTGACCCTTCCTAACTGTGTGACCCTGGGCAAGCTGTATGGCACATGAGTTTATTTATATCTATATATCTATATATGTGTATGTATGTATGTATATACACACATATATACATATATTCACATATATACATACATATGTATATATACACACATATATTTGTATGTACATAATTAAAATTAAATGTTGTTAATATTTGCAATAGGAAAAAAAATCACTCTCCCAATAAATACGGGAGCAATATAAGAATACTTCCTTTCTCTATTTTTATTTGATATATTCTAGGGGGGAAAATCTATGTTGATAAGACAAAAGAATTAATGCCATAAATATTAAGAAGGGATAAATTGTCTCTATATACCATGGCATAATGGTTTATTTAGAAAACTTTAGAGAATTATCAAAGAAATTAAGATCATAGCTTCAGTAAATTAGAAAGATAGAAAATGAAGTCATAAAAATTAATGATAATTTTATATCAGTAATCTATATTACATATATAATAATTTAAATTACAGTCTTGATGTAACATAAATCAAACTTCTAAGTGGTTTGTTTTTTATAGAAGTAGCCAAAATGAATAAATAAATTCATGTGGAAAAACAAAAGGTCTAGAACTTGATAAGAAAATTTTAAAAGAAATAAAAGAAAAAGTAAAAAGTCAGGAGCTCCTTCACCAAAGTCTCCCACCTTCCCAGTGGAAAGGATGACTAGGGAAGACCAGAGGCTGTGCTACTTCTTTCATCCTTCCTGATTTAAACTAATAATAACATGCCGATAGATAATAATCTCTCCTTTCAATAAATTCCAGGGGCTCCCTATTGCCTCCAAGATCCCATATAAAATCCTCTAGTTTATACAAATTTCCATAATCTGGTCCACTCCTGTCTTTCCAGTATTCTTACTCTTTACAACCCCACTAAATCCTAAATCCTCTGAGACCTAGTGACACTGTCCTTGCTGTTCTTCACATGAAATACTATTTCCCAACTCTGAGCATTTTCTTTTTCCATTTCTCATGCTGGAAATTCTCTCCCTCCATTACTCTGCCTCCTAATTTCCCTGGATTCCTTCAAGTCACAACTAAATTCCTCCTTTTACAAGAAGTCTTTCTTGATCTCCCTTAATGCTAATGCCTTGTCTCTTGATTATATCCAATTCAGGAGGATGCTAGAGCCAGATCAGAACAGCTCTTGGAAGACATATTATATATATATATATATATATATATATATAACATAATATAATATAATATATACACACACACATTCTCCTGATTGGGATGTATATGTGTATATATCCCAATCAGGAGAATGAATATCTCTCTGATTTTTTTCTTTAAAGGATGTTTTGTGATTAGCTTTATATATCTTAATTAAATTTTTTTGTTTTATTTTGAATAGGACATCCATTTTATTATAATTCCCTTGATTCTATTATTGCTACATCAAACAATTATTACTTTTTGTGACTTTATTTTCTAACTTTTTAATTTACTAAAACTATTATCTTAATTTTTTCTTAATAAGTCATGTCATTAATAAGTAGAGATAACTTTTCCCTTCTTAATATTTATTGCATTAATTCTTTTGACTGATTGACATAGTTTGTATTTGTATATTTCAAGAAATATATCAAAGAAAAATACGGAAAGGAAGCATCCTTATATTGTTCCTATATTTATTGGGAGTGTCATTGTTTTCCTATTGCAAATATAAACTTTTAATTTTAAAAATATGATTTTTATTATGCTAAAAGGATCTTTCTATACTATTGCTTCACTGGATTTTTAGCATAAATTAGTATAGTACTTTACCCAAGACTTCTTGAGCATCTATTACTATAATCATATAGATTTGAAAATTTTGATTTTTAGTACAATTGTGTATCCTGTTGTCTTTAATATTGGATCATGCTTACATTGCTGGCATAAAAACAATTTAGTCACAGAGAATACGTTTTTGACATATTGCTATAGTCTTTTCAGAAAAAGTGAAAAATTCACATGAACATTCATTTACTATCATGATCTGAAGTTCTTTTTGTTTCTTTTATCATCTTCTGGTTTAGGTATTAGGACTATAATTTTCTCATAAAAGGAGAGTGGTTTCTGAAGTAATTTCTCTAATTTTTTTAGATTAATTTTTGTAGCATGAGTATTAACTGTCTTTTGTATTTGTTAAAATTTGTGTTTAATGTAGCAGGACCAGGGTTAAGTAATGATTTTTTTTTGCCATTGTTGAATTTTTGGAAGGAGCTTGTTCAGGTTTGTTTTCTGAGACTGTATATTTTTATGGATTAACTTCCATGAATTTAAAATGTTCAACTTTAGAGGCATACAATTGTGTATTTAAGGTTTATCTATCATTTTAAAGATGAAGAAACTGGAGTCAAAAGGGATTCCCCAGTTATTGACAATGTTGGGATATTTCAGTATTCTTAAACTGAGTTTTCTCAGAGAGAAGAAAACCCTCTAGGACAGCCTGAGGCTTGTAAGCCACTTGATATTTGTTAAGTGAGGAGCAGAGTAAACAATGCAGTAGAAATCCCTATGAAACACAATATAGTTGACCCCAGTATTAGAAAGCTTATTGAAAAAAATAATAGATTGCTTTACTTTCTAGAAGTTTGAAGCACTTTAAAGTTATTTCTTTGCACCATAGAGCATTTTTCCTATTGAAATATTTATTTGAAATGACAAACACAAAATTTAGAAATAATTAACATTTTAAATCTTACATTTTCATTATCATATGATACTCTTGAAAATGCCAGTTCTCATCTCATGTATCATATAGTATTTTGTTTTGTACTCTGCTAATGCACATATAATGCATTATGTATACTTGTGTCTATCATCTTATTGCTAGCCCCTGTATTATTCTTTACTGATTTATTGGTTCTTTTTATTGAGGATTTTATGTCACAGTCATTTAAGTTCATAACACCCAGCCCCACTTTCTCACACATATACAGGTGCTCTGAAGAATTTGTGGAGGCTTCTTTTCTCCACCATAGACTTGAATGTCCCAACTGGCAGCAACCAGCACCACAGCTCTTTCAAATACTTAACCTCAGATGGTCTTTTTCTGTTTTTTTTTAAACCTTTATCTTCTTAAAACCAATATTAAGTATTCATTTGAAGGCAGAAGAGCAGGGAAGGATAAGCAATGGGGGCTAAGCAACTTACCCAGGGTCTCACAGCTAGCAAGTGTCAGAGGTCAGATTTTAATCCAAGAACTTCTGTCTCCAGTCCTGGTTCTCTGTCCACTGCACCACCTAGTTGCCCCAGAAAACTTTTTAAAGAAGAATAGCTTCTCAATATTTACTTTATTTACCCCCAAATATGGCCAGAACAAAGTTCAAAAAATGTTTGTCCAGTACCTTGGGGTCATCATCTCTACTGTTCTTCTTGGTTCTCTGATGGTACCAGGATTAGGCTCAACCTATAGCTCAGTTCTAAATAGCATTAGTCCTACTGAGGTCATGTCCAGATGCTTCAGAAGGAGCTATCACTGGGCTGGGTTCCCAAATGAAAAGTTACTCCTTGCTCCTCAAGGCATCTTGCACCATCTGGGAAACCCAGTTTGGGAATGATTGATAGAATATCCTGGGAAGCTCCCTTGTCTTCATATGTCAAGGCATTGATGCTGCATTGGCTGCAAATGTGAACTCTGGAATAAAGGGATACTGGGGAAAATTCTGAGATTTTTGAACTCACAAGGTCTTGGGCCCTACTCTTCTTCAGTTCTCCCAAAAAGTGCCAAGGCCATGAGGCCATACCTGAAAATGATAGAACTTTGTGAAGGCCTTGGAACCAATTAAAGAGCATCCTTTTCATTACATAGCTGATTATAACCAGTTTAAGAATGTGCATGTCCCCTTCAAGTCTTGCCTCATTTTAAATTAATTAGTTTATTTGTTATATTAAATTACATTTATTATTTGAATATATTTAAGTGTAAATTTTTATGATATATAATAATATATACTTTTAATAAAGTATGTAATTAAGTATAATATTTAAATAAAAATTTAGAATATAATTTTATATTTTTTTTAATTTTATAATAGAATATATGTAATATGTAATATATAAATGTAAATATTTAAATTATTATAAATTTACATTAAATTAAAATTCCTAGGTATATCCCACTCAACTTCTCCTCTCCACAGTAGAGAAATTTAATATTTAACAAAAATATTATTTAATAAATATTTTAAAAGATAGATATAGGTATAAACTATGACTTGTTATATTTCTATTATATCAGTTCTTTCTCTGGAATTGGATACTAAGGCACATGCCTTGCAAAGAATCATGATGCTTTTCCACATGAAGAAATGCTTTAAATTACCATTATACTTGTAATAGCAGAAAACCATTAAGCAACAGCAATTGGTAGAAGGGTGTGACTGAGCATGTCCCATCTTTCCAAGGAAAGAAAGGTGGTACATCTTTTCCTTTATCTTTTCTGTGTGCCAATATTGCTCAGTATAATTACAGAGCATTCAACTTTTCTGTGTTTTTCTTTTAACTCGTTATTCAATTTATTATATTATTCATTGATTTCTGGTTCTATTTTTTTTAATTCTTACCTTTCATCTTAGAATCAATACTGTTTATTGATTCTAAGGCAGAAGAGATATAAGAACTAGGCAATGGGAGTTTGGTGATTTGCCCCAAGTCACACAGATAGTAGGTATCTGAAGCCATATTTGAACCCAAGACCTTCTACTTCAAGGACTTCCTCTCAATTCATTGGACCATCTAGCTTACCCCTTTCAGTTTCTACTTACCGTATTCTACACCATTTCATGTTTCTCTGACTTCATATTCATAATGTCATATAACAATTATATTCTTAGATTCAAATGCTGCAGTTTGTTCAGTTTCCCTAATCTTTGGGCATCCCAATTTTTCCATTTGTTTATCCTTAAAAA
Organism: Monodelphis domestica; assembly: GCF_027887165.1. Classification (NCBI taxonomy): domain Eukaryota; kingdom Metazoa; phylum Chordata; class Mammalia; order Didelphimorphia; family Didelphidae; genus Monodelphis; species Monodelphis domestica. The sequence continues at coordinate 129,042,396 of NC_077233.1, forward strand.
CTGCTTCTATGAGTATTTTGCTAGACATTAGATTGTAAGATCCTTGAGGGGAGGGACTTTCTTGATCCTTTTTGTATTTCCAATGCTTAGCATCACACCTTGTGGTCATTTATACATGTTTATTGACTGACTGATTTGGAATCTGTTGTGTCCTTTTTCATTCCCAGTCCTTTTCTAGAAAAAGTTTATCCATATCACCTGACCAGTTACCTATTTGGGAATGGGTCTTGGTCAGATATATTTGTCTTAGCAAGAACTGTGTCTTATTTAAAATGTGGATTTCTACTGGTATCTTTCAAGATGCTCTGTGCTCAGGAGGTGCTTCATAAATGTTTGTGTTTCTGAAGTCAACCCACCTTTTCATAGAAATTTAAGGTTTACAAAACAAATTCCCCATAACAACTTCAAGGTTTAGTGTGTTCATTTGACCAATATGGAGATAGTCTTAGAGATATGAAAAGATTTGTCTAAGTTCCCAGTTATTGTAGGAATCCTTAGTAGAATCAACTTCCCTGAGATGACCTTACTTCTACTCAGTCTAAATCTTGTATGTAGTTAGTTATACACTGCCTCCTCTATTAGAATGTCTGCTCTGTGAGGGCAGGAACTGTTTTTGTCTTTTTTTTTTTGGATCCACAGAACTTAGCATAGTGCCTGGCACATAATGAGGGCTTAATGAATGCTTACTAACTGATTGATTGATCAGTGCTATTTCCATTAATCATTTTGCCTCTCATGTGCATGATGGAGTTCATTCTAATTTCAAGTAACAGTTTATGACTAATTAACTGCTGGATAGCCTGTTTACTCCTCCCCACTCCATCACTACTATCTGAATAAGAAGGAAGGAAGGAAGGAAGGAAGGAAGGAAGGAAGGAAGGAAGGAAGGAAGGAAGGAAGGAAGGAAGGAAGGAAGGAAGGAAGGAAGGAAGGAAGGAAGGAAGAACATGGATCTAAATGGTATAGGAGGACCTTAATTCAAATTTTGGCTTTGTTATTTATCACATAGGTAGCTTTGGATGGACTTTGAGACTCATTTTCCTCAAAAATAAGATAATAAATGTGTTTAATTTTTAATAAGTTTTATTCAAAATATAAATTAAGTATCTCTAAATAAGATTAGAAAATCTCTAAGATTCCTTTTAGCTACAAATCCTAAAACCTGAAAGTAAGGAAATGCACCAGGGCCAAGAATTCAGCAAAGATGGGAAGAACCAGGGATTCCAGGTAGGAAATCCTCTGAGAAATGAGAGGGTTTGGATTTAACAAGCTCAAAAGCTTCAGCATTAATATTCTATGATTTGTGGAATGAACTAGTCTATAATAATACTTCTGGTTGCTAATTTTATTTTGGAACAAATATAAGTAGGATTTTTCTCTGTTTTTAGGCTACCATCTGACTTTGTGAAGCCCTTGTAAGTTGAAAGAGGTCAAAGATATGAGGTCTGTAGGTAGACCCTACTCCTAGCTAACGGAGACTGGATCTCCTTCTTCAATGATAGCTGGGCATAATCAAATCAAGATGCATATTTTGGACCTTGTTCCTAGAAACATGACATTTGTACATATGTTTGTCAGGTTGTCCTCCAAATAATGTTTTCTTTGCCCTTTCTAAAGCCTTGAATGAGTAATTATTGGTCCCTACAGAAACAGGCAGCAAGGAAGCAAAGATTATCTATGTAATCTAAAGCTCAAAATGGGGGGGGCACCTATAGATATTTATAGCATATTATGGTTTTTTTTTGCACTTGGATTTCAACATGTAAATATTTTAAAGGTTTTTTTTTTAGCAGAAGGCATATCCTTTTTACAAATGTCTGTCATTTAGTCTTCTTTTCTAAGATTTACTAAGCAGAGACCATTCTGCCATGCCATCAGTTTGAAGGGCAAGGAGAATTTTGTAGTAATTTGTATTACATGGGGTATTTATATTGTTGCCACCATGAGGAGACCCTTCCCTTTATACCAGGTGTAGGCTGGTCTCCTTCCTAAGAAATAAGATAAAGGGATCAAAGGAATGCCTCTCCACAATGTAGATTTATCAGGGATGATGAAATGTTCCCTTTATGAGAGTGAGGGAGTAGAGATGTGAGGCTGTAGTGGAGGCAGAAAGAATTTGAAGTAATAGAACGGAAACTTGATCCTTGGTGGGAAATCTGAGATTGGAAGAGAATCTTACTGAGGATGCATGGAAGGAAAAGGACAACTATACATTTGAAGCTAAAAACAAAACAAAATACATTTGAGGTGGGGCAACTAGGTGGCTCTGTGGTTTGAGAGTCATGCCTAGAGACAGGAGGTCCTGTGTTCAAATTGATTTCAGAGACTTCTTAGCTTTCAGTCTCTGGGTAAATCACATCAATACACAGTATAGATTATAAAACAGAAGGATTAAAAAATCCCTACAATTTAAGGTCTTCCTGAAGAGAATGGAGCTATATTCTTTGAGAAGTAGTTATATTTTAAGGAATGAAAAAAGGACTACAGAAACTTTCAGCTGATAGATTGCCTCAATGCTAATACTAGGCAATCTTAGGTACATCAGATTTGATTTGATAACCTTAAGAGGCCTTTATTGGTCATTTAGTAGGGTTAAAGAAATAATGAGTAGTCGTGTTTGGTGAATCCAAGTTCATTGACCATGGGGTGGCAGAATACCTGGCAAAGAGTAAGCACCTAATAAATGTTTGTTGCCTTGTCTTCTGGTCAGGATAATAAGTGAGCAGACTATTGTCTTCTGGTGACATTTATCCCAAACACAAGAGGAATCCTCTGAAGATATGTCCAAAAGAAAAACTACATTCCCCTTCTTTAGTTGCACATGGACAAGAATTAAATTGCCAGAACGAATCTATAAAGTATTAGCTCAGTCAACATTTATTAAGAACCCACTAGGTATTAATGGATCTATAGATATATATTTTATATGTATGTGTATATTTGTGTATATATATATACATACACACATATACATACATACATACATACATACATATATATATAGAGAGAGTATGATCATTAAGCTTGGTAGGAGATTTCCAAGGAAATGCTATAAGTTCTCTGTTTGGCACCCACGTGTTACTATTTTTATCATTGATTTAGATAAAGCCATAACTGGAATACTTATCAAATTTGCAGATCCAACAAAGCTATGAAGGACAGCTAATACACTTGACAACAGATGTAGGATCTAAAAAAATCCTGACAAGCTAGAACTTTGGAATGAATTGAATAAAAGAATTACTGATATATGTAAAGTCATACTTGGATTAAAAAAAGCCAATATCATCACTGCTAATATTTATATGTTATGGCACTTATACCAAGAACCGAACTAGGAGCTTTACAATGATTAATTCATTTCATATTCCCAACCCTGGGATGTAGGTGCTATTATTACCTCTATTTTATAGATAAGGAAACTGAGGCAGAGGTTAAGAGACTTGTCCAGGGTCATGCAACTAGTAAATTTATGAGACCAGATTTGAACTCTGGTCTTTCTGACTCCAGGCTCAATACTCTATTCACTGAACTACCTATCTGCCATTGTCCATAAGTACAGACAAGGGGTGGGGGGGAGGAATGTAAAGAAGAGTGTGTCTGGAGCTTCCAGTGGTTTGGAACCTCAATATGTTAGCAGTTTGATATGAATAAAAAGCTTATTTGATATTTATTAGTAGAGATATCATTTCCAGAAATATGAAAGCCATGTCCATTCTGTCCTCTGTATTATATCAGACTACATTTCACATATTATGTTTAGTTCTTGGCACAACAGTTTAGGAAGAGTATTGGTAGCCTGGAGAGCATCCAGATAATAGGAACAAGGGTGATCAAAGGCCTTTAAGGCTATACTATATGAGGATCACTTGAAGGAATTGGGGATGTTTCCTCTAGAGAAAAGAAGATTCAGGTGAAATGTATTGGCCATGTTCTAGTATTTGAAGGACTTAAATGTGAAAAGGGGATTAGATTAGGGCTCTTTGGTCCCAAATGGGAAAACTAGATACAATGAATAGAATTAGCAAAGGAAATTTAGGCTTGAGGCTTGAGGAAAAGACCAAACTCAAAAAACTACCTAAAAATTATCGGGATTCATACGTATAATAGGCTACCTTAGGAGGTAGTAGACTCCCCTTCACTGGAGATATTGAAGCAGTGTCTACATGACCATTTGTTTGGGATATGGCAGAAAGAATTCCATTTTTAGAAAAGGATCGAATTAAATGGCGGATCCCTTCTAACTCAAAAATCCTGAGACCCTCTAATCTCTAGCACTGACAGCATTTCTCACATTTCTTCCAAGAAGTGTCACGGGTTTCCTGGTATAGAGGAAAAAGTTGAATAAACTATTTTTTAAAAGCTCCTCTTATATTCCCTGGGAAGTCAATATGACCTTTATTTTTCCCCTCTTTTCTTTCATTTGAGAAGGGTGAACTGGCTCATACAAAATGTGACTTTACACTGTGCCTTTCAGTCAAGGACAAATAATAAGCCTGAAATTGTCCTCAAATGTTTATTGAACCTGAACTCTTTCCTAGGAATGAAAAAAAATGCCCTTATTCTTTTTGTTCCTTTCTTCCTAATTATCCATTTATTTAATTATCATTGCCACCTGTGTCTGGGCTTTTGTGTTTGTGCTCATCGAAGAGATACTCAGCTATATCTCCAAGTTTTTTTTTTCCTCTGGTAGACAAACTGTAGTTAAGAAAGAGAGAGAAGAGGGAAGTCCTTGGATTATCACAGCTTTATTCTGATTTCTCCATCCAATGTTTAGCTGTTCTCTTGGGTACTTTTAGTGCATTGGGAAAGTACAAATCTACAGGCAGAAAAAACACACTTAGAAATCATTTTGAAAACACCAAACTGTCTGAACCTTCACAATTTATTTCCCAGAGGATCAGGATTGACATAAGGCATATTTATGGAATGGGGGAATTGTGTCTTTGGTGCCTCCAACTTCCTTTTTCTGGGCATTTTGCACAATCTGCTGAAATGCCTCCTTCTTGTTTTTGTTTGTTTGGGTTTTTTTTTTTTTTGTAGCTTACATATATATTCCCAATTTCTACCACCACCTAGAAGTAGTTCTTGCAGGAGAGAAAGAGGAAAAGATCTCAAATTAATAACTTATTCCTCAATGTGAATATTAGGCAATATTAGGTACATCAGATTTGAGAACTGTAAGAGACCTCCACAGATCCTTTAGAACTACTCTGCTATTTTAGACATGAACAAAATGTGGTCTCACAGAGAAATGACTCACCATCTTTCCCAAGGATATTTGCTTCTTTTGTGGTGGAGCAGAAGGCTTTTTTTATCATCTTTCCCAGAAATATTTGTACCCTTAATGGTGAAGCAGAATTTTTATCACCTCTCAATAGGAAATGGAAAAACTAGTAGAGAAATATGGGTTTCAGGGGGCAGGAAAGCCTTCCTATCAGTCTTGGAAATCACAATTCATTAGGTAAGTGTAGTAGTAATTCAGATAGAGGCAGTTAGGTGATTTAGTCAATAGAGCAGTGGATTTGATTAGGCAGACCTGATTTCAAACCTGACCTCAGGCATTTACTAGCTGAGTGATGTTGGGCAAGTCACTTAACTTCTCCCTTCTTCAATTTCCTCATCTGTAAAATGGTCATAATAATTTACTTACCTCAGGTAAAATGAGCTCACATTCAGAAACTATTTTGTAAACCTTAAAGAAAATTATTATTATTATTATGAATATGAAATAAAGTACCAAGAGAATCTGCTTGATTGGGTCACTTTCAAGTAGAAGATGAGATAGCCCTATTTAAGGAGGACGATATCCAGTGGAGGTAGAATTTTAATTTATGTCATATGAGGACCAAATAAAAGAATTGGGGATGTTTAGCCTCTAGAAAAAACATTTCTCAGTGACATAATAGCTATCTTCCAAGTATTTGAATGTCTATCATGCCAAATGGTATTAGGCTTGCACTTCTTGTATACTTAGAAGGAGTTAGGAGCTCTGGGTAGAGGTTACAAAGAGACCAATTTAGTTTCAACATGGGAAAACACTTCTGAATCCTCAGAACTATGAAAGTAGAGATTGGGCTTCCTCTGTGGCTATGGTTTTTCCCTCATTTGGAGAACTTTAAGCCAAGCCTGGATGACTTATTTGGTACATGGTAGAGGAAATTCATGTTCAGGTATAATTTGAAATAATTAACTTCTGAGGTTCCTTCCAACTCTGAGGTTCTGAAAACAGATGCAGTACCATAGGGTAAGAAGTCAAATTCTTATAAGTGAATCTGGAATCAGGGGACATGGATTCAAATCCCATATCCATGTGACCTCAGGCAAATCATTTAAACTCCCCTATGTTCATCTGTGAAAGGGCATTGGAGGTGACATTAGATTAGATGACCTCTTAGTTACACATTCCAAACTAAAAGCCTCAAAAATGGGCCTTCAGATTCTGAATTAATCCCAGTGTATCTTGGGAGGATTTTATAATTGTACAACTTTAGAAATTAATTTGGTTTTTAACACTTCTTGGCAGTAGAATCACTAGTTGTTATGAAATGAAAGGGAACCCCTTCTCTATCCATTTTACAAATAAAAAAAAAACTGGAGGACCCAAAAGGTTAAGAGATTTTACTAATAAAACTGTGGTTCATATAAGCTTTGCTCCTTACTACCTGCATTGACCTTGGGCAATTACAGGGAAAGCTATCTATCCACTGAAGTGGCCCTAAGAGTGCTAGGTTGGAATCAACAGTGGGTGAAGTCAGGCCACCTGCAGCGTTGCGCTGCAGGGAGCCAAGGTTTTGAACCATGTACATACTCAAACATGAGCTCAGTTAATTTACTGTCCAAAAAAAGAAAAGAATAGAACTTGTGGTTACTGTTTCAAGCCCTTTCTTAATATTCGATTAACAAGGACTATTCAAGTGGTGGCCAAATTATTTGTCCTACATTTGGCCCATGTAGTAATGCTCTTTTCTAAATAGACCCTGAGCCTCAAAAATGGGTATTTAGATTCTAAATTAAACCCAGTATGTCTTGGGAGGATTTTATAACAAGTAGTAGAACAGGAACCAGAATAGGAACTTGAGATTCCTCCTTTTTGAAAAGGCTCTGAAAGACTTCACTTAACTGAGACATATCGCAAATCCTATGTGGTTGCTTTATCTACACAGGGAGGAAATATTTAATAATAGAGATTAATGGACTTGGAGTCAGGAAGTTCAAATATTACTTATGATACTTATTACTGCATGACTATGGTCAATGACAAGTCTCTTCTCATTTCTGAGCTTCAGGCAATTATGACTTGGATCATAGATCTAGAGCTGGAAGGGACCTCAGACCCCATGCAGTACAGTCCTCTCATTGACAGTTGAGGAAAGTTGAGGCCATACTGGTAGCAAGTAACAGGGAAGGATTTGAACACAGGTCTTATTTACAAATCCAGTTGTTGTCGTTTTTCTTGTGCCTTTTGCTAAGTTATATAGAATGTGACCTTCCCTGGTAAAGAGAGTTCTACCCTAATGCCTGACACACAGTAAGCACTTCATAAATGTCTGCCGAAAATTCAAATCCTTGACTTATTGATATAGATTTACAGAATAGAGTTGAAATATCATGGAGGCTACACTCTATATTTTCCAGAAGAGGGAACTGAGGCTCATAGATATGAATCACCTTTCCCAAGATCCCCCCCTAGACAATAAGTAGACAAATCAGGAGTTGAATGCATCTCCCCTAATTTCAAATCTTTTGCTCTTTCCACATCACTAGATTGCCGTGAATAGAGAACTACTATATCTACAGTCAAGAAATCTTGAGTTCAAATCTTGTCTCAAGCACATGCTAGCTGTGTGACTCTAGGCATGTCAGTTGATCCTCTCAGTCTCAGTTTCCTCATATATAAAATGGGGACAATGATAAGATCTGCCTCACATTGTGAGGCTATTGTGAGAATCAAGCAAGATCATGTATGAAAAGTGTTTTACAAACTTTAAAGAAGAATTGAAAAGCTAGCTACTATCATCATCATTATCATTCTTAGTTCTCTAAGGATATTCTAACTTTTTGTCATCCCAGATAAACATAATATTCAGTGTATGTTGTCAATAATGTACACATTGGGTATTGGTGCTCACAGATACAGATTTTAGTGAGAGGGCATGGGACATGTGGAAAGGAGGATAAATTGAGGGCTTAGATCCCCTCCCTGTTCTTCAGAATAACATAAGGGAAAAGGAAATCACAACTGGCAAATATTCTTATGAAATAATAAAAAATAGTCATTGTGCAGATATGGATTTGATGTCTGAAGAACTATGTTCGAATCCTGACTCAGTTGCTTTTAGCCTAGTTACTTCTTTATCTGTAAAATGAAATTGAAATAGATGACCTCAAAAATCCCTTCAGTTGACTTCCAGGAATTAAGGTGGTGGAGTAAAAAATGCTCTGAACATATTGAAGTTATGATTCTTTGTATAGTGTATATACTCCACTGTATAGTGGAAAGGGGACTAGTATTGTAGTTGGAAGACCTGGATTCACGGGTTGGATCCTACACACATTAGCTGCATAACTCTGGGCAAGTTACTTCATTTCTCTGACCCTTAATTTCCTAATTAGTAAAATGGGGATAATGATATTTATATGCTACCTCAAAGAGTTGTTATGGATAACATTCTTTGTAAATAGCTTGTGTTGTACCTATGTATTTGTTTGTTTCCTCCCCAATTTGATTGGGAGCTCCTTGAGGACAAGTACTCTTTTGTCTTTTTGTAGTCCCAGTGTTTGCAACATAGTAGATGCTTAATAAATGTGTTTTGATCAACCAAATGAAAGTGCTGTAACATTGTTATAATTATTGGGGGAAATTTTTTTTTTGCCATTTCATAGTTCAACATGGAAGAATGCACAAAGAGAAAAGTATCTTGCAAATAATGAGAAATGGGCATGAAAAGCAGCTCATAAAGATTAAATAAAGGACTTGTATAATAGGAAAAGGAGAAAAGAAGAATGAGATGAAATGAGACAGAAGAGATGCCCACTCTATAGGTGTCACATTGGGAATCCTTTGAAATTAAATCTCCCTTGAGATTCACAGAATACCTAGTTGAGAAGTGCACAATATAAAATAGTGTGATACGGATGCAATGTGCATTGATGAAATCATGGTCACATATAAGTATAGAAAAATCATTAGAACTATTCTTTGTGGTTTGTTTTCTTGCTCCCTTCTTCCTTACCTAACCACTTCAATACCAGCCAAAAAAAAAACAGAAAAGAAAGAAAAATTAAAAAAACAACAGAACTAATGTTTTATAGTAGCATAAAATTTTTTGTAGAAAATGAATGTTCTGAGAATTGTTTTTGAAGCTCCAAAAAAAATAAAAGGCAGAGCTATAGGAAATACCCTATGTATCAACTATTTACAACCACTCCTTTTAAAATAGCTAAGGAAATGATCTAAATGAATTCATGGGACAATTCGATCAAGCTTTCAAAGAATAATTAATAACTGTACTATACATAAATTAGTCTGAAAAAATGAGAAAGCATTCTATAAAACTCTTTTTATGAGACAAATATAAGCCTTATATCCATATATATGAATCAGGGAAGAATCAAACAAAGGAAGGAAGTAAATTGTGTGTGTGTGTGTGTGTGTGTGTGTGTGTGTGTGTGTGTGTGTGTGTTTGTATGGTGGGGACATAGTGTTTGAGAGACTGATATGCCAAATACCAGAAAGTAAGGGAGAATGTGAGAGGGACAAAGGAGAGTCAGGCAAAAAGATATGAGAAATTTGAGGTAATAAAAAGAGATAGAGGAAGGCACAAAATGCTATTTAGTGCTGGTCATCTTCCAACAATGACATTGTGCCAAAGTGTGCTTTCTGTCAATGTTCCAGAATTCCTCAGTAATCAAAACTTGACTTTTATTCTCCTTGATATCCAAGGCATTTCTGGGCTCTTTCTTGCCCATTATACTTGGAATATTCTTAAAAAAACAAACAAACCAACCACTGTTGGTATTAACATGAAATATTGTACCATTGGAACCCAATTTGCATCAAACAAGATATTTGCTCAATGCAGATACATGCACAAGATGTTCAGGGCTGATATGTCTCGTTGACTAAGTTCCAGTGCCTGTAACTATTTTGAATCTTGGCCTGCTCTGAACTCATCACCCCATATTGGTGACTATTTCAAAGTAAAAGAATGCAGTGAAGTCATTGCCACTTCAGAGATGGTTTTAAATAGTAATGTTGAAATTGTTATTAGAAGGACAATGTCACACCACATCTTATTCCCAGAATGAAGCCTCAATGCAGAAGACTTACCAAATTGTAGATAAGATGCTTGTCCAAGGCTAGATTGCCCAATTGCTAGTTCCCTCAAGTCTTCAGTACCAGATCCAATATTATTTCCATGTGAAAGTTAGCTATGGGGTGTGTGTGTGTGTGTGTGTGTGTGTGTGTGTGTGTATGTGTGTGTGTGTGTGAAAATGTCTGAGTTGCTACTATTGATTAACCTTGAACCCTTCACCACTGTGGGACCTAGAATCTGGAAGGGATCTTTGGAAATATCTAATCTAATACCCTCGTTTAATGTTTCCCCATTTGTAGAATAGGCATAATAATATCTTGTTTGTAGAAGTCAGGGTTTTGTTATTACAATAAGATATTACCTTAATATAAATGTTGGCTATAGAAAATGTCAATTTTCAGAGTAGGCTATTGAATCAGATATACCAAGCATTCTCAACTATATTCCTTTATATCCAGACGTATAATTTTATATTTGGTAAATATATTTCTCAGATGGATTTTTAAAATTTATTTTAATTTTAATGAATTTTCTATCCTTAAATGTTATTTTATTTTCCCCAATTATATATAAAATGATCTCTAACATTTTTAAAGACTATAGAGCTTAGAATCCACCCTACCTCCACTTGGAATTGTAAGCCATCAGATGAATTTCATAAACACTTTGAAGCATCCTCCCTGCTTGATTCTGGGTGCTTTCAGAAAGACTAAAATGAATTAGATAGCCCTTCCTTTAAGGAACTTAGTATTCAATAGGGAGAATATGATGAATGCCTGAATAAATCCAGCATTAGAAAGAGAACATGTTAAAGGTCAAATGAGAAACTAACAAAGTCGAAAAGGGTCAAAATAAGAGAAGAACCATAACAAAGAGAATTTTTGAATCCAAAGAATCCAAATCTGGATTTGGAGTAAGAGACCTGAGTTTGAATTCTACCAGGGTTAATTATTACTTAAAGTCACTTCATTTTTGGGTCTAAAGGAGGTATAAAGGGAGGAGGTGGGATTAGATGACTTCTGAAGTCCATTCTTATTCCAATATTCTGGGACTCTAGGGGAATGTAGCTGACTTGGTTGGAGGAATTAGGGTTAGACAATTTGGAATATGTTCAGTCTGAAGTCATAGGACATCTGGGCAAAATATCTGGTGGGCAGTAAGAAACAGCAATGGAATTGGACCCTGAGGACTCAACTCCTTTATTATTAATGTTGAGAAAAAGTGAGAATGGAAGAAATCACAATGGAAGGAATATAAAATAGAAGAAAGCTGAGACTGAGAATTAGATAGCGATAGGAAAAAAGTTAGGTGGCACAGTGGATAGAATACCAGTTCTGGAAAGCACCTGTTCCTGAGTTCGAATCTGGCCTTAGACACTTACTCGCTATGTGAACATAGGTAAGTCACCTATCCCAGCTAGTCTCAGTTTCCTCATTTGTTACATGATCTGGAGAAGGAAATGCAAACCATTTCAATATCTTTGCCAGGACAACCCCAAATAGAGTCAGGAAGAATTGCACATGTTTGAAATGACTAAACAAGAGGAGAAAGAAGGAAGGAGGCATCTGTAAAGGAGATAGAAGAATGAAGTCAGATGCACAGGAGGAAAGCAAGAGAATGCCATATTATATAAACTAAAGTGAACTGGGAGGATGAACATTAAACAATTAAAAAATCAAAATAAGAAGATAAGAGTTCCAGAGTTGGTTGAAATTCTCAGGTCTGCTATCTGATTTTCTTTAGACCTTGGATGTGTGGAAGGAAAGAATGCCTGGGGTAATTTCATTTGACCCATGAAACAAATATAAGGTGGTGTTATTATTGTATTATGTTTGTAGAAATGCATTTATATAATTCCTATTAGCCATTCAGGGCACTTGGTCTTTATACTGTATTAACTGGACTGTTTTCCCATCATGTCAGGCTCACAATGGCCTCCATGTAACCTTCTGGCCCAGGTATTATGGAAAGCAGCAATTTTTCTCATCCTGATGAATAGTCCTTTGCTTTTCTTTAGAATGAAGCCAAGCTGAGGTCAATATACTAAACTAAATGGTTTTTTTTAAAAAGACACAGGAAAAAAATGCTTCCAAACAGTCAAAAGACCAACAGACCTATCCTTGTTCAGTACAATCTTAAACTGAGAGGTGACTTATTTCTAAAGGGAGTTAAATACACACACACACACACACACACACACACACACACACACACACACTTTAGATTTCATTTTGTTTGGAGTCTGCCATTTAGAAAACTTATTGAGAATGGGTTTGGTATGGATTGGAGCAATCTGAGATGTACAAAACCCTTTCTTAAGACCAGTTTTTATCTTTTCATCTGCCCTTGATCTTTCTAATCTCTCTAAAGAAAGTAACCAGTGGAAGGCTCTTGCTGACTCCAAAAGACTCTACTTTAAAACCTGGCTGCTTGTGTTCTCCCTTTGATGGACAAAAAGTATTTCCTGCTTGTGTCTGGATATTGCTAGTTCTGTTTGTACCTCTCCCTTAAGAATTTGGGTAGTTTTAATACAGGGAAATGAGCATTATGATTCACACACACACACACACACACACACACACACACACACATACACACACACACACACACACACACACGTGAATAGAGCACTGGTCTCAGAGTAAGGTAGATCTAAGACCTCATTTACTAGTTGTGTGACCCTGGGAAAGTCACTTAATCCTGTTTGCTTCAGTTTCCTCATCTGTATAATGAGCTGGAGAAGGAAATGGCAGACTTCTCAAGGATCTTTGCCAAGAAAACCCCAAATGGGATCATGAGGAGTCTAACAAAACTGAAATGACTGAAGAAAAAAAATATATTTTAGATATATACATATATTTAGATATACACACATACATACATATATGGATACACACATATGTGTGTATATAGCTAAATCTATACACAAACATAGTCATACACACAGCAAGCACTAAGGCATTGCAGAGGAGGGAAAGCACTATCTTTAAAAGGCACTAAAAGGGTTAGGAAAGTCTTCATGGATTCAGTGGTATCTGAGCAGCTTCAGAGGAAGCTAAGAATTTCAAGGGGCAAAAGAGGGGAAGAGAAATAATTCTGGACATGGAAGATAAGCCTTGCAAAGGCATGGAGGCAGAGATGAGAATTTGTGTCCTGTGAGTACAAAAGGACCACTTTAGTAAGAACATAGAGTACAGGAGAGGGTTTGATGTAAAAAGCCTAGAAAGGTAGGTGAACGAGTTTTCCATTTTATCCTAGAGGCAGTGGAGTACCTCTATAGCTCCTTGAGTAAAGACTTGTGCTTTAGGAGGAATATTTTGGCAGCCCTTTAGAAGATGGTTTGGTGTTGGGAGATACTGAAATTAGACCAATGAAGCAACTGTTTTAATAGTCCAGGGGGACTGAACTAGGCTGGAGAGAAGGGGTCAGATATGAGATATACTATGAAGATGGAATCAACAAGACTTGGCAACCCACTGGAGATGGGAAGTGGAATGAGGAAGAGGAAGGCATTGAGAGTGACTACAGGGCTTCAAATTCAGGGTGCCCTTAACAGAAAGAAGAAATTTGGGAGTCAGGTTTGGGGATGATTTAGAAGGCTCTTTGGCTTCTTTGAAAATTTCCCCCCTTTCTCATTAGCTCTATCTTCAAGCTCTGCATAGATAGCTATGAACTTCACCTATATTACATTTCTCATCACTGTTCCCCCACTCATCTCATGCCATCCTTGGTAACACCACTCCCTTCTAAAGAAGTTGCTTATTGTCCATTATGAGAAAGAAAACCCAAAGGGGTATTTAAAAGTCCTATGTTACACTGGCAACCAGAGAATGGAACTGAAGTGGAAGGTGCAGGTAACATTTTTAAATGCAAAGGGAATGGCAGCTCAACAGAAACAAGGCCATTTCTTTTATATTTCTTGAATTGTTATTCTAAGAGGTCACATTCCTCTTTCAGCTCCCTTCATTTTCTTCAAGCAAGCCTTAATGAGCTTGAGCCCCCACATAGGTAAACATGGGCTCCCTATTACATACTCTGAAGGCTTGGTTCCAAGGCTGGTACCATTTCCTTTGGGAGAAAATGCTTTTAAGGAACACAGGATTAATTTGACGTATCTTTTATGTTCCCAGCCTTTGGAATATTATGTAATTTTAAATGAAGAGTCAGTGTTCTATAGTGGAAAGAGTAGTTGATTTGGGGTCAGAAAATGTGGGTTCAAGTACTGAGTCTACCCCATTCTACCTGTATGGCTGTGGCCAAATCACATCAGCTCTGTGATCCTCCATTTATTTATTTGTCAAATGGGGATAATAATATATACCCTGCTTGCCTCACAAGGTTATTTTGAGGAAATAATTTTTAATCTATAAAATACTATAGAAATGTCAGTTATTATCAGAAAATATCTTGAAACTTGTCTCCCCTCCCCTTCCCATATTTTTTTATGGAATTATAGAACACTGGAGTTAGAAGTAATCTTAGAATCCACATAATTCTACTCATACAAGAACCTGAACCAGGACAGTAGTGGCTAGGTGAGTGGAGAGAAAGAGAGAGATATGAGATGCACTGTGGAGAAATAATCAACAAGACTTGGCAACCAACTGGATATAGGAAGTGAAATGAGGAAAAGAGAAGAATTGAGGGTAATTCCAGGCCTTCAAACATTGTGTACCCTGTTATACTCCCTTACCCCCACTAAATTAGATTCATCAAGTAGATAACCATACTTTGCTTTAATTCCTCCAAAGAGGAAGAACCCATCACCTCCCAAGGCAACCTATTTCAGTTCTGAACAGTGTTAATTGTTAGGAAGTTTTTCTGACATCAACTTGAAATTAATCCCTTTGCAGCTTCTACCCCTTGTTCCTAGTTTGCCCTCTGGGCCCAGACTGAACATGCCCAAGAACTCTTCCTCATGACAACTCATCAGATACTTGAGAGAGGATATTATATTTCTTGTATCTCTTCCTATTTCAAGGCTAAATCATTAAGGTTAAACATTCTTTCAAGATATCCTCATATTACACTGACTTTGGGTCATCAATCCAAGCTCAATTCTCGTATAGATGGCATGAGACTAAGTAATCAAATTTTTGCCTAAAACTTCTCCCAATGTCTTCCTGAGTATGTACATATATACATATCATAGACCCTCAGATGTGGAAATGATCATAAAAATTATACAGTCATCCTTGTCATCTGACAGATGAAGAAATTAAAGATGAGAAAGGGAACTAGTCTCACAGCTAATAGTTAGAATAGCTAAAATTTGAACTCAAATCATTTAGCCCCAAATTTGGTTTTCATTTGACTACCTTTCTTGTGCTTATGCTACCTTTACTGTCACATCTTGCCTTGCAAAATATGGGGGGGGGGGCTAGGGGGCAATGTAGCCTTTGGACATGTGTTGAAATATACTAAAATGTTGAACCTAGTATGTCACTTTGGAAAGAAGCCCCTGCTGTATTTTCATGAGGAGATTTTGTTATTCCAAATTTATTGATGTTAGACCCTTTCATAACCACTAGGACACAGATCTGCTTCTAGAGATTTTAAGAGTAGAGAGAGTGATGTTCCATCATTTGACTGGGAAGAGGAAAGACTCCCTAACAAAGAAGACTTAGAATCATATAGTCCTATCAGAGGAGTCTGAATCCTTCCTTTGTCCCCTGATGATCAGGATATGACTCCCCATTTTCTCAATTGTCATGGTCTTTGGAATCTTAAGTGAATTTGGAATTTTAAGTAAAGACTCAGTATGGTATAGTGAAAAGAGTAGCTGATTTGGAGTCATAAAACATGGGTTCAAGTCATGAATTTGCCCCCTCCCCTTTCTACCTGGATGACTGTTGCCAAATCACTTTTGCTCTTCAGCAGATACAGGAGCAGTAGAACCTAAAAGGGAAGAATGGTGTATTTTTATAGCTCAACATAGAAGAGTGGTGTCTACAAGTCTAATGCAACTGCTTATGGTGGGGGATAATCTTGTCCTCTTTGCCAAGGGAGAATCTTGTCAGGTGAAGGTTTCAGTCTCATAGCTTAAATAGTGGGGACACATGTATGTAAACAAAAAGCATGACATTTTTGCCAAACATTTCCACAAAATCACAATGCCTTAGGATTAGAAGGGAACTCCAAAGCCATCTTGGCCAACCCATACTTGAATAAATCCTACCTCTACTATATTTCCAAGAAGTTTTCATCTAGTTTTGTCCTTCAATGATGGAGAGCTCTCTGATGAGAATCTCAGTGTCTGCACAAAAGGGGTAGAGACAGAAAACATTCTGCAATAGCCTATTCTACTTTTGGACAATTCTAATTGTTAACTTTTTCTCCCCCCTGCCCCCAACCACTCATATGTCATACAAATATGTCTCTTTGAAAATCCCATTCATTGTTCCTAGTTCTGCCCTTGGGGGTCTAAACAAAGCAAATCTATTCCCTTTCCACATGACCATCCTTCAAATACTTGAAGACAGATATCATATCTCCTCTCAGTCTTCTGTTCTCTGGACTAATTATCCCAAACTTCCTTCAACTAACCTTTGTATAGCACAGTCTTCAGTCCTCCTATGATCTAAGCCATCCTTCACTGGGTGGATTACAACTGGGCAATTTCCATTCTTCACATATGGTACCCATATTGGAATTCAATGTTCTATATCAAGGTCTGATCAAGACAGAAGACAGTAGGACTATCACCTCCTTCTTTCTTAGCTCTATTCTTCTATTAGTGCAGCTTAAGTTTCCATAAACCTATTCCTCCCAGGAGAGAAGAAATATAGCATAAGTATATAATTCTGTGCTAAGGTGAGGAAAGCTCTCTGAGGCATGGACTTGCCTATCTTTATTTTCTCATTTTCCTGTTCAGTTCTAGAAGGGTTTTTGTTGTGGGGCATGGGAGACTCAGAAGGTCTGAGCCAGAGTAAAGTTCTGGGAGGACTGATTTGATCTGGGATCCTTGGAGGACCTCTAGGAAAATGAATGGATTCTGGCCACCAAATTCTGCCCATCTTAAAAGATCTACTTCAAGTGCTACTTCCCCCAAGAAACCTATGGCTATTCTCACCTTATTGATCAGTTACTGTTCTTATTATGTTTGTCTTTCAACGTAAAGATAGGACCCGTTTTACATATATCTGGCTTGTCAAAGCCTGGTGCATATTAACAGATAGCTACTTTCACACTGCCTTCTTCTCTCCATGTTTTCCAGACTAGAGGCTTTGCTATCCCCTCTCCTCCTCACCTTTATACCCCACATGGCCCAGAAAGCAATTTCTGAAGAATCTTGGGTCAATGTTGCCACCTGATGGCTAACAGAAGTACTATGTTTCCTAACCTCTCTTGTCCACAGCCTTCTTTCTTCTCCCTCAGGGGGAAAATAGACATGCTTTCATTGTTCTTTTTTCTGTACTATCATCTCGAGCAATCTTTTTGTCCCCTCCTATAGCAATGTACTCTTTATTTCTTTTCCCTCTTTCCACAGTTTCGAACAATGCTTGCTGAGTTATCTCAAGAAAATCTCTGTCTTCTTGTTTCTATTCGCTGTGTGAGCCCCTCATTTGTTTGGTTTTGATTTGGTTTGGTTTGAGCCAACAATTTCATTAGAGTTGGGAGATCCTGATGAAGAAACTAAAATCACACTGGCACAGAGAGTCAGTAATCCTGCAAATTTGAGTTGCCTATGGCAATGATCAGTGAAGTGACTAGTCCAAGGTCATATAGTCAGTATGTATTAGAAACTAGACTTGAATCTGAGGCCAGATTGCTCTCATGACAAAGTAAGATACAAAGGCATTAAGAATAATTAATTGGGACTTGATAGTTGTAAGTTTACTATTCTATGATACATTATGTAACCTTCAGCACAGAACTCCTGAAGAATGTGCAAGAATAAGCAAACCCACAAATTTAAAGTAAAATTAGATATATCTGTTGCCATCGATCTCTCTTATGAAAGTCAGAGTGTTATAACAGAAAAGACATTAGAAGAGGAATCAGAAGATCTGGGCTTGAAGCCCCGCTTTGCCTTTTGCTGTACAATTATTTCAATAAGCCGTTTTACTTCCCCCAAGATGCCATGCATTCATGTAAAAATATGTATTCATTCAATAAGCCTTTATTGTGCTTCTTCTGTGGGTAGGGCATTATGCTAGTGAACATACAAAGCTTAGATAAGACATTATTCCTTCCCTGATACCTAATGCTGTACAAGGACATTAGAAGGATGCCAACCAAAGTGCCTACAACCAGAGTGTTGTTGGTGGGAATCTGGGAAGGCAATTTGGCTTTCTGAAACCAATATAATTGCTATGTAACATTTAGCATTTAAGAAAATAACTCACCTTCAATGCTTTTTTTTTTTAAGAAGATAATATTTATACTACCTGCTTCACAGGGGTGTTGCAAGGAAAGCTCTTGGCAAACTGTAAAGTATTAGAGAAATTCAAAGTTATTATTTGATTTAATTGTTTTTTTAATTGTTTATATTTCCACAATATTTTTACCATCTTTATGGAGAATGAAAAAATTTTAATACATTATGATTTAAATGGGCTTTTGAGAAGCTATGGCTTTTAATGTTTATAGCTTAACTTCTATTGGAAGGCATGTTTAGGATTCTAAAGTCTTTACTATAACAAAAAATTAAACATTAACTAATTCTCTCTCTCTCTCTTTATAAAAAAAAAAAAATTAGACTTGTTTTCTGCCTTACTAATGACTTTAGGACAGAAGAGAAAAGGTTAGACAAACAGTTAAGTGACTTGCCCAGGGTCACACAGCCAGGAATTATTTGAGGCTACATTTGAACCCAGGTCCTCCCAACTCCAAGTCTGGCACTCTATCCACTGTGCCACCTAGCTAGTTCTCAAGTAGAAGACCATCTGTTTTCAGAAAAAGCCAATTTGTTATATTGTATATTATTCTATTATTTTCAAATGTATTAGCCATTTCTATAATTAGATTTAAGCTCTGTAAAGGAAAGGACTATGTCTTTTGCTTTGTTTATATTCCTAATGTTGTTCATCATACTGCTAGAGTTCCAGAAAATGCTTACTGAGTAAATAAACTGGAACATGTAATCTTATATGAAAAGACACTCCAAAGGACCAGAATAATTCAACACCCATTTATTAGGCACTTAATATTTGCAAGTACAAGGAAATAGAAATGGTATTAACAAAAACAAAGATATGAAAAGCAAGTGGGTTAGGTCAATTACACACAGAGGAATTCTGTGCTGAAAGTTACATAAACTATCATAGGGTATCAGAGTTGGAAGAGGCCAACAAATCCAAACTCTTATCTTACTGAGGAAGAACTTGAGGCATTGGGAAGTTAAATGACTTGGCCAAGTTCATAAAGCTAGTAGGTATCTGAGGTAGGGTTGAATGCATGTCATGCTGCATTCATGTCAGTAAAGACTAACCCATATACTTACCTTTCCATCTCTACAAAATCTTAATGAAAATTATCTATAAATATATCAAGGGTATCCTTGATAAAGATAGCCTTTCGTAAATGATATTTTACAAGTTAGCACATCTTCAAAGTTTGATTGAAATGATCAAAAATGTACTGTCAATCTTATTTTGTTGACTTTACCAAAAGCATTTGACTCTTTAGAATAAAATGTCACCTTAAAGGTTATTCTCCAACAAGGTGACACCAAGGCATGTCAAAATCATATGATTCTTGGAAAGATTCAATAACTATAATTCAAATCTTCTATTAATATCTAGCAAGACAAAATCAGGAAGAGATATACTCCCTAAGCATACTGTAAAGAAGGAAGTGCAGGAAGTATATAAATGGAATCAATTGACAATCACCTATTCATTCATTTATTAATTTATTTGAAAGATTATTTCAATTTTACTCATACTATAGCCAAAAAACCCCAAACAACTAAAATGCATCTATTGCTGTTAAAAGTGCTGAAAAATTCTCCCTTCTTCCTTTTTAAAAAATTCAATTTATTGTTTATTTTTGCCATTTAAATTTTTTTGAATTCTAAATTCTCTTCCTTCTTATAAGGCCCTCCCTAGTCACTGAGAAGGCAAACAATATGACATCAGTTATACATGTGAAAATATTTGTAGCAGATTTTTGTATTTTCCAATGTAACAAAAAAGCAAGAAAAAGAAAGAAAGAAAACTATACAATTTGCACTTCAGAGTTCAGCAATTCTTTCTCTGAAGGTGAATAGCATTTTTCACTGAGACCTTTGGAGTAATTAAGACTTTTACAATTGATCATCACACAAAATTGCTGTTATAGAATTCTGCTCATTTTACTTTTCCATCAGTTCATTTAAGTTTTCTCAGGTTTTTCTGAAACCATCTTGCTCATCATTTCTTATAGCACAATAGTATTCTATTTCAATAATATACCACAGTTTGCTAAGCTATTCCCCCTTGATCAGTATCCCCTCAATTTCCAATCTTTTGCCTTCTCAAAAAAGAGCTACTATAAATGTTTTCATATATATATATATATATATATATATATATATATATATATATATCCTTTCCTTTTTTCTTTGATCTCTTTAGGATACATATCTAATAGTAGTATTTCTATGTCAAAGGGTATGCACAATATTGTGTCCCTTTGGGTATAGTTCCAAATTGTTTTCCAGAATGGTTGAGCCAATTCTCAATTACACCAACAGTTCATTAGTGTATTTTTTCCCACATTCCACTCCAGAATTTTTCTTTTCAACAATCATTTATTAAACTCCCACTCTCTGCCAGGTATGGGTAGAGATTGCCTATGAATACTGAGGTTCTCCTATTTGCAATTGCCTTTGTGCTAATTGCATCAAGCCCTGGGAAAGATAAAGAATTTCCTGAATGAGATTCAAAATTACTCATATTCACAATTACTTAAGAGTTTATCTTCCCATTAAGAAAATAAATGGAAAATGAGTCATATTGACCAAATTATAATATGCAGTTGGGTGAAAAGCCTATACATTATTTTCTTAAGAGGTCCAGAAACACATATATCTTGCACCAAGTGGAGATGGATAATGAACTGGGAAAAGAATGGAATAAGGGGAGGTAAACAAGCTGTATTATATTTGGGAAATTTCATAATGCTTTTTTTAATGACCCTAAGCTTCTCTTTAAAATAAAGGAATCTTTTCCTAGCCAATTTTCTTCATCTAACAACAACAACAACAACAACAACAATAGCTAGCATTTATATAGCTAGAGGAAGAAATGGCAAACCATCCGATTATCTTTGCCAAGAAAACCCCAAATGGAGTCACAAAAAATTGGCCATGGCTAAAAACGTGTAAACAACAAAAAAGAATTTCTATAGCTTCTGCTAGATGTCAGGCACTGTGTTCAGTTCTTTACAAATATTATTTAATTTTATCTAAAGATATATGGCTTTGAGTCATATAATACTCTAATATCCAAAAAATCAAGTTACAGCTTACCAGAAAGGCAATAAAGTGCATGGGGGGGGGGGCAGATATAGACTGCAGCATATTATCACCAAATAATTATATAGATAAAATGACATAAATGATATCATTAGAGAATATATGATTAGAAAATTAGATTGGAAGGATGGAAAGTAGTGCATAGATCCAGAGTGGTAATAACCAATGGACAATTCTCAAATTCTGTTTTATGCATTCTACATGAATGAAGTCATAGTTACATTAAAGCATGTCTAGGCACTGTGTTCAGGCACTGTGTACACAAATATTAAAAGTGGAACAGTTCTTGCTCTCAAAGAGCTCATAATCAAATATGGGAGGAGAGGAAATAGTGATAGCATATGTACAGAAATAAATATAGTGCAAAATAGAATCAGATGGGCAAAAGAGAACAATGTCAAGTACTTTGAGGAACTTGAGTAGAGAAGAAAAAATTTTCATCTTGTTTGATGTAGCACAATCTATGCTGAATTAATGTTTAAAGATAGGTCAGTGAAACTGGAGGAACCCAGATTCAGTTGGATTGGGCATCTTTGCATTCTTGGATGAAGATATCTCCCTAGTAAACTCATCTTATCTAAAAGAAGGTTCTTCCAAACTGAAGTGGCCTCTAGATTTTGAATACAGTGTCTCCTGTAACCAGGTTTAAGTATGTAAATGATTCCCTTCCCTATAATAATCTTCAGGTTTAGATCCTGACACTTCCCCTTATATTAGAAAATCCTTAAATTTTCTGTATTGTGAATCAATGACAATGAAATTGAAAAAATGAAATCTCATATGGGATTCTGAGTAATCATCTTGTGAAAAAATCTTGTTTGGATAGAGTCCCCTGTGGAAGGAGCAAATGAACTTCTCTGTGGTATAGTAGAACAGGAATCAGGAGACTTAGGCTCTAGTCCTTGCTCCTCATAGGTGATTTGGGGAAAGTCAATTAACCTCTTTGAGTCTATCTGGCTATTAGTTTTAATGCTCTGTCCAGTCAATCTAAGGCCAATCATTCCCTCTCTTTTTATGGATTTCTATTTGGTCTGTCTAAGGTGATTTGGGATGTGTTAGTTTTCTTTTCTAAAGATCTAATGGAATGAAGCTTAGAATGGGGGACACTTTCTAGTTTTGAAGATTAAATATGTCACAAAATCAAATTCCTCAGAACTCAAGACCTCAGTTTCCTTTTTTGTAAAAATAATTACCTTGGGCTAGATGTGAACATCAGGTCCCTTCTAGTGCTAATATTCCATAGCTTCAATGAGCCTATCTACACAACTGATTATTCACCTGCCAGTTTTTAAGTGAAAAGGAAGCACATGAATTCCCATAGAAAAAACCTATGAAGAATATCAGATGGAAATTTTCATGTGCATATTTTAATTTAATTTTAATATTGTAGGGTTGTTATTAAATACAGTTTCCAAATAATCCATGGCAAGCAATTAATTTTAGGAGGCTTATTAATAAAAAATTTAAATGAAAAAAATTATAGGCTTATTGAAGCTTGAAAACTGATGAGAGCACAGGCAAAAACAATGTTTAGTAAAATTTTTATCTAAAGGACTTTAATATGAAGCCTGGCCCAAGATGTCAATAATTTACTGGTTAGACTGACCTCTGCACTACCAGGGCAAAAATACTGTCGGTGAATCCTGAATGCCTCTGTTGCTCTCCCCTCTTCCCCATTGGACTGTCCTATGACTACTACTACTGTTTTTCTCCCTAAGCAAAAAATTAAAAAAAATTTTTAAAAAGAGCCCAGAACAGGGACTTTTCCCAGCAATCCACATTTTCTGTATGGGCCTGATTTGAACAAAAGATGAGGTTTTTTTAATGGCATCTATATTAGTTAACTAAGCAATGTGGGTAGAATAGGATATTGTAGTCTGTTCATGGATAAGTGGGTATAATGTAAAGACCACTGGGCCAAATGCAGGAGACTTCCATTCTAGTTCTAGTCCTGTCACCAACTAATTATATGATCTTAGCCAAATGGGTTCCTCTCTCTGGACCTCAGGATCCTCCTTTGTCAAATGAAATGTTTTTTTTTTCAAAAGGAAGGAAGGAAGGAAGGAAGGAAGGAAGGAAGGAAGGAAGGAAGGAAGGAAGGAAGGAAGGAAGGAAGGAAGGGAGGGAGGGAGGGAGGGAGGGAGGAAGGGAGGGAGGGAGGGAGGGAGGGAGGGAGGGAGGGAGGGGGAAACGGAGGAAGGGAAGGGAGGAGGGAAGGAAAAGGCAATACTTCAGTAAATTCTTAAAAGAAACCAGTGATTTCAAGATACATGAATGTGAGGAGAGACCACCTTCAAAGCATGGGAATAGCCAATGTAGAGACACGTAGTTGGAAGATGGAGTGTTGAGCATGAGGAATGGCTTGTAGGCCAGTTTGTTATTATTTATATTATATATGTATATCATAATTATTATAGTTATTATATTATAATTATATAATCATATATTTATATGTTATTATTAATTATACTATAGCATGCTAAAAAGTATAAGGTACAAGAATAACGAATAGATGGGAAAAGGCTAGATTGTGAAGAGCTTTAAATGCTAGAGTTTATACTTAATCCTAGATGTAATGGCATGGCAACCTTTAGATCTAGACGAATTGTTAGAAAATCATCTAACCTAAACTTCTCATTTCATAAAGAAAGGAAACAAGCCCTGAAAGAGTTTGCCAGAGGTTACACAAGCAGAGTCAGTATTTGAACCTGGTCTTCCTGTTTCAGTGTTTTTCATACCATGTTTAAATATGTAAAACCTTAGTTTGTGCAGAACCTGGAGTTATTGATTTAGGTGCCAGGAATCTGTGACTCTGTGTGTGTAAGCTTGAAAAAAAGGAAAGAATTATATCAAGGTGAAAGTCATCTCCCCAGGACCTGGAAAGGGTTATTAGATTGACAAACTGAATCACAAACCATGGAGTCCTGTCTTTTTGGTCTACTACTTACATGTGGGGTTGCTGATTGAGCTCTGAGTCCACTTGCTGCTAGGCTGCTGTCACATTAGGGACATGTCTAGGCAATTCCTTTTAATCACTGGGAGGCAGCATGTTGGGGCAGGAAAATGTATTGGATTTCACCTTTAATCTCTCAGACATCAATTTCTTTACAAGCGGGCCTCTTCACTGAAAGGTAGAAGTTAAGAGTTCAGAGAGTGTTGGCGGCTCTCTCCTGAATGGCCTTTATCATCTCCATGACAGTTTTTTTCCAATTTAGTTAACAGTTTATTCAGTTGCAAAACGACACTGACTCATGTAATGAGAGGGTTCCCTGTGTGTCAACAGAAAGAATTTTTGGTGCTTGGTAACTAGTTGGGCAACTTTCAGCCACACTTCAAAAGGAGAAGTCAATCAAAGAATAATATTTTTGGAATGTCAAAACTGAAAAATGACTGACTGCTAATCAGCCTAAATAAAATCCTTGATTAATTGCAAACTGAATTATCCAAGAGTGTTAAAAATGTGCTCACTTTTCCTTGAAGTTTTATACCAGGTTTATAGCATGTAAACCAGGTGGACAGGAAGTGGGAAGGGAGGTTTTAGTCTTTAAACCAAAGTTCTATTTCCTAAAGCTCTTCTCCATTCCCAAGAGAGGCTGGTTTGTAGCTCCATCCTTTGAGGTGATTTCCCCCCCTTGTTGGGCATAATGACTTCCCTGTTTTCACAGCTATCAAAATAATAATGATGATGATGATGTATTAAACATGCAGAGTTTCTTTTTCCTTACTACCTTCCTTCTTCCCTCTCTTCTTGCTTCCCTTCTTTCTTTCCTTTCTTCCTTTATGTCCTTTTCTTTCCCTACTCTACCCTTTCCTGCCTTTCTTTCCTTCCTTCCTTTCTGCCCCCTTTCTTCTGTTTGTGATAATTCTATCCATTACTAATATTTATAGCAATTTTTATTTCTATAGCAGTTTAAGATTTAAAAAATCCGTTCCTCAAATCCTTTTAAAGTAGATAATAAAAATATTATTTCCACCATTTTATATATGAGGAAACCGAGACACAAAAAGATTGACTGTTACCCAAGGTTCTGCACAAAGTACATGGTCTTATAACCTTAAACATGTTCTAAGAAGTTTTGGATACTCTATATCTTTGGATTAAAATTCAAAAGTTTGAGAGTCAACCTTACTTTTGGTTTCTAACAATTCCCATCATGAAATGATTTTCATATATCCAACCAGCTCAGAAGGATCTTGGATCTTTAAGGGGTGGGGGAGTCAGTGAACATAACAGTTAAGCACATTATATATAACAAAGTGAATCACTATGTTGCCAGTGGAAAAGACCCTCACTTTTCTTTCCATTAAATATTTTAAAGTTATTAGAGTGAAACATATGCATTTGAAGACATCAATTTCAGTTCCCTTACTCTGAATTAACTTTGAATTGGGTCCTCAGGCACCTTTTGGGAAATGGAATCCTGGGGCATATTTAACAGTATTCATGATATGAAATCATGAGTTATTGCTCAGAAAAACTGAAAATGACCTATGAGTTGTAATGGGCACATATTTGCTCTCCATACTATGGTGAAGGAGAGGGGGGGAATGAAATGGAAGGTGCCAACTTTGGTTTAGAAAGGCATCTAGAGGGGGCAGCTGGGTGGTTCAGTGGATTGAGAGCCAGGCCTAGAGATGGGAGGCCCTGGGTTCAAATTTGGACTCAGACACTTCCCAGCTGTGTGATCCTGGGCAAGTCACTTAACCCCCATTGCCTAGCCCTTACCACTCTTCTGCCTTGGAGCCAATACACAGTATTGACTCCAAGATGGAAGGTAAGGGTTTTTATTTAAAAAAAAAAAAAAAGAAATGCATCTAGAGATTTAACTTTCAGAAACAATTGAAAGAGTGAATGCCATTTAAAAATTAATGCACTGACAAAGTCTTGTAAATCAGACATTTTTTTCAAAAAGAAAGAAGTGGCCAAAGAAATTGTGACTTTTGCTCATTGTGATTGCTTAAGGACCTCCAAACCCTCTAGAACAGATCAAATATTATCTGTTTTGTTTTAACACTTCTTAGTAATTCTGTTTCTTTGTGATAAACTTAGCAGTCATATTGCATTGTACCCAAAGGTTCAAGTATGCCTTAGGACTGGTGGGTTAGCATGAATAAGTTTTACTTATCTACTATCAAAGAAATACAAGTAATCATGTGTTATACCTTGCTCATATACTCTGTGGAGAGTTTCTCCAGATTCTTTCCTCTGAAAACCCAAATATTAAATCAACCAATTAATAAATATATAAATAAATCACTCCCATACATTCTTTTGTTTACAGTAATCACTCAAGGAAAACAGTTTTCATTTTTAGGGGATTTTTATTGTTGTTGTTTGTTTTCCTGATATCACAGATACAAGGAGGGGAGCCAAGGCAAGGCTCTGGTATATATAACAGACATTTTAGATTACAGAAGTATAATAAAAAAGATGTAGCCATAAGAATTACTCTTGACCTTTATAGCAGTAGCCATTTTCCAGATTATCAAATGAACATTGGCATAAGATGACTGAACCTGAAAGGCAGCATGGATGTGGTTCAGTAGGTGGCGTAAGAGATAAAATGCTGGCTTAGATTTTTGAAGACCCAAATTCAAATTATACCTCAAATACTTATTCAGACGTGTATTATCTTGTCAAGTCATTTGACCTCTCAGCCTCATGTTCTTTATCTGAAAAAAATGATGGGGGTTATGCTCAATGGGCTCTAAGACCCCTTCTAAGTCTAAATATGGACAATGAGGAGCATATTTTGTTGGGGTTCCCTCACTTGATATCTCATGATATCTCACTTGATAATATAGTTTACTAAGTAAAAAATTTAGAACAGAAACAGTTTTGGGAGCTTAGCGATGATAATAATCTTGGATATAATTTCCCCCTATTAAAAACAGACTGGGATTGGGATCCATGTCTCTGTTTCAAAAAGCTGCCATCATTAATTTTTTGAGAACAAAAAAAAAAACAAAGATGTGATAAATAATAAGAATAGAGATTATCTTCCCATTCCTATCATTTTCAATTAGACAGCATTGTAAAGAGCTTTCATCGTCTTATACAGTAATTCTAAGGAATATAGCCTCTTATTTCATCCTCCCAAAGCCCCAGCTTATTTGCTTTATTTGCTTCTACCATTTTGTTCATTAAATCTAAAAATAGATTGGCTACAAACTATACCCAGGAGGTTTAACCATCTCAGTTCTGGAAATCATTCCTCAGGCCCAAACTGCCCTGATTAATGAGCATGTCACATGACCCATTATATTTAGCTGTCTCTAGCCAGGCTTCACATTCATGTTTTGCCATCCTTTTGTAGGTCTACTGCCCCTTCTCCTTTACTGTGCCCTTTCTAGATCTGGAACTATAAGCAAATCAATACTGCCTTTGCTCCAAGAAAGGTTATACCAGTCACCTGCTCAGTGGTTCCATTTATCAGCTTTTTTGCTTCCTAGACCAAAACACTGATCCCTTGCCACCACTCAGTTATTAGAATATAAGATACTTGATGGCAGAGATTGATTCTCTTGGGTATTTTTATTCCCAGTGCTAAATGCAGTATTTATCATGCAATAAATGTATCTTAAATAATTTTTCATCCATTTGTTATTTGTCTATAGATCTGATTTCCGGATTTTTTTTATCCTTAAGATCAGTCCTTTAACAAAAGGGAGTATGGGATAGTATAAAGAGCTCTAGGATTGGAATCAGGAAGTTAGTGCTATATGGCTTTGAATATGTTAGTATTCTCTGGGCTACCTCATCTATAAAAGGAAGGTCTTGGACTAGAGTTTTAAAGCTTTCTTCAACTCTGTTCCTTATTAGCTAACTCAAAGGTAGGGCATTTATGAACCTATGGAATAATACAGATACCTATTTCTGTAAAAAAAAAAAAGCACAAATTTGAATGGTTTTAGGCACCCTGGTCCAAATTCTGGTTTGAGTCAGATGCCATTAACAAGCATTTATTAAGCACCAACTATGGCCAGGCACTGGGCTAAACTCTAGCTATACAAAGAAATACAAAGTATAGTCCCTGTTCCCAGAGAACTCTTATTCTAATGGGGAGACTATGTGTAAGCAACTATATACAAAAAAATATGGGATAAATGGGGGATAATTTCAGAGGAAAGGCAGTAAAATAATATTATTGGGAAAGTCTTCATGTAGAAATTGGGACTTTAGGTAAGACTTGACAGAAGCCAGAAAGCCAGTAACAATGTAGGAATCAGGAGGTGGGCTGTCTTTTTTTGTCTTTTTTAAAATAAAGATATTTTATTTTATTTTATTTTTTAAATTTTATTTAGTCAATTTATAAAATTATTCCTTGATAACAAGAATCATATTCTTTCCCTCCCTCCCCTCTCCCCACCCTTCCCATAGCTGATGTGCAATTTCACTGGGTATTACATGTGTCCTTGATCAGAACCTATTTTCATGTTGTTGATGGTTGCACTAGGATGATCATTTAGAGTCTACATCCCAAATCATATTCCCCTCAACCCATTTAATCAAGCAGTTGTTTTTCTTCAGTGTTTCTGCCCCTATAGTTTTTCATCTGAATGTGGATAGTGTTCTTTCTTGTAGATTCCTCCATTTGTTTAGGATCACTGCATTGCCACTAATGGAGCAGTCCATTACATTCGATTGTATCACAGTATATCGGTCTCTGTATACAATGTTCTCCTGATTCTGTTCCTTTCACTCTACATCAATTCCTGGAGGTCATTCCAGTTCCCATGGAATTCCTCTACTTTATTATTCCTTTTAGCACAATAGTATTCCATCACCAACATATACCACAATTTGTTCAGCCATTCCCCAATTGAAGAGCATCCCCTCATTTTCCAATTTTTTGCCACCACAAAGAACACAGCTATGAATATTCTTGTACAGGTCTTTTTCCTTATTATCTCTTTGGGGGTACAAATCCAGCAGTGCTGTGTCTGTATCAATGGGCAGACAGTCTTTTAGCACCCTTTGGGCATAGTTCCAAATTGCCCTCCAGAATGATTGGATCAGTTCACAACTCCACCAGAAATGCATTAATATCCCAACTTTGCCACATCCCCTTCAGCATTCATTACTTTCCTTTGCTATCATGTTAGCCAATTTACTAGGTGTGAGGTGATACCTCAGAGTTGTTCTGATTTTCATCTCTCTGATTATAAGAGATTTAAAACACTTTTTCATTTGATTATTAATAGTTTTGATTTTTTTATCTGAAAATTGCCTATTCATATCCCTTGCCCATTTATCAATTAGAGAATGGCTTGATTTTTTGTACAACTGATTTAGCTCTTTATAAATTTGAGTAATTAGACTTTGTCAGAGGTTTTTGTGATGAAGATTATTTTCCAATTTTTTGCTTCCCTTCTAATTTTGGTTGCATTGGTTTTGTTTGTACAAAACCTTTTTAATTTAATGTAATCAAAATTGTTTATTTTACATTTTGTGATTATTTTCCTAACTCTTGCTTGGTTTTAAAATCTTTCCTTTCCCAAAGATCTGACATGTATACTATTCTGTGTTCATCTAATTTACTTATATTTTCCTTCTTTATGTTCAAGTCATTCACCTATTCTGAGTTTATCTTGGTGTAAGGTGTGGGATGTTGATCCAAGCCTAATATTTCCCATATTCTCTTCCAGTTTTCCCAGCAGTTTTTATCAAATAGTAGATTTTTGTTCCAAAAGCTGGGATCTTTTGGGCTTATCATAGACTGTCTTGCTGAGGTCACTTACATCAAGTTTATTCCACTGATCTTCCTTTCTGTCTCTTAGCCAGTATCATATTGTTTTGATGACCACTGCTTTATAGTATAGTTTGAGATCTGGTACTGCAAGACCACCTTCCTTTGCATTTTTTTCATGATTTCCCTGGTTATCCTTGATCTTTTGTTCTTCCAAATGAACTTTGTTATGGTTTTTTTTTTTCTAATTGAGTAAAAAAGTTTTTTGGTAGTTCAGTGGATATGGCACTAAATAAGTAAATTAATTTGGGTAGGATTGTCATTTTTATTATAGTAGCTTGTCCTACCCATCAGCAGTTAATTTTTTTCCAATTGTTTAGATCTAGTTTTAATTGTGTGGAGAGTGTTTTGTAGTTATCTTCATATAGTTCCTGTTTTTGCCTCAGCAGATAGATTCCTAAGTATTTTATATTGTTTAGGGTGATTTTGGAGGTCATCTTTCATCTCCTTTGCCTCATATTCAAGCTGATTAATTTTGGCTTTCAAGACACTATTTTCTTGTTTTAGTTCAAGTGCCTCTGTTTCCAGATGACTTATCTTGCTTTTTCAGTTCTTTTTCCAGTTGTCTTTAGCCTGTCTTAATTGTGTTTTGAATTGTGTTTTAAGTTCTTCCAAAACCTGTGTCCAATTCGCTAGAGTTTCTGTGTTTTTTCTTGGGGTTCCTTGATCTTCTGTTACATTTATTCTTTGTTCACTGCCTGGATAGAAGCTGTTGATTCTAATTTCTTTTTTCTTTTTCAGTTGTTTGCTCATATTTGCCCCTTCTTCCCTCCCCCTCCCCCCCCACGTAGTTGCCTGTACTCTTGCTCCTCTCCTTGTGTGCTGGATTTGTGGGTTTGGGCTTTTCTGTCAGTCTTCACCCTTGGAGTTTAGCAAGGCCTTTAGAGCAGTCTGTGGGGGAGGGGTGTTGGAGCTTGAGCTTCCCTGCCCTCTGAAGACTTGATGAGATTAAGTACAGCTGAGTTGAACTTGCAGAGCTGGATATGCCTTGAGGCCAAAACCACCAGAAAGGGGGTTGGGGGGTGGGGTGGGAATATGGAGTGTTTCTGCTGCTGCAACTAGGCTGCCTCCTCTGTGCTACTCCCTAAGCTGCCTCCCAGCCACACATGTTCAGAGCCCTGAGGCTGGCACAGCTTTGCCAGCAAGGTACTCCCTACAGACTAGTGTCCTTGCCTACCCAGAGATTCCAGCCACTGCTGGAGGCTCAGTACTATGGGTGGGGGAAGGGTCCTGGGACCTTCCTTCTTCCTTCCCCTTAAACCCAAGTATTCTCGAAGTCTGGCTTTTGGTGGGGTGTAGCTTTTAAGTTGAGTCCAGCAGGAAGGTTCCTTAGCTCTATCCTATTGTTAGATTTCATTTTCAGGCCCCTAGGAGCATTTGGTTTTTAATTGGTGAGGAAGGGTTTTCAGAGGTTTGAATTTTTGCTGCCTCTACACCGCCATCTTGACTGCACCTCAAGATATTTTATTTTACCAGTTACATGTAATAGCAATTTTCTACATAAGTTTTCTGAAATTATATTATCTAAATTGTCCGTCTACCCTTTCCAGAGCTGGTAAGCAATTTGATCTGGGCTATACAAATTATTAGGCAAAACATATTTCCATATTGTTTGTTTTTATGAGAAAATATTCACATGTAACCAGAATTCTAAAATAAAAACCCAAATAAACTAACGTGACAAATTGTGTTGATTTACATTTTCAATAGTTTTTTTCCTTTAGATGTATATAGCATTCTTTGCCATAAGTCCTTCAGAATTGTCCCTGGATCATTGTATTGCTGAGAGTACCTAAGTATTTCACAGTTGATCATTTTACAATTTTGATGTTACTTATTTCACTCTGCATCAGTTCATATATATCTTTCCAGCTCTTTCTGAAATCACCTTGTTCATCGTTTCCTACAGCACAGTAGTATTCCATCACCACTATTTATTCAGCCATTCCCCAATTGATGGACAAACTCTCAGTTTCCAGTTCTTTGAAGAGGGAAGTAGACTGTCTTGTTCAAGAACAACAAGGAGGCAATTATCACTGAATCACAGAGTACATGGTTGAGAGTAAGGAATAAGAAAAGTGGAAACATAGAAAAAGGCCAGGTTCAGGAAGTCTTTAAAAGCCAAACAGACTGCTCTATATTTGATCCTGGAAGTAATGGGGACCCCTTGAGTATAATGAAGGGATTACAATGCATAGTCAGACCTGGGTCCTGGTCCTGGCATAGGTAGGTAGGGGGTTAATGAATCTTTTTGAGGGGATTGATGGTAACTTTATATTAGAGTATTTCTCTCCTTTTAACTTATATTACATAGTGGTTTAAGCTTAATAAAATTCTTTCCTTACTATAATCCTGTAAGGTGGATATTTCAAATATTTTTATTATCCTCTAACAGATAATGGAGCAAAGGTTTTGAGAAGTTAAATGATTTGCCCATGGTTACACAGCTAGTAAGTATTTGAGGAAGAATTTTAACCCAGATATTGGTACTTCTCTGTAGACATTAAATGAATATTTCAAATTGTGATTAACCAGGCTTGTCCTGGTTAATTTGAGGCCACAGATTATCTCCTATGGGCCCACTGAAATAAACATAATGTGTGCCTCACCAATGGGTGTCATCCCTTTTCTTAGTGTTAAATTTCCCTTGAGTTGGACGTCTATGAAGAATCTTAAGAGGGACTGACATATAAACAGCTGGCTTGCTCAGAATACACCTCTTTCTCAAGGACCCTGCCAGAGAATACTGTTGTTCAGACCCTGATTTCTGAATGTCTTATCCTCCTGAAAATTGGCAGGAATAATGGACTGACTGGAAAGCTGGATTGAACAAGCTCTTAGTAAGCTGTCAAGTGAGATTGTCTAAATGATTTCAATACGAGTTAATAAAATTGTTTAGGAACAAGGAATAAGCACAATACATGTTATATATGACATTCACAATCTTATGCCTTGGAAACAAAATATAATATGTCCTCTGCTCAAATGTAAGCTAAAATATTCTTCAGCATCTAGATTAGGGGAACAATGAAACCAAGTGAGTATGGATGGAAATGGGGGTTGGGGAAACAAATCTAAACAACTCAAACCTCTAGGACAAAAGGATAGGCTGAATTCCACTCTCCTTCTGTACCCTCAGTCTATCTTGAAAATATTTCAGTCACAAAATGAAGCTGGTTTTCCGTTACATGGCACTGCTTTAAAAGAATTTATGTGTGGACCTGAAAACCATGCCTGTGTATACAGTGTTTCTTGATTTCAGCAAAAACTCCTCTATTGTGAGCAGCTGCCAATTTGCAAAGCTAAAGATACCCTTGTATTTTAACGCCCTGGAAGCATGACCCTTTCAGAGTGCTATGGAGACATTTCAGCAAATGTGAGAAAGGGATGGATTGGCTCCTGGACATGGATTTCTTTCTTTTCTTTTCAAGCTAAATCATTAAAGCTGTGACCTGGGGAGTTGTTTACTAGGTAGAATAGGAGGTGAATTGATAAGAGGATGTCTATTGGATGGAGCTTTGTCTAAATGATGCTAGCTCTGCCCCTTTAGGGTCCCCTTTAGTGAAGACAGGGATCAGATTAGGAAAAATCCTAACTACTGAGCTCCTTATTTTCCCACCTACCCCAACCAAAGAAATGTGCAGGAATTCTTTTCTATCTCAGGTTTTGTCCCATAAAACTCTGCAACTATATTAATTTACATCAATGAAATATGCTGTTTCGCTCATTTTCAGTTGGCACCTGAAAATTAAATTAGTTTTTTTCTTTCAAAAGTAAATAGATGTGTTTTTAAAACCTGGAGGTAGGATAGGAATTTTTTTTTAACTGGGAGGTATTCTAAGTTTTAAAATATAGCATCCAGTATAACATGAACTGAGTGTTACTGTATTATCTTGCTTGCTAGTAATATATTAGCCTCTCCCATCCCCTGAAAAAGTCTAATTAAATGATACCTACCTCTAAAATCATTTTCTAGTAATTTTAATTTTCTAATATTTTCTAATAATTCTAATAATGCCTTTGTAGCATGGAGGTGACCTTTCTTTCTTTCTTTCTTTTTTTTTAATTATGTCAGCAGAGGTCATGTGCTAGCACATAACCAATTGTATATATCCTCGAATAGTAGCAGTCATGGAACTGGGGAGGACCTCAGACTCTACTTAATTACACGATTTGAAACAATCCACTCTACAACATATCAGACAATACTGTACTTACTTGAAGATATTTTAGCCCAGTTCTAAGTTCTTCCAGTAGAATGAAGGCTCATAACTATATGTCCAACTCTGTTGGCCACAGAGAATCATTTCTAAACCAGAAAAGTGCTCTATAAATATCTACTTTCACTCATGAAGACCATCCAGGAATCTCTGCAACCCCAGAAGTTGTTGCTAATTACAACATAGATGCTATGAATGGTAAGAACTTACCCCAATGAAATCAAGGAAGTAGAACCATTAAGTATCTGAAGTATCTGAAGTAACATATTCATCACATACAGATTTTCTTTCCATCATCCATCTTTCAAAATTTAATTTTCAGTAAAACATGCCACAAAGAGTGTCTGAAACATATGCACGGCCAGAGACATTTTTGGTCAGAGTAGATATTGTAGAAAGTTAGATGTGAAAAGTAATTGTTTATTTGTTATGAAAACTCAATGATCCTGTGATTTTGAAAGGAAAGAAATCATTAAAACTAATTCATGCCATGCCTAGTGTGCCTTTTGTGCCTACTACTTGTTAAAAAAATTATAATAATTTTCTCCCAACTAAAATGAGAATCATTTTACTCATCTTTATACTTATTTTTAAGGATGTCACTTAGGTTAAATATCTGTAAAGTGATGATGGGACCTTTGTAACCCTATTGTTAGATGTCAGGGCTAAGCTCTACCTCATAGACAAGTCAGTTTTATCAGGCTTTTGTTGTGCACAGTTTACAGATGGCAGGTAATATGATTTTACGTATGGCATATCCAAATCCATTTAAGAACAAACTGTTACAAAAGAATTCTACTATACTAGCTGTTTTTGTTTTTATAATTCAGACTATTTTTTATATTGAATAACCTGATTAAATGACTCCCTGTAGACTAGTCCAGTAAAGAAACAGTTCTAGTTTTTATTCTCCATCTGGACATCAGCCATTCTTCTTCTGGGTCTTTCTGACTCAGGCTAGCAGAAATAGAGAATGATTTCAAAAGCCCCAAAGGACCCAATCATCGTAAATTTCTCACCTCTTAATTCCTAGGAACTTCTCTCCCTTTAGATTAATAAGGCTTCCGTCACTATAGGTTGTCCCCTCTTAAAAGCATTTGTCACTTTTAGAAATCTAGAGTCAAGCTACTTTTATTGGCTGTGTAGGACTCATAATTAATCCTATCTTTTCAATTTAGTGACTAATAGGTCAAAGGAAATCCTTCTCAAGAGGATATAAAAGTTGAGATCCTTAAGTGATTTAATTCCCCTTTATGAGGATTTCCATCCTATTGATAGGTTCCAGAACCTCCCCATCTTAGCCCTCCATTACCCCCTCCCCCTGCATTTTTGCCAGTCTATAACTGAATAGTTCCACTGATTGTCATTAATTTCATACCCTTCTGCTGCCCATGCTTTCTCTTCCTTTCCTCTAAAGAAAGTGCCCAAAGAAAACACAATCAGAGTTCCCCACTGGGACAAACACTTGTGAAAAGCAAGGAGCAAGAAGGAACAGAGTTCACTGGACTTCCTCAGGGCCTGGACTGATTTCTTTTATGCCATAGCCACATATATCCCGAGCTCATGCTGCGGAGGGTCTCCAAAGAGTGGTGTCAACTGAAAAACCAGTGTACTCACACTGTGATGGAGATAGGGTAAAATTAATTAATTCTATCCACACAGTCATTATCACGACCTTGGTTTTGATTTTTCGATGTGATGACAGCCACATTTGCAGCTTGTACATCCATGCTACTAATTAGAATGGGATCACAGAAATTTCGATAAACATCCCCTCAGTGGAAGTATATGTGATTTGACTTCACAAACCTGATCCAAGCACCCTCAGGCAGACCAGGGTTCACAAAGATTTGGCCAGAGGAAGGAGAAAGGCTGTTGTCTATCTAAAAATATCAGCATTGCTGCTTAAAATTTCTTCATCATAAGTCACTTAAGAAGTGATGTTTTAAATGTTCCTGGGTTTCTTTAGACAGGAAGTGTCTGAGTCCAGGAACAGAGTAGTAGTATTTGGGGAAAGGAGATTATTTTCCAATAAATGGGTCAATAAACATTTAAATAGAGCAGCTTGGTGGAACAGTGGAGAGAGTGCCAGGTCTGAAGTCTGGAAAGCTCAACTTCTTGCATTGACCTCAGACACTTCCTGCCTATGTTACCCTGGGCAAGTCACTTAACCTTGTTGGCCTCAGTTTCCTCATCTGTAAAATGATAAAGAAGGACATGGCAAACCACTCCAGTATCTCTGCCAAGAAAATCCCAAATGGGGTCATGAAGAGTCTGAGTCTAACATGACTGAAATGACAGAACATTATATAAATACTCTTGCCTGATACTATGTTGGGTTCCACAGACACAAAGACAAAAGAAAACAATCCCTATGTTAAAGGAGCTTACATTCTATTGAGGGAAACAGCCTATACATGTCTGTTTTCTTGATCGTACCATGTGCCACTTCCCATCTATACTTAGTTAACCATAGTTTGTGTGTAATTTGAAGTTCAGGGCCAGCCTCTTGAAGGTTTTTCAGTGACAGAACCTCTGCCTTTTCTTTCTACCCATCATTCCCATTGTATGAATTTATCCAAACTGCCCAGGAAGTTTCTGGATATGAAAGAGGCTGCTAAAAGGCTTTCTGACATTCTTCCTCTACATGTACTCAGAGATACTGAAGCCTGGGCTTCTGAAGGAATGTCACATTGTCCAGCAATCTCTTCTGAAGAGGCGTTTCTTTCTTTCCTTTTTTTTTCTGGTCTAGTGAGCAGCACAGCCAAATTCACTCTGCTGTCTTACCCGCACTGGCTTATAAAATGCTACAGAGGAGCAGGGCATAGTGAGAATGTCATCCACAATTCCAGAGGCTCTACTGTATGTCGTGCCATTTGGACACTTGACAGGATTGAGAAGCATGAGCTTAGACCCTGAAATGATTCAAAGGGAGTAAATGTATGAGGACAGAAGACACATACCAAGGAAAGGATATCTGGGGCAAATCTGGAGGTCAAACATCTTTTAAAAAAAGAAGCCCTTACCTTCTGATTTAGAATCAATACTAAGTATTGGTTCCATAGCAGACGAACCATAAGGGCTAGGTACCCCGGGTTATGTGACTTGCCCAGGGTCACACA
Source organism: Monodelphis domestica (assembly GCF_027887165.1). Lineage (NCBI taxonomy): Eukaryota > Metazoa > Chordata > Mammalia > Didelphimorphia > Didelphidae > Monodelphis > Monodelphis domestica. The sequence continues at coordinate 129,080,268 of NC_077233.1, forward strand.
GCTAGCAAGTATCTGAGGTCAGATTTGGACCTCTCATCTCCAGGACTGGCTTTTTATCTAAACTATCTGGTTGCCCCTGGTTAAATACCTGCTAAATCTGTGGATGAATTATAATCATACAAATGTATATATCTATATTTGAAGGTTTGTTCCATTTTTAGCAAAATGGATTAGAACCAAGGTCCTTACTTTTTCATGTAAAGAGATTTTCTATAAACTATGGAATTCAGAAATGGTGCTAGAACTAGAAAGCAAAATTTGGAAGACTTTGTCATTGGGACTGGGATCATGCTGATATAATGATACTTTCTTTCTGTTGCTTCAAGAGCTCTAAGCTATGTGCACGGTACTGTAACACCCAGAAATATCATGAACAGATGTGGAAGGGGAATTGAATATCATTCCAGGAAAGCAATGAAGACCAGCATGTCCCTTTGTAATTTGCCATGTTGAAGCTAGGCTGCTGATGTGTTACTGCCTAAAGTAATCATAGAGCTTAGCTGGTGTTTCATTAACTTATCTACTGTTTAGCACCAGGGGCTTGTTTTCCAGCACTAGCTCAGGAAAAGGTACCCACTAGTCCCTTAGGTTCCAAGACACTTTGTAACAGGAAATGTGAAAATAGCTTCATTATGTCAAAGTGGGTGTTAAAAATACTATTCATTAAAATGAGGTTCATCTGTATTACATTTGGTGAGACTGTTGAATGGGAAACTTGACTAAGGCACAATGGAAGCATGTGTGTTGAAAGTACATTTTTAAGGAGTGGAAATAATTGAGACACTAAAAGTTGCAGGAGATCAGACATATTTGAAACGAAAGGTTGGCAAGACACACCTTTGTAAATAATGACACCTCAGGTAAAAATGGAATCTTGAGATCCACCAACTAAGGTCCAAACTTGGGGCAGTGTTCACATCGATACCCCAAGCTAAACATATATCTGTGAATTCTGGGTAATGCAAAGTCTTACAAAGAACAAAAGAAGGCTCTTTTCTTTAACTAGGAGTAGAACTTATGCATGAAATGCTAGTAATTCCTGATTGTAATTGTATCAATTTAGTAATAATCAAGCTGTACATGTGTTTGTTCTTTTAAACTAACATATTATGTACTAATTTTGTCATCATCCAGAATCTGACCTTTAGCTAGAACATAGTCTGCTTGATATAGTGTTGGCATCAGAGAACATGAATGACTTGTCTGAAAGTAAATTTCATCTCAGGCCTGTGAATTTCTTATTTTAATCTCTCAAACCAAATATTGATTCTAAGAATCTCTACTCTTTTTTAACCCTTACTTTTTGTCTTAATAACAACTTTAAAAAAAGAAGGGCAAAATGGATACAGAGTTAAGTGACTTGCCCAAGGTCACAGAGGTAGGAGGTATCTGAGGTTATATTTGAACCCACGACCTCCTCCCTCCAGACCTGTCACTCTATCCACTGAGCCACCTCAGTAGAATCTCATACTGTCAAAGACCTAAAACACTCACTAAAACTCTGTCTCTGTCTCTGTCTCTCTATCTCTCTCCCTCTTTCTCTTTCTGTCTCTCATACTTTGCTATGTGTAAAGTTCTGAAATATTAGAAGATAGAGTTAGTGAGAGACAGAAAGAGAAACAAGTGGCTTAGAAAATGTTAAAGATTCAGGTGATGACTAACTGTGACATACATTCATCCTTGCCCAAACCTTTGTTGTATTTTGTCCTTGAGACCTGATGAAGCATGAAACACATTTTAATGCACAATACTTACAGAACACAATGGGCCACAAATACAGACCTCTGAGGAAAGCTGAACTGAAGTGTTTTTTCGCAATGAAGAACCTGTCTCCCTTCTTTCTCCTTCCACCATCTCTCTCTTTTCTTTAGATAGAAGTCTGAGACTCCATTTTTAACTGTTGACCAGAAGCTTGTGCTCCCTGGTTTTATTTACTGCCTATAGATAGTCTAAGAGTAGGAATGATGGTGATGTCCTTTTAAAGACACTTGGCAGCAGCACTTGTCTCCCTGGGGTCACACAGAGTATGCCTTTTGGCTCCAGCAGCAGGGGCACATAGATGTTGATTAGAATTTGCTGAACTACTAAGGTGATTAGGAAATGAATGCCTAGCATAATTTGTTCATATCAAAGAGACAGTCAGAGAGTGTGAAACATGAAACCAGATTCACTGTGTGTATTGTTTGTTTTAATGTGTTCACTGCAGCTTGATGCTAATTCTTAAAGCACTAAACAGTCATGATGATATAATGATGGAAGTTAGAGATCAAAACATGTTATGAAGAAAGAGAGAAAGAAAGAAAGAAAGAAAGAAAGAAAGAAAGAAAGAAAGAAAGAAAGAAAGAAAGAAAGAAAGAAAGAAAGAAAGAAAGAAAGAAAGAAAGAAAGAAAGAAAGAAAGAAAGAAAGAAAGAAAGAAAGAAAGAAAGAAAGAAGAAAGGAAGGAAGGAAGGAAGGAAGGAAGGAAGGAAGGAAGGAAGGAAGGAAGGAAGGAAGGAGGAAATGAAGGAAGGAAAGAAGGAGGAAATGAAGGAGAGAAGGAAGGAAACAAAAAAAGAAAAGAAAAGAGAAAAAAGGGGGGAAGGAAAGAAAGGTGGCAGGATTTGTTTTAGGAAATAGATATTTCTCATTTTTTCTTCTTAGACCTTAAAACCTATATGAATCAGAGGGCAATTGGTTAGCTCAGTGGATAGTGGGAGGCTTGGAGATTGAAAGTCCTGAGTTGTATTAAATTAATGGTTGGACTGAATATTTAATTGGTCAGTAGGGATTTAATTTCCAAATCCCAAGAATAAATTACTACAGTAAAATGGAATTTATGGTAGTTTATTTTTACAATAGACAAAAGATATTAAGGAAGAGAGAAAAGGGGAGAGAGAGTGAGCAAGCTCCAGCTTCCTCTGAGCCAGGTAGAAATTCTAAGGCCCCAGCCAGAGAAAAGGAGTCTCAAGAAGATGGGCTTTTCTTGGAGTCTCACACCTCCAGAAAGGTCAAGGACGGAGTTCAGTCTTTACACTGACCACATTGTCAGTTTGATTAGCAGATTCTTTTATCAGCCTCAACTCCAGCAGGCTCCACTCCAAGTGTGTCTCTTTCAAACTTCAAGTGTCCCTGTTCACTTCAAGTCTCTCTTCACTCTGTCTTCTTCACTCCAAGTGACTCCCTTCAAGTCTCTCTGTGTGTCTCTGTTTCCACTTTTAAAGACCTTTTTCTCTTGTGTCACTTCCCCTAAATTTTTATGTCTACCAATCACAGCTGATGCTCCACTCAAGGACTGCCCACTCGTTCACACTGGGTCACAAACCTCCCACTCAATGTATGAAATGGATGTTCATACCTTTTTGTGGTTAAAGTCCAAAATGGGTAGATCTCCATACCCAACTTTAAGTACTGTGTTTACACTTTGGGGATTAAAATCTAAAAATAGATAGGCAATTACAACTTAATCTTCACAATTAAGGAAGAGCTAAGTACCTTCATTGTTACAATCAGGAGAGAGCCAAATCCAATCTTCACAGTTGAAATGTGACCATAAACACTCCTTAGCTGTGTGACCATGGGAAAGTCACTTAACTCCCATTGCCTAGCTCTTATCACTCTTCTGCCTAAAAACAATACAGAGTATTGATTCTAAGAAGGAAAGAAAGGGCTTAAAACAACTCCAACATGAATCCGATATAACTGATTTTAAAAGTAAACAGTTAGTTAAAGGGCCTTTCTTCTTCCCTTGCCTTTCCCAAACTGACAAGCTGTTCAAGTGCCAGGTAGATATATAGTCCTGAGGTGGAATGGCTGTTGTTATAGCCTGTCAGAGGAGGTGGGTTGCTCCACATTTTATATATAAGAAAATGGTGACTGAGAGATTGACTATTTGTCCCAAGCTAAAGCTCTCGCAAGTTGTATTGCTTTGATACTGTAAGGTCCACAAAGGCAGGGGTCTATATTATCTAAATTTGAATTTCACTCAGTTACTAGCATAATGATCTGTATGCAGCTGGTTCTTAATAAATACTTTGTGTATCATGCTATCATGGCATTGCCAAGGAAATTAAGATGCTAAAAGTGAATTCCTATAAGTCTGGGCAAAAAAAAGGGGGGTAGTATCTATAAGCCTGGAGTCAAGAAGACTAGAGTTAGAATCTGATCTCAGGCTCTTACTAGCTGTGTGATCCTGGGCAAGTCATTTAACCTCTGCCTCAGTTTACTCAACTGTAAAATAGTATAATAACATCACCTAACTTAGTAGGTTGTTTTGGAGACCAAATGAGACAATGTTAGTGATGTGCTTAGCACAATACCTGGCACATAATAGGTGCTATATAAATGTTGTTGTTTTTTTTTTCCTTTCCCTTCTCCCAGTGTTTTCTCCCATTTTCCATCTCCTAAGGAGCTGTCTTCATCCTGTGACTATTGGGGCTAGTCTTTTACTGATAAACAGGGCTTTAATTACCTATGAGATTTTGGTTTAACTTAAAACTAGGAGAACATCTCCTTTCTATAGTCCCATCCTGGCACCAGGAAAACAGAAGAAGGTGGCACCAGGGAATAGAGCTATGAAGGGAAATATCACTAGGCATTGAGATCCTGAACCCTGAACTCCAGGACTGCAGCTTGCTGGAGGATCATGCTTGGGAAGTGTTGGGATAGATAATGTAGCTCTGATCCTATCCTCCACCCCACCCCCCACTAGAGAGCCAAAGTGATGATTTCTCAGTCTTTTGTTCTTCTCTTCCCCTCCCTCTTCCTTAAAAGATTTAGGCCTACTTTGTGAATTTTTGCCTTTTTTTCTTTCACTCTATTTTGAAGTCAAATTTATGATATACTCAGTAAACTGTTGTGTTATATAGATCCATGGAGAGAGGATTTAAGGCAATGTTAGGAGGAGAGACAGAGACAGAGAGGTACAGTGTTTTAGAAATGTATCAAGACAGAAAAATTTATACTTTGATCTGAAGACAATTCATGAATTAATGAATGGTCCAGTTTGGGGTGGGGAGGGGAGGGGAGGGTATATGACTAGCTGGATGGTGCTATAAATGAGTCCTTTGCCATTATCCTTCTATTTTTTCCTGGCTTCATTGGATAGGAAAAAATCTCCTAGAGGAAAGGAACTGATGGAGGTATAGTCTGGCTGACACAAAGATAGGAGGAGAGTAAATGTGATTGAACAACAAACATATTAAGCCACACACACACACACACACACACACACACACACACACAAATATATATATCACTGCTATTGGTGAAGTAAAATGAGTTGGCCAGAATGGTACTAGTCCAGGTCTTCCGACTCCATCTCTAGAACCATATCCTATATACTATACTTACTGACTAAACCCTAGATTGGAAGCTTCTTGAGGATAAAGTCAACAAGCATTTGTTAAGTGCCTACTAAATGTCAGGCAAGGACAAAAGAAAGGAAATATTGCCCCTTCCCTCAAGGAGCTCACAGTCTAATGGAGAGGGAACAAAACAAATCTCTTCCATCTGCCCCTCAACTTCCACCCCATAGGTCATGGCACAAAGTAGTTTCTCCAGAGATAACTGTTGATGCACTGATGGACTGATTTTGTATCAGAGCTGGCTTCTCAGGTAGAAGGAGTGACAGAAAAGTCATGGTTAAATGACTCATCGAAGCAGGGATACAATTACTTCCCTAGATCCAAAGCTGCATCAGTCCTCCAGCCAGCCTCTGGCTCTTGTGCACAGACAAAACAAGACAACCTTGTAATGAGATCAGGCATTTTAAAACCATGGGGAAAGGGGGTGGGGGACAGAAATACTCCAGGCTAGAATAATTTAGTGGTTCCTGAAAGAGAGAAGTTATTAATGGAAGAATAAAGGCTGATGGGCCTTTGTCATGAGCACTCAGGACCAGATGACAGGCACATGATGGTCAATTGTTCAGCAGTTCCTGGATACTGGGGGGAGGGAGAAAGGTTTTGCTATGCAATTGTTAGGCTCTGGATCAGGTGTCTGAAAATCTCCAGGGTTGCATAGCCCAAGAGTGAGACCTCAGTCATTCCTTGAACTGTTTAAGTGTTTGCTTTCTGTTTAGTTATCATTTGATCATCTGCCAGCTGGTAATGGGATTGTAGTGGCTTTGCACAACAATGGAGTCATCAAAGGGCTGAGGAAACATGACAGAAACAGTGAGTGGCAGCATTCTTAGATGTCTCATTTAATGCTGAATGATTGAGTACAGTCTTATGGAGGAATTTTTTCAGTCTCCTTAAAATCCAAGCAATTGTGGTCAAACATAAGAGCCTGTTCTTGTACAGAATGGGGGTGGGCAAAGATGATTATTACAAGTAAAGAGAAGTCTGAAGGCCAGAAACAAGGCATTTTTTTCTTTGGGGGGGGCTCCATGGAGTTACAGCAAATGGAATGGTCTAACATTCAATCCCCCACTGGCTGGATTCTCCTCCCTCTCTTCTTATTTTTAAGTTGACTAATGCTGGAGTTCCAAGCATGGGGTCCACAGACATCCCAAGAGGCTTATGAATAGATTTCAGGGAGTCTATGAATGCGAATGAAGAAAATATTTATATTTTTACTGACCTTGGTTTTCTTTGTAATATTGTATTATTTTAGGCATTTAAAAACATAATTGTTAGAAGGGGTCCATGAGTATCATCAAACTGCCGAAGGGGACTTGGCTAAGAGGAACCTGGCTAAGAACCCTTGCTATACTGTGCACTATTCTCATCAAAATCCTTGGCACTGTTTGGGGTAATAATTTTTCTTTAAATGAGGAGGAAAATAGGAAGGAAAGATGAGAAAGATAACTGGCCCCTGGAGAGTAAACATGAAAGGTTTTGGCCAAGAAGTGTTTTTTTAGTAACAAAAGAAATTTAAAATATTGTGGAGACTTCCAAGACTTTGGTATTGAATCCATTTGATGTGACCTTGGGCTAGTACTTCCCTGGTTCCCATAAGACTATTATATGTTGTATGTAAAGCAGAAAACATGTATTCTACTTTACATATTTTGAGTTTAATGAAGGTTCAATGGCAAAAATGACTATCCCCTTAGGGCCTTAATGCAGAATCTTAACCAAGTATTAAATTTCTAACATAAAGCAATAGTAGTAGAGTATAAGTAGATTACATATAGAAAGATATATATAGAAAAACAAGTACCTTAATTTTTCACTTTTCAATAGTTCTTTTGAAATTGTGATGCACTTAATAACTGAACAACTCTTTAACTGGCTAAATACTGAACAGAAGTAAAAGGGTGGAAGTATGGATGATGTTCTTTACTGGTGAAAGACTACAATAACATCCTTTCACTTTATTTCTGGTTCCTGACTCTCCAGGAGGCTTTTGAATCAGGAATCTGATGTGCCTTCCCAAACTTGAGTTCTCTCAAGGTCTGCTTTTTATGATTCATGTCTGCCTAACTAGACCTGATTAGCTTCTGATATTACAATGTACCTGGACTCTTTACTGACTTAATAGGTAGTGTGTCACAGTGGAGAAAGTACTAGCCTGAACTCAAGAAAAGCCTAGTTTTAAACAAAGTAGTAAATCACTTTGTTAAATCTCTCTGCACCCCTATTTCTTCATCCATAAAAGCATACAGGTGAACAAATATCATTCATTCTAGGAGCATTTGAATGATACCTACCTACCAACCATGTTCCAGTTGCTGAGTTGGTCCAAGAGTACGCAAAAAACAAAAAATTTTTCGCTGTGTATATGTATTTCTAGCAATTACATTGAGTACTTCTTCAATTGGATGATTATGACTTCAAGACTTTATATTCTGTTGTAGAAGAATGGTCTGTATAAAAGTACTTTGCAAACCTTAAAATCCTATACCCATGTTGACAAACCTGTGGCATGTGTGCTGTAGGGGGCTGCTTGCTCCCTTCCCCCTTTCCTCAAGCACCTGAGGCCATTTTCCCCATCACCCACTCCTCAATTCAGCAGCCTAATGGGAGCTCGTTCTCCCTCCCCTGTGGGGGATTCACATGAGGTGTGAGGGCTGAAGATTGGGCACTCAGTCTCTAAAAGGTTCATCATCACTGACCTATACAAATGCCAGTTATTATTTCTTACTTACTATCTGATTTGTTTCAGAGATCTTTCTGGGTTTTTAACTGATATTTTTCTAACTCTTAGCCTAGGACCCTAACCTTCCTGTGTTTCTGACCTCCAAATGATTTGAAAGTAGTATTAGAAAGAAAGATATTGTGAAGATTGTATTTAGCTATCTCCCATTGTAACAATGAAGATATTTAGTCTAACAAAATCAGGAATGTCTTGTGAACTTTACATTACTTCACCCTACTTAGTCTAACAAAATCAGGAATGTCTACACCCATACTTAAGGATTAAGTCTTTAGGAGGATGGCCTTTGATAGACATGTGCTAACATATGATGAATCAGAAACAGCTGACAGACCCCTGAGCTGTCCTAAGTCAAGCTTAAGCTACCATTGGAACAGATGAGATGCAGGAAAGTGATGTAAAACCGTTTATATATTTTGCGTCACTTCCTCTCTTTGGCCTCTTTCCCCGGAGAGGTGGCTCTGGCTCTGGCTGGCAGCGTGCTAAGTGTTCTGACATCTTGGTGTGGTGGCAGCTATTGTCCGATTTGGTGATGAGTTTTCCCTTGATCCTATACTGGGAGAAGCTGAGTAGCTAGTTGAGATTCAGGCATCTTAGCTGAGCCCTCTTGGAGTTTAGGCTGATTCCTTTCTCCTTTACCTTCCAACACTATCCTCTTAGAGAAAGCGTCTAATCTTCCCCCTGGCTCAGGTCATGCAGGAGAAATTCTACACATTTTCCCTCTCCCTTCTCCTTAATTTCTTTCCTCTATATTAATTAAAATCACCATAAATTTCCAGCTTACTGGGGTATTTTCTTTGGGATATCTCCTGATGACAAAAAATTAATTTAGTTTATGTCACAACCCTAAAATTATCCTTACAATACCAGGCAGTATGTTGAATCACAGAAAGGAAAAAGTGAAAAATCCCATAGAACCTAATGAGAGAGACTCAAGACTTCCTTGTCACCATTCCTATGACACCAACACTGGAAAAGGCACCCATTACCTTGCTCTTTATTTCAAATGCATTTTATGTGTTAATTTATAGATGTGCTGCCCCCCCCCCCCCCAATTAAGTCTTACAAATGAAGATACTGAGACAGACAGGTTAAGTGACTTGCCCAGGTTCACACAAGTAATGTGTCTGAGACACTATATGAACTTGGGTCTTCTTGACTTCAGGTGCAATGTTCCATATACTGAGCTACCACCCTTTTAGAAAACATTAGGACCTCATTTTACATCAATTCAGGTATATTTGACTGATAATCAAAATAATAAAAACAAAGGCAGATAATTTTGTAAAATAAAAATCTTTTCATGCTAAATCCTTGCAATTTTCCCAAGCATCTTAAAGTCTCCTGAAAGTTCTCCTAATCATGCTTGTTCTAGATCTAAGAAGTGTTCGTGTGAGTCATTGCATTGCTTTGCAATGGACTTTAGCTTTTGCATTAGTCTTTGTTGAGAGTTTTCACCTGGAACAAGTTGTGACTGCATTAAGCAATGCTTCTCTTTGTTTCATTAACACTATTTAGTTACTAATTATGGCCCCAAAGTACAAGAGTAGTGATGCCAGTAGCTCCTCTAAGCCCAAGAAAAGTTATCAAGTGCCTAGTATGTTTGCATAAGAAATAGTTGTAAAATAATGAGGTTTGCTATAATGTACAATTTTCAACATACTCAAGGGTCTTGGAATGTTTTGGCCATGGAAAATGAGGTCCTATAGTTTATACTTGGAAGAGAGCATAGAGATCTCTACTCCAATATCTTCCTTTTACAGATGAGGCCAATTTTACAGACTTGTCCATTCTGACTTTGGTAATATTTAATAGAATCACAACTTGAGCTGAGGACACTTTTCATTTGATCACATTCAAGGTCTTGTTTTCTGCTTTGAAAAAGGATAAATAAATCTTGCCTTCAGTATTAGGGACTATATCAATTGTACTGCCCTTTTCCAGAGGAAGTTACATTTTAATAGACTTACTCCAGGAGCCAAAAATGCCTTAAACTAAATAAATACCTTAAGAATAAAAGGATTACAGACCTTGGGTCAGGCTGGTAAAGCAGAAGGGTTTTTTCTATGCTTCTTCCCTCCTTCCATTCAGATAATTCTATACCTCACAAGCTGGGCAAGGAGCACCACCAAAGATCTTTGTGCTTTTCTTCCATCAGTTGGATCTTGGAGCAAATTTGTGGGTGTTTTCTGACAAACCACCCAATTTTAGTCAGGCACTTTCCCTGGTCACATACATAATACTCTCAAAACTTACCTATCTTGGGGCAGCTAGGTGGCTCAATGGATAGAGTACCAGTCCTGGAGACTGGAGATCTGGGTTCAAATCTAGCCTCAGAACTTCCTAGCTGTGTGTCCCTGAGCAAGTCACATAGCCCCAGTTGCCTAGTCTTTATTGCTCTTCTGCCTTGAAACCAATACTTGTATCAATTCTAAGACAGAAAATAAGGGTTTTTAAAACAGTTTTCTTTGTTTCTCATCCATCTTCTCAGGGCTCTGTTCAGTTCTGCTTCTCTTGTAAACTTTGGTAATTCATTGATTCTGTTCCTTTTCTATTCAACAAATACTTGTAAATAAATTATTATATAAGTGTTGTATATGTATATTTAAGTCTATTGTACTGTTAGCATGGTGCTAGGTATTACATTTACAGTTAACAGGAGTCTGACAGAAATAAAGGTTTGAACATTTGGGCAGTGTCATCCCTTTGTTGGTGTCTACCTTTCTAGATGACAAAGGACCCTTCTGCACCCTTTCTTGCCCTGACACCTCCCATTTAGCTCCTTTCTTTAGGGTTGTAAAACTATCCTTCGCCTTCCTTTCATGGGGAATACAGAGCCCAGCATTCCCTCTGGTCATCAGGGATTCCACTTTGACCCTTTGAAAAGGACTAGGGGTCAACTCAGGCATTGGAACCCACTACCACTGCCACTAACAAGGGAAGGACCTGAGCTGGGGTTGGGGTGGGGGTTTGGGACAGCAGCTAAGTGGCTCAGTGGATTGAGAGCTGGGCCCAGAGGCTGAAGGTCCTGCTTGTAATTCTGGTCTCATACACTTCCTAGTTGTGTGGCCCTGGGCAAGTCACTTAACCCCCATTGCCTAACCCTCACCTCTCTTCTGCCTTCTAGCCAATACTTAGTATTGATTCTAAGACAGAAAGTAAGGGTTAAAAAAAGAAAAGGAAAGAACTTAAGCTGTAGGATCTGGCTTTCCTTTGGCTCAGGAGTAGAGCAGGAAAATTCAAAAATGGGCAGGGGGACAGACTGAAGGCTATAGGGCCCCAGCTTTACCACTGACTTTCTATTTGCATTGGCAGGTGGATTGAGGTGGATCTGGCAGGAGGAAAGTGGACTTCTCTTATCCATGCTGCTGCCAGATCCCATTAGTGTTCAGCCCACACCTTCACTGGTTCCTATCCTGGAGTGTTTTTCATCTGAAACACTTCCCCCCTTCCTCTTCCTCTATTTTGCCCTGTCCCAAACTGCTGTTTCTCTGCCAAATGTAACACAGACCTGCAGAGAACATTATAACAACCTTTGGCAGGAACAGCAGGGTCCGAACAGCCCAGTCCAGATCACACCCAACCTCTCCTCCCTCCCAACTGTCATTGTAGCTCCTGCTTTTTCTACTGGGTTTTCCTGGGGACTGCAAAAGGCCAGGCTAAATGCAGCGCCTGATAGGATCCTTCCATGCTGCACCACCTGATCATTGCCTGATCAAAGCTGCAGGGTCACCAGGAGGGGCAGCCAGCCCCTTCACCGCCTGGCTGCCTCTCCCTAACTAGGAGTGATTTTCGCACCAGCTGGATCCTCAGCTGTCACCATAAACAATGAGCTCCAACCACCTTGTGTATGTGGCACAGCTGAGGAGCCGGCTTTCCACATGGGCTGAACGAGGGAGTCGGCCATCCTCCCTCGTGCTCCATCTGAGCAGTTCTGTTGTTGTCTCTCGCACATGGTGCTCCGGAATGGCTCTGCAGGAGAGTGCAAAGAAAATTCTTCTTTTCCTTCTCTTTTCTTTTTTTAACTTTCTTTAAATGGTTTTGCCAACCTTGGCTGCAATACTTTTGATGGCGAGAGTCGGCATCTAAGGGCAGATCTTCTATGATGAAAAATGGACAGAATTTTACCTGTCTTCTGTGTCCTCTCCCTTCTAGCAATCTCAACATTTGGAACTCCACAACTGGATCTGCCCCCCCCAAATGCTCTGATATCCATTTACTAATTACTAGTTGGTTTGGAGAAAATAAAATATCTTGTCCCTGGAGAACCTTTCCCACTGTAGTATGTAATACGTTTTTAATTTAATTTTTAATTTCTCTTTTGGTGTTTAATTGAAACCTAACAAGTTTATCATCTCAATGCTTTCTTTAGTTTGAGGAGGAGATAAAGATAGATGCATAATGAAAGTGATAGGAAAGCTTTTTTTTTTCTTCATAGTTGAGAATAATTGGCTATTGAAGGAATTTCTTGGCCAGCAAGTCCTATGAGAAGCCCAGATAGAAACAGTGTGGTTTAAGTGTAGCCATCAGTTATTCAACAAGAAATTATTAAGCATCTGCTATGTCCTATGCACCATGCTGGATGCTAGAGTTAAAGATGAAAAATTAAAGTCTTTTAGTATATGGAACTTCTTTGGGGGGGGCAGTATACGTATTTATAAATATATGCAAAAGTCACTTAGATTTGAGCACAGTGCCCACTACATAGTAGGTGTTTATTAAATGCTGTCACTGACATACTAATAAGGAAAATTTACTTTGTACAGGCATTATGTTTGATGTCAAGGATACAAAAACAAAAGTAAGACAGTCCTGGTCCTCCAGAAGCTTACATTCTAGTAGAGGAGTACAATATGTTCACAGATGAGTAAAAATAGAAGATACAAAATAAATATACAATGTATCTATGGCAACAACTGGGGAAATGAGGGGAAACATCATAAAGAGTGTATAATTCCTAGAATTCTCTCCACATTCCTGCTCCATCTTGAAATCACCAGGACCAAAACCACCTAAGAAGTAGAATGTCCCACTTAAAATATATTAGCACCCACTGACAGAATTTAGTCATTGGCCAAGTGACTGAGTATTGTAAGATTTAAATTAATGCCCAATAGCTCTAAGTATTCTATTTTATAAAATTTATTAATAATCACTGGAAGTAGAAGAAATAAAAGAACAAAAGAATTAAGCCTAATTATCTAACAAAAAATAAGACCATGTGAATAAATTCTCCTGCCTGGCTCCCACCCATCCTCCCCAACCTTGTCCCTGGGAAAAAGAGAGAGAGAGGAGTGGAGTTACATCAAAATATATTCTCCCTCCCTAAGTTTGCCCATAGTATTTACATTCAGTGTGAGCACGCAATGGGAGACTGGGTAAGAGAATCCTGGGGAGCAAATTCAACCCACACAGTACTCTCAGGTATCAGCAATAAAGAATTTGACAAAGATGAAGACTGGAATCATAGGGGCAGCGAAAGAGTTTAGGCTAGAGAAAACAGACCTAGAAGAGAACTCAAAAGCAAAGAGGGTAGTGAAAAGCATGCAACTGGGGAGTTGAACACATTTTATTTACTTCTCAATTTTGTCTCAGATTGGCCCTGGTTGGATATGACTAGTCTCAAGACTTTCATCCAACTAACTTTTCCTTAACAAGATCCTCAGAGTAGACCTTTACTCTTTCAGAAAGATAGGTAGGATACATGAATTTTCTGCTCTGTAGAATTTCCAAGTCCTAGTTTCCAAAAATGATCACCTAACCTCACATAGTAATCAGGATTCTTAGAGACCCTGTTGTGTATGATTTCCACTTGGCCAAGTACCTTAGGTTAATAAAACAGATTTCTGTTTCAAGACCAAGTTTGAATGACCTGGTTAAGGGAGATCTTTATGAAATGCTGGTTATTTTACTGAGGTTCTCCTTTTTTTTTTCCCTTTAGTCACTTCACAGAGAGGATAGGAATTTGGTCAATAAGCAGAGATGGAAAGTCAATTAGATGTCTTCAGTAGTATGTTGCATCTTGTGTCCTTCCTCTAACACTATGATATAAGGGATAATAATAATAGTTCATATTTATATGTTGCTTGAATATTTACAGAGATCTTATCTCACATTATATTATTTGATCTTCACTGTTAATTCCCCTTATCTCCATTTTAAAGAAGAGGCACTAAGAGGTTAAGTGACTTGCTCAAGGTCCAACAACTAGAAAGGATATGAAGTAGGACTTGAATCTAGGCTTTCTTGGTTCTAAATCTGCACTGTATGCACCATCTCATGCTACCAGTGCATTATTCCCATCATAGTTTACATATACCAAACAAAGAGATGAGATTTCTAATTTTGGAGTAAAGATTTTTTACTAACTTTTTTTTCTGATTTTTTTAACTACTGATTTTTTACTGATTTTTACTAACTTTGTGCTGTTGGACAGCAGCTTCATCACTCTGGATTTCAGGCTTTTTCATCTCCAAAATGGGGATAATTATCCTTACTTCACAGGGTAGTTGTGAAGAAAGTACTTTTTTCAAGTTACAATGTGATACACATGTGAATTCTTATCATTATTATTAACTTCTGAGCTATTCCTCATCCTGAAAATATTTTTCCTAGCCCCTCAGCCTTCAGGGAAGTGCCATGATAGGAATGGGACTGGTTAGAAAAATCTTTCTCATCATTCCGATAGGAGGTAGAAAAAAAAATTCTTGAGAGCCCTTGGTCAATTTTATTTGTCAGTTCTTCAGTCTTCTCAAATATTCCATCTAAGGGGTAAAATGCAAATTTCGAAACTTCTTTTTTTATCCAGACAGTGATACATTTTAGATTAAAAACCAATGCTTAAAATAGTGACTGAAACAGTTTTCACACTGTTTACCTGTCAGGCAGGAGTGTGAAGGGGAGAATTTATAGCCAAGGCCCTCAAACTAGAACTCTAGGGAGTAGAATTAAGGGGAGGGATAAGGAACATGCTTCCCCCAAATTCTTTTGGCAGCTTTTGTGGAAAGTCAGTTGAAATAAGAGAACAGATGAAGGGGGCTAATAAGTTTTTTTTTTCTTCTTCCAATAATAGCTGCAGACTGTGAATTATGAACAGCAGGTAGGAAGATCCTGTATAGATTTGAAAAGATGCTCCACCTATGTGCTAATACACATGATTTTAATTATATTATTTTTCCTATTTACATTCATCCTGGTGCCTGGCAGCAGGGTTTTGATGATTCACATGAATGGCTGGTGGGCCCATCAGTGGTTATTGGAATGGGGAGGGGAGAAATTCACTAAGCAAACTATGGATGAAAACTGTGAGTAGAAAAATGTTTTTCTCAGGACACAAATACAAAATGTAAGACAGCTCCTGTCCTCAAGAAACTTGTTTTCTACTAGGAGGATGAAATATGTTCATAGAGGAGTAAATATAGAAGATATCAAAAAGAAAAAATTCACAGTGCTAGGGACAGTGAGGAGAGGGAAATCAGGCTCAGATTAGGTAATCTACAGAACGTCAGAGCTAGAAAAAACCTCAATGCAAGAAATTGATGACCAAAATCAGACAGATCAGAAATGGCAAAGTCAGGATTAGAACTGAGATTCTCTAAACTCCAAGCCTCAACCTTTTTATTTCAACTAGTCAATCAAATCAGCAAGCATTTATTATGTTTCTACTACATATAAGGGACTGTGTTAGTCACTGGGCCTACAAAGACCAAAAAAAATCATTCTTGCCCTTACTGAGCTTATAATCCATCAGGTGAGACAACCAGTATGCATTAGTTTGAGGTTGTTGTTCTGAGTTGCATCCTCAAATTCTGGAGCTATTTTGACCTAACATTTTCAAAGAAGGAAGGAAGGAAGGAAGGAAGGAAGGAAGGAAGGAAGGAAGGAAGGAAGGAAGGAAGGAAGGAAGGAAGGAAGGAAGGAAGGAAGGAAGGAAGGAAGGAGGGAAGGAAGGAGGGAAGGAAGGAAGGAAGGAAGGAAGGAAGGAAGGAGGGAGGGAAGGAGGGAAGGACAAGGAAGGAAGGAAGGAAGGAAGGAAGGAGGAGGGAGGGAAGGAAGGAAGGAAGGAAGGAAGGAAGGAAGGAAGGAAGGAAGGAAGGAAGGAAGGAAGGAAGGAAGGAAGGAAGGAAGGAAGGAGGGAGGGAGGGAGGGAGGGAGGGAGGGAGGGAGGGAGGGAGGGAGGGAAGGAAGGAAGGAAGGAAGAAAAGAAGGAAATAAACTTGTATTTATTGCTATATGCTAGGCTTTGTGCTAAACACTGGAGATACAAATACAGTACAAGCAAAAAAGAACAAAAACAAAAACACGTCCCTGTCTTCAAAAAGAGCTTCTATCTAATGAGAGAAGACGATACACAAAGGGGCATCTTATGTTTGAAAGGTCTTCTTAAGAAATCTCTCCAAAATATATGACGAGGTATCTTAGGATAGAAGATAAGATATAAGAAAGTCTGGGCATAGTGACAATTTGGGAAAGAAAAAAATAGTATTTAGCTCTGTATGTCCCCCTGCAAGGATTATAGAATCTAGAACTGGAAAGAGTTGGCAATTGGCTAGCTTGCTAGATGATAGGAAGATGGATACGCAGATAGAGACAGAGTTGAACAGAAATACACAAATTGAGAGAACATTTAGTATGTACTTACAAGCCAGGTACTTTACTAAACACTGAGGATATAAATACAGGTAATACAATCTCTGCCCTCCAGGGACTCTCATCCTCATGAGGAAAGACATCACCACCTAATCCAGGGGAATGTGAGGTGATATAGCTAGGAAGTTATATATATATATAGGCCCAGATCTGAGAAAATAAAGCAAAAACATATGTCAAAGCCTGGTGTTACTTGAGGGTGGAGTTCAAGTTTCTGGCTGGGATGGGGAGGCTAGAGATGATCTTGTCCAAACTGCTCATTTTACAGATGAACAAAATGAGGACTAGTGATTCACCCTGTGTCAGAACACTTTGTAGAGCACTGAATATCTGTCTTAAATTACTGAGGAAGATTAGCAGGTACTCCAAGGAATTGCCCCTAAAGAGGATCCTAAACAAAGGTCAAGGTCTAATTAATTTACAAGCTATGCTCAAACACAGCTAAATGAAATTAAAACATTTCTCTTTATAAAAGCATCTTCCTTCTTTAGCCTTCCTCCGAATCTTCCCAAACATTAAAGAAGTACTTGTGTGCAATTCAAGATAAGACTGGACCTGTGATTTCAGCAGTAAATGGAATTCCTAGATGAGGAAGTACCCTTTATCAACACAAATTGGAACCTGCCTGTCATCTTAGGGTCTTAGAGAGTTGTCTAGAACTCTTTCAGCTTTAACTCAATAAACCCACAAGAATTGTCTGTGTAAAGGCATGGACACCTAGGCATCCAGCACTTAATACAGTTCTTGGTACATAGTAGGCACTCAAAGGTTTATTGATTGATCTAGGAATCCAGCACTTACAATGTAAAAGGTGCTTAATAAATGTTTCTTGACTTATCTCGTGCTGTTTGTCTTTCCTCTAATTCTAATAATCTAATAATTCTAATACTCTAATAATAAATCCTCTAATTATTTTTAATTTGATTATTACCATACAAAATGTCAAATGTTTCCTGTTACTTCCACATTCTGACTCCAACCTACTTTTCCTGCCTTATTTACCTTTTATTTCATTCACACCCTCTTTTTTCCAGCTAGAATATCTCTTGCTGTTTTCCAGTCTTATCCAATGCTCCCATGCATGGGAATGCACTCTGTCTTCTTCTCTGCCTACAGAAATCCATTTCTTCCTTCAAGGTCTAGCTCAGGTGCCATTCCCTCCTTGATCCGATAAAACAGAATATTTCACTTTGGGCTTTGTAGCTACAGCATCTTTTTACATAGAAGGCACTTAATCAATACTTTGTCTTATATGAAAGTGCCTTTTCTGATTATCCCTTTTGCCTCTCTTTTATCCTACCTTGTTTTCTATTGTTTCTGCTAATGGCATAACTGTTTGATTAGATTATTAACTCCTTGAGGTAAAGGAACTCTCTCTCTCTCTCTCTCTCTCTCTCTCTCTCTCTCTCTCTCTCTCTCTCTCTCTCTTTCTCTCTCTCTGTGTGTGTGTGTGTGTCTCCCTCTTATTTTTGAATCTCCAACTTCTTGCCTTTCGAAATAAATAAGTAAATGTTTTTTAAATTTAATTTAGAATATAAACTTTTCTTCAGTGCACCAATATGAGAAAATATGAAGCAACATTCACTATGCATGAAATTTTTTCATGTAAAGAGCCTTAAATGAAGTGAATATTAACCTAGAATTGTAAAAACAACAACACAAAATGGTGATCATGATTTGACAGAGGGAGGAAGGTGCCTTCCAATTAGGAGAAATTTCTGGGCCAAGAAAGATGTTAGAAAGGGTATGAAGCATGAAATAAAGAAGCTGGCTTAGATACAGAGAAGGGCCCATCATATATGATGGTGTGAAGAGGTGGGACTCATAGATAGAGCATCTACTCTCACATATTCAGTTTATTGGAAACTGATATTTCATACTTTTCTCATAGGAGTGGAGGAAAAAAAAGTACTAAACTTTCATTTAAGATTGCAACAGCTCTTGGAATGTATAGCACTTAAAGGGAGAAGTCTCTTTGGACATTTTCCCTTAAAGAAAAGTAACAACCAACAAACATGTTTCCAAACACACCTTCTATCGAGAGATGACTGAAATGAACAATCCTTTTTTGTAACACATATTCATTTCACACACTTCTTGGAACTTGTGCAGCTGGTTCAGCCACACAACTTGTCATGTGCTGTTGCTGAGTATCATATTATGCATTAAATCAGAATTTCAATTAGGAAGCTCAAAGTTAGGTTTCTCTGGCAAGTGTTTCATACAGATTATTAAAATATCCTCAGTAAATATAAAAGTAGTACATTCCCTTTGGTGTGCCACAGCCTTCTTTGACCAACATAGAATATTTGTAGTCCTTAAAAATCTTAGGGCAGATAACCAATGAAAATTAAATCCTTTGTGCCATTTCTAGATATGAATTTTAAATTAAATATGCCCAAAATAGTGCTTTTAAATTATTCATTACCAGAATTGTCTTATGACCCTTATGCCTAAAATGAGGTCTGTGTAATGCTTACCCTCTTGTGCCTAATAGGGAATCTGTGTAATACTTATAATCAGCCCTTCCATTAACATTTCCATGGTCTGATCCTGCAGGAGATACAAGGTCATCTCACCAAATTCTTGACTAGATCAATGATTTAGAGATCTAGTCCTAGATGTCAAGACTACAATGCTTCTTCCCAGCTTTAGTAATTCATCAAATTCTTTTTCAATATAAAGAAGGACTTTGGCACATGCCCAGCTACTAAGAGTGGTGATTGAAACCTCCTTCCCCAAAAAGAGTAGGGAAAGATGCTGAGGCTAAAGTAAAGACTCACTATAAAGTGTCTTAAAGGTCAGACTGATCTTCTTTGTTCTCTACCATTGCTTATAGATGAATCATGTGACTAAATAGAACAGCAAAGTGAATAATTAAGGAAAAAATGCCTGTCTTTCTGTTAGAAAAATGGTTTTGAAAATCTATTTTGCGATAAAATTTATTTAAAACTATAGGAGAAATCCACAGTGATGCTGCTGTTACAATCAGATATGACAACAAACCAGCGTTCTAGGCTTTCTGCATTACTACAGACAAGAGGGGCACTCTTTACATGACTAGGAGATCAGGTTGTATCTTTGAAGCATAGCTGATCCTGTAGCATCCTGAGATGCATTTTAACTGGATCTAACTGCAACTGTTATTTGCATGAGAGTTGCTAATGGTGTGGTGTTTTCAACCTGTTTGTATTGTCTTCAGACTTGGAAACTCAAAATAAAGCACAAGAAATCTAAAACCTGCTTCTTCTAAGATTCTATGGGGTCAAAAAGATCCAACATCTGGCTCATGTGTGAAGTAAGGAAAAGCCAAATTTACACTGGCAACTGTCCTTCCTCAAGGGCTTAAATGTTTGGCTGTGTGTCATGCATGCATGGCAGAAAACCCTCTACTGGGATTTTCTGGGGATCTGGTTCCAAAGTATAGTATCTTATGGGGACAGGATGGTTTGACATTAGCAAGTCTGTGCAAATTAGAGATTAACTGACATTGGATTATTTGACCTGTTGTATTTCAGGGGATAGATTCAAATGAACATGATACAGAGAAAGTAGTAGATAGCCTCACTTAAATATCTAATCAGCATACTGACTAGGACTGAAAAAGAAAACATTAATAAGCATTTCCTGAGTTGAAGAAAGTTGTAGTAGATCATAGCATAAAGTTGGGCAGCCCAAATGTCACCATAGATGCTCATTGACACCTTTTGCTCTGGAGTCATTCCATATTAAAGCCTCTACAAATGCCTCTGACTTTATAAAGAGTCCTTTCATAGGATATCAGTGCTATATCCTTGATCTTCCCTGCCTAATGATGTCCTAGAGCTGTGAAGATGAATGTATAGAATGTGTGCCAGAGAGGACACTAGGAGATCTCTCTTTGTGGGCTCACTTCTCTTGTCCACCAGAGTTTGTTATTAGAAAGGCAAAGGTACTCCCCTATCTGGGATAAGGTAGGCAGGACAGGCAGCAGAGGCAGAGGGGAGCAGACCACTCCCCTCCCTAGGCCTAACCCTAAATTCATCTCTAAACCTAAAAATTTGTTTCTAACCCTAACCCAAACCCTGAAGACATTTTTTTTTACTTCACCCACCACTCTGCCCAGCAGCCCACTGGGAACACTTTCTTGCTTCCCAGTCTTTCATAAGACAATAGTTGGTGGGGAATGGGGCATGGCACATGGTCTTTAGGTGAGGGGGCAGGGCACATGGTCACTAAAAGGTTCACCATCACTGTCCTAGAGCCTAGCTCTTTATCTGTAAAATGGGATTAATATTATCTGTAGTTCCTACCTCACAAGACTCACTTAAAGGGTCAAATAAGTTAAGGTAAAAACCTATAAAAATAAATTATATTTCTATAATTATAATAAAATCTAAAAGGCAACAGTGGAAAGAGAAATCCCCTTCAAAATAACTAAAAATGAAAAAAGTTAGGGATCATTATATCAAAGTACTCAATATTTGCTTAGATATAATTACAAAGTGCCCTTTAAAAAATAAAAACAACTTACACAGTGGGAGGAATATTCAGTTTTCATCATTATGTTATATATATGCATATATATAACATAATGTTTATAACAAAATTATATTATCAAAGTTATTTTATAGTTTTAATGCTATACCTAGTAAACTACAGAGCTTGACTAAATAACAAAATGCATTTGGAAGAACAAACATCCTTGAATATCAAAGGAAATAATGAAAAAAGGTAGAATAAAGGAAAAAATAGAACTCCTATGACTAAAATGATTTCATGCAAGAAGTATTTAAACCATTTCCTAATGGTTAAAAAGAGAGTAGATCAAAGAATAGAGTAGGCAAGGAAGAATAAGAAATATTGTAACTCAATAATCCAATTTTGATAAACTCACATTATTTAGGAAAGAATTCCTAATGTGATAAGTGCTGCTGGCAAAACTAAAAAGCAGTCTGGCAGGAATTAGGTTTATACTAGACCCTTTCACCATAGTCCTTAATAACATAAAAATGAATACAAGGCCCTTCATAACTATGAGAGGAGATGTATACCTAACTAAACAAGAAATAGAGCTAATTATAAAGATAAAATAGATAATTCTGATTGAATATATACTAAAATATTTATAGTAGCAGTTTTGTGGCTACAAAGAACTGGAAACAAAGTATATCATCATCAGCTGAGGAATGACTCGTTGAACTCTGATATATTAATGTGATAAAATATTGCTGTGATGTAATCAATAACATGTATAAGGTGACGTAAATATTTCTATGAAGTGATGCTATATCAAGTAAACTAGATCAGAAAATCATTATACACAATGATTACAACAATGTAAAAGGAAACAAATCATGGAACAATTCAAAATGAATATTGCAAAATTACAGAAAATAAGCATGCCCCCAAAGAAGAGATATGAGAAGACATCTCCCCCATTCTTTTGCAAAGGTGTGAAGTTATCTTGCTTAACACTGCACATCTTGTCAATTTTTTCAATGTATTTTCTAGTTTTGTTGATTTCCCCATTTACCTTTATATTTTCTTTTCTTTTTTCTTGAATGTTATATGAATTAATTCTCTTGGAAAGGGAAAGAAATAGCAGGGAATATAGTCAACATAAAAATAAATCAATAAAAATAAGGAAAAGTATAAGAAGGGATTTTCAAACCCTAAAGCAACAGACAAATGTTGGGAATTTTTGTGCCCAGGAATACCTGGTCAGTTTTATTTATATTTTTGTCTTGATAGCTTATTAAAGGATTATAAAATTTGGGGCTAGAAGGGATCATTGATTCAATCACCAAATGAGTTTATTGAACATCTGCTGTTCCAGGCACTATGCTAGGTAGATCTTAGAGTTACTACTACTACTACTACTAATAATAATAATAAACTGAAACATTATCTACTAGGTAGCATAGAGAGAATGCTACCTTTGGAGTCAGGAAGACCGGTGATCAAATAGTTCTTTAGCCACCTACTAGATCTGACCCTTGATAAGTAATCTAACCTTAATCTTAGTTTCATCTCTAAACAAGGGAAAAGCACCTCTTTTATAAGATTGAGAACATCAAATCAAAATCAAATGAAATAACATATGCCAAACACTTTATAAACTTCAAACCCTATATAAATAAATGTTAGCTATTGTTATGAGTACAAGGAGTTTATATTCTCTCAAGGTCTTTTTGTTTTGTTCAGTCATTTCAGTCATGTCTGACTCTTCATGATTCCATCTGGGTTTTGTTTTTTCTTGTTGTTGTTTTTTTTTGACAGAGCCACTGGTTTGGTTTTTTTTCCAGAGCAAACTGGAGTGGTTTGCCATTTCTTTCTCCAGCTTATTTTAAGGATGAGGAAACTGAGGCAAACAGGGTTAAGTGATTTGCCAAGGGTCACACAACTATTAAATTTCTGAAATCAGTTTTTATTCGGAGAGATGAGTCTTCTTGACCCCAGTCACAGCATTCTACCTACTGTACTATATAATTGACCATCTTAGAGGTCATCACCTTCAACCTCTACATTTTTTGGGCAAATGGAGAAAGGGAGAAGGTAAAGTGATTTGCTCAAAAGGCTGTGGCATAGCTACAAGTTCTTACTTTTGGGTGGGATTGGTAAAGGTAAAGTCTAGGAAAAAAGTCTATCCACTTATAGATAAGGCGATAAAGATCTCTCTTCTGTTCTAGCCCTCTGTTCACTGAATGCTAAGAGTTGCCACAGCAGGAAAAGTTCAATATACTTGTTTCCTGGATACTTCAATAACACTTCTCTGCAAAGTAACATGAAGGTAACAGCAACAGCAATTCAAAGCTTTCAGCAAGAAGTGAATCCTGGCTTTCACATCTCCTCACTGCTACTGCCAGCCACTGGCACTGCTTTCACCCAAGCATATTTGTGGAATGGCAAGCCTGGTAGAGTGGAAAGATAGTCCTTGAAGTTGAGATAAAAATTTGAGTCTTCCCTCCGGCAATTTCTGGCTAGGTGACTATGGGCAAGTTTGTGCCTTAGTTTCATCAGGTATAAAAATGGGTGTAATAATTCTTACACTACCTAACTCACAGGATTGTTTTAAGGATAGTGTTCTGTAAACTTAGTGGTGTTGGAAAGGCTGTTTTACTTTCTGTGGACCCCAGTTACTTTCCCCATAAAATGAAGTGGTTCCATATTCCATGATGGCCAAGATCCCTTCTAATTCTAAATTGTATGGCCAACTTTAAAATAGTGTTTTATGTGATAAATGGTTATTAGAGTCAGGGACTTTGCGTAGTTTGGCTTCTGCATAGGTTTAGGGTCATTGATTATTAGCAGAATAGTAAGATTTATCCTTTACATCAGAGAATGTGGTTCCAACAATGATCACCATATCTAAGCATTGGGTATTTTGTTTATTTTACTTCTCCATGATAACTTTATACTATTTTAATCATGATGCATATTCGTATTGGACTCTACTTTCTTCATTTTCCAACATTTTATACAAATGTTCCCATGTTTCACTGACTTCTTCTTTATATGTATCATTCCTTGTGGTAAAGTCACATTTCATTCCATTTTTATGTCATACTTTGCTAAACCATTCCCCAACTGTTGGACACATTTTATGCCCAATTATTTATTGTGACAATTAATCTTGCTATGGGCAATTTAGAAATCAGAAAGTTTTCTATCTGTTAATTACCTTCTTGAAATATAACTTCAATATTACATGATTCTAAAAAACTTTCCAGAAGAGTAGAACCACATCAAAGCTCTACTATCAGTGAATTAATATGCCTTTCTTTTAAATCTTCTAATAATGAATGAAGTATCCCATCTTTCAATATCTTTGCTAGTTTGGTAGGTTTTGAGGTGATACCTCAGGGTTCTTTTAAATTATACTTTTTTTCTGAATAAGTCTTTTAATTTGATGTAATTAATATTGTCCATTTTGTCTTTACGATTTCTTCTATCCTTTTGTTACATATTATTAAAGATATAAAATTACATTCTCTAAAATTGTATGGTGTGATTTTTTTTTAGTCACAGTTATTTCTCCATTATGTGGTACTTTTCTATCAAGATGCTGATCTATCTCTGTTTTCCAGAAAACTGATTTTCAGGTGTTCCCCAGTAGAATGTATGGTCTCTTGAAAGCAAAGATTGTTTTGTTTTTATCTTTTTTTTTTTGTCTATGACATCTAACATATTATACCTTGCATATATTTAATAAAGCATTATAGAACTGAACTGTCAGTCCCATATTTACAGTTTGCATTCTGGAGATAAGCAGAGAGTAGACTGCTATTTGCTTTAGTGATCAGGTCTTACTTTTCCCATATACTACTTATCTTTTTGGTTCACTGTTTTCTTTCCTAACCAATATCAGAGTTTTGGCAATTATCACTTTTCAGTATAGAGATCTGGTAATATCAACACTGTCCTAACTTTTTTTTTTCCTATTGCATCTAATGACATTTTTAACCTTCCAATTAATTTTATTATTTGTAGGTATTCCTCTGGTGGCTTAATTGGTATTATATAACATCCATAGAATAATTTGAGTATTATTTTCTTTTTTGCTACATTAGCACAGCCCAGACATGATCACTGCATCCCTTGCAATTATTTAGGTCTTTACTATTTCCTAAGACCAGGGAGGTTAAGTGAGTTGTCCTAGATCATATATTCTCCTAGACTCCAAATCTATCACTCTATGCTACAGTAAGCTATCTTTCATATTCTTCTATATATCCCTTTCCTCCCCAAGAGAACTCTTCTAATGTTCTAGAGATCTTCCTGTGTATTTATTTTGATACTTCATGGAATACAATGCAACGCATAGGAAGTCCACCCCTTACCTCCATAACATAGCTGGCCTATGTCCTTTTCTGCCATATCAGGGTATTGTGAATAGTCATTCAATAAAGATAAACTAAGTGTCTGCTATGTACTAGGCTCTGTGCTAAGTGCTGAGAATACACAGTAATTGATAGTCCCTTCCCTCAAGGAGTTCACTGACTGAAGGGGGAAATAGCATAAAAACAACAAGTAAAAACAAAGACGCTATATTCATGATAAATTGGAAATAATCAACAGAAAGGAATCTTTAGAATTAAGAGGGGGAAAAGCTTTTCTATAGAACATGGAATTTTAGCTAGAATTTGAAGGAAGCCAGGGAATCCAGGAGGTAGAGGTGATTATGGAGGAAATTCAATGCATGGGGGGTAACCAATGAAAATGCCTGGAATGAGGAGATGGAATATCACTGGATCATACAGTAGGTGGTAGAGGGGAATGTATAAGGTGTAAGAATAATAGAAAGGTGGGTCAGGGGCAGGTTATAAAAGATTTTGAATGTAAAATGGAGAATATTGTCCTTCATCCTGAAGATAATATAAAGCTGCTGGAGTTTATTGAGTAGGAAGGTAATAATCAATTGGAATTTGTTGAGTAGAAGTCCAGCACTTTTGGAAATCATTTTGGTGGCTGAATGGAATTGGATTAGGGAAGAACTTGAAATCAGCCAATAGACTATTACAGCAGCCGAGATGTAAGGTGCTAAGAGCTTGAAGCAGAGTAATGTTAGTGTCAGAGGAGAGAAGGGGCCACATACAAGAATTATTAAGGATAAATCAACAGGCTTTATCAACAGACTGGATGAAAGGGTATGAGGGTGAGAGGTGGTGAACTATGGAGGATGACATGTACACTGTGAGCCAGGATAACTGGGAGGATAGTGGTGCCCTCAACAGCAACAGGGAGACTAAAAAAGGGATCAGATCAGGCATGAAAACCTGGATTCAAATCTACCTCAGAGAGTTTTCAGGTCTAGACTTAGATAAGTCACTTAACTTCTCTGTAATTTAATTTCTTAATTTGTAAAATAAAGGCATTGAACTTGGTAGCCCTTCCAACTCAAAATATGAATCCTATGATTTCCTTAATGATATCATTGACCATAATGGCATACAAGCCATCGTAGGCCATGTACGAGAGCACACTCACTCCTACCCTACATATCTCCATTGCCAAAACAGCAAAAGAAAAAGTACAAGGTCCATCTTTGAGTATTTGTTTACAGCAGCTACTTATATATCCATTGAAAAAATCTCATAGGCATGGCAAATGAATTCCAGAATTTTTTCTCCCCTCAAATAGAAGTGCTTTGTCACACTTATGGCTCTATATAATTATCATCCCAAAATTTGAGATCTCCTATGCACATTGGGAGCAGAAGCAGCCAAAACCACATTCACATTGATCTTTGACACCTGAATTGCTAAAAAAGTTAATTGTTATACTAACACGATCATATGTGCTTATTTGTGAAAGATGTGATTATTTATTATTATAATTCGTGATAATTTTGGAGGGGAGCTGGACGTGTTATTTCAATGATTTAGGGAACAATGAAAATCAGCAGATAACTATTTGACAACTCAGAATCTTAGAGAGTTGTGTTAAAAGATTAAGTGAATTCACCAGGATAACCAGTCACCTAGCTATAGGTACTAGAGGCTTGTGGAAAGGAAATGAGACTGACAGCTTGTGGGGGAAGGGCCCAACTGGGAGTGGCAATTGGGTCTTGTGACTAGCACTTCCTTCCTGCTTGGGGGGGGAGGGGGCTGGCTTCTGGGTGTTGGAGGAGAGAGGAGTGTGGCATGCTCTTTTTGGTTCAGCCCTAAGACACAGGCTTCTAAAGGTTAGAATTGTTCTTGTTTGCTTTCTGTGTACTGCTAAGATTCTGAATTAGAACGAGAGTAGGGGAGTGGGACAAACTCTCTGCCAGCCTCTGGGGCCTGGCCTCAGGTCTGAAGCTGAGAAAAACTCCAATCCCAACTAGTTATTAAACTTTATGTTATTTGAATTCGCAGTCAGATAAGTGGACTATCTTTTCTGGTCATAGAGGGAGCTGAACTTCAGTTTCAGTCATTCAAAGACAAACCATCCTTATTGGACCCCTGCGGTTTCCTCTCAGCAGGGGGCATCTCTCTCCCTTGATTCACCAAGCAATATTCCCTCTCTCCCTTCAACTACTCCATACTCGTACAAACCTCCATTTATTTCCCTTTTTCCCAATCCCATTCCCTTTCCCAATAGTAAATATTACAGATTTTGGCAGAGCCAGCTAGGTTTTCCAACCTATTGTGTCAAGCATCAGAGAAGTTGGGCCTGCATACATTTCAAAAGCCTGTGTGACTGTGAAAAGTAACCATTTTGAGAGCAGGGCTGAGTGCAACTAATCTGCCTAGTGATACCACGCCCAAAAGAAACCACGCCTCCTGAAGGGAGGAGGCAACTCTTAAAGGGCCAGACTTAAAAACATTTTTTTTCTGTTACAAAAGGCTTTTCAAGATACAAGACGGCAAAGAAACTATTACTTGCCATGGGTACTCTAGCCTGGATTGCATATTTCTTTTATATGTTTTTTGACTTATTGTTTGTCACGATTCCGGATTTTATTTATTTTCGCTTAGCATCTATGAAACTTTGCAATGGCTGAATATAAGTATGTATCACTTGATTTCATTCATTCCCACATATGCTGGAGCATTATTCGTAGTAACCAAATTATACTATGCCCTAAAAATAGGTGTGCATCTAATTTTTGGGAAAAAAGCAAAAGATAATGAAGTGGCTGTGACGATTTTAGCCATAAAAGAGGAGATGATGCAACTAAAGGAAATGATGAAGTAACTGAGTGAAGAGATACAATGTGGCAAAGGTATTAACACACAACAAGACTTAGGACTTGAGGTGAGGTCACCTGTCACAAGTGCTAGCCAAGCTGCCTTTCACATGCAGGCTAAAGTGTAATTTGAAAAAAATAAAATGGGAAATAACTCCCCCCACCCATCTTCTGAGTACCGTGGACCATGGATTTCGTGGAATATGAGGATCTAGTCTTTTATTCTTATTTCCCAAATAATTGTAAAATGACTAAATAATCAGATTTATTGTAAGATAGTTATTCATGAAGGTTTCCCTCTTACATTTCACGTATGTATAAATACATATATGTGTAAATCTATATTTATGCTCACAGATATATATACACACACACATATATATATATACACACACGCACTTTTTTTTTTCCACTCCTCCCCAAATGTATATAAAATCATGTGGTTACAATGAATTATTGCACTTATAATTTAGTAATCTCTATGAAGTTCTAATTGAGAGCTGAATGGTGAGATTTTACGAGGAAAATTTGCTATGAATTATCCTTTACTGAAATACATTGTTACATCACTGATTTGTTTTGGTTGTTTCATAATATGCCTAACGCAAATTGCTTTTGCTTCTTCCAAAGAGTGCTGCATATTCATAAATCTTCCCTTCCCAGAATAGCTTCAGATTTCTCATAAGAAATCAAAGCAATTCGATTTTCTTTTTTTCTTTAATTCTCTGCTTAGTTTTCAGTTATCCCATTATGTTAAAAAGTTATATTCTAAAAGCATGATGAGAAATAGCACCTCAGATGGTACCTTGGGTCATGTGCTATAGAAGGTGTAGAAGAAGCCATTTGGTGGTATAGACCAGAGTTGTCAAGCATGTGGCCCATTTGCCACACAACACTCCCAAGTGCTGTCTGAACTAAATTAAAATTTAATTGGGAAATATCTTAACAAAATAAATAAAAATACAATGAACCTAGAAAGTGTTAATATGTGGTTTTCTAAGTCAGTAGTAGCCTTCAAGGATCTTTAAGTACTGTTATTGACCTCAGTTTCTATTTAGTTTGGTAGGTTGATATAGATAAAAACACTGGATTGGAATTTGAACTGTGTTTGAATCTAGTTCTATTTCTTACGATCTTGGGCAAATTACTTCAAACTCTCAACATCAGTTTGTTCATCTATAAAATGAAGATTTTACTAGGTAATATCTCATGCCTGATCTGGTTCTCAGTCTTACAGGGCCAATGCAAGTCAATAATCCTTTTTTTTTTTTTTTGCAATTGACACCTTTAGAGCATTTCTTAGGACATTAAGAGATCAAGTGACTTGTCCAATGTCATGGCCAAAAATAGTCAAGAAAAATATTTCACATAATAAAATCAAAACTTACAGAGCTTTTCATCTGCTTGAAGAAATGAGTCTTGGGTTGCTAGTAAGGGCAGAAATGTTGAGGAAAAAAGTAAAGTATATGTGTCATACTACCATTAACTATGTATTAAATTTATTCATCTGGGATGATTTTGTGCAATGGATAATGTTGTCTCTTGGCTAATGTGCTCTACTCTTGTTTCCTTCTTTAAAAAAAAACTTCAAAAATGGGGATTGAGGCCTCAGTTTCCTTACACATAAATAAGGAATTATAGGATTTCTAAGGTCCTTTTAGATCTGACATTCCATAATTCTGGAGAACTCCTGAACCAGGAAGAAATGTTCCTGCTTAAAAAGAGAGGCAACTATCCAGTAGTAGGTCATCCAACTCATTTCATTCTCCAACCAACCACCTCCCTCCCTCTCTCTCTCTTTCTCTCTGGATGCCTGCCATTTATCAGAAGATAAAAATGGAGACATTAAAGAAGTATAAACTCAGCCAACTCCTTTTTTCTTAACAGTCATTTGGTTCAGAGAAGTCCTTTCAGGGATAGAAGAAGTATCATGGATTTTAATGATCTATTCTAAGTCTAATTCTTCCACCTGTGGGCACTCAAAAGTTGGCTGAATATGCATAGGGACTTCTTTAGCAATTAGTTTTGTGGAATTCATCCCTAAGAAGGACTGTGTTCTTAATAGGGGCCCAAGCATCCTTTGGCAAAAGAAAAGGAAGTTTCTTTGTTTCCTGTTATGGGCTACTTGTTGCTGAGGGATATAGCCAGACACAGAAATGTGGTCATATGTAGAACAACATTTAATCTTGACAAATAACTGTGACTTGAGCCATAGCAAGTGGTATGGAGCACAGAGGTCTAGCATAGCACAGGCATCTCAGAGATGAAGTATTCTAGATAATGGTAGTGTTTTGTATATACTCATGCAGGCGTGCATATATGTGCACATTAGTATATATGAATATATGCATATATGAAGATTTACACACCTGAAATTTCTTGGAAATCTATAATTTTGCAAGTGTATGCATACATATGCACACATGTACAATTGTGCACACAATTTCTATCTATTCATATTCTGCACACAGATATTCATATACATAAACACCCATCCATATGTATACATATAGTTTAAGTGGTTGAAAAGGGTGTCTGCTTCCCTCTCCCCCCATTAAAAATATGCAGCTGTGTTGAAAAAAAGGAAACCAGTAGACCTAAGGCAAAATTACCCCATGCTGCTTTTGAGGCTAGGCAAATCATGGGAAGCAGTGCAATTTGGAATGTCATGATCTTTTCAGTTCTCTGCATTAGTAAGTAAATACAATAGCACTAAGTCAAAACAGCACAGGAATTAAAACGTGCCATTCTGTAGAGGCATAATGAACCAAGAAAGGGCAATCCAAGAAGGGAGAGAGAGAGAGAGAGAGAGAGAGAGAGAGAGAGAGAGAGAGAGAGAGAGAGAGAGAGAGAGAGAGAGAGAATGAGAGAGAGAGAGAAGGGGGGGAGAGAAGAGAGAGAGAGAGAGAGAGAGAGAGAGAGAGAGAGAGAGAGAGAGAATGAGAGAGAGAGAGAGAGAGAGAGAGAGAATGAGAGAGAGAGAGAAGAGGGGGGGGGGAGAAAAGAGAGAATTAAAGCTGTTGGGTGACCACCATCATGGCAGATTTGTAAAGCCCTGGGGCTCCTTAAAGCCTTATGCAAAACAAACAAACAAACAAGCAAACCCACTACTGAGGTTCTTTACTCCCACCTTGTGAAAGGAAAATCAAGGTGACTGGGAACCCACTTGAGAGAAGAGTTGAATTCCTTAACTACTAGTCAGTTTGGAGAAGAGTATTCTATGTACTAGGTGAAATACCTAACTGGAGAAAACCCTGAATTTGGAACCAAGAAGACATGGGTTAAAATACCATAGAGTCACTTACTAGCTAGGTGACCCTAATCAAGCAATTTATCCTCTCTGTGCCTCAGTTTCTTCATAGCCTATGAATTTTCCTAGCTTTAACTACATTCTTCTACCTCTCTCTGTCCCAAAAGTCTCTGATGTATAGTTAGATCTCTCTGACCCACTGGATCTTGTTTTAGATAGCAATTTTGTTAAAAAATCTTTAATAATCCTATGAAAGGAAGCTGTAAAGCAGTGGTTGGGAAGCTGGCCTTGGAGTCAGTATTGTCTGGCTTTAAATATCATCTCTAGCACATAACAACTAGGTGACCTTGACACTGTAACATTCATGGGACCAAGGCTATTTTCCAAGATTGTAAATCCCAAAGGAAGTGGTTTTCTGAAATGGCAGAGGACATTTCCTTATCATAAGTTACCTCTACCAATGAAATAAGCCCATTCTAAAAAGATCCAAGATTTAGCAATATAATAGTACAATAATGAGAATAATAGCTAATATTTGTATAACCCATTCTAGTTTGCAAATCTTTTACATATATTATCTCATCTGGTCCTTACAAAAAGCCTATGAGGCAGGTACTATTAATTATTCTCATTTTACAGATGTGGAAACTGAGGTTGAAAGCAGGTAAATAACTTATGCAGATCACCCAGCTAGTGAAACTCTAACGAAGATTACCAATTCAGATCATAATTATCCCAAGTCCTCCCCTCTATTGAACCTCCCCCACCATTCCTACCCCATTCCTCTGCTAAAGTCTTTGGCTACTGCACAGTATTAGAGATAATCCTGGGTTCCTGAAGCCTAGGTCAGGAGGGCACTAGCTCTGACAGATCCTACCAAATTCCAGACCACTCAGTAATCAACCTCACCAACATCTAAAATTTCCCTCATGTGAAGGCCAATGCATATTATGTATATTGGCTTCCACATGGGGGAAATCCCAGATGTTTTGGGCAATCTTCTTGACACATGGAATGTCATCATGACTGTACTTTCAGGTTTATTTCCCCTCTGATATTCCCTTTTTTTTTAAACAGGATCTCAAAAGGATTTTTTTCTCTTCATAATGTTATTACTATACTTTAGTGCCATTGTGGACTCTTTGGGAAGACAGCACAATTTTCCTATTTCACATAGAATTTATAATGAGTACAACTGTATTTTAAAATTATATATTTGGCACATATAATCTGTAGAGTCAAGGAGAGCCAGTATGAAGTCTTGCCCATGATACTTTGTATCTGTGTGAGCTTGGACAAGTCACTGAAACTTGGGCTCTTGGTGTTCTGATCTATAAATGATGGAATTGTAATCTTAAAGATCCTTTCTCACTCTGAATGCTATTCTTTAATTTTATCTGAGTTGATTTTCACTGTCCTCGAACACTCTTTGCTGTTGCTCCAATTCCTTCTTCATCCTTGACCCCATTCCTTTAATCATGAGGTTTTGCTCAGTTAGAATGTCTTCCTACCTCTCTTCATTTTAAATACTCATCCTTCAAGGCTCAGCTTTGGTCACAGCTCCCTGGTAAGACACTGAGTTGGTACCATTGAATTTAGTCTTTGCTTGGTTTCTTAGGATTTCTCAAATGTTTGTTTTGTCTAATATATAACTAGCTGAGTGGCCCAGTGGATAAAGTATCCAGCTCTGGAATCAGGAAGACCAGAGTTCAAATCTGGGCTCAAACATTTCCTAACTGTATGACCCTGGACTAGTGATTTAACTCTGTTTGCCTCAGTTTCCTCATTCATATAATGAGATGGGGAAGGAAATGGCAAACTACTTCAATATCTTGGCCAAAAACAAACCCACATGGCATCATGAAGGGTCAGTTTTGTCTTCCTGAGTTTGTTTGATGGCTGGATTCTCTCTCATCTCATCTTTTTTTTCCCCTATCACTCAGTGTTCATAGCACTGTGTTAGTCACCTAGTAATGTCTCTTAAATGCTTATTGGTTGAATGAGGAAAATGCTAGTTGAAGGACCCATTAGATGTTTAGTGTTGAGAATACACAGACCCTAACTGCAAAATTTTATATTCCAAAAGACTCTAAATGAACAAACATAAATTATTAATTTGGTATGACTTCCCCTCCCCCCCCCACTCTCTGAAGTGGAAGGTTCAAGATGAAGAAAGTTTATTTTGGATGGAAAATCAAAGATTTGAGTAAGAATACAGGTTTATGCAAATTTCTTGGTCCTATTTTGAGATGGGAAAGATTTAGAAATTAATAATGGAACAATAGCTTGCTTATCAAAACACAATTTTAATTCTTTAAAATTATGTAAATTTCTCTTTTTAAAAAAAAACATCCAAGAAAGAATCAATCTAGATAAATTTTTGACTAAAATAAATCTGGACTGTGAACCTTTCTACATTTTTCTTCTTAACTTGCTTTTACTGATTCATTTTATTCATCCACTCATTCATTCTGTGAACCAGTATTTCAGCATCTACTACTAAATGCTAATATATCATTAGCATTAATAGAGCTGCTATTTAATTAACTGGTTTTAATGTTCTTTTGATGCTAATTTTGTTTGTCTTATTTTTGTAATTAGATTGCAAATTCTTTGAGAGCTAGTACTTTAAAAAAAAACTTCATATAACACTGCTCCCCTTTGTTACCTCTCTTGGATTTGAAACTATACCTGCTCTCACTGTTTCAGACTCTATTTTACTGACAAGTGATCTGCTCAAATGCTATATTCTTTCTTGATAGATTCATACCAAGTTATCACTCTCAGCCATTAACAGACATGTTACCCTTTTGTTTCCCACCATTTTTTATTTTTAGATATTCAATATTTTTATTCAAAAGTATCTTATTTTCCCAATTACATGTAACAACAATTTTCAACATATGTTTTCTGAAATTATAAGATCTGAATTGTCTCCTTCCCTACCTACCTTCCCATCTCTCAGAGAGGGTAAGCAATTTGATCTGGGTTATTCATATATTATTATGCAAAACATATTTCTATATTGGTCATTGATACTTATATAAAACCAAAACCCTAAAATAAAATCATAATAAACGAATGTGAAAGATAGCATTCTTTGATCTCATGCTATCCTTTTTGATGACAAGGTTCAATGCTATTCTACTTTGGTTCATTCTGGTGCTGCTCCCAGAAGGTCTTTCCATTTTTCTCTCTTATGTGACAGAAGCCTGTGCATCATCTTCAACAAGAGGCCTTTTGTAAATATCCTTGGTTATTAGAATACTCTCTTTCTGAAGACTCTCCCTGTTTGATGCCTCTTCCCAGTAGCATGTAAGCTCTTAGGGGAGAGGACCTGGTTTCATGTTGTCTTTGAACCCCCAGGCCCATAACATAGTACCTTTGATAACATTTGATGGTAAATCCTGTATTAAGGAGAAGATTACAGTCAATCAATCAATCCATCACTCCGTTGCCAAGCTTTTATTAAGGGGCTACTATGAAGTGGACACTGTGCTAAGTTCTGGGGATACTAAATCAAGACAAGTATCTATTTTAAAGGTAAGGACACATGTTCTAATAGGAGAAGGCAGTGCATTTAGTGAAGTAATGGTCAGGGATCTTTTTGTCTAGGAAGACCCAGGGATGATGCTTGAAGCTATAGGAGACTTTATTGGCATGTCCTTTCCAGTAGCAATGGCACCATTGATTTATGGTTGGTTTCACCCTTGGAAAGCAGCCAAGGAGTAAGGGAGCATGATAACTCTCTCTCAAAATGTGCTCAGAATACTCTTAGAGTATTTCCTTTACTTTCAGAATATGAGTAGGATTTAGAGCCCATTATGTTATGTGGCCAGAGCACTGAAGGGTACTCAGAAGTGGTGAGAGTATGTCAGGTAAAGGGAAAAGGAATCCTTTGCACTACCACTGTCTGGGAAAGACCATCATTGAAAGACTCACTCAGATAAAGCTGGCCCAAATCTAACTAAAAGTAGTATCTTTGCTCAGCATCAGTGAAAACTCACTGATCCCTTCCTAGGAAGAGTTTTTTTTGTGTCAGGAACTGATGGCATATTTATAGCCTCTTTTATGTCAGCTTGTCAAGTAGCATCTCTTAACACAGCTTGCTTTCTGGAAGAATTGTATCCTTGTTGTAGGCATTGGGGAAGATTGGGGCCAAACATGTTGTGGTCTCCTTTATGCAGATTCTACTCACACTTCAGCCTAACTGGGGATGCCAAGTTTCAACCTGACCATACACATAAGGCTCCAGCTATTTAGCACACTAAATAAGCCAGAAGAGAAAAGGAATTCTGGCTCCCTGGAGCTCAGCCGGGGGCTTTTCTGGCCAACTGGTGTCATTTGTGTTTCTTTAGGCCTTGGGAAATAAATTCCAGTGTCTGCTTCAGACACTGACTTCTGTCATCTAGTTTGCGTTTTTGAGTGACAGTGTCAATATATATTTTTGAGAGCCTTGGTACACATCTCCAAGAGTAGATTATTAGGTTGGTTTGTGAGTAATAGTGTCAGACCCAATTCGAAGGGGTTAGACACTGGGTGTTCCAGAAATGCATATGTAAAAAAAGTGAAAGTCAGTGGGTTTCACTCATCTGTTTATAAGACTATCTTACTCACAAATGGAAACTAACCATAATAAAAACAAAAATATTAAGAGTTTAATTTTTAAAAGTTGGGATTTAATAATAGAGTTAACTATTCATAGAAGAGTTGTAGGACACCAGAAAAAGAAGGTTCCAGTCCTAGTTAGACATAATTAGATTCCATGAACAATCATGGCAATTTGATCTGTGCTGTGTTCAATGTCCATATCATGGACTTATGATTTTATTGGTATGAGAATTCTCTCTACCCATTGGAACACATTGTAACTCTAACTCATCTATAACTTTTCTTAAAATGTTATCTTAAAGGTTTGCCTGAGCCTCAGAGAGTTTAATTTTCCTTCCCACTATCTTTGACAGCTAGTGTCAGAGGAAGAATTTGAATTCGGGTCTCTGTTTCTCCAGATTTAGCATTCTGTCTCTTGCATCTCTGATACCACTGAGCACAGTTCAATACTACCAAGTAACATTCTCATTCAGAAAATGTATTTTTTTTAATTTTAATATTTTCATTAGAAAATGCAGATTATAATACTATAACCATTTCACTACTTCTCTCATCTCTAGAAGATTCATCTAAAAAACATACCTAAAGCACTATTGTCTCTGTACTTTGCTCACAATATTTTCTCATTTATAATAGCAACTTCCTTTCATGTCCACTTACAGAAATCCTATCCCTCATTTCAATACACAATAAAATGTCCATCTGCTCTATGAAACCCCAGCTCTCTTCTCCTTTCTCCCTCTCTCTCCTTCCCCCTTTCTTTTTCTGTCTATAATACACACACACACACACACACACACACACACACACATACACACACACACACACACACATATAAACAACACTCCCTCCTCTTAATGTCAGCATAAATCACTTGGCAATGTTCTGCCTTGTAAGATTAGTATGAGTAAATGAAGAATGTTAGCAGACCAAGAAGAAAGCTTGTGGTCTATTGATAGATTCTCTGTGGGGAATATATGGGAGGATGTGGGCAAGAAGTGAATAACCTGAGAAGCCTGGCTTCAGAAAGAGTTTGTGTATTGAAGAAATCAGGGATCCACTGGAGTTTTGAGGTCTGTATTATTTTCTCACTCAGATGATCGTCTCCTTGAAGGCAATCTATGTGTTATACATCTTTCAGTCCCGGACAGTTCCTAGCATAGAGCAAGGAGGGGCAGAATAGGTCAATGAAAACAATGTTTTCTCTAGGCTCAGAAGTTCAGAATTAGAATTCTGTTTTTGCTGAAAACTATCAGTACCAGGCAAATGATTTTACCCTTCTGGACCTTAGTTTCTTTATCTAGAAGGTAAAGGGATGTTTCTCAATGGCCTCTAAGTGCCTTCCAACTCTAAATCTAAGATCGGGTACTTTTGTGATTAAGAGAAAAGGTCTGGGAGAGGCTAGATGATCTCTAACATCCCTTCAAACTCTAAATTATAAGTGTTTTTCCTGTACCCAGGAGGTTCTTACTAGTAATACTGGGTTATTAAGTCAAACAACCCCTTGAAAAAATAATAAACTAGATTCCTTTTATAGTATTTCTCCTATCCACTCATATCAATGTTGATCCAAATCAGAAACAATGAGGAGAGCAGGCTTAATGTGGACAATAAATGAAATCCATTGGATGCATATAGAAGCAATAATTGGTTTCCAGGCCTTCCCAAAAGGGCAGATTTCTACCCAGAACTCTGAGAAAAGATTAGAATCCTTATGTGGCAGGGATCTTGGACAATTTCAAGTCCAGGTGTGTGGTGAAGTTGATATTTCCAAAGCAAATAAACCCCCAGGGCAGGAGTCTAGAGAAAACTGTCCAAAATTCTGGGTGTGTGAGCCAAAGATTGTGTTACCAGACGTCTCTCTAAGGGAAGACACATTCTCCTTTTAATTCTCCTGTGCCTAATCCAGCTGGCATCTTGATAGATGTAATTTTGTCCATTTTCTTTTTTTTAATTAAGAACTTTTTATTTAAAGTTTTATGAGACTCAGTTTTACTTCACAGCAAAATGAATAATTCCATTTTGATTATAAGTGGAATTGTAATTTTCTGACAGCTTCTAGTGTTTTGTTCAGGGATCCTTT
The DNA here is from genome assembly GCF_027887165.1 of Monodelphis domestica. Taxonomy (NCBI): domain Eukaryota; kingdom Metazoa; phylum Chordata; class Mammalia; order Didelphimorphia; family Didelphidae; genus Monodelphis; species Monodelphis domestica. The sequence goes on from NC_077233.1 coordinate 129,118,595, forward strand.
TAATTTTGGCCTCGTATGCCCTCCCTTTTTTACTTCACTATCCTCCCTTAATTCTCTTGTTGAGTAGCCATAGTAAGTACTCATTTATTCTAACTTGGATAGAATGGACTGGTATTATTAGTGGAGGGAAAAGAAGAAGAAGAAGCTCCACTCACATTTCTGATTTTCACAAAATGAAATCTCATTATTTTTTGTCTCAAGAATTAAAATGGGTCATAAAAGCAACCCATACAATGGTTCTGGTGCTTCTCAGAGTTTAGTTATTGTAGGTTCCAAGAAATAGTAATGTTCTGGACCACAAGTACCTAGAAGGGACCTTTATCATTTTAGAATGCCAGATTTTCAGAAGTACATATGATAAACAGGTTTAGACACGACTTTAATTGTTGACAGGGGAATTTTATGGGGTTTAAACTTAACCAAGATATCTTAAAAATTGATCAGAGCTCTTGACTAGCCTACCCCAAAATAGCACTCAAGAGGCAGCTTGGAGTTGTGAATAGGACATAGTATTCTGAGTCTTGAAAACGTTCATTTCAAGTCCCATTGCTATTTATTCAGTCTTGGGCAAGTCCCTTAACCTCTGTGGCCCTCTGTGTTTTCATCTGCAATATAATATACTTAATGTCCTTGAAAGACCTTTCCCTTTTCTAAATTTGGGATCCTATAATTTCCCAACCTTACAATAGAGCAGTTCTCCCCAAATGAAAGAGCGTGGAGAGTCAGGTGTGGAGTACACAGTTCAGTACTACTGCTCCCCAGAACTATAGAAGTGGAGTAGACTAAATGTCTTTATATGCTTCCTTCCCATCTACACTAGGATTCTGTGCTCAATGGATTTATGCCAGCCATGTCAAATGCCTGGTGTAAGCAACTGGACATCCTGCTCCATCTGGACCCCAAACTGTTGCACCCTAAGGCAGCACTATCTGCTTAAGTAATGGAGACAAAAAACAAAAGGTCTTTCCGAAACAACAACAACAACAAAATAACAGAACCTCATTCTAACATAAAGACATTTCCATGGGAAAAGGGTTTTATGTGTGTGGTAGTGAGCCATCATAAAAAGCTTCCTTTACTTTTAATTAGGCTATGGTTTTTTAGCTACCTCTGGGCCATTTGCGTTGTAATGTGAAAAGGAGTAAATTCAGAACTCAGTGGTTTTTTACAAGAATTTGTGGTTGTAAAGGCTGCTTGCTGCCCCTGCACTTTGTCCTGGTGTCTGATTGTTCCATGATGCTGTGAAGGCTCTCAGGTCCTTTCCTCAGAAAAGCAAAGCCCCTCCCTACAGATTTCAGTCCTCCTCTCCTTTCTCCGCCTAGTGAAAGGCTACAACAACACAGAAGAATTTCTTTCAACCTTGAGGACCCAGGGACACACTGACCAACCCTTTGATCCCTCAGAACATGCAGATGGGAAAGGGAGGTTGGAAGCCTTGGCTCAGCAAAGCCTCTTTCCTATCCAGGCAGTCATGTTGGAAGTAATATTGTAGCTATTGAATTATCAAACTACAAGTAGTGAGGATTTGGACTCTATTGTTTGGTTTTTATTCAGCAATTCTTGTTAGATTACTCCAGCATGTTTTGACTGTGCTATTTTAAAGATATGTATAATCAAGATTTTATTGACAGCTATAAAAGACCTTAGCAGTCACTTGATCCAATCCCCTGATTTTAGGATTTTTGAACAGCTTGTTCAAGGCTTTGAAAAATAAAAAGCCAATATTAATAACATTTTGAAGTTTATGGGAAGAGGAAGTATGGCTAGTGAGAATAATGGGCTTAGAGTCAGCAAGACCACGATTTGCACCCCACATTAATTGTGTGATCTTGGGCAAGTTACTTAATTTGTTTGTGCCACAACACCTTAGATTTTAACCAATGCCTTATGTGGTTTCCCAGACTTGGGATTTTTTATACTGATGAAATCCTTTTAATGTTTAATTCCTCCCAAGGACCCTTTTGAGTAAGCAATGTATTTATTATCACCTCTGTAGATCATATATATCATCATCTCTTATAGATGAGGAAACTTACATTCAGAGATATGACTTGTCCAGAGTGACACTCTTAGTGAGTTCAGGATTTGAACCCAAGTCTTTGGGTCTACCATTTTCTCCACTTCATCATGGTGCTTTTCTAATACTAGGAATCTTTGAATTAATTTCACAAATATATTAAATCCAGTTTCGTGCTCTTTATGAATATGGAGAGAAGATAAGAGCTAAATCCTGGGGTTGCTGGAAGAAGAATTTAGTCCTCCACAAAAGTAAAGAATAAACCGCAGAGTACCTGATTTCATTGGTTAACTGTTTCTGCTTGCTTGCCTGCCCTTTGTTACTTCCTTCCTTTTTATTTTTCTTCTTCCTTCTCATTTCTTCCTCCCTTCTCACTGGCATCTTGTAGACCGCTATGTTGACTCATCTTAACTAGCAGTCAATAAAGTTGAATATTCATCCAGCTGATTTTGTGACTGAATAAGCCAAATAGAACTTCTCTAGGTGTTGAGCTTTCATCTGTGAAATGAGGAGGTTGGATTAGATGACCACTATGGTCCTTATAACCTATAATATGATCTTATGTCTTAGGGATAGTCCGTGAAGGCAAGAAGCATTTAAAAAAAATTTTTTTTAAACCCTTACCTTCCATCTTGGAGTCAATACTGTGTATTGGTTTCATGGCAGAAGAGTGGTAAGGGCTAGGCAATGGGGGTCAAGTGACTTGCCCAGGGTCACACAGCTGGGAAGTGTCTGAGGTTAGATTTGAACCTAGGACCTCCTGTCTCTAGGCCTGGCTCTCAATCCACTGAGCTACCCAGCTGCCCCCAAGAAACATTTTTTCTTAATCAAGGAGAAATGGAGACTCAGGGGAAGAATAGAGCCATATAATTGCAAGATTTTGTGACTTCTCATTGAGATTTCCTCAACAGAATTTTCTGGGGGATAAAGTTTCTATTTCTGTCATTATTTTGCTTGTTCTATAAAGTATCTAGCATGTTTGGGGTGCTAGTTGTCACGCCCCAGTATTTCCACAGCCACTAAAAAGGAAGAACAAATAAACATCAAATGGGCACTTTTGCACAACTCTATTATTTACCACCTTCATTGCCTTGAAAAGTCATTTCACTACTCTGAGACTCAACTTTCTGGTCTGTAAAATAGGTGATTGGACTAGTTCATTAATCTCTAAGGTACCTTCCAGTTCTAAAACCTAGATCTAATCAACCCCAATTAATCAATTGTGTCTGAGCCTCATGAGTATAAGAATTAAAAGATTATAGGGCAGGTTCAAAGGCTAGACACAGAAGGAACCTCAGAGATTACTAAATTGAGTTACCCAAACAACTACTGACTGGAGCTCATTATTGCCCAAATGATGTCTACCAGAGTAAAAAGAATATTCTTTTTTTTTTTTAATTTTATAGTATTTTATTTGATCATTTCCATGCATTTTTCATTAAAGACAAAGATCATTTTCTTTTCCTCCCTCCCACCCCCCGTGGCCGACGCGTGATTCCACTGGTATCATATGTGTTCTTGACTCGAACCCATTGCCATGTTGTTAGGATTTGCATCAGAGTGTTTGCTCAGAGTCTTTCCTCTGTCATGTCGCCTCAGCCGTTGTAGTCAGGCAGTTGCTTTTCCTCGGTGTTTCTACTCCCTCAGTTTGTCCTCTGCTTATGGATAGTGTTTTTTTCTCCTTGATCCCTGCAGATTGTGCAGGGGCATTACACTGCCACTAATGGAGAAGTCCATTACATTCGATTACACCACAGTGTATTAGTCTCTGTGTACAATGTTCTTCTGGTTCTGCTCCTCTCGCTCTGCATCACTTCCTGGAGGTCGTTCCAGTCTCCATGGAACTCCTCCACTTTATTATTCCTTTTTGCACAATAATATTCCATCACCAACATATACCACAATTTGTTCAGCCATTCCCCAATTGATGGGCATCCCCTCATTTTCCAATTTTTGGCCACCACAAAGAGCGCAGCTATGAATATTCTTGTACAAGTCTTTTTCCTTATTATCTCTTTGGGGTACAGACCCAGCAGTGCTATGGCTGGATCAAAGGGTAGACATTCTTTTATCGCCCTTTGTACATAGTTCCAAATTGCCCTCCAGAATGGCTGGATCAGTTCACAACTCCACCAGCAATGAATTAATGTCCCTACTTTGCCACATCCCCTCCAGCATTCATTACTTTCCATTGCTGTTATGTTAGCCAATCTGCTAGGTGTGAGGTGATACCTCAGAGTTGTTTTGATTTGCATCTCTCTGATTATAAGAGATGTGGAGCACTTCTACATGTGCTTATTAATAGTTTTGATTTCTTTATCTGAAAACTGCCTATCCATGTCCCTTGCCCATTTATCAATTGGGGAATGGCTTGATTTTTTGTACAATTGATTTAGCTCTTTATAAATTTGAGTAATTAAACCTTTGTCAGAGGTTTTTATGAAGATTTTTTCCCAATTTGTTGTTTTCCTTCTGATTTTAGTTACATTGGTTTTGTTTGTACAAAAGCCTTTTAATTTGATGTAATCGAAATTATTTATTTTTCATTTTGTGATTCTTTCTATGTCTTGCTTGGTTTTAAAGTCTTTCCCTTCCCAAAGGTCTGACATGTATACTATTCTGTGTTTACCCAATTTACTTATGGTTTCCTTCTTTATGTTTAAGTCTTTCACCCATTTTGAATTTATCTTGGTGTAGGGTGTCAGGTGTTGATCTATTCCTAGTCTCTCCCACACTGTCTTCCAATTTTCCCAGCAGTTCTTATCGAATAGTGGATTTTTGTCCCAAGACCTGGGATCTTTGGGTTTATCGTATACTATCTGTCTGAGTTCACTTGCCCCCATTCTGTTTCACTGATCCTCCTTTCTGTCTCTTAGCCAGTACCAAATTGTTTTGATGACTGCTGCTTTGTAATATAGTTTGAGGTCTGGGACTGCAAGGCCCCCCTCATTAGTGTTTTTTTTTTCATTATTTCCCTGGATATCCTTGATCTTTTGTTATTCCAAATGAACTTTGTTATGGTTTTTTCCAAATCAGTAAAGAAATTTTTTGGGAGTTCCATGGGTATGGCACTAAATAGATAAATATGTTTGGGTAGGATGGTCATTTTTATTATATTGGCTCATCCTACCCATGAGCAGTTAATGTTTTTCCAATTGCTCAAGTCTAGTTTTAGTTGTGTGGCGAGTGTTTTGTAGTTGTGTTCGTATAGTTCCTGTGTTTGTCTCGGGAGGTATATTCCTAGGTATTTTATTTTGTCTAAGGTGATTTTGAATGGGATTTCTCTTTCTAGTTTTTGCTGCTGAGCTGTGTTGGAGATATATAGAAACGCTGATGACTTATGTGGGTTTATTTTGTATCCTGCAACTCTGCTAAAGTTGTTGATTATTTCAATTAGCTTTTTGGTTGAATCTCTAGGATTCTTTAAGTAGACCATCATGTCATCTGCAAAGAGTGATAACTTGGTCTCCTCCTTGCCTATTTTGATGCCTTCAATTTCTTTTTCTTCTCTAATTGCTACTGCTAGTGTTTCTAGTACAATGTCAAATAATAGAGGTGATAATGGGCATCCTTGTTTCACTCCTGATCTTATTGGGAATGCATCTAGTTTATCCCCATTGCAAATGATATTAGCTGATGGTTTTAGATATATACTGTTTATTATTTTTAGGAACGACCCTTCTATTCCTATGCTTTCTAGTGTTTTTAATAGGAATGGGTGTTGTATATTATCAAAGGCTTTTTCTGCATCTATTGAGATAATCATGTGGTTCTTGTTGGTTTGCTTGTTGATGTGGTCAATTATGTGGATGGTTTTCCTAATATTGAACCAGCCCTGCATCCCTGGTATGAATCCTACTTGATCATGGTGAATGACCCTTCTGATCACTTGCTGGAGTCTTTTTGCTAGTATCCTATTTAAGATTTTCGCATCTATATTCATTAGGGAGATTGGTCTATAGTTTTCTTTCTCTGTTTTTGACCTGCCTGGTTTTGGAATCAGTACCATGTTTGTGTCATAAAAGGAGTTTGGTAGAACTCCCTCTTTGCTTATTATGTCAAATAGTTTGTATAGTATTGGGATTAACTGTTCTATGAATGTTTGATAGAATTCACTGGTGAATCCATCAGGCCCTGGGGATTTTTTCTTATAAAAAGAATATTCTTGAGAAATCTAAAAGTCTTAATTATTACTGAATTTTTGATGACATTAGCTCGTTTAATAATAGCTATAGGAATAAGTTTTTAAGCAGCAGCTAGGTGACTCAATGGATTGAGAGCCAGGACTAGAGAAATCTAACAAGAAAACTAACAAATCCTACTATAACACAAGAGATCCTGAGTTCAAATCTGATCTCAGATGCTTCCTAGTTATGTGACTCTGGACATGTCACCTAACCCCTCATTGCCTAGCCCTTACCGTTCTACTTTGGAACCAACACACAGTATTGATTCTAAGACAGAAGGTAAGGATTTCTAAAAAGAAAAAAAAAGAATAGATTATGCCAGATGGCTTCTAAAGTCCTTTCCATTCCAAATGTCCCCTGAATTAGAGGTAAGACAGTTGAACGAGAGAAGTTTGAAGTCAATTGGCTTGGTTATTGCACCAAGAAAACAACCTGGAAATGCTGTCCCCAGGGGAGGATCCATGTGGCGCACACTTATAAATGAGAGCTACAGTGCTTTCATTCCAGATTGTGGCACTGGCCTAGGATAGTTAGTGTTTACAATGTGGCCAGAAAGGAATAAGGATGACAGGAGGACTCTTGAGTTCAATCCGTTAAGCAGGTAGGTGACACAGTGGATAGAGTGCTGGCTCTGGTGTCAGGAAGACTCCTCTTTATGAGTTCAAATCTGTCCTCAGACACTTATTGCTTGTGTAACCTTGAGCAAGTCACTAAACCCTCTCTGCCTCAGTTTGCTCATCTGTAAAATAAGCTGGAAAAGGAAATGGTAAACCGCTCCAATATTTTGGGCAGGAAATCTCCAAATGGGGTCACTAAGAGTCAGACACAACTGACATGATTGAATAATAACATCAACAAAGTATGACTATCATGGTTTTGGGTCTGTGCGTATCTGAAATTATCTGTGTGTTTGTATACATGAACACAATGGATTTTATTTCTTTTGGTTGAATTAACTCATCTTCAATCTAGACAGTGTCCTTTAGCAAAAGCTTTTAATGATTCTTTGTCATTAGACAAAATGGCAGCTGTGTCCCTAGGAGAACTGCCTGAGACAGCTTCTGCTGCTTCAGCATGCCTAACAGGGAGCTTCAAAAGTAATACTTGCAATTCGAAGAGAAAAAGTCCCAAAGGAACCACATGAGGGAGAGATGTCTAAGGAGCATCATTGTATAGACCATCTTTCCCTGCTTCCTATATTAACATCATTCATTGCCCTTTCTGGGTCCCAGATGAACTCCACCAAAGGTATTTTAAATGTTCACGTGTTAACTATGCACAGTTTTGGTGTAAAGGGAAATTTTTGAATAAATCCAATTCTCTCAGGTCCTAAACCCTCCAGGATCATAAAGTAATAATCTTAGAAAACTTTATTGACTTTTGGAATCATTTTAAGTGTACCAGCATCTTTTTTATAAAGCTCTACAACTGGATAATTTGGTGACCTTGAGAAGTTATCTCCATGTGCAGTCATGGGCAGCTTTAAAAAGCTTTAGTGACTGGAAAAATCTGGTTGGGGAAAGAAAGCCTTACACTTTTTTGTGTCCTCTCGTAGGGAATCTGTCTCAAAGTTTCCAGCTTAGTGATGAACACATAAGAGGGATTCAATTCAAATGAGTGCAACTGAATTGAAAACTGGATGTCTTGGGGAAGGGAATGAGGTGCCTGACACCTTGCAGACCTGCGCAATTGCCACAATTTCTCTCTCCCTTCAAGTTGTCCTACTTTTCAACCATGACTATTTCCATTCAGCAGTTCAATATACAACTTGCATTCATCTTGAATGAGAGGGCTGCAGAGAGAAACCATGTAGTAAATACACAGTACTTAGCAAAAAGCCACATGTCCCCACTTTTCCATTTAATCATTTAATTATCAGATTTGCTGGCAGCTGGAAAGGGGAAATCAAACAGAAGAAAGATACAGAAGACAAAGCTAGCTAGTGATCTGATTTAAACTTTATAAAAGCAAGGCCAGGAAGGGTGCTTTCTAGGACATGGTGTTTTTTTTTTTAATCACTCATCACATTTTAAAATATTTTAAAATAAATTTAAGATATAAATTTAAATATAAATGAAATAAAATATAAAATTCAAAAATAGTAATAAATCATGAAACATGTATTGCATTATTTATTGTGCAGTTATTTTTATTTTTATGCAAAACATGTTATTTAACATAATAATATAATACATATGATTTTCTATAAATATGTAACAAATTATAATAAATATGCTTATCCAAGAAAAACAAATTCTCAAATTAGCTATATACAAAAATCTACATTTATCCTTTTCCCCCCTCCTTCTTCTTACCCATTTTTTTCCCTTTTCTGAAAAGGACAGGTAATGTAGTATAGTTTGGTACATATATCATCACATAATACATATTTCCCTGTTTATCATGTTGTGAAACAAGACACATATTGCTTACATTAAAGAAAAATTCATGGAAGAAATACAGTGAAGAATTATATGTCTCAATCTGCATTTGGACTCTTTCCATTCCTTCTATAGTGGTGGATATTCTTTTTCATCATGAGTTCCTTAGAGAAGTCCTGGATCCTTGCCTTGTTCATACTATTTAAGCCATTCACAGTTGATCATCATACATTATTGTTGTTACTGTATTCAACATTCTCCCGGTTCTGTTCCCTTCGCTTTTTATCACTTCATATAAGTCTTTCCAGGGTTTTTTCTTGTGATCATATTATTTGTCATTTCTCATGGTGCAATCATAGTCAACAACTTGTTCAGCCATACCCCGATTGATGGACATCCCTTCAGTTTCCAGTTCTTTGCCACAACAAAAAGACTTTGCACTATTTGTTAAATAATTGATTAAACAATAAAAATGAATTTAAAATAATAAAATAAATATATTTTAAAATTTATAGTTTTGAGAGCTTTGTTTCCAGTTACTAAATTACTCTTTCCTAATGTAACCCAAGAAGACATTACCTTTTCTTCAGCAGCCATATTGCATTGCTGAGTCATTTTGAGTTTGCAGTCCACTAAAACCTTCCTCTTTTTTTAATAAAATCTTTTGTTTAGACACTGCTCCCATCAATAATGGTGAAATTGATTTTTTGAGTCCAAGTATGGAGCTTCATATTTGTGTATATTAAATGTCATCTTATTTAATTGGGGACATAATTCTATTCCATCAAGATTAATTTGTGTCTTGTCTCTGTCATCCAATGTGTTAGCTAGCTTATCTGCTAAAGTTAATTTAAACTATAGTTGCATACATGCTGTGCTGGGTACTACATGAATGGAGTGAAGCTGACCCAATCCTTGCCATCTTGAAGCTTAAAGTTTATGAGAGATAATATTCATGAACTGAAACATTAAGATATTTAGGACATACAAAAATACCTATATTTAGTCAAAACAGTATATTTATTATTGAAGGAAATGAGAGCATTAGGTGGGATATCATTTATTGTTTGAATAATGGAAGTGGAAGAGATTCATCTAGGGGCATGGAAGGCTTTCTCAGCTTATGTGTTTTGTGGAGAAAACTCAGAACTAGAATAAGATAATTGTTTAAAGGTGACTAAATAAAATTATCAAGGAGGACTGAGTCAATGAGGCAAGCCATTAAGAGTAGATATGGGAGAGAAATCACTAGGGAGAAATCTCAGTGTAGAACTTTGATATATAAGGTAAGGATCTAGATCTTGATTCAAATTATAGGATAAGAAGTTAGTTCCAGGCCTAGGAAGAAGAATACAGAATTATATTTATTAGAAAACACAAATTGCCTCACTGGGTTGTTGTGAAGACTTTGTAAACTATGAAGTGCTATAGAGATGAAAACTATCATTATAAGTAATAATATCAATTATAATATTTAAACACAGTACAATATGATTGTATTAACTGATGTGAGCAATACTGATACTCCTATAAATAATTATATTTATTATGACATTATTTATTAGTTACAGTCAAGTAGGGGGATTAAAAATTGGGCTAGGCAGATGGAGAAGAGGTAAATTTGAAAGATGTGAAAACAAAAGCTGCAGGTTTGAATGACACTATTATTGTGGGGCCCCATGTTAACAAGCCTCTTTCTGCTTCTAAATAAACCTCTGCTTCATCTGCCTGGCCCAGGAACAGGTGGACACAGAATCATCCCATCCATCATTTTTGAAACATTGGCTACCATTCTCTAGGCTTTTAAGAGTGTTTTTTCACATTCAGGTAGCCATTTGTTTTTTTTTTTTTCTTCACATAATAGGCTGAAGCCCTTGAACTTCATCCAAAGGAATTCTACCTTTCTCCCAGACTGACTCCTTTTTCTACTCTCCCATGAGCTTTTTTTCATTAGAAACCCTGTAGTCTGTCAGTCCTTACTCTTTGACTCCCCCTCGTCTCTGACATTTAGACCAGGGGTCGATGCACTCAGCCAGGTGAATTGGCCTTTTGCTGTCATGAAACATTACAGTTTTACCCTTTTTTAAGAAATGTGAATGGCATTTCTTTGCTGCATTGTGAGAGATTAAATTCCCTTCCTCTCTTTCCCCGCCCTCCCCAAGCCCCTACTTTACAACCTATTTCCCAACTGGTTGTTACCTCTTGGTGCAGAAACGACAATGGCTGCTTCATTTCAAGAGGAGACACATTCTCTCCCTCCGAGAAAGGCGGAGGAGATGAATGCCTCACAAACTTCTAAAACAGGTACTTCTGTAAAAGAACTATTAAAGCAGAGTAACATCTCCATGATCTTTGAACTAAACCGTCATCCTACCATTATTGATGTTCCTGCTTTTAGCGATCTAATTAAAATCTGAGTGACAGATTTGTTATTGAAAATCTGCAACACAGCTCACATCCTTCCCAGACATACTGGGGCAGGGCAGGGATCTGATGCTGTGGTGGGTGCTACATTGAGCCCAGAGTAAATCAGTCTAGCCTTTAATTTCTTACAGAGCGCCTCTCATTAGTCATTTAATAAGAAAGGTAGAGGCTTAACACCCAAATCTTCTCCTGTGTCCACAAGGGTTCTCATCAGAGCATCAGATCTATGAATTTATTTTGTTTCAAAGAGAGAGCAAAACTCCTACAGATAAGGGTTCTCAGAGCAGTTCCAGTGTTTTAAATACTGGCTTTACATGTCAAATGTAGGCATTGTTTCTAATTGGGGCAGTCATTTGCAGCAAGAATGGTTGTCATCTCAGCTGACAATATCTCTTCCTCCTTTGAGTTTCGAGTACGCAATAGAAAGTGCTTAGAATTTTCAGATAACAAGTTAAGGGTGGTCACCAAGTAGCAGCCTGTAGTTTTGGAGCTTGCTAAACAAACCACAGAAAGCCCAGAGTAGGAGAACATGACAGAAGGCTGAGTTATCTGAAAATTTAACTAAGGATTTTTTTTTAATAACGGGAACCATCTGTCATGGTTATTCTGATTTGAGGGCTAAAAGGGAATGGAAAACTTAGCTAGTTGATGAGATAAATTCTCTCAAAACATTTTAAAACCTTTCCTCTGGTCAGTAAAATGTTTTCCCACGATGGTGTCACTGAGATGTCAACACACATTGTCAGGTCTTCCAAACAGAAGACCCTGCTTTTCAATCTGTTTTAAGAAAATAGGTAGGAAGTAAATAAAAGGAAGGAATGCAGGTTAGGCTGAGTTTAGTGGTGACTCTTTGGGAAGAAGAGGAATTATGCAGAGCTCTGCTCACCACTACCCTGTTGAGGCACCACAGAACCTCAGAGTTGGAAATTACCTCAGAAGCCTTCCAGCTCCACCCTAAAAAGTGCAAGTGCAAAAATAGTATAATTCTCAATTTGCTTATAAGGAATATTAGTCCCAGACTAGGGTCACACCACCCACAAACGTCAGAACCAAGTTCAAACCCATGTCTGCTCTCAGCCTAGACACCTTCATTGGAATTTCGAGCTTTAATTGAGGCATCTTTATAGAGAACATTAAGAACCTACTTGGAAGGTTTTAGTCAATTCCTATTTGAAGCATGAATCCCTTCTACAGCATCACCCACATTACTGCTCACTCAGTTATCCTGTGAAGCCCTCTAAAGATGAGATAACTGGTGCTTTCAAAATTAATTTGGAAAACTTGTCTAGTTGGGGTCATAGAAAATATCTCTAAAATTTTGGATGCTTGCCAGAACCTGTGATTTCATTGTCATGGTAAGCTGACTGGAGCATTGTGGAATGTGAATATAATTCTTACACTTCCAGTATTCTTACATCTCATTCTCCTTTGTGTACACTACAGTTCAGCAACACTTTGCATTAGTTGCCCTCTACCTCTAGAATGATCTTCTCTCTTACTAATACATCTCAGTTTCCTTGGCTTTCTTCAATCCCATCTTCTGCTAAGAGAGTTGTTGTTGTTTTTTTTTAATAGTCCTTCCCCTGTTAATATCTTCCCCTTTCAAATTGCCTTCCATTTTCTCTGTATATATTTTGTATGTACCCAGTATTCTTATGTTATCTCTCCCATTAAATCATAAGCTCGTTGAGGGCAGTAGTTAATTTGGCCTTTCTTTATATTCCAAGGATTTTGCATACTAAGTGCTTCAAAATGTTTTTTGTTCAATGGACCAAGGTTAAGTGACTTGATCAGTATGGTCAGAGACAGGACTTTAACCAAGCCATCTTAACTCCAACAGTACCTCTCTACCTGCCAAATTGCCTCTATTATAAAAGCAGTTTAAGCACTTTCAGTTTCAGATAAAGAAAAATAGATCTAGAGAAAAGTTATAGAAATCATATAGTCCAACTTTGTAATATTATATTTGAAGGAAGTAAGATCCAGAGAGGTGGTCATTTGCCCAAGGTTACACGGGAAGTATCAGAGCTGGTGTCTGAACCTGAGTCCTCTAACTAAAGCCAATGCTTCTCTCAAGTGACAGGATTCTGACTAGCAGAATGCAGAGGCAAAATTCTGTGGCATTTGGAATCAGACCGGGATCCTCTATTCCATCACATCTACTCTTCATTCATTGTCTCCTTTCCTTCTTATTTGGAATCATTTCCATTTCCTCATAACATTGCATTTAATGCAATACTGAACAAGCGGAAGCTCTACCTTTTCATTCAAGGTCTGAAAATCTAAAGCTTGGAGAAGATATTTACATCCTTTGAGTTTGCAGGAAGACAGAACGTATCCTACTTCATCTACTTTCTCATTATTTTATTATTTTTTCTCATGTGTTGATGTGAAGGTAACTGGATGTCACTCCATTTAAATAACATAAAGCATATGGGGGCAGGGTAGTGTTATCATATATTGTCAAAATATTTTTTTCACAAAACCAAATTCTTCTAGGGATGGCTCCAAATGTGCCCGATTTTCCTGAGCAGTAAGCAGTGTGACCTTTACATTAGCAGATATATTTATAAATTCACATATGGCTAGCCAGGTCCTGATTGGTTTCCCATCAGAGGAGAGGAGAGCATAAGGTATGCTATATCACCTAAGCAGATTTTAATGTCCTACAAAACTGACTTTCCTTAAGCAACTTCTAGTCATTACTACCTATTTTAATCTGGTCTTTGGAGAGGTTACAATACCATTCTTTTAGATGAGCTGTGGGGAAAGACACGTCTTTCAGCTCATACTTTTGCTGCTGCATCATTAGGATCAGAATTATATTAGGCATTCAGGGACAATAAGAATAGGAGGTAGGAATTAATCTGCAATTTCATTGGTATAAAGAACAAATGAGTGAGTAAACTCCTTCTACTAATATAGTTCAGCAGTGACATAATTATCATAACAATAACAATAATGGCTCACATTTCTAAAGTGCATGAAAGTTTGCTTTGAATTTTTTCTCATATTAGTACTACCCGAGAGAGGTAGCACTAGTCTTGTCAGAGTTGTTCTATGGGAGAGTAAGTGAAGGTCTAATGTAGGGAGGAGTTAGTCCAAGGTCACCTAGTTAGTAAGTGTAAACAAGAATTCAAACCTACCATTTTGGACTTCAAGTCTAATCATCTTCCTGTCACACCATGCCGAAATCAATCAAGAAACTCTACAATAAAAGCCTAAATGACCTAAGGGCCATCAGTTAAAGGCTAGAGATGATCTATTCCAACCCCATTTTATAGGGGAGAGACTGAAGATCAGACAGGTGGAAAAGCAGCTAACCTGAAAATATCAACATTTAATTCTCCCCTCCTGATACCAGATTTCAGGCTAATTTGAGAGGAAAAAACAACAAATAAATGAAAGCCAAACTATACTGGAAACCAGTCAATATCAACAAATAGGTCCCAGGTATGTTTTCTCAATGACAAATTGTAAATATGTTTTCTCCATGACGAATCATGGAAGGGAAAAATCTATTTTTGGTGGTCTCTGTTCCTGGCACATTATAAAAAGAATCCACTTAAGGTGCTTTGAGTCACTCATATGAGACATCTTATAACTAAATACAAAAAAAAAAAGTCAAATATCTTACTCAATGTCACTAAGGTTCACTTTGTGTTTTGGGAAGTAGAATACTTTCCCTATGGTTATTTTTAGGTGATAAATATAAATTGCAGCTCTAACAGTAGTTAACCTAGAAAGTTTCATAATTTGGTATGTGTTCTCAAGATGACTTGTGATGAGACCTTTTCATGACTGTTCCTTCCCACCCATTTTTTTCTTTCTATTTCACCCTTCCCCTGACCTACCTGATACATTCCCAGATAGTAAAGTGTCTACAACAGCTGAAAATTCCTTACTCTTCTTTTGTTTTATGCAGCAATTCAAAAACAACAACAAAAAAATACAATTAATTAAGGGTTCCACTATATGTACTTGGCTAGGGGATAGAATCCTCTTTTACTTAAAATGTAGGGGCTCCATAATCTGACTTCAGTGTTCCTTTCTAGATATTTCATGTTACTCCCATTCATTCACCCTATGTCTAATCAAAATTGAATTTCTAACTGTTCTTCTATGCATGAAATAATGCTCTATCCACAACTCTTCCTATTATCTTCCTCCTTTTCATCCAGCCCTTTCCCTCTTTCCTTTCCTTTTCACTTCTTTCCTCTTTCTTTCTCCTTATTATCTTTTTTGCCTTCCTAGATTTCATGGATATAATTAGATAGTGGAGTTTATGGAGGACTCCATTTGGAATGTGGACAATTTCAATTCAGATCCAGCTTCAGATATTTATCAGTTATTAGCTGTGGGTAAATCAACAAGTCACTCCAACCTCAGTTTCTTCTTCTGTAAATGGGGATAATAGTTGCACCTACTTTCTAGGTTTGTAGTGAGGATCAAATGAGATAATATTTGTAAAGTACTCTGTAAACCTTAATATACTATATAAGTGTCAATTACTATTATTTCCTTCCTCTCTCCATTCTCCTGCATTTTCTTTTCTTCCCTTTTCCTCCTTCAATCTTTTCCTCACTCTCTCCTCCTTATTTCCCTAGTTCTAATGTCACCAACATGAATTGTCCAAATTCACATGGACTGTAAAGTAGCTAAAAGCAATTATCTAAACACTTACCTTTACTCTCTGGGCCCCATATCTCACCTGATCCCATCATGCCTCCTATTCCTCGAGCTGAAAATAGCTCACTCCTTAAATTCTCCTATGGCACTTTCTCTAGATCTCTTCTTTACTCAGTCATTCTCATTCATATTCATACTGTATTCTCTTTTTCAGATTGTAAGCTTTTCTAGGGCAAATAATATGTTAGGTTTCAGCTTTGCATTTACAGCATCTCAACAATGCTCTGTGCATCATAATTATTTAAAAACTGTTTGACTTAACACAGACCCATTTCCTAATTTTGTTCAAATTTTTAAAAAAATTAAGTGTCTGCTGTATACCAGGTACAACTTTAGTAACAAAACACAATGTAATCTCAGATCCCAAGGAAAGTAGAGAACATTCATTAATTTATTGATACCCATGAATATAATTTCATAGAACATAGATCATTACATGCATAAACCAATTCTTGCCTTTGACATTTACTGGTTGTGTGACAGAAGTAAGTCACTTTTAACTGTTCTAAACCTTGATTTTTTCTTCTACAAAATGGGGTTAATCATGCCTATAGTACTTATTTTAGGTCTGTGATGAGGATCCAATGACATGTAACCCCTGTCCCAAAGTTCACTGTTAAGGGAGTCCCTTCTCATTTTTAGAGGTGAATTTCCTAATCTGTGAGAAAAGTAGGGCAGAATTACTGAAAGCAGAAGAGATCCAGTCTTCTTCCGTACTCTTTGAGACTCTTCAAGTTTCAAGTCTTCTTCAAACATGGAATCACTTTGGGTGCTTCTGGTTTCCAGCTTCGAGAAAGAATGAAAGAGGCTAACTCCCCATTATGCTGCTGAAGGAAAAGATTCTGGGAAGACATGAGAGGAACTGTTAGTCTCCTTCATGTCCCTTTCCCCAACTTGCTATTCTAGGGACTGAGTTTTTCCTTGGGTGAGATCTAAGACTCTCTTGATTAAGCTGAGTTATCTTCCTCTCAGGCAGAAAACTCCTTTATTCTGTATGGTCTGATATATAATGCCTCAGTGTATACCTTCTCTGATTTCTCTTTTCCCATTATCTGGACTAGTGAGTTTCATTACTATTTACTATGTGATTCATTATGGAAATGGTATTTGGTGGGAGAGTAGTCAAGCCTTAGATATAGAGTTGAGGTCTTCATTTCCCCCCAGTAATGATAAAATGATCACTTAGATTCATATGTAAGGGAGTAGATAGATATAATTCTAGCCTGGTACCCCTACTCTCTGAGGAAAACACAATTATTGACTCTGGCCCCAGCTTTCTTCTTCCCTTTTTATCAGGAATGAAAGTTTCCTTTAGAGAAGGCTCAGGGGAGAAGAAACCAAATATATCTATTTTGCCTCCCATCAAGTCATACCATGACATAACCTACCCCCAGGCTACAGGGAGGATTTAGTCCCTCCATGCTACCTGCAGGTAATATCCTTTAGTCATACATATGTCTCTTTTCCCAGAGATAATATATTCAAAGTACTTTTAAACCTTAAGATGATACAGAACTGTCAGTTACCATCTTCATCACAGCCATTTTGCTATAGTCCAGTGGTCTGTAAGCTCCCTGAGGACAGGAATTCTTTTTCTTGTGATGTTAGTGTAAACACAGCCTAGTACTAGGGTTGGTAGCAGGTACTTAAAAATTCACATTGTCTTGAATTGAATAGAAATAGGAAATAGTATCTAATTCCATTACTAGACCAATAGGGAGGGGGAAGAGAAGAAGCTGATAAAGCACAAACCGTGTAAGTACAACCCTCACTATTAGTTTTATTAGCTGTTCTCTTTAACCCCAAACACCCGTTGCCCTCCGTCTGGTAAGATAAAAGGAAACTTTTCGAGGGCAAGGAAATGACATTGCTTCTGTTAATGGTGTACTTTTTTGCAACTGAGTTCATTTTTTTTCCTTCAGTTTTACAGGAACAGTGAAATGTGTAAATAGGAGGCCTTAATTCTCCCTCAGCTACAATCTATAGTCTTTAACACTTCCTAGGTGGAAAAAACACAGGAATGCTGTTCTTTTAAATCTGTAATCGTTTCATTGTAAATTCCCCACGTACTTGCTGCCCTTTGCATTACTGAAAAATTGCTTCTTTTTTGTGAGGGTGTGAATGGTGCTGAGTGACTTTTACAGAATAACATAAACCACATGTGTTGGGGAGTGTTACTGTTGATGTTTAGTGTTGGTTTTTTTTTTTCTCACTGAAGTGTCTCAACTGTATTAGCATCGCTAGGAAATGGGAATAGCAAAGAGAGTTTGGAGATTCTTTATGAAGCTCACTACTCATTAATATGGGAGAGAAAGGTAACTCAGCAGCTTCTGTTGAATAGAAACATAACCCCTCCATTAGCTGTGCATCGCAGGGAGGTTTGATTCCCAGAATTTAATTAGTAAAAATAAAAAGAGAAAAAAAAGGGAAAAAACAGAAAAAGGTGGAATGAAATCACAGTCCAAAGTATTCATTGATTTACTGAGTACAGTGGAAACCATTCATTCATTTATTCAAAGCCATGCCTGACCTGCCATTGTGGCATAATTCATAAAATTTCACGTCAATTGCACATCAGGAAAAGGGGAGGAGGGGGGGAAAAGGTGTAAATCCAAAACTCTTTACTCTGTTTTCATGTACCATAGAAAAGGTCTTGAAGGAGCTTTACACATTTTGCTTGTAAAACAAAGTAAAAATGAGTGAGAATTTGAACCATATGGCCACTTATTTTTTGCACTTAGAGGAATCACAAGTGATTTGAGCTTGTAAAAATCTTGGTTTTATAAAAATTTTTATTTTTCAAAGTCTAACAAAAGTCTATCAAGTTTTAGGGCAGTTCTGATGGGAAATTTGAGTTTGTTGGCTTCAGATTGTAATGGCAAACAAATATGTTAGAGTAAAAATATGTTGAAACATTTCCCTATTCCCACCCATACCCTCTACTAAATTCAATGCACCATACAAATATGTAAGGCTTTTTCTACTTTTTCCATCTATGCCTCATTCTTCCAAATGTACGATATCTCACCTATTTGTAATATCATTTAATGTTATAATAATAAAGTAATTTTGTTACTTTATAAATATAATCCTATGTCATCCTCACAACAGTCGTGAGGAGGGTAACTTCTACAGATATGAATACCCTTATTTTACAGTTGAGGACACTGAGTTCAGAGAGGTTTAGTGATTTATTTAATGTTCTACATTTATTAAGTTTCAGAATTTGAACCCAGGTCTCATCTAACTTCGGGTGCAACACTCTGGCTACTATATCATTCTGCCTTTTGTTATCAAAATTCTTTCTTTTCTTCTTTTAAAAGAATGATTTATTTCTTAAGAGTCCATTTCCTCTTTTTGCTTCATTTTCTTCATTCGTTAAGAGATCAGACTAGACTATCATTAAGGATCCTTCCTCCTCTAATATTTGACTATGTCACATATCATAGAGATCCTAATCCATTGGTGTTAAACTTATTCCCACACTAGAAGTCAGTCATTGGAGTATCCCTGAATATTCAGAAATGTTCAACTTCTTTAACAAAACAACCTAGTATAATGTGTTTGTTTGTTTTTTTCCTGGAGGTAGTGTGGTACACTAATCCTCAACACTAGATTTGGAGTCAGAGAACTAGAATTCAAATACCTATATACCCTTGGATGAATTACTCATCTCCTGGAACCCAGTTTCCTTATCTATAAAATTATAGGACTGGATTTGATATCCTTTCAAGTTCCCTTCTGATCCTAAATTGATGATCTTTTGGAACAAGGATACTTTTAACTTGACTGGTAGAAAGAACTTTTTAATAATGTCATTCCTTCTGGCTCCAAATGATTCCTAGGGCCATTCCTAGCCCTCACTTCATCCTTTCTAAAATCTTTCTAAATAGTAAGTTTGGGAATCTGCTCATCGTTATGGATAGTCAAATTAAAAATGATTCAGTAGACAAATTAACAGAAGGATCTTGCCTGAAGTTCATCCCAGAATATGGCGACACAGTGCTATTTATTGACCTGCCCCAACTACTGAGAATATAGCTAATGTCTTGCTTTGGGCAGATACCAATTAGGACATTATGGGATTATTTGATAATAAATGAAATTTTGATATGAAATAATTTAATGCATCTTCTAAAAGTGAGCAATTTTCTTTTTCATATGCAGGATTTGATCAATTAATAATAGGCAGCTGGGGAGTGGGGAAAAATTGTTTACTATTACAGGTAAAGAAATCAGATAGTTTTCTAGTTTGTCACAAGCCCCTAATTCACTCTAAAATCTAAAATGTTTTCATATTGTTTTCAGGCCTCCTAAAATAAAAAGAAAATTTAATCACACTTCATCCATTTTAACTTCAAGTACAACCATATACCAAATGGGTTGGGTTTTAAGTTTCTCATAGAAGACATCCACTTTTTCTTGGCTTCCTATAAAGGTGAAATGAGTTCCTAAGACCTACTAGAGACTGGAGGAAAGGTAAAGCCAAAGTCCTTATGACCTAATGAAGTGTAAAGCTACTCTGAAATCTTCCCTTGAAGAATATATTCCTGGTTGTATGGACAGTATACCAGGTCCATTCCCAGCATGGCTTCCCATTAGCCCAAAGGTATCTCTCGGCAGAATATTTTAGCAAATAGAATGTATAATTGAATCTATAACACATCAATTACATTGTTATGATTAAAGTTGTCTTGAGAGAGTGATTTTTGGGTAAGAATATGCTTATTTATATCAGTTTTTTTGGTGAGGTCAGCATTCTAACCAATAAAATGATACAGATGTCCATGACTTTCTCAGGACTGGGGATGATCTGAACTGAGTCAAGCAGCCTAATAAATAGATTTTTAGAAGCTTATTATTCAGTCCTTCCCTTAACCATTCCCAGACATCTTTAATTGGTGATAGCTAATTAAAAGGTGGTCCTACCCCCACAAAGATGGGCAGATCATATCCACAGGAAAAAAGATCCTTCTTTTCTTCATCTTTTATCCAAATTCTGTTCAAAAGGAAGACATTCCTTGGGATTTCTAAGAACAAAGAAAATTCAAAAAGCAATAGACTAGATGGTATCTCTGACCCAGATCCCAGACACAGGAATGCACAGCAATTCTTAATATACAGGAATTAATACAATGTATGAAAAATAAATTCTCATGACATATTATATTCTCTGCCTATAAGTATTTTATACTTACTAAACCTAACTGAAAAAATATGTACTGAAAGGGGTCCTGAATTTAGAATCAAAGGACTTGGATTTTTCCTCTGCCAGTTTTAGCTAGTACTATGGAAAAAGGATCCTATGAAGTCATCACATGTATTTAGATTTGCACTATTCAAAGATACAGTTATGTAAAATTTAGCCATTGGTCCCAGTCCATTGGACCCTTTGTGAATGATTTATGATTTTGGCCTTGTCTGGGAAATGAAGGGGCCAGCCTACACAATTTCAAATGCCCCTTATACCTCCAATTCTGGGGTCCTCTGAACAAAAGTTAGTTCAACTCATTACTTTCTATCACTAGAAAGACAGCAGAGCAATTTAGTGATCAGGTGGAGTTACCTTAAGTGCATTAGCATAATAATCAGTTGACCACAAGACATCCTCCTTTTATTAAGTGCAAATATACTAAATAAAGCCTTTAGCATGTGCCAATCAGATAACCATGTTTGTGTACCAGGGATAAGAGCTCCATTTGTGTTTAGGCATTGGCTGTGCATCTTGGCAGTCATGGGGCCAGCAGAGACCAAGCGTGTCAGTTGTGTACATATCTTAATAATAAGAGGATCTGTATCTTTCCCTTTTTAATTTTTTTTCTGGCAATCAAATTGTTAGTGGGGGAAAATAGCAGCTTATTTAGATGTCATCATTTTGAAAGGCTGCCACTTTTATGTAAAAATGTCAGCTTGAGTAATTTGGGCTCTAGTAACCCTGCAAGAGATCTGTGATTTCATCCATGGGAGCATTTCCTTATTGAGATTACAACCTATCCATATTGCTCTGTGCCTTGTGGCCACAGGAAGACAATACTTAACAATTTTTTAGTGTTCCTTTGTTTCAATTGCAGAGATTCTGTGCATCTACTGATGAAGATTACTGCCCCCAAATTCTTTAGTATGTCTTGTTATGACCAAAACCTTCATCTTTGAGCCACCATTCTTCTGGTCTTAGCTAGATTGGTCTTTGAGTAATCTGCAGTATATAATTTGGGCCCATACTCAAAATCTTTAGCTCATTAGGAGCTGACTGAGCTTGAGCTCCATTGGTTTAATCTTTAAAAATCCAACATTGCCCCTCTGCCATAGGGTCAAAGATTTAGAGATAAAAGAGAATTTTAAGGCCCTCTAGTCTAATCTTCTCATTTCACCAATGAGGAAACTAAGACCCAGAGAGTGGATCTGATATGTCAAAAGTAAAAAAAAAGTGAGAAAGCAGAAATTGGGATTTAATTGAGAAGTAACATGGCATGATGGATAGGACTTGGGACTTGGGACTCAACAGGATCTGGATTCAGATCCTTACTAGCTATGTTACTCTGGGCAAATCTTTGAAAGCCTTTATTATTCCTTCCTATTCTTTTGTTTTAAAATATCTTTTTATTGATAAATTTTGTTTTTTTTTATATCTCCTATGTTTTCTTTTGAATCTTTTCCATTTTCCCCTCCCAGATAGTCATCCTGCTTATTAAGGATTTTTTTGAAAAGGAAGAAAAAACAAGCAAAACCAATCCATATATGCCTTATAGTAATCTATTCTTATATTAATTAAATGCAGTATATTTATCCATTTCCCCATTAATGGCATTTTTGTTCTATTTTTTATCACAAAAAGTGCTGTTATGAATATTTTCATGTATATTGAGTCACTCTTTTTGTCAATGATCTCATTGGGATCTGTGCCTAATGGTGGAATGAATAGGTCAGAGTATGAATGTCTTAGTCACTTTATTTGCATAATTCCAAATTACTTTCCAGAATGATTTTATTAATTCACAACTCCACCAAGTCAACTCAATAAGCTTTAGTGTGCCTGTCTTTCCACAACTTCTCCAACATGTGCTATTTCTGTCTTTTCTTATCTTTGCCAGTTTGCTAAGGAAAATGAGATGCATAGATGTTAAATGGCTTGTTCAGGATTAAGCAGCAAATAAGTAACATATTCAGGAATCCCATTTTCTAAATAATCCATCTTTTTATTAAAATTGTTTATTGAGCAGATGACTATAGTGGTTATGATATGTGGACTAGGGACTTCTCACACTAGGAGTTCCCTATTCTAATGAAATGGCAAGACCTCCATATAATCATCCATGGTACCAGGGAATGAATTGATTTTGCAAATGACATAGTTCTTGCTCTCATGGAGTTTGCTGGTTCCTGAGGAAAGATGAATATAGGATAAAATATTCAGAATGATCTTAAAAATAAGACCTATGATTTCATTGCCATAGGAAACTCCTATATGAATAGGTCAACACTTCTTATTGACAGCTGCCTATAGAAATGTAAAATTAAATGATTCATCTAATATTCCATAACCAGTATATTTCAGAGTCAAAATTTGACTCCAAATCTTAACTGATACTAGGGCTAACTCTCTATTTAAGACAATCTCTATTGGTTTTAATGCCTTTAAAATTCCTTCAAAATTGGATTTCTTCCTGATTAGAGAGAAAAAAATACTATAGGATCAAATTGGTTTTGAGATATTCTTTTCCTGTTGAAATACCTTGCTTATGACTGTTTTAATCCCAGTCCTTTACCAACATCAAGGAAAAAAAACAACAATGAGGGCCTTGTTTACTTGCAGCTTTAGGAAATCTCTGAGCTTAAACAGAAGGATCTGTGCCAGAACTATGGTAGTTATATATGTGTGTACTTGCACTGAAAGCCACAGTTAATCATTGTTTTCAAATTACCCTAACAGCTAGTTCTTTAAACCTAATGGAGGAAGAAAGCTGAAATCAAATTATTGTTTTCCTGATACTGAGGGGGTGGAAAAGGACAAATCTATAAATTTGGTGTCCATCATTCATCTAGAAAACAAGATTAGTTAAAAACTGAAGGTGATCTTAGATAGCAGTGGCTTATGCAAATGGAAAGCCACGGAAAACAACCAGTTTAGTGACCCCTGGATTTCTTTGGCAACTTTCCTGAAAAGGACATCATAGATTTAAAACTCACAGAGTCCTTAGAGCTCATCTAGCCCAACTCCTTTATTTTAAGGATAAAAATGAGGTCCTGAGAAGTCAAAAGCCTTTCTCAGAATCATAAAAAAACTTACTGGCAGAACCAGGGTTCAAACATTGGCCCTCTGATTATACAGCCAAAGCTTCTTTCCAATGTGCTGATACTGTGTTTTCTGGAGTTTGGATTAATTTCCAAGCTTCAATATGGGTTTTTATAATAAAAGAACTGTACAACTGAGCCTCTTCTAAAGTAATGGCACCTAAATGTGAATTAAAGAGGCACTGAAGTTACCTAATCAGGTCCCTCATTTTATTTTCTGTTTTAAGCTAATTTGACAAGATCATATGAATCAGGAGGAATGAACTGAAACCATTTCATTTGGTTTGTTATGAGATATGACTAGAATGCCATTTTTTGGAAGAGTCCAAAGGTGGTTGGTTTGAGAAAGATGGGTAGTAGGTATTAATCCTGACATCAAAGAAATATCTTAGAAACAAACTCTTGAGGATAATGATTATGGTTTATAAAACAATATCAAATGTTTGTTAATTCTTGGCTGAATCAATGAAATAGCTTCTTTCATGAATTTGGTGCTAAGAATCATACAATAGTATCAAATAAGTAAAGATTTATTGGGGCAGCTAGTTGGCACAGTGGAGAGTGTGGGACCTAAGTCAGGAAGATTCATCTTCCTGAATTAAAATCTGGCCTCAGATACTTACTAGCTGTGAAACCTTGAACACATCATGTAGCCCTGTTTGCCTTAGTTGCCCTTCTATGCAAATGAATTGGAGAAGGAAATGTCAAAATTCTCTAGCATTCTTAACATGAAAACCTCAACTAGGGTAGAGTTGGACAACAACTGAACAACAGCAAAAAAATATTTATTGAGTACCTACTCTGTGAGAGCTTTTAGGTGAAGGGGAAGAGTAAAGAATGAATGATAAAAACCTTCACCCATCAATAATTTTAATACTGATGAATCCCTCATGTTTTCAGGTTATAAGTGGGGTGTTATTTTCAATCCAAGCATCTAGTTTTATGAAGGTCCTTGATAAGCTAGAAAGTAACCAGAGGAGGGCAACCAGTATGGTAAAGGGTCCTAACTTCATGCCATATGAGGATCTGTTAAAAGAGAAAGGGATAGTTAGTGTGAAGGCTCAGAAAAAAGCTATCTTTGAGTAATTGAGATCAATCATGAAACATGCAATGTAAGAAGGAGATCAACTGAAGAGCAGCAGAGGAGGGGCAGAGAGAGAGAAGCTCCAACTGTCAACAGTTTTTACAAACAGAAGGAAGGATTAGACTTTTCTTGGCTTCAGAGGCTGGAATTAGACCAATGAGTAGAAGTTGCAAAGAGAAAAATTTTAGTTTTGCTATCAGGATATGATAACAAGTGGAACTATGGAAAATTAGAATTCTCCTCCATCCCTTGAACATCCATCTCATCTCATCATTGTAGGTCTACAGACCAAGGCTAGATAAACACTTGCCATGGGACAAATGGTAGAGCCATGGCTTGTACTAGATGACCTCTGAGGACTCTTCCAACACTGAAATTCTCAATTCCATTTCCATTAATGTGAGTGCCCCTTGCCCATATTTATAGATTGTAATACCTTCCTGCCTTATGGCATTGTCTGATTCCTGTTGTTGTCTTCCTTTAATTCCTTCAGCATATCTACCCATTCTAGAGGCCTTTCTTTCACTCTCTTTCTATTTCTCAGGGACCAGTATACCATTCAGAGTATTCCTCTATTATGTCTGTTCTGGTGACATGCCTAGACCACCTCCCTTTCAGCCTTTATATGCTGTTCAACAATTTCATTTTACATGACAAGTACTTTTTCGTATATCCCCACAAGTCAGCATTTTCTGAGGCACATTATCCCACTCTGCATCTTTCCACTTCCTTTTGGGGTTGCCTGAAATTAGAATTCTTTTGAGATCTCAATGTTCTATCAGATATATAGGATCAGAGGGGGAATACTGGGGGAAAGAGATAGACCTTTGTGGCAAAAAACAGACAGCTTAGGATCACTAAAAATCCCAAACATCTGCTAGCCATGATCTTGATCTTTTCCTCTAATAATCCATCTCTGGGAAAGATTTTAGGTCTAGGTACCAGGGAAAATCTTGGGACCTTCATCATTTGTTATTTGTTCTCTTTTAAACTTTTTGCATTTTTGACGTGAATGTGAATTCTGAGCGACCTTTTACTCAATAAAAGAATAATAGTCTGAAAAAACAAATTGATATTTCAGCTTTCTAAGTCTTCAGCTCGTGCTGACAAATTAATCGTCTGCCTTTTGCTCTTTTAAACAGTAAGCCTCATTGTTCAGTGTGCCAGGTCATATGCATTTCATTACAGTACACCTTGGTGACAAAGAAAGCTTAACGGTAAAAAAGAACCCAAAGATGAGTCAAGGGTTTGGCTATGGTTCAGTGACTCAGCCATGGACAAGTCATCTGACATGACAGTCTCTTCAGTGATAAAATGGAAAAGATCTGTGGAAAGCCATGTTGATGGAACACAAGCACATTTTTTAGTGATATTTTTGTCCCTGGAGAGTGAGGAAAACTATTGCTCACTCCAATTTCATTCCATCCCTACAGCCAGCTCTGAGCCCCTGTGGGGGTGGAATTCATACCTTCTTAAACATTCACAAACGTCTTTGGTGGTTCAGAGATTCTTCTCAGGGAATTAAAAGCTTGAATTTCTTTTAAGGATAATGATGTCCTGAGATTAACTTAAATGGTTCATTCTTCCTGGAAAACATCTTAAGAGTCTTTCCCATGAAAAAATAATCATGATCACATAGAGTGTTTTTAACTAGTAGCAGCAGTATTTACAGCAATTTGTATTTATATAATGTTTCATAACTGAGAAGTTCTTTCCTTCAGTTGTCTCATTGGACCTCCACAAGACCCTTATGAGGTTGTTAGTTTAGGTAATCTCCAGTTTTTACAGATGAAGAAAAACTCAGAACACATACATACATATGCATATGTCTATATCTATCTAAATTATATATATATATATACATATATATATATATATATTAGAGAGAGGAAGGGAAGGAGGAAGGGAGGGAAGGAGAAAGAGAGAAAAGGAGAAAAGGAAAAGAGGAGAGAAGGGGAGATCTTAATTAATGTTGGAAACATTGGGCCTGGATTTTTTTTTCCCCAGCTTCACAAAACCACTACTTGTCTTCTGACCCCAAATCTATGAACTCTTTCCCTTGTACCACATTGCCTCCTTATTGTTCAGTCATTTCAGTCATGTCTGACTCTTCATGACCCCATTTTGGGCTCTTTGGGCAAAGATACTAGAGTGATTTGCCATTTCCTTCTCCTAGTCATCTTACAGATGAGGAGCTGAGGTAAATAGGGTTAAGTCACACAGTTGGTAAGCATATGGTGCCAGATTGTAACTCAGAAAGATGAGTCTTCCTGACTCCAAACTCAAGCTCTATCTACTGCCCCACCTAGCTGCCCCTCATTGTCTCCAGAATTCCTCCAGAGATGGACTGTATCACTCCATATGTGTTTCTTTTTATAGCAGGCTATCCCACAAATATATGCTTCTAGCAATAATTTCATTTATTGTTCAAAAAATCTTTTATAAAGTCTTACTGCATATTCAAATTTTGCATCATACATAATAAGAAAACAGTGAGTCACATAATCAATGCTATTTGACCAATTCTCATTCCTCCTGAGCTATATAATATGTGAGCACTTGTCATATCTAGATTCCCAACTCTACCACATAATTAGGATGAGTCAGAAGGCAACCTAATCATGAGAGTTCATTCTGAATGCTATATTTCTTCTAACAGATGAAATCAGATTGTTATGGCCTTCAGCCCCTCATGGAATCTGCCACAAATTTGAAATCATATCCAAGATCCTAAAAAGTAATAATCTACTTATTAGTAAAGTCACAGAAGACTTCCCTAGTCATCCTCTTTTCTATGATCCGACTAATTTAGACTAATTAGAAGAAAAACTATGTGATAAAAAGCTAATTATATGATTTTAAAAATATATTGTTTGGTGTTGGATTTTTGTGTATGTATGTGTATATGTTTTTATTTCAAGTGCATACAGTAACTTCAGTTAGGTAAATAAAAACTTACTTAGTAGTCATCCTTATGAGAATCTTAGGGGAATTGCTTTGTGAAATGAATAAGAATTATTTGTAATTATCATATCAATTGTTCATATGTAAATTGTGCTTCTAAGATACTTGAGGGTTCTTATAATAGTTGGCTCTTTTATGAATCTTTCAGAAAGATGTTTTTTACACCAATACTTTATGAAAGATTTGCTTAAATAAACTTGTGAATTAATGGAGTTTTGATTAATGAGGCTTTCTAATTTTGTTCTTCCATTTCAAAGAAGTTGCTATTTTCTAGAGTTTAGGAAGCTAGGAAGCAGAGTAGTTAGAGCTCTGGCCCTGAGTACCTGAATTCAAATCTGGTCTCAAATACTTACTAGCTTCTGTTCTTACACACTTCAATTCTGTGTGCCTCTATATCATCGAGCTATTGTTAGGATTAAATGAACTAATATTTATAAAGTACTTAGTACAGTGTAATCTATCTATCTGTCGACCCATCTGTCTGTCTGTCTTTCTGTCTGTCTATTAATGTCTATCTGTCTGTATATATAATTATATTGTCACATAATAGGTACTATATAAATGCTAGTTACTTATTGTTATATCTCAGTATTGTAGTTTCCATATTTCTAAAATTAAAGGGGCTGATGTAAAAGACCTATGATGTTCCTTCTAGCTCCAAATCTTTTATTCGTTTTGATGCTTTGAGCTTCTCCATTCCTCCCTACTCAGGCCCTGAATTCCTAAGCAGCCCAAATAACAAAAGGTAGCCATAGCCACCACCTTTAGAGAACTGAGGGGCATTTTCAAGTCATTATTGAAGGAAGCCACTAGTATCCTTATTGTCTTTGTGTATAGTGAAGAGACTTGTCTTGGAAACAGTTTCTAGTCCTCCTATCTTTCTTTCTACTAGAAACATATATTTCCATTTCCATCCCAGTCTATATTTAGCTATCAAATTGGGAGGCTTGTCTTTCTCTTCTGAGGACCTTTCTATAAAATCCTGGTGGTTATAAAGTATATTATGTCCAGGGAAGGGGGTTATAGGAGGCAGAGTCCTTAGGATTTAATTAGGGCACCATATATTAGGAAAATCCTGTTGTTCCATCAGAAAGTGGCCTCTTGTGAGAGAATTCTAAACCATATTATTTGATAATTCACTGAAGGATAAGGAATGGTTAGCATGGAGGTAAAAAAAAAGTAGAAGAAAATGAAAGTATTAAGCAAATGACCTTATACTCCATCATTTTTTGTTGTCATTGTTCAGCCACTTTCAATGTGTGCATTTTTTCATGATCCCATCTCTTTCCTGGGAAAGAGAATGGAGTGGTTTGCCATTTCCTTCTCCAGCTTATTTTACAGATTATAAACTGAGACAAGCAAAGATAAGTGACTTGGCCTGGGTCACATAGCTAATAAGTATCTGGGGCTATATTAGGACACAGGAAGATGAGTTTCCCTGACTCCAGGTCCTGCACTCTAACCACTGAGCCAATAATTGCCCTGCTGATATACTGATTGCTATTGTGATGCTCTCCTTCCAGTCACTCAGTATAATCCTTGACTTCAAACTTCAATGCTATTCTCTGTTACTCATTTTCATTCATCCTTCACTTCCAAACAGCGGCCAAATCATGTTTCTAGTTTCATAATGTTTCTTACTCTTGTTCTTTTCATTCTCTTCACACAGCAACCACACTAATGGTTCTTACTGTATCTCCCCATGACTACTGAAGTGTCCTTTTATTTGGTTTTCTGATCTTAAACTTTTTCCTCACTTCAATTCATCCACTCTTGAGTGATAATGCTAATCTATTGCTGGAGGCTTTTGCCTCTAGGATCAAATATGTATCCTGTTTGACATTTAAAATGCTTCAAAACCAAGTACCTTCTTATCTTTTCATTCCTGCATTCCGTGTATTCTGTTATCAAGCCATCCATCCCACATAGGACACTGCATCTCCTGTCTCTGGTTTCTCCCCCCCCCCCCCCATTCCTAGAATGTACCCTTTGATTGGATCAGGGTTTTCTTTGTCTTCAGCAATAGGGTGGAAAAAGATAAAAAAAGATGATAGTTAATTCCCTAGAAAAGAATAAAGTTAATTCAAATACCTGATTGTCCTCTGCTTCCTTTCTGATTACAAATGGCATCAAAATCTTACCCACATAGATTGCACCCTCTGACTCAGTAGATAGATGTCTGAAGACTGTAATCATCATGTCCTTCTCTGTGGACCATAGGAGTTTCCATAGGGAGGTGAGAAGTGGAGCAGGGAAATCCATCTGAAGAAGCTAAGGACCACTGTATCCTTGTTACATAAGCTTGCTATATTAGGGCAAAGAAAGAGTACTTTGATAAAATGTTGAATAACCAGTAAGTGTCTCATTTTTTTCCCAAATGAAATCCAAACTAACAGGATGCAGGCATCAGAGCCATCCTCCTTCTCCTCCCTCCCACCTTTTTGGAATCCCCAATTTCCTTCAAGACTTAACTCAAGCACAGCCTTCTACATGATATTCATCCTGAATCCCCAGCTTTTATTGTATCCCCTTAAAAATTATCTCATATGTATATGCATAAAAACATACACATGCTCTATGTATCTACTTCTAGATGTACATATTATCTGTAGCCTTTCCCTTTAGAATATAAGATTTTTAAGCACAGACACTGTATCCTTAGTAGTTAACACGTCTGATACATAATAAATTATTAATATAATGATAATTTAAAATAATAGTTAACATATTATAATAAATCAATATAAATATTTACTATAATAAATGCTTGATAATTGAGTGATTGGCTTAGTTACGAAAAGCAATCATTTTATCAACCTGGGTGAGAGTCTACATAATATTAAATATATGAGAATAATAGTGTGTAGTTAGGTGATTTAGTGGCTAGTGTCTGGAAGATTTGTCTTCTTGAGTTGAAATCTGGACTCAGATACTTACTAATTGTGTGACCCTGTTTGCTTCAGTTCCCTCCTCTGTAAAATGAGCTGGAAAAGGAAATGGCAAACCATTCTAATCAAGAAAACTCCAAATGGGGTCATGAAGAGTCAGACACCACTGGAACAACTGAACAAAAACAACAACAAAATAATAGCAGAATAGCAATTTGTCCATGGGCCATTTCTATCTGAATCCCAAGAAAAAAGAAGATAACAGTAACAACAGCAACAATAATAATTAAAATTCCGGAGAAATGGAATGAACTGACTTGTGAGCTAATACACTCTTTCACTAGAAATCTTCAGATACTAGAAGATTATTATTTAAGATATTAAAACTATTAAAAAGAGGCTTCATGAAAATGTAATAGTCTTTGTTTCTACAAAGTTGTCTTCATCAAAGAGAGCTTCTTACCTCTAAGATCAACTCTCTAGAATTTTCTGGAATATTGGGCAACTAGGTGGCCTAGTGGATAGAGCCTGAAGTCAAGAGGATCTAAGATCAAATTTTGACTCAGATACTTGAATACTGGTCAAGTCATTTAACCTCTTTTCCTGAGTTTTTCTCATCTGTGAAAAGAGATAATAATAGCAGCTAGTTTCCAAGGTTGTTGTGAAAGTCAAATGAGATAATTGTAAAGTATTTAGAACAGTGCTTGGCACATAATATTTATTATATAAATGTTTACTATCATTATTATATTCATTATTTAATGACTCAACTTATCTGCTAATTCCACCAATAGACAAGGACAAATGAATGAATAAATATTTAAAAAGTGCTTATTATGTGCCCAGCACTGTGCAGAACTCTAGGCATATAAATACAAGCAAACAGGTCCTTACCTCCAAGGATCTTCCATTATAATAAGGGAAAATGGCACATAAAAAGCGAGCTAAGAAGGGATAAGAATGAGGATGTGGAAGTATTCAAGAAGTGACATGGAAGCCTGATGCCAGATGAAATCTTTTGCCTAGTCCAGGGTGCCAAGGGCTGAATCCAGGTTACAGTGGGAAAGGAATGAGAAGAATGATTGGTGTATTTGTAGAAGGGTTTTAAAACAGTTAGGAAATATTCCAGAATCTATAACATTTTTTTATTCTGAATCATTTTGAGTTGATATCTCTTATAGAATAATAAAGAAAACATAAATAAAAGATTCTGTGTTTACTCTACATAATTTTCCAATATTTCAACATACTATGCAAAGTATTATAGAGGTTACTTGAAACTATCATTTGATTGAAACTTGATTTTAAAAATAAATTTGTGAATGTTCTTACCCAAATCTGTAGAACATAAAGATTGGTTTGAATATAGTGACTAGATAAAATATGTAGTATTTTACCTGAAATCTTGGAAAATTTGAAAAATCAAACCTCAAATAATATAAAGGATTCATGTTTATATTTTCTTTCTCTCTTACCCTTCCTTTTTTCCTTTCTACTTTTTTCTTTTTTCTTTCTTTCTTTCTTGACCTTTTGACAATGCAGTGCTTAGAAAATGTAATTAATGCAAGTGTGTTTAGTATGCTCAGTAATAGATTTTCCATTGAAACATAACCTTTATAGGTGCTTTTCTTTATTGCTGGCTGTCAGCTGAAAATTAAATGAGCTCACAGCTGAGTATCAGATTCATCTTTCTGTCTACAAAAGGCTACATGAAAGTTTGAGGAGATGTGTAGCATTAATGGATGAGTCTTTTGAATTAGTCTCATCAATCTCCTAGCTACATGGAGCATTAAGCTAGACAACAACAGTGATAGTGACAAGTCCTGATTCTCTAGGACTATCTCAGTATTAATTCAGCTTACTGGTATTTTACACTAGTTAATACACTAATAATTCAAATATTGATACTTCTTATGCCTCAAATATCTGGGAGTTTGTCAATGTGGGTACCCCACTTATTGATACAGATCATAATCCTTTGATGTCACAGACAACAGTTTTTTAGGGTTTTGTAATTGAAGATGTATAGACAGACTCATACACAGATAGATAGATAGATAGATAGATAGATAGATAGATAGATAGATAGATAGATAGATAGATAGATAGATAGATAGATATAGATAGATGGATGGATGGATAGATATTCATTTTTCACTCATGTCTAATTCTTCATAACCAAATTTGGAGTTTTCTTAACAAAGATAATGAAGTGCTTTGCTATTTCCTTCTCCAGTTCATTTTATAGAGGAGAATAGATAAATACATAGACAGACAGACAGATGTTGTTCAATTGTTTTCCAGTCATGTATAACTCTTCATGACTAATTTTGGGTTTCTTGGCAAAGAGGCTAAATCCATTTGTCATTTCCTTCTCCAGCTCATTTAACAAATGAGGGAACATAGACAGATAGACAGACAGACAGGCAGGTAGGTAGATAGAGAGATAGATAGAGAGATAGATAGATAGATAGATAGATAGATAGATAGATAGAGAGAGAGAGAGAGATAGATAGATAGATAGATAGATAGATAGATATAGAGATGTAAATGTGTGTGCATGTATTCACACACCTAATGGCAAGCTTAGAAGGTCATGTGTCTCTCTGAACTGTTTTTCTCATTCTGTGATAAAAGACAAAAAATAGCATCTGCCACTGGTCATGCCTTGGAAGCCTTTCAAGCTTGGTAGGACCCTCTAAAGCTTACACTTGCCTAGATAGCCTGCAGGAATCTAAGTTCCCTCTGTGTCCCAATGAGACAATAGAATGGAGCTTAAGTAGACTTAGGGCTCAGCTTAAATCTACTATAATTTTTTTCCAACACACTTTACTTTTTTAATTCAAAGATATTTTATTTTCCCAATGATATGTAATACAATTTTCAAAATACATTTTCCAAAATTATAAGATTCAAATTGTCTCCTTCCCTTCCCTTCCTTCCTCATTTTCAGAGATGATAAGCAATCTGATCTGAATTGAACATGTATTTATCGTGCAAAATATACTTCTATATTGGTCATTGTTATATATACTCAACAATACTCAACAAAACCAAAACCCCAAAATAAAACTGTAATGTGAAAGAAAGCATGTTTTGATCTGCATCTGATTCCAACAGTTCTTTCTCTGGCAGTAGATATTCTTTGTCATAAATACTTCCAAATTGTCTCAGAACCTTGTATTGCTGATAGTAGCTAAAGTCTTTCACAGTTGAACATTGTATAATATTTCAGTTACTGTGTACAACGTTCTCCTCATTCTGCTCATATCACTCTGCATCAGTTCAAGTAGGTCTTTCTAGCTGTTTATGAAATCATCCTGTTCATTATTTCTTATAGCACAATAGTATTCCATCACCAACATATATCACAATTTGTTCAGCCATTCCCCAATTGACGGACATTCCCTCAATTTCAGATACTTTTAGAGCACTTTAAGGATAGAGATAGGAACCAGAACTGATATTTCACTGGTACAGAAAATTCCAAGATTAGAAAACTCCCTCTACCAATGAGGAAAAAAACTTTCTCTGTAACCTACAGTTTTAGAGAATCATCCAGAGGACTGAGAAGTTAAAGGACACTTCATTGAGCCAGTAGATCAGAGATGGAAATTGTATTTGGTTCTTCCTAGCTTTGAGATTGACTTTCTACCCCCTATGCCATTTTGTCTCTCTTTCAAATCTTTATGCATATGTTTATAGCTTTATATTCATTATTTCATTTTGTTCTCAAGACAATCTTTCTCACTATTATTATCCTCATATTACAGATGAGAAAACTGAGGCCAAGGCATGTACAGGGACTTATCAAAGGCTGTCTTAGATAAAAGCTGACTAAGTTGCCAAGCCAGTTTGAACATCAGTTTCCTATTTGCAAATCCAAGACTCTTTTCACTACAATATAATGCCTCAATGACATCATTTATTAGCAAAACACAATCCATAGTTTCCCAAATTGCCTCACTTACTGTTAGGTCATAAAGTAAAATTTGGTTCATTGAGATTCCATGTTGATGTTGAAATTAAGATGTAGAAATGGAAATGAAAAATGTTTCAAGTTAGTCACTAAACGTATGTGCACTCTTACTAGGTATCTTGGCCTTTTGTGTCTTAAAGTTTGCAATCAGCACTTTTGGTCAATTTATCAATACCCAACAACAAGAGCCCTGCCATTCTGATTCCTAGGCCTGTCCTTTGTGCAAAAAGGGTGTACGATATTCAGCCTACATTGTGAAAGCTAGCCACCAAGGCCAAAATCAATTCTCCAAGTTCCTTTTGTTTTGGAGCTCTGGGGCTTAGGTTCAGAAAATAATTTTCTTCTAGTTCAGAAATTTGTTAGCCATAATCTTTTTTTTTTCCCCACTCCATTAGATAATTATCCCAACAAGAATGAACCATTCTTTATCTCTCTCTGGCTGAATCAGTGAAGGTTTGGAGGTGGGATTCCATTTGGCAAAGCCCTAGAAAGTCTTCAGTTTCCTGAGAATGTTCAGATTTCATCAGGGTGTGGTCTGACCTAACACGGGAACAAGAGCCAGATATCTGGCAGAGCCAAAAATATGGCAAGAACAGTCTTTCTTTGGGTATTTTAATGCTGCTTCCAGACTTGCTCAGAACTTCAGAAGTGCAGGGAATGTGTGAACATGTCAAATTAATGAAAAACCAAGTTAAACATTTCAGAACCTGCAAAATGATTCAGTTCCAGAAATGAGCAAAGGTTTGGGAGGGCCTCAGTTTTCCAGCTCCGTTTATCCATCCTCCATTGTAACAAAAATAAGTCTTTCAAAGAACATAGATATATTTGAGGCACTTGGCAAAACACAGCACCTGGCAATCGTTCCCTTATTTATAATACATAATTATATTTGCCTTGATATATGTGTATATTTCATTATTGAACCTAACATGGACTTTTGTCAGTTGCCAGTTATTGATTAGCATTAACGACTCTAAAACAGAGCTTTTTATATATCAAGAAAAATTGCTTCTTTATCCCCTTTTAAATCATGGCTGATCTCATTGGACAGTTGGGGAGAAAACAACTTCAAATTCACATCCAGATCTTGGCTGCTAATTCAGGACTTTGTTAACATGGAATCTGCCAAGTTTTTAGCCTACTCCTTTGCTGAAAGGAGGGAGGATAAGTCCCTGTTGCCAGAATAAAGAGTGAATGACATCATTAGAACTCAGCTAAATCTGAGGATCCCATGAAGTTCTTGTCTTTGCCTTTTTCTTTTTTCCCTCTTTTTTTCCCTTTTCTTCACAGTCCCTCCTCCTTCCTTTCTACAATAATTTCTCACATTTTTAAAGCAATTACCTACAGGCATTGCTACATCAGTGATGAGCCAGAGGCCTATCAGATTTGTTTGAATAAATATAATTAAGTGCAAAGAGAAATAACCTTTGCTCATGAGATTTAATCCCACTGTGGGGCCTAATGGTATTAATCTCCACAAAGGAAACAGGACCTTTTCTTGAGGAGTGAAATGAATTTTGCTGGTGAGAAAAAGAAGAAGTCTTTAATGAGATTATTAGCTATAATATTTTAGCTTCTCTGAAGTTTGAAAACTGGACCTTTTACAGTATCCCTTCTTCATGCTAGTACCTTTTCTCTTTTAATATTTACTCTTTATCTTGTGTATACCTTGCTTTGTATTTGTTTGTGTATTCTCTCCCCTATTAGACTATCAGCTCCTAGAGGGCAGGGACTGTCTTTTGCATCTTTTTGTATTCTCAGTGCTTAGCAGAGTGCCTAGCACATAGTAAGCTCTTACTAAATGTTGATTGATTGACACAAGTCCAAAGTATGGGAAGGAATGATTAAAATTACTGGCTGAAAGTGAGATGAATTTTTTTCATTGCCACTATTGATTTCTCCCCTTTTGGTTAGATTTCTATTCATATTATCTCTGGAATCCATTCATCGATTGCCAAAGATAATCTAGGATTGTGATATTTTAAGGATATTTGAAAAACATTTAATAAACCCCTATTATTAACATTGTTCTAGGCTTTGCAGTCCACTGTGAATGCATAATACAAACAGATGACTAAATGCAATATGTGTCCAGGATAATATAAAGTAACTTCAGAGACTGGGGCAGCTAATGGCACAATAGATAGAGTATTCGATTTGGAGTCAGGAAGATTCATCTCCTTGAGTTCAAACTATTCTAGGTCTGTGACCTTGGGAAATTTACTTAACCTTGATTGACTCAGTTTCTTCATCTGTAAAATGAACCAGAGAGGGAAATGGCAAGCACTCTAGTATCTTTGCCAAGAAAAGTCTAAATGGGGTTACAGAAGAGTGAAACTGGAATGGAAAAAGGCAGAAATATGCCAGACACAGTGATAAGTGTTGGGGATACAATGGAAGGCCAAAAGAAATAAGCAAAAACCAACCAATCCTTGATGTTCATATCATAATGGAGGAGGCAGCATGCAATAATGATGAACACTGAGGGTATAAATAGGGTAAACTGGAGATAAATCACAGAGGAAGGGCACTAGCATTAAGGGGGGATTGGGAAAAGCTTCTTGAAAAAGATGGGACTTTACCTGAGACTTGAAGGAAGCCACAGAACCAAGAAAAGAAGCCAGGGTCATCAGATCATAACTGAATCCATAGGAGGATGTAAGGTATAAGAAGACTGAAAAGGTTATGGAGGTCTTTAAAAGCAGTCCAAGATTTGGTTTTTGTTTCTAGAAACAAGAGAGAGCTACTGGAGTTTATATTAAGTAGAAGGAGGGGCAAATATTGAAAGACTCCAAGATGAACAATTTGACAGTTGAGTGGAGGATGGACTGGAGTCAGAAGAGAAAAAATTGAGAAGACCAAACAGAAAACTATTGGCATATTCTAAGAGGACCTCCACCAGGGTGGTGGTAGCATCAGAAGAGAGAAAGAGGTGTTTAAGAGATTGTACAAGGATAGAAATGGCAAGACTGAGAAATGATTGGATATGGGGCATAAGAGAGGGTGAGGAATCTAGAATGGCATCTATATTTGCAAGCTTGGGTGACTAGGATAATAATGGTACACTCAATAGTAACAGAGCAGTTAGGAAAAGGGGAGGATTTGGAAACAGAGATATTTAGTTCAGTTTTGGACATGTTTAATTTGTCTGTATACAAGAACCCAATATGTGATTCTGATAGGCAGTTGAAGTTGTTAGACTAAAGGTTGGCAGAGAGGCCGGGACTGGATAAATAGCTCTGAAAATCATCTGCATAGAATCCATGAGAACTGAAAAGATTACCAAGTGAAATTGTTCAGAGGGAAAAAAACAAGATGGGTCAGGAGAGAGCTTTGAGTTATACCATTGGCTAGTGAGGATAGCTGAGATAAAGATGCAACAGAGACTGAGAAGGAATGATCAGAATGGTAAGAGGGAAACCAGGCGAGAGCAGTGTCCTGTAAACTTGAGAGACAAGATAATAATAAGGGGGGTATCAGCCATATCAAAGGCTGCATGAAAGTTAAAAAGAATGAGAATTAAGAAAATTAAGGGATCATTGTTAACTTTGGAGAAATCAGCTTTAATTGACTGATGAGATGGAAAGTCAAAACTTCAATTAATGTAGTGAGAATAAAGGAAGTACACACATTGATTGTAGATGTACTAGTCAAGGAGTTAAGCCAAAAAATGAGAGATATCAGAAGATAGCTATCATATGGATGGATCAAATGAAAATTTTTTGATGATGGGGTCCTATGGCCATCTTTGTAGGCAGCAGGTAAGAGCTAGTAGAAAGGGAGAGAATAAAGATTAGTGTGAGGAGAGATGATAGAGGGGGAAATTTACTATAGAAGACAGCATGTAATGGAATCACTTGTACATGTAGTAAGGTTTGCCTTAACAAAGGGAAGAGCCCTCTCTTCTCATGAGAGAGGGTTGAAGAAGGACAAAATGGTGGAAAGCATCTGAGATATGAGATGTGGAAACAGAAGAGGAAGCTCTCAGTGAATGGCTTCATTATTTTCAGTGAAATATGAAAGTACTCAGATGATAGTGTGGAAGAAGAGGGGCCATGGGAGATTTGCAGAGGGAGAGTTATTGTCAATGAATGAAGTATAAAAGAATTGCCTTGTTGTAGTGAGGATCTAGATATTTCAGAAGACACAGTGGAAAGCATGGAATGCTTTAGTGGCATGTTGGTAGGGTTGGGTTAAGAAGCATGGCAATGACATAGCTATCACCAGAGAACAGAGCAGGGGTTTAAACAATGGAAGCCTGAGATTCAGAATTACTGGGATGGGAAAGAGAATGATTGGGTAGGAGTATATTAATCATTGAAGAAAGAGTTCAGGTAGTATATCATTTTCCATATAGGTTTTTAAATCTGTAGATAGAGATGACCCGAGGGCATGCTTATATACTGTAGACTAACCAGAAAAAGTAGAGGACTTGAGGCTGCATAGGCAGGAGCAAGATATCTCTGTGGAGTTGTAGATGGCTGGAGAGAGTCAGGAGTATGATGCTTCCAGAAAAAATCCATGTAAATACTTTCCTAAGATCATATTTTATTCAACTAAAATTAATAATGCATTAGAAGTTTCATGAAAACACAAGAAAGTCTTAAATTTACAGTAAAAATACTAAATATAAAGGAATTTTTCTTTATAAAATACATTAAAATATTTATAATTTACTGAAATAACCAACTTACTCTCATTGGATTTGATATGAGCATTGTTGTCATTGAAAAAAAGTGGGTAGATTTACTTGGTGGTTATACACAAAAATATTCATTAATTCTGGTCATTGTTTCTTAGTCTTTCCCCAGTGGAGTTGTCTACCAGGGTTTGGAAAATTTTGTCAAAAGTGAAACTGGCAAACATATGAATTTCTACCTGTTCAGATTTCATTAAAGCATTTCTCTTCTTTCTGGATTTGTTTGCTCCATTATAAAATAAGGTAGTTGAATTAGATGAATTATAAGGTCACTTCTAGTGATATTACAAGGTTCTTGTCCTTCAAAACACCTGAAAGAGATAGTGCTCCTTCTCAGCACAGCTTGAGAGTCCTTAGATACCAAATGATTACCTTGTGATTTTCAAATGATCATGTGGATATAGATGAGAAAGAGGTCAAATACGTAAGTATAGATTTTTTGCATACATTTGATTATGCCTACACTCATTTTATTGCCATTCCTAAATGGCAAGGACTATTTTGAATTTGGAATCTCTTCATCTGATGACTACATAAATTAATTCAAGTAATAAATAAGTCTTGAATAATCACTTACTATTAGTTAGACGGTGCTAAAGGCTGGGAAATGCAAAAACAAAATTGGTCTCTTAAGAAACGTATATTCTAATTTAGAGACATAGATTTAGAAAAAGAAGGAATCTCAGATAGGAACCTCAGACTTTAGAGACCAACTAAACAGGAACACAAGGAACTTTAACCGACTTATCCAGAGGATCAAAGCTAGTAAATATATGAAGTGGGATTCAAACCCACATCATCCCAATTCCAAATCTAGTATCCTATCCATTATACCACACCACCACCCCCTACAATGTATTTTACCCAAAATGAATGTTTTTGCCAAGCAAGTTTCCCTACTTTCTTTTGAAAATTATCACTTCCCTGGCATGGGAATACTTTTATGTCTCATTTCAAAAAACTCTCCAAAGGAATTTAAACTAGCTAAGGTTTACTAGGTGCTCATACTATATAAAGTTGTATTATATCTGACTTTCGTTAAAGGGATGGTAGGATGGAGAAACTAAAGACCTTTTTCTCCCACTGATGTGCTCCTCTTGTGCCTCATTATGGCATTAAAAAGGGGCCCTGTTATGAAAAATACACCATGGGAATGACTGTTCATACTCTCAAGGTCACCGAGCTGGGAAAAGCTTTGAGGTCCAAGTTGTAGAATTTGTGTCTACAATCTGAGGAACAGCCTTACCTGAGTTCAGGGAGCCCATCACACACACACACACACACACACACACACACACACACACACACACACACACACACACACAGTTTGGCTGCTGTAGGAAGATGTCTTTGGCTATGCCAACTCCTCAAGACCTTCAGGAAAAGCATGAAGGAGTGACCATCTTGTCTCTGTAGAGGGATGAAGTCACAGCTTGCTAAAAGTATTGAAGCATTGGGTGGAGGTATAATATGTAGAGATTCTTTCCTGGGAGAGGGAATATTTCATCATACTTCCTATCATTCAAGCCTTAATTATTATTATTATTATTATTATTTTAAATGATGATTAGTCCATAGCTCTTGTGATTCAGGCCATTCTATTGATACTGTTTCTCCCTCTTGCAGGGTCAAAATGACATCACATGCCCTACGGTCAGGGCCTGGTGAGCTCTGATCAGGCATTTACTTTCTTGTAACACAAGGACCTTCTTAGTGTATGCCTTGTGCTGCTGTCAGAGCAATGAGGGTCAGCAGTTGTGGTGACAAATTAGTTTTGACAAGCTTAATGACCCCAAGGAAGAAAAGTCTGTGGCTCTGATAGCAACTGCAGAATAATTGGTGAGCACGGCCAAGGAGGAGGGGGTGAGGAGCTGGGGAATTGTTAAAAAAAATCCCCAATCCTCTCTGGCAGGCCAATTACACCATTCAGCAAAGGGGTGGAAGGTTGCCATCAACTTTGATAGCTTTACAAAAGCATCAACAGGCTGTATTTCAATCAATTCCATTTAGTTTGGTAGGGAATCAGGACATTGGAAGAAACAATTGAACCTTTCAAGCTATGTACATGTTAAAAACTTGGGCAGAACAGCAAATAAAAACTTTTGTAAGGGATCACAGCAATCCTGATGAACTGAACTATAGTTATGAATAATTATAATATTAATAATAATAATAATTGGACATAAATTGACATTTATATGACACTTAATTGGTTTTGAAGCCTATTATAATCAGTATCTCATTTGATGGCTAGAATAACAGGTAGGCAGAACTAGTTGCATTTTATTGAAGAGTAAAAGGATATGGAGAGTTGCCCAATACCACAAAGCTAGTATTAATAGTAGAGTCAGAACCTTCACCAGGGTCTTTGGATAACACATCCCATGTACCTTCCATCACATCATAATGGTTCTCATTAGAAATGGCAGGTGAAGGATGGGTAGCCCTTTTTGTAATTTGATTTATGTACTAAATGATAAGTTAATTAAAGGAATGGACTAAAGGAAATCCCATTTCTCCAGTGGGAAAAATATTAACTCAGTATTAGAAAAGATTATGGTTATCCAAGTTGTTAACAAAATAAATCTG
The DNA here is from genome assembly GCF_027887165.1 of Monodelphis domestica. Taxonomy (NCBI): domain Eukaryota; kingdom Metazoa; phylum Chordata; class Mammalia; order Didelphimorphia; family Didelphidae; genus Monodelphis; species Monodelphis domestica. The sequence goes on from NC_077233.1 coordinate 129,160,788, forward strand.
GAAAAGATTAGGGAAAACTGTAAACTGAACAGTTGTACACTTGAGATTTTTGGCAACTCGTAATTCATTGCAGTTCATCTTCAAAACTCTGTTGTCAGGGAGTTGAAGGATGAAAAACAGCACCTCAGGGTTCAGATTAATCAGTCAGTTATTAAACACTTATTAAGCACCTACAATATGCCAAGCACTCTGCTAAGTCCTGTAATTATTATAGTTATAATTGTATTCTTCCCCTCTACCATTCATTAATCTGTAATTATTAGATAGGTTGTAGAATAATGACTGAATTAACAGTCGCCTTTTTGGAATGAAGTTTTTCCTACCTTTGTTCATAATTCTCATAATGTTACCAAGTAAAGCATGAGCAGTAAAGTCATGAGACGACAAATGAACCAGCCCACATGTTCCTTTGGTATCTTTATCACATCAAAAGAGAGTGAGGAAGGCTTCAGTAGATGGATCCTTTTTTGATAAACTTATTAGAAGACATGAAAAAAGTTACATAGGATAGACGGACATAGTTCTCCCTTTGCATCATATTTGAGTATGTGAATATATAATTAGTAATGATGATGAAAATTACAAGAACAATGTATGCAATGTTTTCTGGTTTACACAATATTTCTGTGACAACAGCTTTTAAGAGTGTCAAACAATTCCCAACATAAGGGACATCCTATAAATATCTATCTAATCCTTTAGCCATGATAAATTCTTGTTCATTGGCATTCTTTTAATTCCTAAGAGCCTGAGTCTTGACACTGAGAAACTCATGAATGTAAAAGTTTGGTTTCTCATCTCATTTCTAGGTTATAGGCTTTGAAAAATCATGAGAACATGGGATTAGGGATTAGACCTATGATTTCATTGATATACAGAATTCCTGGGTGAGGAAACTCTTTGTACCACTGCAAGTTAGCATCTTCCATGCAATTTACAGCCTTAGAGGGTTGCCTAGGTCATGGAGAGGGTAAGTGTTTCAAACAACTAGTATAGCAGAGGCAGGATTTGAACTAAAAGTTTCCTGGATATAGCATAGGAAATGTGAACTTGGAAGTTAAAGAAATGTCACGACTTTCTTTGGTAAGTGTTTTCTGCTTCAACAAGAAAGGGGAATCACCAGGAAGTCTCTAAGTCTTAAGATTCCTGTTGTTGTTTTGCAGATGTAGCAATCTGTAAATGTTCAATATTGTTTAAAAAATATTTCTCATACAAATTATTTGTCCAGTAACTGAGGAATGACCAAACAAATTGTGGTACATGCATGCAATGGAATATTGATAAATATGATGAATACAGAGAATTATGTTGATTTATATGAACTGATACAAAATGAAGTAAGCAGAACCAGGAAAATAAAAAGCACCACATTTGCAATAATGGAAATGGAAAGGCCAGTGACAAAGCAATTGATACTGAAAGTTGTAAAATTAAAATGACCATTCATGACTCCAAAGAAGAAAGATGAGAAAACACCTCTCCCTTCTTTTTTGCAGAACTGAAGTAAATGCAGTGTGCACTGCATATAACATTAGACTTTTGCTACATATCAGTTCCTTTTGCTCAACTGTTTTTTCCTCTCCTTTTAAAAATTTTCATTATAAAGGTGGGCAATCAGGGAGAGGAAGAAAGTCATGATACATTGGGAAATGTGCATAATATAAAACAAAAGATATCAATAATCATTCATTTTAAAGTTTTATAAATGCATAACTTTCCTAGATTCATATACCAATAATTTAAAGTCACTCTATTAGAGTCACACTACTAACACTCTTCGCCAAGGTCTCATAGAGATAATACCAAATTCTTATAACATGTTAGAACATAATGTGAGTTTGGATGGATTTCCCCAAGCTGGAAGGATATTGCATAAAGGTCTTGGTTGAACAATTTCTCTCATTGAAGGACCAGATACAGATAGAGGGAGACTCATCTCTATGTCATTGGTTGCTAGTACTGAATTTTTCTTGCCATAACATTGCATAGGGACCCACAGAAGCTAAGGCTTATAATGTTAGACTTGTGATTTTTATCATTAAAGGGTATGTTGATGAAATAACAAATCTTTGAAATGTTGGGATGAGATGTCAAGATGAGGTTTTAATTCTCTGCGTTAACTCTCTACTGTTAGTGTATCCGTAGAATTCGTTTAGAGGTGCTTTGGTTGTCATGAGAAGAATCTATTTCTTGGTTAATCATACAGTTTCCATTTAGTTTATCTCTTTGTTCATCTCATACTCAACTTCTGTTTACTCCTTTCACTGCCACCTCAATAGCATCTTTAAAAATCTTTTTAAACGTGCTAATTATAAAGGTGAAATTAAAGACATTAATTGGTTAGTCAGACAAACTGGAAAAGTGTTATTAAATCCAAATACATTGATAACTGAATAAACAAGAACAGGTTTAATGTGTAGGCAGTGTAAAACAATCTCCAAAAAGTCCTCACAACTCATGACTGTTTATTTCTTTCCACTTTTTCATAAATGACCCCCCATTCTCACTTCCCCCCAGGCCATACCTTCAGAGAACAGATATGAGGACACTATGGGATTTTCTTATCTCCTTGTCCTGTAAAAATGAGATAGGTTAAAGATCTAGTTTGAAGTTGTCTGGTTTTTGTTTTTGACAGGTGTATGTCTTGAGGCTAATCGTGAATACATTTTTTTTAATTAGGGAGGGGAAGATGTGTGGGCATAATCATGGTATTTTTCCAAGTTCTTATTATAACCATAATTATTATTATTATTGCAGTTCATTCATTTAATGAACATTAAGAACTTTCTATATGCAAGGCACTATGCCCACTAAGAGAATACAGTATCTGCCCTCCAAGAGCTTAAAATCTTTAAGGGCAATGGGAGCAAAAGAAAAAGATAATATCCAAACATAATAGTGTAGGAAAATGTAAAAATACTGAGATTTACTTTCTGATGGGGGTAAGGCTATAATCAGGTAAACTTTCAAATGGGAATATGGTAACTGAACTGGCCTTTAAAGGAAGAAAAGAAATTGAAAAGTAATAATGAATGGAAATTTGAATAAATAGAAGGAAAAAATCTATCAAACACTATGTGCCAAGTACTAAGCATGGGGGACACCAATGGAATCCCTGACTTTAAGGAGTCTACAGTCTAATGAGGGGGAAACAAACATATGGAAGTGGTGGCTAGGGAGTAGCCTTTTAATCTGCAGAGTTACAGAGATGATGAGTGGAAATAAAGAGGAGCAGACTAACAAATATTTCCCAGAATATCCAGGGCAGAATTAATTTTATCGTGTTTCTAGGAAATCCAGAGTGGATAGAGAGAAGATGGCTGGGAAATAGGAGTAAAGTAAATGCCTGGACCTGTCTGAAATAGTGGGTCAGTTGGGGCAGTCATCCATCAACTATTCTGGAGATGAAATGATTAAAAGCTCTAAGACATGGAGCTGCAAGGAAACTCATAATATATAGCTAACGTTTATACAGCAATTTAAGTTTTACAAAATGCTTAAAATATTATCTCATTTGATCTGTAGAGCAACTCTATGAAGTGTTTTAAGTATTAAAGATTTTTTTTCATTTAGAAGTTTTATTTTAAATTTTTTTTATTTTAAAGGTAAAGAAACTGAAGCTTGGAGAGGTTAAGTGATTCAAGGAAATAATAATAATAAAAGCAATACCAATAATAATAATTACTAACATTACTAGAGTGTTTTAAGGTTTGCAAAGTTCTTTACAATATTTTCTACTCTATGCTGGTAACAACTGTGGAAGGTAGGTGTTATTATCCCTATTGTTTTTGTTGCTTAATTGTTTTAGTTGTGCTCAATCCATGACCCTGTTTGGGATTTTCTTGCCAAAGATCCTGGAGGAATTTACCATTTGCTTCTCCAGCTCATTTTGCAGATGAAGAAATTAGGCAAAAAGGGTTAAGTAATTTGCCCAGGGTCACACACAGTAAATGTCTGAGGCCATATTTGAACTCAAGAGGAGGATTTTCTCTCATTTTACGACAGGCACTCTCTTCTCTGTACCAGCTGTCCCCACTGAGGTTGAGAGAGTTTAAGTGACTTGAGTCAAAAGCTAAGGTATTTTTGAGACTGAATTTGAACTCAAGTTGTCCTAACTCTAAATCCATCCTCTGCACCACCTAATCCAACTACGAAACTTCAGACTAGGGACTCAAACCCAAGTCATTCCATTGTTCAGCCCTCCTTCTGCTCACTAGACACAACTGATGATCTAAAGAAGAATATAACATAACCCTTATCCTCAGGGAAAGCGCAGTCTTAGATTATTGCTCCAGGACTTTGAGTCTGAACTTTAGATATTGGAGGATGTTCTCCATATATGAATGACTTTATTTAACAGAAGGATAAGATCAGAAGGTACAGGGTCTTCATGCCACTCATAAGAAATCAACAGTATTACATGATGGTGTCTTTAATTGATAAACAATTCAGATCTTGTTTATGCATGGGATGCAAAGAGAAAAAGTACTTCCAAAGCCCTTTGGCGCTGTACAACAGGATTCTAGTTCCAGTTAGCTGTTACTTACAAATGAGTTCAGAATTCAAGTAATGTCTCAGACCCCTGTTGGTTCTATGGAACAAGGCCTTTATGTGGCTGGCAAAAACCTTCTTACTGGAGGGCAGAATCTCAGCTGAATTTGACAAAGGGCATCAAAGCCTGTTCCATGGTGATTTGCAGGCTTCTGTTCACAAGACTTTCCTGTTGATTGGCAGAGAGACTAGGGTCTAAAACCCAAGACTCATTGGTTGTAAAATTTTAATAGCCCAGTCTGGATTTTTGGCAGGCTTTTGTTTGGCATTTTTTCCCTCTTGATTTGAGACTTAAGTAATTGAAATTTGAGAGCAGTTGTTGTGACTTGAAATATTTTTTTAGTGACATGAAAGATTTTTTTTTAATTACCCTGTTGAAGAATCAGAATTTAGTTTTTACAATTGACTATTGGGTTACCTAACCAGAGTTGCTGTTTTTTAAGAGATGTAGGCACGTTATTTGCCTAGAGTTCTAGAAGATGTGTTTATTTGGGGTTTTCTCCCTTTTCCTAAATGTAGGGATGTGGGATTCTTTTAGGGATTTTAGCTATGGGCAGCCAGGTGGTTCAGTGGAACCTAGAATTAGGAAGATCCAAGTTCATATCTGGCCTCAGACAGTTACCAGCTGTGTAATCCTGGGCAAGTTATTTAAACTCATTTGCCTCATTTCTTCATATGTAAAATGGGGACATACTTGAGAAGAAAGTAGAATATTGCCCCAATATCTTTGCCAAGAAAATCCCATAGACAAATTTTATGGGGTCACATAGAGTTGGACACAACTGAAGGACTGAACAACAAAATCTAGGGAATATAAATGGAAATAGAATGATTCCTAGGAAAAGGCAGATGACGGTTAGTTCTTAGTCTTACTACAGCATGAGAGTAGACTATTTTCCTCAGGCTTTCCCCTGTGTGAAAAGAAAAATGCATATAACACATTATTGATCAGTATTTCTTCTTCTCCAGACTCAATTTGTGAATCCTCCTATTATACTGGCCCCTAAGCCAATCAAGTTTTAAGTGAAATTTAGGTTCCATCTATTATTTCAGTCTCAGGTGAGTAATCAGCAATTATAATTTTTCAAGCATTTTTTTCCTTTAGTTTTTTCACACTTAAAAAATAGTTGTGGGAGTTATGTGAAGATTGCAGGTAAGGGATTGGAGAATTGAAACTGGGCATTTATCTTCATCTGATGGCAGTGCTATTTAGTGAAATTCTGTCCTGATGTCTCTGAAGAATGTGGGGATAAGGACTATTTTTTGAAATTTGAAAATTCTTTCAAAATCATCTTTTTTTTATTACCCATTCAAAACATTTTACCTTCTGCTAGGCTGCTCCTGACATCCAGAAGCTTTCCTTCCTCCCATTCACCTCCAGAAATCCCTAGCATCATTCAGTGAATAGGTTATATCATATATAGTATAAAGGGGCATAGAGAAGGATTTCTCTGATCTCTCCATTTGTTGGCACTCTGTTGGTATACATGCTGTCCCCCAATTCTACCCATAGACTGCTAAGATCTTTGAGGGCAGGGATGTCTTCATTTTTGTCTTCAAGAGACTTTTATTAAATGTTTATTGGACTTACCAAAATGAATCCTGTCTTAAGCTTAGTCTGGCACACAGGATAGAAAGTACCATCTTGTCAAGTTATCAAAAAAAAATCTTATGTGGAGAATAATAATAGCATAATAATTCCCTCATAAATATACTTCTTGCTCTCTTAGTTCTCCTACTAGACTCAGGTCTGGCTATATGATTTACATTTAAATTGTGTGTATATGTGTAGATTTTTTTTTTAAACAAAATGATCAAAAAAGTCTCTAGGTTGGAATCTATAAAGCACTGAATTATCAGAAAACTATCTGGAGAATAAAATGAATAAAAATTCCCTCCCCAAATTATCCTCTTGCTCACTCTTTTCCCACCCTTTTCCCACCAGAACTCAGATCTAACTATACACTCCCTGTTTAAGCTGTGAGGTTGTGTGGCAATAAAAGGATAGAAAATGTTTCTAGCTAGGTTGATATAATAATACCTATCATTCCAATTGGGATTTAAGGCTTACAGGATACATTTGATATCTTAACTCATTTGATCCTCATTAACTGGGAGTTAAGTGCTATTATCCTCATTTTACAGATGAGGTAACTGAGGCAGAGAAAAGTTAAGTGACTTATCCAGGATCTCACAGATCAAAAGTATATAGAAGGTAGTATTTGAACCCAGGTTTTCCCAAATCCAATCCCAATGCTTTATCCAGTGAGCCAATTAGCTGTCTCTAGGTTGAGATTTCCCCTTCAAGCATTAGATGACCCTTGAGATTGACTAGAACTAACACATGCTCTTGAGTAGCCATCAAAGATGGAGAGGCCTAAATCTCTGCCAGATTTCTATTAAGTTATACACCATGATTCCTGCCGATGACTCAACTCCCCTGCCTCTTATTTTAAACCATTCTTTCCTTGGTGCCATGAGCTGGGCCATCACCACTAATTCAAGCAATAGCTCATCCTCTCACCATGGTGATTCCCCTGGTGCACTTTCTGGCCTCTCTAGCTTTTTCCTGGGAGATTTCTGCTCACCAGGTGGGTTCCTTTTCATTTTCTCATCCCTACTTTCTACCCACTGACTTATAGCATGTGTGCTATTGTCTGAATTGTGATGAATTTTGGAGTTAGTTCCAGATAGTCAAAAGCATGTTTTTAGCTGAGCAAATCAAATAAAATACAAAGCTTCTCCCCCTCCCCCTTTATTCTTATTACACATCTCAGCAGGGAGGAGGAGTAAAGAATGCATACTCTAGATTCTAAAAGAATTTCTAATATATGTTCTTTCTCCATAAGATACAGAGCTTAATCCTTTCTTTTAGACAATTTTTTCTTCTTCTTCTAAATAAACAGGGCCTAATTGGAAAAAGCTGAGAGAGCTAAGCACAAAAGAATAAAAAACATTTACTGAGCTTGGAAGTGCATATTGAATGTTGCAGAAAATTTGCATATGGATTACTTGTGAAAAAATAGAAACATTCTCAGCCCATTTGTTACAGTGATGGACTCCCACTGACTAAAATCCAAGTACTTTTGCCTTGTTTTCTCCAACTGTTCTTTTCTGTAATCATTTCTCTTTAGCCACAGGATAGCTAGTCCGGTGGTATGTTCTGTACCAGGAAAAGGACAAAATTGAGGAAATGGTAAGGTTTAGAATACGATCAGGCTTTCCATATTTTGAAAAACAGTCTTTTTTTTTTTACGCTCCTTTTAAGAACCTGGTTGTGTCTTAATCAGAGGGCAGATAGAGAATCAATGACTCCTAGATTCCCTTGTCCAGTTAAGTAGTGATGGACTGAATGGGTAGCCTACAAGTTCCTCCATGGGGCCTCAGTTTCTCCATATTGCCCCTCACAAAAGGCTTGAGGGAAATTAATGAGTATTTACAAAATAGCTCTACACCCCAGAATGTAAAATTCCACAGAAGTTGGAGCCATCATTATGCTGGCAAGAACAGATTACTGTTAAAAGTATGTGTGAAATACATTTTCTATTTCCTTCCCAACAAAGGATTTGCTGCTATTTCATTTATTCCTTAGAGGGTGGGGGGAGGAGGGAAGGAATATTGTGAATCAAGCTATTGAATTGATATTTTAATATACCAATTGGCATAATACAGGAGAGAGAAAAAACCAAAAGCATTTCGCTGATTGTTTTCAGCAAGCAATAATATTGGGGGGAGGGGGAAGAAGAAGCTAGCTGTATGATGAGTGATTCTAATTAACAGAGCCAATGCTTACACTGGAGAGCACACATCAAATGATAACAAAGGGGTTGCTATCAAATGGATATTTCCAACCATTGAACTTTGAGCCAATTAAAAATCACTGAATGTGACCTGAGTGGAAAGAGAGCTGGATGAAGACTCATCTATGTCGTCAGGGTCACAGTTAAAACAAACAGACAAACGAAAAGATGACCTGTATCCCTTTAAATAACTTGAACAAAATTAAGGATATTCAACATCAGAGTAAGACATCAAAAAATTGATTTATATTAACTAAGTGCAAGCCTTCCAACAGTGGCTAAGTATTCCATTAAATCCTATTCAACCAATGTTTATTGAGTTCTCACTGTGATCAGAGGACAGTGCTGGGCATTGGGGATATAGACATGAAAACAAAGCATGCATCACCTTTGAAGGGTTTCTATTCTATTGGGGAGCCCACAACTTGACATATAGGGAGTACTCAGTGAGAGGCTTGTTATATAGGCAGTGGCTCCTGAAAGAAGCGGGGCATTCCAAAAAGGAGAGAGGTACAGAAGGAAGATATTTCAGCCATGAGGGCTATGCAAAACATTTCACCTTTATTGGCCTTTGTTTCCTCATCTGTAAAGTAAGGGGTGTATATTAGATTCCTTTCAACTCTATATCTACAATTCCAAGAAGGTGAACCAGGGGGAAGATCTAGAGCTAGGAGATGAAATACCAGGAACAGCCAGTAATACAAGTTAGCTAGAGCATAGAGTATCTGAAGGAGATTAATAACAGATATGCTTGGAAAAATAGGGAAGATTCAGATTGTGGAAGATAGATTCAGATACCAGGCTAAGGTGTTTGCATCTTATCTTTATTGAATTTTATCTTCATTACATTTTATATAGGAGCAATTGGGAGCCACTGAAAAATTTTGGACCGGGGAGCTCCATAGTGGTAGGTTTTTTGGCTAGCTGTGGGGAGGATGGGTCAGAAAGGGAAACAAGTAGGAGACAGATCTATCATGAGGCTATTACAGTAGTTCCAGGTTGGAGGTTATAAGGGTCTAAAGCATGGTGGTCATGTGAACAGAGAGATATGGGATATGAGTTGTATTGAGTCAACAAAAGTGAGCAACTGAATGGAAAAAAAAAGGAGATGGAGAGAAATAAAAAATAAAAATTGACTGCCTCATTTCACACCTGAGTAACTGCCAAAGTAAAGTGGGGGTACCCTCAACAGAAAGAGAGACATTTTAGAAGTGGTAAGTTTACAGGGGAATGTAACACATTCCCATTTTGGTCATTCAGAATTTGAGATATGATTAGAACATCCAGATGGGAATATTCCCCAGGCAGGAAGGGAAGAATATGGATTTTGCATTCAGGAGAAAATCTCTGGTTTCTTTTTGGGGGGTGGGGTGGAATGGGGAGGGTCAAGTTCTTCAATATGATCATCATATTCAAGGAAATAGATGTCAGCAAGAGAAACAGCATAAAGATAAAAGGGAAGAAGGGCCAAGACCAAGCCTGGGGGAAATACACCTTTAGGATGTGGGAGATAATTTAGCAAAAATGAATGAGGAGGAATAGTTAAATATGTTGAAAAATTAGGAAAGAACAGAACCACTGAAATATAGATTCTTCAAGTTGAAGGGGCCTCAGAGACTTTCTAGCCATCCATACTTGAACAAGTATCTTCACTAAACCCCCAGCAAGCATTTATCTACCTTTGAGTAGGTAATACTACAAAATAACCAAGGAACAGAGAGTAACCAGAGAAGATTGGACAGTATTACAAGCTACATTGATGTAAAATATTATGAGGACTGAGAAAAGGGGATCAAATCAAGTCAGATTGCAAAAAGTTGAGAAATAGAGTGTGAGGTAAAGAAGTATGAAAATGTATAAAAATGAGTTTTTCTAATAATTTGACTCTGTGAGGAAAAAAGGAATACCTACTAATAGTTTGAGGAGATGGCAGTCTTTTACAAGTATTTTAAGGAAGGTAAATGTGATGGGGTTTGTAAGTAGCACAGAAGGAGCCAGGAGACAAGGAGATTTAAGATGTTTTACCAAAGGAATGTTTCTAGGCTCTAACTCCCAGAAAAGTTCCAAGAGGATTGACTCAAGGGTACAGTTTAGAGGGGTTGATATTGGCAAGAAGTCCTGCTCCTTAATCAGACTAGAGCAAAGGAGGAAAAATGGGAGATGAGAGAATGGGAGAGCACTTGAGACCAAAGCATGTGTGATGATGGATTGTGAGAAGAGGAAAGGATGGCAGGAGAGGAAATGCATTATTGATGATAATGGAGAGATAGGAAGAGTGAGAGTGAGAGATGTAAGAAAAGGAACTTTTTGACCAGAGGTGGTGATTTCAAAGTTAAGGACACAGGAAGTAGCATTATTATGAGAAGACCTAATTCTGACCTTCTCTATGAGATAAAGTAAAACTATATAGTCCATGATTGTTGAGCAGGTTGAGAAACTGGGAGGCTAGTGTGAGGGGACCTCAGCGAGAAGACCAGAGTTCTTGATTAAGAGTATAGGAATTTGAAGGAAGAAGAAGACTGTAAACTAGATGCTGAACTATGAAAAAGGGAGCATGATGTAGATGTCCTCTACTAAGATCTGGACAGGGAGTCCAGTACAGAAAGTTGAAGTAAACCTTAAAGGAGAGGTTTCCAAGTGATGCCTGTAGAGAGGCTCTGGAAATAGCAGTGGGAATCTATAATATATGTATTACTCCTTCTGGCCCATGTTTTGGGGAGCAAGGCATTACAGAATGAGGACCCAGTAATGGAGGTTATCAAGAAGGCAGTGTTTTGAGCAGAGAGCCAGGTTTCCATAAGAAGAAAATGATGGAAATGGTATGAAAGAAAGAGGTCTAAAATGCAGGGTTGTCTGAAGTTTCTGTGGAAAGGGTGGTTTATTCATAGTCATAGGCACTGTCAAAGCACTGTTATTAAAAGGATCCCCAGTACAAAATGGGGAAATCATAGAAGAACCAGGTTCTAGTATGCACGGAGAAAATGGAACACAGAGGAGGACAGCTAGGTGACACAGACTGAAGTCAGGGAGACCTGAGTTCAAATTTGGCCTCAGATACTTTGTAGCTATGTCACCCTGGGCAAGTCATTTAACCCTGTTTGCCTCAGTTTCCTCATCTATAAAATGAGCTAGAGAAAGAATGGCAAACCACTCCAGAATCTTTGCCAAATAAATTCTAAAAGGGGTCATGAAGAGTTGGATACAACTGAAAATGACCAAGGGGAGGATAGGGACTAGGGATGCATAAAGCTGAATAGAACTGAAATGGGAGCTTAGACGGTGATTTTGAACCATAGGGATTTTTTTAAAAAAGGAGATGGAAGTTTGCTTTTCCTTGTTATAAGAGAAGTACTAATTATCTTATCTTCCTTTCTCCAAGATCTTCTGATGATGGAGGGTATAATCAACACATTCTCTCTCCAAATGCCAGGCAAGAAGAGTTTGACTGATGCATCAGAGATAATGAGTCAGTAGATATTTGGTGAATTGGTCTTCAGAAGCCTGCCTGAAATCATACTGTCATCTCACTTGGCCTTCTTTATCAACTGCTTTGTATCATTTTAAGATGGAGGGGAGACATCCTGAACATGATGTGTTCTTAGCTCCTGACTCAGCCTTGTATTTGAGATCATTATCTTGAGTACTTCAACTAGAAGCCAGGACACTGAATGGTTATAGAGGGCTGAGTAATGGGTAATGCTTTATTCCCCTTCCATTTCAATGAAGCCAGTACCTTTACAAGTAGTCATAGGTTCCAAGATGAGAGGGCTGACAAATTCAAATCCTAAGAATGTGCTCGAGGCTACAGCCCTACCTTCTCATAACTAAGTGATGGTGAAATAAAGACAAGGGGCTCCTGCCTCTTATCCCTCCATGCCATTGGTAGCATCCATTTACCTGGGTGGTTGGGGCATTGTTTACATGTCCAAAAATTTGATAATGTAAGATAGTACAGGTGCTACTTCTACATGTGGTAATAGATATCAAACTGAGAAGGGCACCAAATCTAATCCCTACAAGATAAGCTGAAGCCTTGCCCACCTGGCAGTAACAGAAAAGAGAAGATGAGGCAGGTGCTGTGGCAACATCCCCCTGACTGGGGAATCAATGATAATAAAGGATTGAAGCTCGTCATTTTCTAGTAGTCAGAGGAAGGATTTGCAAAACACTGATTGAGTAGATGAGAAAAAAACTTTATTAAAAAGAGAGCCATTTTCATTTAAAGTACCTAAGTGATATGTGAATTATTACTGCAAAAAAAAATTAAGAACAATATTCTCTAGAGATTTTCCCACTAGATGCTGTCCCTTTTGAAAACCTGAGATAATCCTTTTTCACTCTCTTCCCACTAATTTCCTTGATGCAAGTGAAGTCTTCATTTAGGCAGTTAAGACAGTGAAATCCTCAGAAGAATAGGTGAGTTCTCCACAGAATTTCTGTAGTGCAGACAAATTTCTATTTATTGCTCATCCATAGTCCTTGTTCAATTTGTGTACATTTGTTGGTGAGAGGCCTGAAGATGGGATGAATAAAATGAATGAAAGAAAAACCATTTGTTTGTGCAAGGGATACAAATACATAAAAACAGACCCTACATTGAAGGAGCTTACATTCTTGAGACCTCTTGCTTTGGGGAATGCTTGGCCAAGGAGAGGCACTTGAATCAAGAAATGTTTTTTGGAATGGTGAGTTGAACCAAAGAAGAGTGAACTCAGAAAAAAAAAATGGCAGAATTGATGTAATCATGCTTTGCATTCTGAACCTACCAAGAGGCATCCTGGGATAGGAAAGGGTATTTATATCAGTGGTTAGTTAGCCTAGGAGCTAAGGGGAAAGCATTCAGAGAGAAAAGAGTAAAATGAAGCTTGGTGGAAGCTTTTCTGAAATAATGTTTTAGGAAAAGCAGTTCCCAGCCAGACATTGTGCCAGGAATTCCTCTAGGGCATGCTCTCTGGTGTAGACTTGCTCATGACCTGCTTAGAGCATTATTTGTCCCCAATTTCTAATATTATTAACTCTTTAACAAATTTTCCATGAAATACAAAGGATAGGAAGTTGTGATGGCTAAGGAAAACAGTAGGTAGGGTCTTGGAGAGAAGAAGACGAGTTTGAATCCTATCTTGGACTCTTCCTGGCCTTCTCCCCTGTGTATAAAGTGATGAAGTTAGACTCATTGCTTTTGTTTTTCAGTCATTTCAGATTCTTCACTATACCATTTTGGGGACATTTTTCCTGGGAGAGATATACAGTTGCCATTTCCTTTTCTAGCTTATTTTACAGATAAGGAAACTGAGGCAAACAGTGACTTGCCCAGAGTCATATAGCTAATGTTTGAGGTCAAATATAAACTCAGGTCTTTCTGATTTCAGGCCAGGTACTCTATTCACTGAGCCCCCTAGACTTATTGCCTCTAAGCTCTAAATCTATGATTCTCTAAGTAGACCTGTGATTTAACTCCCTTTATTAGGTTGAGAGTTCAAATGATTTGCCTTGGTTCATATAGTCTCTATGTCAGAGGCTGAACTTGAACTATATCTTATGAACTTGTGGGGTATATGAAGTATTCAAGGAGAACCAATATCTCTGGTGTGAGGGCTTGCCAAACACTTTACAGGGCTGTTCTTCCACCTTTGGTCCCCAGTTTTCACCCAACTCTCATCTTTGGCCCCAAGAAGATGAAGCATATATATAGAAACCACACTGTGGTAAAACCATCTCAGCAAATAGGTTAAACAAGATTGAGTATAACCTACAGGCCTCAACCTATCAGTAAGTTGATAGGGTATCCTACTCCAGATTTTTGAAGCCTTCAACCTGATAGAATGAGCAGATGATTTATTTTTAATTGCCATGATGGCAACAGAAGCGAATTCAGTAGAGGTTCTAAATCTTGGTTAGACAACAAGGATGCCAAGGTCATCCCCTGTATCCTCAACCATCACAGTCATCCTGACTTTTTCCTAACAATGGACTTTGATGACTCTGGAGGATTAGAGTGGACCTGAAAACTTTCTGCAACTCTGCCTCAGCTAAATACAATTCACAGGTTAAGATATCACCCTATGGTTGATGCTGATATGATTGGGGATGTAGACTCTAAATGATCACCCTAGTGCAAACATCAACAACATGGAAATAGGTTTTGATCAAGGACACATGTAATACCCAGTAGCATCGGCTACGGGAAGGGTGGGAGTAGGGGATGAAAAGAATATGATTCTTGTAACCAAGGAAAAATGTTCTAAATTGACTAATTAAATATAATTTAAAAAAAAAAAGGGTATCACCCCATGATGTCCCTGGTCCTCTTCAAAAGGAAGGACAAATGATAATAATGAACTACCCACTGAGCTACTTTTCCCTCTCTAAATCTTTAACAAAGAAAATTAGACAGGTAGAGTTCATTCTTTTAGTATTTGAACTTAATGATATGTAAATAGTTCCAAAATTGGGGAAAACATGAAGTTGATCACCTCATTCAAGTTAGACAATATTTATACAGCTTTCTAGTACTTATATCCTTCTCTACCCCCACCTTGGGGAATCTAACTAGAGATGATCATAGGATCATAGAATTAGAATTGGAAGGGACCCCAGACGCCATCTAGTTCAACCCCCTCATTTTGTAGTTGAGGAAACTGAGAGACAGGGAAGTTATGAAACCCAGGGAAGTTAAGCAACCTGCCCAAAATCACAGAGGTGGAATCAAATGTAGGAGATGAAGAAGGCTCACTCATCTGATTGCCCTTTGATTTGTTAGATGTTTTGCAGTGAGGGAGAAGGGAGAAAACAAATATATTCACACACTTTTAAGTTTAATCTGCTTTATTAACTTTTTTCAGTCCAGACAATCAACACAATAATAAAACAAGCTCTGATTTGTTAGATTTCTGAGGTTTCTAAGATTTCTGAGCAAATGTTCACACTGAAAATTTAAAGTGGGCTTTCCCAGGACCTGGGGGAGTTGACTTCAGCACACTCCTGAGCATAGCTCTTTTCTTTCAGGGTCTTGTAATAGAAAGAACATCAGGCTAGAAGTATTTCAGCTTTTGGTGCTGCTGCTCATTAGCTCTGTGATCAGGGGCAACAGTTTTCACATTTGTAAAAAGAAAATAGTAATCTCTCTCCTTCTAACCCAAAGGGTTGGTCTTTAGTCAAATGAAGGAACAGACAGAAAAGTACAATAACTGTAAAATGTTTTGTAAATCTAAGGCATGCTTGTTAGTAGTAGATGATTAACAAACATGTTGATTTGTGGAGGAAAAAGTCTGAGGAAGAGGTGGAATCACTAGGTCAAATGATCATAATAGCAGCTAGCATTACACAGCACTTTGTTTATAAAATTTTTACAAATATTATCTCATTTGGACTTCACAACATCTCTGAGGGGTAGGTGCTGTCATTATCCCCATTTTACAGGTGAGGAACCCAACATCCAGAGAGGCTAAATGAGTTGTTTGAGTTCATACAACCAGTAATTGATGAAGTTGGATTTGAACTCAGGTCTCCCTGACTTCTGGGTCAAGAAGTGCATACTTTGAGCCACTTAGCAAGCCTCAGACTAAAATTTAATTAGGTGTATTTAATTAAAACCCTTTGAAAAATTCAACCATCCACATCCAAATCAATAAGCAGAATGTGGGAGTCCAGAGCAACTCAGTAAAGTTTGAGGCATGGTGAAAACAATAAAAGTAAAATCATTGTTAAAAGCCCATCTCCATTCCCAACTCAGAGGAACTATTGTCATCCTGCAACATTCTATGTCCTGGACTGGAAAGAATTATTTCTCTCTTTCTTGAGTTGTTTCCTCCCGATATTTCCTTCACTATGTTCCCAGGAAATAGGAAGTCTAACATAGACTCCTGGAAGGATTCTTTATTTTTTTTAAGGTCATCTTTTCCATAGGCTCTGCCTTGAAATGGCCAGAAACATTTCAAATTTGAGACTAATTTGCATATCTAAATAGATAATTCAGTCAATTACTGGTGGGGCTTCTGTGTTCTGAGAAGGGGTTTGAAGCTGCTGATGCCTTTCATTAGAAGTCAGTTCCAAATTGCCATGAAAATTGGAGCTGTGGAGGACCATCTTCTTTTTTTAATTTAAGGACAACTGCCAAGGACAGGATTTTTCCGGGCTCTGAACTCATGTCTCTGGTCATGTTTCTCTGTTTTCCAGCATGCATTCTTTCACTAAATACTACTCTTGGAAGATCAAAAGCAACATCCCCCGATTTCATTTTGTTCTTGGCTGGGGCTCAGGATGGCTATTTTTTCTTAATTTAAGAAAAGCCTCAAGGAGAAAAGAAGTGGCTCTATAAATCATAAGACAATCGGTTTACTAATGCATGTCCCAAAGTTACTGTGGTACCAATACTCTTCGATATTATTTACAGAACAGCTGAAATAATTGGGATTTGAATTTTCAGATTACTGTACAGTCAAGCCCATTGTCACTTATTGCTCAGAATGATTGCACCATATGTATGCAGCTTAGCTATTTCTTCATCTCCCTGTAGGATAGCTTTGTCAAAACGGGTTGAGATATTTATGTCTGTGCAGTTGGAACCTAGAAAACATTTGCATTTCATATAGCATTTGGAAATGACAGAGGGCTTCATTTATGCATTCTTTCTCCCTCTTTCTTTTCTTGACCAACCTGTCTGATCTCTACAGCCCCACCCAGCCTTTATTATTCCCTTTTTTCCTCTTCTGATGAAGCACTGTTCAGTAAACCTAATGAGAAGATTAAGAGGAAGAGGAGGAAAACATATTTAAAAAAAACATGTTTTAAAAATTTTTTTAAATAATAATCATTTGCTAGGGGTGGGATAGAGAAGAAGCTTGTTCTCTCATTTTCACACTACCAGAATTTAGGAGTGTGTAAGCAAATTAACATGGGAGATGAATGAATGTATCAAAAAAAAAAAGCATTTATTAAGCATTTCCTAGGTTCCAAGTATGCTAAATATTAAAAGAGAGATGTTCCCTGCTCTCCACCAGTTCATACCACTCTAATTGGGAGAGAAAGCACATAAATGAAAATACAGTTGCAGGACAGATGGCAATGCCCAGGGGTTCTTAAATTATCTCAGTAGGCGCAATTACCATTCCAGGGTCTTAAAAGGAAGGAGAATAAGAGCAAAAAAAAAAGGCGGTGGTACATAAGAGAATCAAAAAGAAAATAAATACATATTGAGGTAGACAAACCAGAGTTGCAAAGAAATGTGCTGTGTCCAGTCCAGAGGTTGGTATATAGTTTTGTGCCACATTATGTATGGCTAAACAAAAATTTTCCTCTGTAAAATTCATGTAGGTAGTTAGGTGGTACAGTAGATAGGGCAGAGTACTATACTTGAAGAAGTCAGAAAGTTTTGAGTTCTAAATCTGACTAAGCCCTGGGTAAGTCACTTCATTTCTCTGTGCCTCAGTTTCCTCACCTGTAAAATGGCAATAATAGTCACTGCATCAAATAACCTAATATATATAAATCACTTAGCAAGCCTTAAATCATTATACAAATGCTAATCTTTATTATAACAATAACTGGAATTTATATTTCATTTTAAAGTTTGCAAAGCACCATTCTCATTTATCTCATTTGTACTTCACAGCAATCTTATGTAGTAGTTAATAATAGATGTTACAGTGTTGTCTTTACAACTATCAGACTGGAAACAGTCTTTCTCTCTTTCCAGCTGGGTTAGGGTTAGGGGATGGGCATAGTGCTATAGGGGGTGAAAATCATGTTTCCCCAGAGTTGGATACTGAGGCTCTCTATCTTGGACTCCATTGCCTGGAAGCCAGCTGTGTTATGTTTCATCCCAGTTTTCTCTGGTACCCTTAAGGTGGCTTAGGGAAGTCTTGTCTCTTGTCATTGGCTCAAGCCCTTGTATGCTCTCAGTTTTAGGGAGAATGGAACACCCTATTCCATTTAACCACTTAGCAGTCAGATTCGTTTTTTACAAAAGAATATTTGCCAAAAAGAGTACAGCAAGGAGAAAAACACAAACATCTCCCCCAGTAACTGGGAGCCAATCCTTCCTTTTAGCACTTCCATCTCTGGAGAGGGCAGGGAAAATAGTCACAGCATAACTTAGTTCCTCTATAGCATGAGTCCACCAAGTCCCAAGTCCCAATTTCTGTGTTCTCAGCACCTACCATAGAGTCTTTTAATAGTAGATCCTAGGTTATTAAAGCACAGGATTGAGATAAAGCTGGCAGCCACCTGAGAGAACCTCAGTACCCATCTCTGGGTAAACATGATTTTCACCCCCACCCCATAGCGCTATGCCCATTCCCTCACCCTAACACAGATGGAAAAAGAGGAAGATTGTCTCCAGTCTGGTAGGTGTAAAGACAAGCCCTGTTCCATCTAAACAGCTAGTGGAAAGAGGCTATTGCAAGTAGTAGAGGAATGTATTCTCCCAGAAGCACCTCTATCTTAGATGACCTGTGCCTGCATGAAAACCAACTTATATGATATACAAGTTTTAGCACAGGAAAAGACTCTAGATCCTATTTTGTCCAAACCTTCATTTTATTAACAGTAGAAAATAGGGGACCTGAGAAAGCAAGTTACCCAAGATTATACTAGTGAGTCTCTGAAACAGAATTTGGACCTAGGCATTCCTGACTCGTGAGTCTAGCATTTATTCTACTGCCCCCACCATAAAGCCCAGCCTTTTTGAAATTGAGAACAAAGTGTAATAATTCTATTTCTGTATCCTCAGCCCCTAACATGGGTCATAGGATCATGATTGAGAATTGGATGGGACCCTAGAAAGTCTCATGTCCAACCCACTCATTTGCACATGTGGAAAGTGACACATTTAATAAATTTTTGTGGAACTGAATTGAAATTTTATGGTAGGAAGGAAGCCAAAAAGAAGGAAAGAGAAGAAAAATACAATTCTGAGACCTGCTGGGCCCCACCCAGATGTAAAATATTCAATTATATGCAAATAATTTAATATGAATAAGGTCTCTGTTCCCAGAGTAAAAGATTTCTGTTTTTATCACTGCTTAAACTCTAATCAAAAGAGGTCAAGCTGAACTGGCAAATAGGGGAGGGGAACAATGGGGACAGGACTTTCATGTTGGGGATGTCTTGAGTGAGTTTCTCATAGATTTAAGTGGAATGAAAACCTCATCTTCCCAGAATTAAAATTCTGGCAAAATAGCCACATATGAGCCGTATTAAATATAGTAATGAATGTAATATATTGGGAAATACTGGAAAAGTAAGAGAATACAACCCAGAAAAGGTGAGGTACTTTTTTCCAACTAAAGGAAATGATAACATGATTCCAATTTTTCTGTCTTCATCTAGCAGATTTTCATTTTATGTGGTTCCATCAGGCCAACTAATATTTATTCATTCAGCCAGAGTAGTGTGTTGGTTAGAGAGTTAGCCTGAAAGTCAGAAATGCCTGACCTTATGCTGTTTCTAATACCACACTGGCCTTGTGATCCTGAGCTGGGAAAACTCTGGGTTTCCTCAGGCAGCTCTGAGAGACTCTAAATTGCAGAACATTAGCTGCAATCTGCATTGGTAGCAAGAGTTTCCAGACTGAGGAATTCCCTATGCCTATAAAATTACAGATGTGGACCAAAAACAAAATTCATTTATTCGCTGAACTAGTGTCAGAAACCCTAGGCTAGGTATTATGAAGATACAAAAATGGCCCCATTTGTACTATAGAAAGGCAATATGATGGCATAGTGGATCAAATGCTGAGCCTAGAAACAGGAAGATTCATCTTTCCGAGTTCAAATCTGATCTCAGACACTTACTAGCTGTGTGACCTTGGGAAAGTCACTTAACCCTTTTTGCCTCAGTTTCCTTACCTATAAAATGAACTAGAGAAGGAAATGGCAAATCACTCCATTATTTCTACCAAGATAATCCCAACCTGGATCAGAAAGAGTCAGGCATGCCTGAAAGGAATGAACAACAGCATGGTGTAAGTGAAAGAGCTTTGACTCTAGAGTCCTATTTCCTGAGGTCAGACACCACCTCTAAAATTGACTACCCAATTGATCATAGGCAAGTCATCAACCTCCTTGGGTCTCAGTTTACTAATTCAGACTAGATGGCCTGCAACCTATGATGATATGATTTTTAGGAAATTATTTCTTCATCATTTCCCTATCCACAGTTTTATTATCTTTAAAGGATAACAGAAACAATCACAAATATATAAATAGTATATTCATTTTGTTTTTGAGCATGGACTTTGTGGTGGATTTTGAGGCTGCTTACCTTTGTTGGAAGAGGGAAAGGTTCTCACTGGGTGGTATTTCAGTTTATGCTTGAACATACTACAGGAACTCAAAGCACTTCAATAAATGTGGGCTTGACCCTTAGGGAGAATCAGGAGATGGGTTCTTTGCTCACATTAACCTACCACATAGTGCTAGACACTGTGGGAATAATTAGCTGGATTGTTTTCCATTGAAACTGGGGGACTGCAATCATTGAAGAGAACAATTTTGCCAGGAAAAAGGGCTTATAATAGTTTTTGCCATTTCCAGGGATTCTCCTGTATAATTTCAATTTGGAGAAAATTGTTAATGTCATTTAGGATCATTGCCTCTTGCAATGGATCCAAAAATATGCTTTTTTTAAATCCCCCATCTAAAAGAAATAGAATTAACAGTAAAAATGAGTCTAGTTTTCCAAGTGCTTTTCTCTTATTTTATCATCTACCTCCATTTCTAAACTCTAACTCCTCTCAAAGAAAGAAAATTGAACATAAAATATAAAAGGAGAGAGGGGAATAAGTGATCCAGCTACCTCTTTAAAAAAATCCAATCATCCATATTTTGCATCCAAGACATCAAGATCCTGTTGGGTGAAACACATGACTGCTCATCTATATCCACCCTTATAATTGGGGAGAATTTCAGTTGATACAGTCATCCTTGGATGTATGGAACATCATTTAGGTCCATTCTAATTTGGAGGAGATTGAAATTGTTAAATGGCATGATTAAGGAGAAAAGGCATGCAGCTGTTAGATTCCTAAATGACCTAGGAAAGATAATTTTTGGAAAGGAGGCAAACGTGGATGAGTGGCTAGCAGGTTGGACCAGAAGTCAGAAGGATGTAGTTTTGAATCCTGCCTCTTATACTTACTATACAACCCTAGAGAAATCTCTTAACCTCAGTTTCTTTATCTGTAAAATGGAGTAGTTGGACATAATGACCTCAAAGTTCCCTTCCAGTTCTAAATCTCTAATCCCTATGAGTGGCAGGAATTCAAACCAGAATAGGAGAAATATGTGTCAACTGATCACTCCACAGGGCTGAAACAAAATGCCAGTGATGCAGAGCTGTTGAGTCTAATGATGGTTTCTTGGAGAAAAGTGGTCTGTGGGTTTAGGGGAGAAGAGAGCAAGGTGAAACAGATTGAGAAGAATGGAGAGAAAAAAATGTGTTTCAACATCTAGGACATAGTGGGAGTGGTTAAAAAAAAAGGTTGGAATTCAGGAATTGAAAGGAAATCTTATAATTGTATCCAGGTGAGGTGGGGGGGAGCAAAGTAAAATATGCTTGTCTTTGGGAAG
Organism: Monodelphis domestica; assembly: GCF_027887165.1. Classification (NCBI taxonomy): domain Eukaryota; kingdom Metazoa; phylum Chordata; class Mammalia; order Didelphimorphia; family Didelphidae; genus Monodelphis; species Monodelphis domestica. The sequence goes on from NC_077233.1 coordinate 129,182,707, forward strand.
ACTATCGAGACAATGTCAGGGATGAAAGGGAAGAAAAGCAATGAGACAGGGGACTTGAGGAGACAGTGAAAAGTTCTAAGGGTCAATGTGGGTTGTCATAAAGGCTTTTAATAAGAGAGAGGTAAACCTGTAATCTGGACCACAGCCTGGGTAGAATTGTGAGGAGTGCACATAAATTTGTGATGGCAGAGAAAGCTAATGGAAGTTTTGAGTGAGGCTCAATTTTAGGACCAAGTTCAAATATTTTCCAACTTGTTTCAAAAAATTCAGCCAGTTTCAGATGATCTGCAAAAAGATATATAGAATAATATCTTCATGCAGAACATAATAAAAATCCAGGAAGTTTTAGCCAGGAAAGTACAAGGTCAAGAAAACATTTCCATAATCCTTTCTACCCATATTGCACTGATGGAAATTTTACATTTGTAAATAAAAGTAGGTTTAGATATAATTTTTTTAATCCTGTCTTTCCTGCCCCCTTGCATCCTTTCCAAAAGTTCCCAGGGTCAGGCCTTAAGTGGCAAAAGCCATTAACAGACACCATGTACTGTATTCAGCATTTTTTGGAATTAACTCAGTGTAGGCCAATTAATGATAAATTATTCTCTCTGTGTGTGTTTCCTTTCTCACTTGGCAAATCCCTGCTTGCCTATGCAACCATACTCACAGATTTTAAGCACACATACTAATTCTGCATTCTATGTGTGTTCATGGATGGTTTGGGGGATGGGCATGTGGGTGGTGTCTAAGTGTTAAAAACGGGTGCCCATGGGGGTATTCGAAGGCACATATGCAGAGAGTTGCACCCCGTGTTTCTGATAAGATTAAGTAAATTGATTAAAACAGTTTGCCTCCATGGTTTATGTTGCTGGATATATGTTGGCATACATTCTGTTGAAATCCACAGATAATTTCACCATCAGAGATGACAGAATTCAGCTTCCATCCCAGGGAACTCATCTCAGCAAATAACTGCATCACTTAACTACATAGAACCGAGGATGCCAATTCTTAATAAAATTGTTGATTTGTGGTGGCATTTCTCAGCTTCGAGGGCAAGGAATTGATGGGCTCTAATGACCCTTTCCATCTGGGAGTACAGCAGCTAAGTGCCACAGTTGGAAAGGGCAAACCCAAGGCCTTGGTGGTAACCTAAGTGCTCTGAGCATACCAACCCTGAGGGGAAAAGACATAATTAGGAACCCCCAGCATTGATCCTAAATGGTGGCCCCCTCTGGAGTTTCTAACCACAGCACAGCAAGCAGATGCAAGGTGTCCTGGCTCTCATCATGGCATGGCTGATGGAAATAGCCTGACCTGAGGCAAGTGGCACATCAGGCTCCAAGACTTAACTTCTTTGTAAAAAGTGGACATTCTCATGTGCTCTAATGAGGCTCTCTTCATCCTAGATTACAGGGGAAGAGGGTTCAGTCTCTATCTTGGAACATTTGAGAAAGCAAAACAAACCATTAGCCCAGCTTTAGAAGAATTTTTGGAAGTGTTTGTTTTCTGGATGTAAAAAAGAGGGCACATGTCTCAAGATATTACTAATTCAAAATGCTCTTCACAGAAATTTATATATTTTAGTTCAAGTTAAGAAAGGGTGTGGAAGTGAAATGGTTCATTCAATCCATCCATCAACATTTCTACAAAATTCTCAGAACATCAATGAAGAATATATGGCATCAACAACTACAAAAAAATACAACCATATGTTGCTATTAGTATTGTTTTCCCACATGAGTAATTACTAAAATAGTTAAATGTATAACATACCCTAATTTTAAATCATGAAAATCTAGCATTTAAAGCCCATAAATATTTTCTATAACTTTTGTGTTGATGAATGGTGGATGTCATCTTCAGGGATAGCTGGCCCCATTTCATTAGGAAATTTAGGAAACATTAGATTGCTAAATTGTGAGCCTTGGAAGGAGAAAGTTTAGTTAGGCATCTTTCTCTTTTACTCTTTTTCTGATCTTTTCTCTCTTTTCTTCCAACTTTTCTCTCCTCTTCGTTGCCTATACGAGATTTTGTGAAAGATATAACATATTAGATGAGCAATATGAGTGGACAATGAGCTGGTCCCAAAATTGAATGTAAGGATAAAGGGCTAAATTCCCTTGAAAAACTATATTATGTTTTACTAAAAATCTCCAGAAAGAAAAGTAAATGAGAGGCAGGTCTCTGGGACATTGAGTAGATCCCCCATGGAGGATTTAGGGGAAGACATTGGACTCACACACATGCACCGAACAGGACGACATGAAATAGATGACTGTGGTCCGCTCTGTTGTAGAAGGTATCAGTGTTACTGGAGAACTACTGAAGTATTGACTCCAAAAAGTCTCTTTAGGAGATTCTTCCCTCCCTTCGTACAGTCTTGAATTAACCCATTTTTGGAATCTTGTTGAATTATTATGGAATTAGTGTTAGAATCCTATTGAATATTATTTTGAAAGACCTGGCACATAGGGAAGGACAAAAGTATATATTATTTGGGATATCACTTGAGGATAGAGGGTGATGAGGTCATCAAAAATCTCTAAACTGGTCATTTGGACAATTTTTTTTTTTTACGATTGGGAATAAGTGGCCCCTGATTATATTTCATTTTCCTCTAGTTACCTTGTTCAATCCAACACAATTGCATTCATAATCTCTTGGACATTTTTCTTGATTTAACATGTTGGTCATAAAATCAAAGGACTTAGGACTGGAAAAAAAATCTAAGAAACTATCTGACCCCAAATGATTATTTTATCTATGAGAAAACCAAGGTCTAGAGTTTTATGTGACTTAGGCATGGCCACACAAAGAATAAGGAGCAGATTTATGATTTGAACCCACACCTGACACCAAATGCAATGTTCTTTCAGCTATAATACCCTGGTACACTGGCAGCTAGATGGTGCAGTAGATAAGAGTGCAGACCTGGAGTCAGGAAGACTTATCTTCCTGAATTCATATCTGGCCTCACATACTTATTAACTCTATGACCCTGATCAAGTCACTTGATTCTGTTTGCCTCAGTTTCTCTATATGTAAAATGATCTAGAGAAGGAAATGGCAAGCCACTCTCAGTATCTTTGCCAAGAAAATCCCAAATGAGATCATAAGAGTAGGATACAACTGAACCAAATGAATAACAACAAATCTCATAGCCAGGACACTTATTCTGAGGAAATTTGGTTTACCTATGTGGTTTTCTTATCCAAAGGAGAGGGCACAACTTGACTGCCTTAAGTCTAACCCACTGACAGCAGATGGGTGATAAGTACATCCCCAGAACTGTTCCATCTCTGAAATGCCCTCTCAGATTCACATAGAGAATCCAACTTACCACCCTGAATCTACGGGTGCATTAACCTCCATACCCCATCCGCATGTCATCCACATCGGCTCAGGAAAAAAACCAAAAACCAAAAAACATACACACACAAAAAGGAAGCTACATCAGAACTTCAATATGCTACAAAGGACATTAAGATACTTCTTGCATGTTACTCTTTTTTTTTTCAAATGTCAAATGGCATTCTTTTAAAATGTTTAAGGTACATTAATTTTGCTGTATCTGCTTTATATCCATCAATAGATTCCCTTGACAAACAGCTCTAGCCCTGCAGAGTACAGTAAATGCTTAGTTAGGTAACCTTTGTGTTATCCAGAATTCTTAATCAAAATCAAGGAGTACAATGAGCCAGGAAGTTGTATTTATGAGCTAGTTAATGGCTTTAATTTGCACGCCATAGTAAAAGAAAAACACAGAAACTATGATTTCTTTATTGCAATTTAGGAAAACATTACAGAGGGGGTTTTATATTAATCCCACAAAACTTTAATACGTCCAGAAAATCAGGATGAATCAAGACTCTTTGCCACTTTGGAATGCCAAATACATGGCATGAGCTAAAGTGGCTGACTAATTGAGGCCAAGAGGTGTTATATCCTCTTCCCCTCTCCTGCTGCCACCACCACAAAGAATACCTTGGAAACAGAAAGGTGCTATTTGAAAGTACAAATTGCAATTCTGCTTAGATTCTTGGCTCCTTTAACTAATCATAGCTTTGGTATATTAACTTCTTAGAGTAGGAAGATTCTGACACTCTTCATGGGACAGTAGAATCAGAAGATTTAGTTCCAAATTCCCTTTAATGCTTACTACCTGCATGACTTCAGTCAAGTGATTTAACCTTTGTAGGCTTCATTTTCTTCATGGGTTAAATGAAAGAGTTACACCAGATGGCTTCTGAAATTCCTTTTGATTCTAGAGCTATGACCAAGGCTTCTCTGTCAAAACTTTTACTGTTTTTGTTTATTTATTTTTTACAATTCATTTTTTAAAAATTTGAGATCCAAATTCTCTCCCTCTCTTTAGCCACTTACTCCCATCCATTAAAAAGACAAACAATAGGATAATTATTACACATATACAGGCATGGAAAATAGATTTCCATATTAGCCACTTGTTGGGAAGAGGAGCAAAAAAAGATAAAGTGAAAAATATGTTTCAAGATACATTCAAAGTTAACCAGTTCTCTCTCTGGAAATGGATAACATTTTTCATCATGACTCATATGTTGATGTCATAGATTACTGTATTGATCAGAATAACTAAGTCTTTGACAATTGATCTCTTTGGAATATGACCTAGTAGTGATATTACTGGGTCAAAATGTATGAAGCAATTAAGAAAAAAAACTTTCCTTCCATCTTGGAATTAATATTAAGTATTGGTTCCAAGATAGAAGAGTGGTAAAGACTAGACAATGAGGGTTAAGTGACTTGCCCAGGATCACACTGCTAGGAAGTGTCTGAGGCCAGGTTTGAACCCAGGATTTGCCATATTTAGGCCTATCCCTCAAAGCACTGAGCCACCTAGCTGCCCCCAATATGGAGTTTTATAACCTTTTGGGCATAGTTCCAGATTGTTGTCTAGAACCTCTTACTGTTGCTTAAAATGATAACTCAAGGGAAGACCCAGGAAACTAACCTTGGACTGACTAACCCCAAATCTCTGACTCATCTCCCATATCTACAATGGTAAAGTTGGAAAAGGTGACCTCTAAGGACCCTTCTTTCTCATTATTTCCTTGTGATCAAGTATGACCCAAGAGTTACAGGGATCAGGGAAAGAAAATCAGGGGAGCTTGGTCAAACAGGGATAGACAGATGGAATTGGACCAAATGGATGAAGGGATTAGTGAAGTCTTGGGGCAGGTACAAAATACGAGAGAGTATATAGCGTATTTCATCTGTCCCCCATTCTCGCTGTGGAATTAACAGTTGGGAAGAAAATACAAAGTGGAACTCCACTTACTGTGATGAATATATGAATTGAGATATCCTTAAAAGCATAGAATTAGTTGAATGATTTTCTTTTTTCAACCCTCATGTAGCACTTTCAACAAATTAATATGGTATCATATTAAGATTTTCTCGAGAGTCTCAGACTGATCTGAATGCATTAGGAACAGAAACGACTAAGTAGAAACCAGCCAAACCATATGTCATGAAGCAAAGAATCCTGATTAAGAAACTAAAGCAAACAACTGAAATGCTCCTTTAGAACCTTCCTGTTTCATTTCCATGTCTTTTTCTTCCTCATTTCTAGGCAACACTTTCTGGCATCTTCCCAACTCATACTCATGTGGGGCATTTCAAAGTGCTTGACATGACTTTAAAGACAAGACTTGCCAGAAATATATTAATAAGTGTGGGATTCTTCTTTGTTTTGTTGTCTTGTCACATTGGTCACACTTTATACCAAATTTTAGCTACAGATATGACCTCATATTTACTAGAAGGCATTCACTATCAGGGCCACATATGGGAGATGTTTTGGAAACTTGATCAGGAGAGAATTGCTCTTATAAGTACTTGCATTAAACACTTATGCTTCTCAGTGAACTAAAGTAGTCTGTAGTAAAATAAATAATTATGGAGTACATTAAAAAGTAGGGTGATGAATCTGTACCCTCACTTTCTACCAATCTCATTGGTTGATTGAATTTTCAATCAATCACAGGACAAACAAATGGAACAATAGCTTTGATTGGTTATGATCCAGATCTATTTGGATTAATATTGATTGACAGCTTATCTTGGAAATGCAAGGTGGGAGAGAGGGGTTATAAGGACTTTCTACATACTCTTATTCCATCTTCTCAAGAAGGAAAGAATGAAAAATTTTTATTAAATATGTAATAAATAACTTATTAATACATAGTGATGTACTAAATACTATGCTAGGTTCTAGAGATGCAGATTTAAAAAGCAGGTCAGTACTTGCTTTCAAGAGTACACTTTCTAACTGTGGGAGACAACATATAAGAAAGTCTAGCTTCAGGTGTGATCACATAGCCCTAGGATCCTGAGGAGTATTGGAAGGTCAGATGGCAATGCTTCCATGTCTGGAGGGCAAATTGGCAGGGCCAGTGATAAGGACAGATAGCTGTTTCTCTCCTCAGAAAGTCTCCACCAGCCCTCAGAATTTACCAAATACATGTTGCTGCTGAAGAAATATCAGGACAGAAGCAGCCTCTCTGAATCATGCTACTGCTACTTATTCTTCCCAATATCTTCCTTGCCCAATCCCTTTGGTATTGTCATAGATCATTTTTTTGATCAGAGTAACTAAATCTTTGATAGGTGATCATCATTACAATACTGCTGTTATGGTGTACAACATTCTCCTGGTTCTGCTCACTTCACTTTACATGGGTTCATATGTCTTCTCAAGTTTTTCTGAAAACATCTTGCTGGTCTTTTCTTATAGCACAATAGTATTCCATCACCGATCATATACCACAATTTGCTCAATTAATGGGCATTCCCTCAGTTTCCAGTTCTTTGAAATTACAAAAAGAGCTGCAATAAATATTTTTTGTACAAATGAGTCCTTTTCCTTTTCTTTGATTTCTTTGAGGATGGGAACTTTCTCCACCAGCAGTTTTGATACTAAGGCAACTTCTACCCATGGCAATCAGCCGTGACTGGGTAAAGAACACTAAATGCACCTTTGAATCAACTTTGTAATTCATGATAAAATAATACAAAAAGCAATAAGTTAGTTGCGCAGGAATAAAGTTTAGTTACTTGAGTGACTGAGAGGATAGGATTTCAGACTTGAACACATTTGCCCTCTAAATTTCCCACTCTGAGCCCCAACCCTGGTATTCCTAGGCTACTGATGTCTCTATAACCTAGCTGTTTCGTTATAGCCTTGTTCAAAAAATTGATCAACGAGTGAATTCATGTGCTAGAACTTCAAATTTTGATCCCTGAGTGCCCCCTCTCAGGTATCATCCTTAGTGTTTTGTTTCTATGTCTCCCTCTGTATATCTACATGAGAATTATAAATTATATTTTATAAAATTTATAATTTACTTAAAAGGTTATAAAACTTTTTTTACATTATAAAATAATTTAAAATTTAAAAAAATTATATTTTCATTTCCATTTTAAGAGTCCCTCAAATCACAGAATTATTCCCCCTTGTAATCTTAATGGAGAATTCTTGAATTTACTGCGATTATATGCACAGCATTAAAAATGTTTGCTGACCTTTACACTAATGCCTCTCAGCCCTTTCTTTCAGTGGTCATACATGAGATGTAAGTGAGCACGTAATTCATCAGCCAGTAAGTTGTGCCACACAACCAGCTAACACTAATGGGATTAATTGAACTTGACTGATGAAATTGTAAAAGCTCAGACTGCTAAGGGTCATAAACATTGGTGTCTTAATTGAATTCAAATGTATATTAAAAAATGTCCAGTATCATAGAATCCCCTCTGCCTTTGGTCTGTTGACATTACAGATGCTATGGAAACCTGATCAGGAAATGGTTTCTGTTATTAGTACTTGGGGTATGCACTTATGCTTCTCAGTAGACTAAGTAGCTGATTAGGGGAGGGAGTAATATTTCCCTTGATTATTGGTTACACATATGGAATAAATCCTATTTTAATGGTGTCTAATGAGCCTTTCATTTTCAGTACCTTACACAAAAGCCTCTAATAGAAAGGGAAAGTAATATTTCAAAGGTCATCTTAATGCCACTTAATGTCAATGATCTGTAATCAAGCCAATATATATAGAGAAGATGATTATAGCCCAGCTTTTGATTCTTTAAACAAGAAATAGTCCAAAAAATTAGCAAAGCATTACAAGCAAGCAGATTTCTGAAGGCTGAGCAAGTTGTACTTTTAATTAAATCTTGTGATTTAAAAACAGCTATATAGAATTACTGTGTCAGAGGTTTCTTGTTTTTGGTTGTTGCTGTTGTTTATTTGTTGTCTCCTTTTCAAAATGAAGCTTGATTTGATATTTCAAAATTCAGGGAATTTTAAGTTCCCTTATTTTCTAGCACATTTAATTTGATCAATGATTTCAGCTGTGAAGACTCCATTTAACCATTCAGACTGCTCTCTCTCTACCCCTTCTTATCCTATGCTATTCTTGTCTATTTCGTTAAATATTCCACCTAAGACTTATGACTCCTCTGGTTCTTTTATTTTGGGGGAGAGTGCCAAAGCAGGATTTCAGCTCTCCTTCCATTATCTCTCATTCTTGCTACATGGCTAAGCCACCTTCCTTTTTTAAAAAATACTTATCTCCCATCTTAGAATCAATAGTGTGCATTGGTTCCAAGGCAGAAGAGTGCTAAGGGCTACACAATGGGAATTAAGTTACTTTCCCAGATCTAGGAAATGCCTAAACTCAGATTGGAACCCTGGACCTCCTATCTCTAGATCTACCTTTCGAGCCACTGACCTACCTAGTAGCCCCCTCCCCAAGTCATTCCTTTTTTCCAATCAAAAAAGGTTCTCAGATATATTGTTTTTGTTCCTTTGGGGGCACAAATCATCTAGATAGTACCCTAGAGCCTACATTTAACCATCATATATTGTTCTATTATGGTAGCCTGCCTACAAAGCCAGAGAAAGCCACAATTTGGAAAAGACAAGTTGCTTTATTCTTATGATAGGTTATTTTTTTACAACATAAAATATGGTAGGAGAAAAGTAGGATATCTATCTTTTTATCTATATTTCTCCACAGTTAAGGATACTCCAATGAAAATACAAAGGCTCACGGAGAAGGCTAAAGGCATGATCTAGCTAGACTTCAAATGAAGCTCTAGAAAGCTACCCATAGGACATATTTAGACTACCTGGGAGAACAGTCCAAATACATAGAATTCTGTAAATATTCTGGGAGAGGCCAGCAATTTTGGAAATAATTATATATATGCTTTAAAGCAATTGGCTAATAATTGAATTGAGGTCTAGGGAGGTCAAGGAAGCCTATAAATTGGTTATTACCAGCCGCGTGGGCTCCTGGGAATCACATAGGTTCTGGATCTTTAATGGAGGTTCAGAATCACCACAGAAGATGCAGAAGGCATAAGTTATCCCAGGACATTCAGAGATACTGACTTACTCTTCTATGGTGACCGCAACCCGCTCTATTAGCCTTCCAATCCAGTATTCACTCTGCCTTAGATTATGGAAAAATGTAGAATGGAGTGGGCACTAGGGCCTGCCCCGCTCACCCTCAGGTGGGCCCCATAACTGAACCAAAGCCAAGAAGAAGCCATGCTAGGAACCAGGCTACAGGTCTGGCACACCCTGAAACCACAGGCTCAGAACAACCCTAAGTGTGGTTCATTAGCTGATTCCAAGTTAAATAAACTCAGCTCCAGGAGTTTGCTCTGAGTTGTCATTTAGAGAGAACCTTATAAAAAGACACTCTTACCTAATGATTAGGAAGTCCCTTTATTTTCAGTTGCAAAACACTAGGGGAGAGGTCCCCTTTACTTTTCTTCCCATCAGCCCTACTCCCCAAAGCCAAAAACCTTGTACTTCTTTCACTCTGTTGTAAAAGCCTTTGGCTTCATCAGCAATCATCTTCCGTTCAGGCTAAATTTGTTCTTTCTTATGTGAAGGAGAAATCAGGAAAACACCAAAATTATTTTAAGCAAAATATCAAAATCGAAATAAACCAACATATGTCTATGAAACAAGTATAACACTCAATCAAAAATAAATACAACTTTCATAAATTTCTTTAAATATTTCAGCATGTAGAATCCAGGCATTTAAATAGATCGTAGTTTGGCTTATTGGATCACCTTAATGAGGTGGGTTGCCTTTTCTTTAAAGATCAAGATTTTAATGAAGAAGGCTGGATCATTCCAAAGTAGCTCCATACGTGAATGTATTCTCTACCAGCCATTGAAGTTAGGAAAGAAATACAATGAATGACATCACCCTTGGGAATGTATATTATATCTGCTAACCTTAAGTGAGAATCATTTTGGATCTTAAGACCTGAATGTCCCTAATAGCTTTGAATCTTTGAAGATATTATATCTCAAGGGCTATTTTAATTTTATGGGTCACTTTATCTTTGAAAATGGTCCTCGAGTGCAAAAACTATATACTCGCGTGTGCTTTAAATGTTTAAGACCCGATTACAACCATTGTCCTTGATCAGTTCAGTCCCACTCTTGGAAACCTCACTTGGGATTTTCTTGGCAGAGATGGTAGAATGAGTTGCCATTTCCTTCTCTAGATCATTTTACAAATGAGGAAACTGAGATGGACAGGGCTGACTTGTCCAGCAATTCTATCTCCCTTCTCTAATCAAATTTTCATACTATTCACCAAGTAATTTTCCTGATGCACCAATATGTTTGTGCTCATGGCTTGGGGAATTCCCCAGTATCCCCTTGTGATCCTGAATTCAGAGATCTGCAATCTGGCCTCTGCTTGCCTTTCCAGAATTATTTGCCTTTCCTACACTTCATACACACTCTATATTCTCTGTCCCCCATTTCCGCATGCCTCTCCCCTCCCTGTGGTTGTTTATGCTTTTCCCCATCCTAGAAACCCTTCCAGACTCCCATGAATGATTTACCCTTCCCTACTCCCATCTCCCCTGTTTGAAGTCCCTACTTTTTTTAAAGACCCACTTTTTCTAGGAAATTTTCCCCCTTTAAAAAACAATCTCCCCCTCAAATTGTTCAAAGTGCTGTATACTTATCTCATTCTCCTTTGTATCATATTTAACTATGCATTTATCCTTCTTTCCTTTAGATGGGGGATTGGGGTAGGAGGGAAATGAGCATTTTTATATATTGCTTCTTCTCTGCCAGACACTGAGCTGAGTGCTTTACATATATTATCTCATTTGATCCTTACCATAATCCGGTGAGGTAGCTGTTGTTATTATCCTCATGTTAAGGTTTAGAAAAAGGAGGCAAAGGTTAAGTTACTTATGCAAGGGCATAGAGTGTCTCAGGACACATTGGAACTCAGGTCTTCCTGACTCAAGGCCAACCATTCTATTCACTGGGTCATTTGGAAAATAGAGTGTGTGTTAAATTTGTCCTATGCTTCATAGATACATAATAAATGTTTGCTGAATTGAAGTGGATGGTTTAATGGGTAGAATATTAGATGTGGCATTAAAGGTCCTTAGAAATCTAAATCTGTAAGTTATTACTTGTTTGACCTTGAATAAGTGACTTCACCACCCTTGTTCTCTGTCTGCCCATTTGTTAAACAAGGGAATTATAACAGATAATTTCTAACATCCCTTTTAACTCTAGGTCTTATGATCCTTTGAATTAAAAGCATGAAAATGCCTTGAATGTTTTAGAAATTAAATACAGTAAACATCTTTGGCACTGTTATTGACAAGCCATTGAGGAACTTTTTTGAATTTTCAAGGTTTCATTTTTACTCCTGCTCTTCTGTAATATTGTTTTATCAGTCTGACAGCAGAGCTTACAAATTTATTACCTGTTTTGAAAATGTCTTAGCCATAGAATAGTTTTGTATAGCCCAGATCATCTTATTAGGTGTGGCATGTTCTCAGATATTTTCCTTTTGACATGGTGACATATTGCTTTCATATAAAAGATATTTTCAAAGACATAGAGAAATGATATCGCTATGAAGCATTGGCAGGCATACACAATGCCTTTTACAGTGGCTCTGTGGGCTTCTATATTCTGTATTATGCTAATTTATTACTATGACTTTTGTTCGTTTACCAGTTACCAGAAAGTTTCTTCTCTCTTGGTTCCTTCAATTTAGACCAATTTGGGAATGGAAAAGTGTGTTAATTTTTTAATAAATCTTTAAGACACGCATCACTGTATTTTTACAAACTTGTCCAGATGGCTCACAGCTAATTTTCTCTGACATAAGTAATCACAAAAATCTAACCCAAATCTGGTACAAAAAAATGACATGTATATTTGGTGGAGAAATGCAGTTCCTATAACATCTAAATGTTTTTAAAGCTAATGTTTCCTTGCTGACTGATTGCTTTTTAGTCTGCCAATTCCCAAGCCATTTTCCTTCCTTCCTTAATGAATTTGGTGTCTGGTTTATAGTCTTCCTCTTCACCCCTACTCTTGCTTTCACAGAGTCATCCTTATTTTCATTCACCCCATCTATCACCCAATTGCCAGTTCTCATAATTTATGTCTTCACATCATCAGTCAACTATTTTCCCATAACTCCACTCACACAGTCATCTTCTTGGTTGATCTGTTCAGTCAGTAAGTATTCATTAAGTACTTTAGAGTTCAAGCTTTCATCATACCTCGCCTGGATTATTGTAAATGCTTCCTAATTAGTTCCCCTTCCTTCAGTCTCTTCCCATTCTAAGATGCCCTCCATAGAACTGCCAAAATTATTTTCTTGAAGTTCAAATTTGACTATATTATCTATCTATCTATCTATCCATCTATCTATCTATCATATAACTATATTATCTGCACCATTCTTTCCAGAATCAAAAAGGAAGTTCTTTGGCAGGCAAAATCCATCCCAATCTGGCCTCCTATCTTTCTAGTTTTATATTTATATACACTATGATCCAGCAGTACTAGCCTTGCACAGGACACTCCCTATCTCCTTATCTTTGCAATGGCCATTCCTGATAGGCTTTATTTTCTCACTTTTACCTCTTAGAATCCAAGGCTTCCTCTAAGACTCATCTCAATTGCTACCTTCCATGGGAAATCTTTCTAAAGACTCCCAGGTGCTAGTGCCTTTCTTTCTAAGGTTACCTTCTATCTACTCTTTATGCATTTCTTAACTGCCTATTTACTTGCATTATTTCCCCCCTTTAGAAAATAAGTTCTTTGATCCAAGCATTCTGAAAGGCAATTTGGAATTATGCCCAAAGGGCTATAAAATAATGCATACCCTTTGATCCAGCAATGCCATTATTAGATCTGTATCCCAGAGAAATTTTAAAAAGAGGGGAAAGGACTTACTTATACAAAAATATTCGTGGCTGCTCTTTTTGTGATGCAAAGAATTGAAAATTGAGAGGATGTCCTTTGTTTGGGGAATGGAAGAACAAATTGTGGTATGTGATAGTAAGGGAATACTATTGTGCTGTAACAAATGATGAACAAGATGATATCAGAAAGTGCTAGAAAGATATGCATGAACTGATGCAGAGAGAAATAAGCAGAACCAGGAAAACATTATACATAATAACAACAATTTTGTGGAATGATCAATTGTGATAGACTTAGCTACTCTCAGCAATAAGACAATTCTGAGGGACTCATGACAAAGAATGCTATCCCCCCTTCAGAAAAAATAACTGTTACAGTTGTAATGCAGATAAATGCATCTTACTTTTCACTTTAGTTTATTTGAGTTTTTATTTTGGGATTTTGGTTTCATATGTGAATTCTCTTATAAAAATAAATAATATAGCGATATGATTTACATCATAATATCTGTATAACCCAGATCAAATTGCTTAACAGATCCAAAATGGGGGATGAAAGGGATGTAGGGAGACAATCTCCATCATATAACTTAAGAAAACTTATTTGGAAAAGTGTTAATACATGTAATTAAATAAAATAGCTTTTAAAATGAATAAATATATATTTGCAAATTCTAAAAAAATTACATAAGCTCTTTGAGTTCAAGAAGTGCTATTGCCTTTCTTTGCATCTTTCAAAGCAAATACAATATCTTTCACAGTATTGAGTACTTGATAAAATGCTTGTTGGTTGATCAATTGATTAATAAAAATAAAAATTTAGGATTTCCTTCACAACTCAACAATGAAAAATTATACATTTCTTTTCCAGTTTGAGGGCTGCAAGAAGGCCTTTTCAAGGCTAGAAAATCTCAAGATTCACCTAAGAAGCCACACAGGAGAGAAACCATACCTGTGCCAGCATCCAGGATGTCAGAAAGCCTTCAGTAATTCCAGTGATAGAGCCAAGCACCAGAGAACTCATCTGGACACTGTAAGAATGGACAGAGGTTTTTCCAATTTAAACTTTAATTCTCAGTGTTAAAAACAAAATCCTAATATTAGGGCAATTAGGATAGAGAACAAGGGTTGGAGACAGGAGGACCTTGGTTCAAATTGGGCTTCAGACACTCCCTAGCTGTGTGACCCTGGGCAAGTCACTTGATCCCAATTGCCTAGCCCTTACCACTCTTCTGCCTTTGAACCAGTACTTAGTATCAATTGTAAGACTGAAGGTAAGAGGGTTTTTTTTGTTTGTTTATTTGTTTGTTTGTTTTTAAGAACTCTTAATATGGCAGCTAGAAAGATTAGAGTTAAGTTGGGGACAAGTTCCCTTGATGACCTGCATATTGATGGATTGCCCAAGACTCTTCCCAAAGGCAGGAAAGCCAACAGGAGAGTGGTTAGAAGGTGCCACCATCAGATGTTCTCCCCTTTCTTTCGGTAGATTCAATGCCAATCTTAAAACTGATATGAAAGCATTTTAAATCAGTGAATTCTCTGGGAATAGAAAGGGAATTTGATTGAATAATACATATTAATTTAAATGGACAAACTAGCTGGTATCAATTGTCATTATTACCTATGCACAAAGATGGCATATAGTATATATATATAGTAATATATACATATGGATCACTATATATATATTGATTATGATCATTATAGAAATGTAATAGTTGAAATATTATCTCTAATATATTCCAGTTGTGGGACTTTGGGCAAGATCACTTAATCTTTCAGTGTTCTAGTCAACTCTGAGTCTCAAATTGCAAAAAAAAAGAAAGAAAGAAATGCTAATATGCATTATTAGAGGGACCATTAGCCCTGGGCATTTTCACTGGCTACCCTCCATACACAAATCCCCTTCCTCCTTGCTTGAACTCCCAGCTTCCTCTAAACCTCAGCCAGATCCCACATTTTTGCAGAAGCCTTTCCTTGTCCCCTTTAATTGTAGCACCTTGCCTCTGAGACTGTCTTCAGTTTATCCTGTGTATATTTTGTTTGTATTTAGCTGTTTACATATTGCTTCCTCACTTGGATCACGAGGTCCTTTTGGGCAGGGAACATCTTCCTGTTTAGTGTAATTGCTAGCTCAGAATAAGTAAATAATTGATAAAATTCCATTGATTTCACTTGAGTTGGGAGTTCCCCATACTAATGAAATTGCAGGTGAAAACCCTATCCCTATCCCTCCTCCTTTAGATTTTATTGCATTTTATTTGAAGGCCCTCTGAAGCATTAAAGCTTTGTTTCCTTGTCCCAAGCCATGAATTGATCAGCAAGAAGGATGTTTTGAGTATCACTCTCCATGGGCTTTAGACACTAGAGATGTTTCTATCCTGAAGTAGGCTGGTACAATGGCTCAACCTGCTGCTGCTGCTGCTGCTGCTGGATGATAATGATGGTGGTGATGATAGTGTTTATTTTGTTATTTAAGGTTAGCAAAACTTTTTACATATATCTCATTTCATCTCCACGGCATCCCTGTGGTGATATAATAGAAGTTCTCATTATCTTCATTTTTACAGATGAGGAAACTGAGGCAGAGTTTAAGAGGCTCTGAAATAATGTTATCATTTATATAGCACTTTAAGTCTCGTAAAGCACTTTATTTTTTTTTTTAAATATATTTTATTTGATCATTTCCAAGCATTATTCGTTAAAGACATAGATCATTTTCTTTTCCTCCCCCCCACCCCCCATAGCCGACGCGTAAGTCCACTGGGCATTAGATGTTTTCTTGATTTGAACCCATTGCTTTGTTGATAGTATTTGCATTAGAGTGTTCATTTAAGGTCTATCCTCTGTCATGTCCCCTCAACCTCTGTATTCAGGCAGTTGCTTTTTCTCGGTGTTTCCACTCCCATAGTTTATCCTTTGCTTATGAATGGTGTTTTTTTCTCCTGGATCCCTGAAAGTTGTTCAGGGACATTACACCGCCACTAATGGAGAAGTCCATTACGTTCGATTATACCACAGTGTATTAGTCTCTGTGTACAATGTTCTCCTGGTTCTGCTCCTCTCGCTCTGCATCACTTCCTGGAGGTTGTTCCAGTCTCCATGGAACTTCTCCACTTTATTATTCCTTTGAGCACAATAGTATTCCATCACCAACATATACCACAGTTTGTTCAGCCATTCCCCAATTGATGGGCATCCCCTCGTTTTCCAGTTTTGGGCCACCACAAAGAGCGCAGCTATGAATATTTTTGTACAAGTCTTTGTGTCCATTATCTCTTTGGGGTACAGACCCAGCAGTGCTATGGCTGGGTCAAAGGGTAGATATTCTTTTGTCGCCCTTTGGGCATAGTTCCAAATTGCCCTCCAGAATGGTTGGATCAGTTCACAACTCCACCAGCAATGAATTAATGTCCCTACTTTGCCACATCCCCTCCAGCATTCATTACTTTCCTTTGCTGTTATGTTAGCCAATCTGCTAGGTGTGAGGTGATACCTCAGAGTTGTTTTGATTTGCATCTCTCTGATTATGAGAGATGTAGAACACTTCTTCATGTGCTTGTTAATAGTTTTGATTTCTTTATCTGAGAACTGCCTATCCATTTCCCTTGCCCATTTATCAATTGGAGAATGGCTTGATTTTTTGTACAATTGATTTAGCTCATTATAAATATGAGTAATTAAACCTTTGTCAGAGGTTTCTATGAAGATTTTTTCCCAATTTGTTGTTTCCCTTCTGATTTTAGTTATATTGGTTTTGTTTGTACAAAAGCTTTTTAGTTTGATGTAGTCAAAATTATTTATTTTACATTTTGTGATTCTTTCTATATCTTGCTTGGTTTTAAAGCCTTTCCCCTCCCAAAGGTCTGACATGTATACTATTCTGTGTTTACCCAATTTGCTTATGGTTTCCTTCTTTATGTTTAAGTCACTCACCCATTTTGAATTTATCTTGGTGTAGGGTGTGAGGTGTTGATCTATTCCTAGTCTCTCCCACACTGTCTTCCAATTTTCCCAGCAGTTTTTATCGAATAGTGGATTTTTGTCCCAAAAGCTGGGATCTTTGGGTTTATCGTATACTGTCTTGCTGAGGTCATTTTCCCCCAGTCTATTCCACTGATCTTCCTTTCTGTTTCTTAGCCAGTACCAAATTGTTTTGATGACTGCTGCTTTGTAATATAGTTTGAGGTCTGGGACTGCAAGGCCCCCATCATATGTGTTTTTTTTCATTATTTCCCTGGATATCCTTGATCTTTTGTTCTTCCAAATGAACTTTGTTATGGTTTTTTCTAAATCAGTGAAGAAGTATTTTGGTAGTTCAATGGGTATGGCACTAAATAGATAAATAAGTTTGGGTAGGATGGTCATTTTTATTATATTGGCTCGTCCTATCCATGAGCAGTTAATGTTTTTCCAATTGTTCAAGTCTAGTTTTAGTTGTGTGGCGAGTGTTTTGTAGTTGTGTTCATATAGTTCCTGTGTTTGTCTTGGGAGATAGATTCCTAGGTATTTTATTTTGTCTAAGGTGATTTTGAATGGGATTTCTCTTTCTAGTTCTTGCTGCTGAGCTGTGTTGGAGATATATAGAAAAGCTGATGATTTATGTGGGTTTATTTTGTATCCTGCAACTTTGCTAAAGTTGTTGATTATTTCAATTAGCTTTTTGGTTGAATCTCTAGGATTCTTTAAGTAGACCATCATGTCATCCGCAAAGAGTGATAACTTGGTCTCCTCCTTGCCTATTCTGATGCCTTCAATTTCTTTATCTTCTCTAATTGCTACTGCTAGTGTTTCTAGTACAATGTCAAATAGTAGAGGTGATAATGGGCATCCTTGTTTCACTCCTGATCTTATTGGGAATGCATCTAGTTTATCCCCATTGCAGATGATATTAGCTGTTGGTTTTAGATATATACTGTTTATTATTTTTAGGAATGACCCTTCTATTCCTATGCTTTCTAGTGTTTTTAATAGGAATGGGTGTTGTATTTTATCAAAGGCTTTTTCTGCATCTATTGAGATAATCATGTGGTTCTTGCTAGTTTGCTTGTTGATGTGGTCAATTATGTGGATGGTTTTCCTAATGTTGAACCAGCCCTGCATCCCTGGTATGAATCCTACTTGATCATGGTGAATGATCCTTCTGATCACTTGCTGGAGTCTTTTTGCTAGTATCCTATTTAAGATTTTTGCATCTATATTCATTAGGGAGATTGGCCTATAGTTTTCTTTCTCTGTTTTTGACCTGCCTGGTTTTGGAATCAGTACCATGTTTGTGTCGTAAAAGGAGTTTGGTAGAACTCCCTCTTTGCTTATTATGTCAAATAGTTTGTATAGTATTGGGGTTAACTGTTCTCTGAATGTTTGATAGAATTCACAGGTGAATCCATCAGGCCCTGGGGATTTTTTCTTAGGAAGTTCTTTGATGGCTTGATGGATTTCAATTTCTGATATGGGATTATTTAAGAATTCTATTTCCTCTTCTGTTAGTCTAGGCAGTTTGTATTTTTGTATATATTCATCCATTTCTCCTAAATTGGTGTATTTATTGCCATATAATTGGGCAAAGTAATTTCTAATGATTGCCTTAATTTCCTCCTCATTGGAGGTGCTGTCCCCCTTTTCATCTTTAATGCTGTGAATTTGCTTTTCTTCCTTCCTTTTTTTAATTAGATTGACCAGTACTTTGTCTATTTTGTTTGTTTTTTCAAAGTACCAGCTTCTTGTCTTATTTATTAAATCAATAGTTCTATCACTTTCGATTTTATTAATTTCTCCCTTAATTTTTAGGATTTCTAATTTGGTTTTCTGCTGGGGGTTTTTAATTTGATCGCTTTCGAGTTTTTTCAATTGCATTTCCAATTGATTGATCTCTGCTCTCCCTTGTTTGTTAATATGAGCTTTCAGGGATATGAATTTGCCTCTGATTACCGCTTTGGCTGCATCCCAAAAGGTTTGAAAGGATGTTTCGCCATTGTCATTTTCCTTGATGAAATTATTAATTGTTTCTATGATTTCTTCTTTAGCTAAACGGTTTTGGAGTATCATATTGTTTAATTTCCAATTGGTTTTAGATTTGGTTTTCCATGTACCATTACTAATCATTATTTTTATTGCCTTGTGATCTGAGAAGGCTGCATTCATTATTTCTGCTTTTTTGCATTTGTGTGCTATGTTTCTGTGACCTAATGTATGGTCAATTTTTGTGAATGTGCCATGTGGTGCTGAGAAGAAGGTGTATTCCTTTTTATCCCTATTTATTTTTCTCCATATGTCTATTAATTCTAATTTTTCTAAGATTTCATTCACTTCTTTTACCTCTTTCTTATTTATTTTTTGATTTGATTTATCTAAATTTGATAATGGTTGGTTTAAGTCTCCCACTAGTATGGTTTTATTGTCTATTTCTTCCTTCAATTCTCCTAGTTTCTCCATTAGAAATTTGGCTGCTATATTATTTGGTGCATACATGTTGATTAATGATATTTCCTCATTGTCTAGAGTCCCTTTTAACAAAATATAATTACCTTCCCTATCCCTTTTGATCAGGTCTATTTTTGCATTGGCTTTATCAGATATCATGATTACCACTCCTGCCTTCTTTCTATCAGTTGAGGCCCAGAAGGTCTTACTCCATCCTTTAATTCTGACCTTGTGGGTGTCAACCCGCCTCATGTGTGTTTCTTGAAGACAACATATGGTAGGGTTTTGGATTCTAATCCATTCAGCTATTCGTCTACGTTTTATGGGTGAGTTCATCCCATTCACGTTCAAAGTTATGATTGTCATTTGTGGACTCCCTGGCATTTTGATTGCCTTCCCTAATTCTAACCTTTTCTTCTTCGGCTCTACCTTTTAGTCCAGTGATTTACTTTGAATCAGTCCCCCTTGTCCCCTCCCTTGATGTTTCCCTTTTTAGTCCCTCCCTTTTTGTTCCCTCCCCCTCCCCCCTCTCTTTCCCTCCCTTTTTGTTCTCCCTCTCCCCCTCCCCACCTTGGTTTTCCCTTCTCCTTACCCTTGTTGGGTAAGATAGAATTCAAGATCCCAATGGATCTGGATGTTTTTCCCTCTCAGAGTTGATTTCCCTGAGATTGAGGTTTAAGTAAACCCCCCCCCCCCTCTCTTCCTCTCCTTCTTATAGGAGTTTTCTTCCCCTCCCCTTCCCCTGTGAATCTTTGTGTGAGAACCATTATTCTATTTGGTCTTTCTTTACCCCCTATTTATACATTACATTTTCCCCACATATTAGTATACATAGGTTGATATAAATGTAGTCCTTATAGAAGAGAGTTTGAGTAAAAGAAGATAACATTTTTCCCCTTTCCTTAATATTTACCTTTTCAGGTATTCCTTGCTCTTTAATTTTCGGTATCAAACTTTCCACAGAGCTCTGGTCTTTTCTTTGCAAAAAGTTGGAAGTCTTCTATTTTGTTGAATGCCCATACTTTCCCTTGGAAGTATATAGTCAGTTTTGCTGGGTAGCTGATTCTTGGTTGGAGACCCAGCTCTCTTGCCTTTCTGAAGATCATGTTCCATGCCTTACGATCATTCAGCGTAGAACTTGCAAGGTCTTGTGTGACCCTGATTGGCATTCCTTTATATCTAAATTGTCTTTTTCTGGCTTCCTGTAGGATTTTTTCTTTTGTTTGATAGCTTTGGAATTTGGCAATTACATTCCTGGGAGTTGTCTTTTGGGGGTTTAGTGTAGAAGGTGTTCTGTGAGCTCTGTCAGTGGCTGTATTGCCCCCGTGTTCTAGAATCTCTGGGCAATTTTCTTTGATTATATCTTGTATCACCATGTCCAGTTTGGTGTTTATTTCTGGCTTTTCTGGGAGTCCAATTATTCTTAAATTTTCTCTTCTCCCCCTGTTTTCCAGATCTATCACCTTGTCGGTGAGATATTTTATGTTCTCTTCTAATTTCTTGGTGTTTTGGCTTTGCTTTATTAGTTCTTGCTTTAAAGCCTGGTTTTCTTTTACAGTTTGGTCAAACTGGTTTTGTAGATGCGTGAATTTCTTTTGCATCATTTCCCACTTTTCCTCCCAGAGGGCTTCCATCTTTTTGGTCCTTTCTGATTCAAATTCTTCATGTGTTTGTGGAGAGTTTCTATTTCCTTTGGAAGATTTTGGAGAATTTTCTTGTATATCTTCTTCTATCTGCTCTGTATTTTGTATTTTGGCTCCATAGAATGTGTCCAGAGTCGCCCCTTTCTTCTTATTTTTCTTGGTATTTTGGGGCTTCTGTGCTTCTGTGGAGTTTGTCATCTCTGAACGTGGAGGATTGGCTTTTCTTGTCTTTGTCTGGTGATCAGAGGCTTTAGTCCTGGGCAGATGTTGGTTTTATGAGCGTTCCCTGGGTTAAACTGAATATGCCTCACTGGAACTGGAATGGAAGGGTCGGACCACGAGGCCACACTCTCCCCCTGGCTCGATTTCCGGAAGTTGCCTTCAGGTGAGGCTGTTTCGTCGGCCTGCGGGGGGATGGGCTGCCGCTTCCCCAAGCTCCGAGAGCACAGACTTTCACTGAGACTTGGATAGCAGGATCCAGCCCGTGAGGCTGTCTTGCCCGCCCTGAGGGTTGCTGTTGTTTTGACCAGCTCTCTGCAGCGGAGGCCCCAGGCAGTAACTTTCACCCGGACCGACCAGCTCTTTGCAGTGGAGGCCCCAGGCAGTAACTTTCACCGGGACTGGGACTTGGGTAGAAGACCCTGAGGGTTGTTGTTCCTCAGACCCTGCTCTCTGAGCCCGGCGCGGCTGCCGCTTCCGGGAGCCTTGGACTCTGCGCTCCTACCCCTGAGGTCCGAGGGATCTCGGGTTATGGCTTTTAAGGGGAGCCGTACCTTTTGAACCGGGTCCAGGTCCAGGAGGAGGGTTCCCAGGGTCTGTGCTGTTGATCGTTTTGAATTTCGGCGCCTTAGGAGCTTCTGGTTTGAGATCGGTCGGGAAGGGTTTTCCGGAGATCTGAGCTTCAGCTTTCTCTAAGCCGCCATCTTAACCGGAAGTCGACCTCGTAAAGCACTTTAGATATGTTATTTGTGCCTTATGCACTCTGTCAAGTAGGTTCTGTTCTTATCCTTGTTTTACAGATGAGAAAGCCCAAACAAGCAGAGGTTAGGTGACTGTCCTAGGGTTGCACAAATAAGTAAATTGAGACTGAATTTGAACTTGTTTTCCTGACTGTAGACCTAATGCTTCATACTGTGCCACATTTAAATATCCATGATTTCCTCAAAGTGGATGCTTTGTGCTTTAGTAGATAGTTTCTGTGAGTTGTCATGGTCCCCAAATTTAAACCCCTGATCACTTGAGAGCCAACTTTTGGGTAATGACTACCTCTGAATATAGCCAGGCCAGTTCTCAGACAAAAGTTCTTCCAGCCAATTGCCAAGTCAGTACCTAGAGCTTTTCCAGGTTAGTAAGACCTTTTGGTTTGCTTTCCACTTGCATGAACTTGTAGAACCCAAAGTTCCCTCCCCAACTGCTAGGAAACACTAAAGTTGGCTTTAGTAGGGGAATAATATAATGCTAACAATAGAAAGAGGCAATATCTTGTAATGGATAGAAAGCTGGTCTCAAACCAGGAAGATCTGAGTTCAAGTCTTTACTCTCACCTACTAGATGTGTAACACAGAACAAATCCCTTAATCTCTAGGGATCTTGCATAGTCTCTAAAAAAACAGGTTGTAGTGGAATTGCACATGGGCTACTGGAGGGGGCTGGGGGAAGGGGAGGAAAAGAACATGAAACTTGTAACCATGGAAAAATAGTCTAAATTAATTAAATACTATTTTCCAAATAAAAAACTAAAATAAATAAATATTAAAATAAATAAAATAAAACAAAACAATGGGTTGTAGAGAAGGTGTTGATCTACATTGTTACAGGGTATTTCCTCACCCAGGAGTGCCCCCATACCAGCCTAAACACAGGTCCATTGCTAAACCCCCAAAATTGTCTCATATAGTAATATAGACATATGATATACCAATATATAATTAATTAGAAATTATTATATAAGTTAATATAATAATGTGTTATTCTCATCATTATAAATATATAATTATATTAATACATAAAAATCTAGTGTCTTAAGGTTCATGAAATGCTTTACACATTTGATCTCATTTGATCTTTGTAATAACCTTGTGAGGTAGACAGTAGTCTCATTTTGCAGTGTTAGTATTCAGCTAATTAATCCTGAGGGTATAATTTAATTGTGTGTGCCATATCTCTACAACAATTTGAACTTTGAAATAAACCCTGTGAAAACAATTACTTTTCACTCTTATGCCTTCACCTCTCTTTCTGTCTTTATCTCTCTTCTTCGTATACCTTTCAGACATCTCTGCTTATTTTTTGAATTGCATTGATATACTTCTATTATTTGCTTTTCCAATATGTGTCATATTTTCCTCATATGAGGCTAGTTCTGACGATATGTAATTCTACTTAACTTAAAAGCATCGGGATAGATGTAGAATACATATCGGTATCTCTTATCCCACATTCTTGCAAATAATGTATTCATGACAGCACTTTTTCAGTGTTAATATTCTGGTGTCTATTATTAAACTATAGCAGAGCTTGAGTTTTAAAAAGATACTGTTATTTCTACACACCTTCTCATACATATTTACAATGATTCTGATATCATCTTTGACATATTTATTACTTTTTTATCAGATCCTATTTGTCACTAGTGATTTCAGAAGTATTCCAGTACACAAACATTATATCCCTTTGAAGGAGGATATTTCTATTTAGAAAGCATTTAGATGCAGCCAGGGAGAGCAGTGAATAGTACTCTGGACTTGAAGTCAAGAAAACCTGAGTTCAAGTTTGGTCTCAGACTCTTAGTATCTGTGTAATCCTGGCCAAGTCATTTAACCTCTGCCTGCCTCAGTTGCCATCATCTATAAAACAAGGATAAAGACAGCACCTATTTCACAGGGATATTAGGAGGATAAAATAAGATAATATGTATAAAGCACTTGCTAATATATATATATGTATATATATATACACACACAAGTTATTGTTATTATTAGTTATGCAACATGGTTGCCAAGACATTTACATACATATATGAATGCACATCTACATATATAAACACATGCACAAATAAACCATGCATATACATATATGAAGTTTATACTACTTTCAAATAATTTTTGAATGACTACTAAGGATTAAGTTGTTTAATTTGGGGTTCTAGGCTCTTCACCACCTGGAACTGAGGAGAGCTAAAAAAATCAAATCAAATAATCATGGGACTTACTGTATGAAGGCATAATTTTAAATAAAACTATAATACAAAAATGCTATGTATATGCAGAAAAAAGGTCCAAGCAAAGGACCACTAGAAGTATGGAATAGACAGAATCATTGCAAATCGGCAAAGGCAATATGGTAGAGATGATATTTGTTCCCGAAAGGATTTACATAGACACAGTTGTTCTTTGCCTAGGAAAAAGTTTAAAGTTGAGCACAGGAATTAAGACAATGCAGGATTGAATAATTCCTGTGAGGTGAATGTGGTGGGATATAGTGCCGGGATGGGAAGAACCTAGAACCCCCATCTAAAAAGCTGGATCTTTAGTTAGTAGTCGTTCAAAAAGTTTTGATGAGGGGGCAGCTGGGTAGCTCAGTGGATTGAAAGCCAGTCCTAGAGATGGGAGGTCCTAGGTTCAAATCTGGCCTCAGACTCTTCCCAGCTGTGTGACCCTGGGCAAGTCACTTGACCCCCACTGCCTAGCCCTTACCACTCTTCTGCCTTGGAGTCATGGAAGGTAAGGGTTTAAAAAAAAATTAGAAAAAAAGTTTTGATGAGAAAGAGTGACTTGTTAAGATTTTTGCCTAAGGAAGATTGCTCGGTGAGCAGTATGAAGAATTGGTAAACAAAACCAGTTTGAGAACCACTGGACTAGAGACTTTCTAGCTGACTTATTGCCCCATGAAAGTGCCCCTGGCCCCTCAGAAAGTGTGCCAGCTGTGTAAGGAGGGTTGTCTAGCTGGAAAACATTGACTTATGGGTCCAGTAATGAACTGTATGTTGTTTGATCAGGTTCAAGTTTAGCTAAATTGGAAGAACTCACCATAAACTTGGCTACAGGGAGATGAATTTTTCTATCACAGCTACCTATGAGGACTGTCTCCTTAGGAAAGAGGAATTGTCTCTGCTCATAAAAAGAGACAGTACCCACCCTGGTGAAATTATATATCCTTGAATTATAGAAGAAAATATTCATCATAGATTTCTAAATAAAATATGTTTGTATACATTTATGATCAAAAGACTATCCTATTAGCAATGAGTCTATCAACAAACTCATCATTCATGACACTTGTTTTGCTCATTAATAGTTTTGCTCATTAAAATATCACTTGATTATTACTTATAAGTTTGAAAATTTTTGCTTTGTGTTTCCTTGTTGATGCCTTCATATCCAATTAGAGGAAAATATTTTCAGAGTCTTAAAAAGTCTAAAAATAATAGGTTTTTAGTCATCAACTATAAGTTAAAATCAGAATGAAAAGGACAAATATTCAGGTTAAATCTAGAGGAGAAGGAAAGATTATAAAATAAGATTAATTTTATTTATCGAAAAAATAAAGTTAAACATTTTCAAAATCAGACAAGTGAACCTGGGCTTTCTATACCAGTTAGGTCTCAGACTACAGAATTCAGGGATAAACATGTTAAATGTATGCATGTTTTGTACATGTGAGTCTAAGTACTTCTTTGACTAAACTCCAAAAATAAATATAAATGATATTTTGACCACCCATTATTCTGCATTGTACAAATTTCCTCTCTATCAGCATAGTTAATAAAGAGATAATTGCATAAATACAGAAGTGATCTTCAGCATCGGACTGATTGCCAAGTGGAAAAGAAACAAGTCACATTCTTCTAAAATAACCACCAGAGGGGGAAGCTGTGTACCTCAGTGGATTGAGAGCCATACCTAGAGATGGGAGGTCCTAGGCTCAAATCTGACCTCAGACACTTCCCAGCTGTGTGACCCTGGGCAAGTCACTTAACCCCCCTCACACCCACCCATTGCCTAACCCTTACCACGTTTCTGTCTTGGAACCAATACACAGTATTGATTCCAAGACAGAAAGTAAGTGTTTTAAAAAATAAAATAAAATAAAATAAAATAAAATAACCACTAGAATTTCTAAAATTCAATCTGGCTTCTGAAAATTAGGATCTTAGAACTTTATATTTGGAATTAAAATTGGAGATCACCTAGTCCAACTCCTTCATTTCACAGATAAGGAAACTAATAGTCAAAGAAATTAAGAGATTTGTCCAAGGTAATGAATGAGGATAATATCTATAAAGTTCTTTGTTTTTAAGTCCTATAGAAATGAAAGTAGTTATTATTATTATTATTATTATTATTATTATTATTATTAACAATAACAGTAGTCATGATACTACTAATAAGAATTAATAACAATAAATGGAAAGTGGAAAATGGTAAGGGCAGAATTTTAACCTAGATCCTCTGATCCATTGTTCTTTCTCTCACTTCAAATTTTCACTAATTGAAGAGAAAATCACTGAGTGAATGCCCTGTCTCCTAACTCTGGTGACTCATTATAAAGGTCAGTGCTCTAAGGGAGGTAATATGACATAGTAGATGGAGCACAGGTTTAGTAATCAGAAAGTTCTGGGTTCAAATACAGCCTGGGACATTTATTAGCTATGTGATATCTCAGGATTATATTGTATAGACAATTTACTGATTGGCCATACTAGAAGGAATTTCTCTACTCAGCTTACTTTGCAAATAAAAACAGAGATCTAGACCAAAAGAACTTTAAAAATCCAAATTATACTTAAGCTTATTGGTATATAACTCAACAGGGTGAATCAGGGTAAACAATGATGTTCTTCAAGACTGACAATGTGATCTCATTCATTCTTTGAAGCAAGTATAGCCCTCTAAATATGAAGAAAATCACATATAGTTTTTCATGACTAGGATGTTATCCCCCTGTGTCTTGGTTTATATAATGCCAAACATGGGGATTAAAAATAGAAAACACCCATTTAAATAAAGTCTAGATGTTGTCTTTAAACAACAACAGGGAGTCTAGGTTTCCAAAAGATCTTTTGACTTTTTTTTTCCATTTGTATACTGGACTTCTTGCAGACATTATCTTAATGCATCACTTGTCAATTCTAACGCCTATTCATTTAATTGTTGGTTATTTCTATGAATTGTAGATATATTTATTTTCTGTTGGGGACTAACAAAAGGCTTTGAAAGGTAAAGGCATATTTTCTCAAACACTTACCTTTTAGTGTGGTTGATATGGTTATTGATAGGGATACATTTTGCATTAAATTTATAGTACACTCTAAAGGACATATTCCAGAAAAGGTAAAAGCTTATGCTTTACCAAAAACTGAAATTATGTTTTGAGTCTAAAATGAATGCTTTCTAAAGTCGTTCCTAGTTCTGATACATTATAATTCTAAGATTCTACATCATCACAGTTTGTTAAGATGGAGCTACAAACAGCCACATCCAGTTTTTCTGACCTCCTACAACTCACACAATTGTATAGGTAGCCTTTGGTGGATTGGAATCATCAGAACGTTGGGTCACATCTGAATCAACCAAGAACTTCTAGATATTACTTTTATATACATTATTCTGCAACTAATCATCTGAAAAGTATGTAAAACAACCTGCTTAATAAGGGTCTGTTTTTCTGTCATATCTTTTAGACCTGTTTTTTGGATTTTTTTTTTCAACATTTTCCATTTCTATTACACTAACTTTTCCCTCTTAATTCTTTCTCTCTCTGAATCAGGTCTCTTCTGTAACATTCCCAGTTTTTTCTGGACTTTACTTCAACCTCTTTACCTGACTCACTAAAGAATGTGTGTTTGCTAGTTTCTGATTATGCCAAAGATTACTCTCAGGGCAGCACAATTGTAAGTACAACTTGACACACTCACTAATAATTTCAATGTTAAAAAATGTCACAAGGTTTCATGTTATGTAGGCTGGTGAATTGTAAAGTAGATTCTTAACAATGATCAAAGATTCTCCATCTCTTTGTTTTTGTTCCTTTCCCCCACCCCCCCGCCACAAAGCCTGCCTTCCTTTTTTCCTCTGATATAAAATTACCAGGTTTTCTACATAGATTTTGTGTTTATTATCCAGTGTTGAGATCAGAGTCGGTGACAATGCATGTTTTGGAAATCAGGAGGCTTAGCATGGATTTCTCCCTCGTTTGCCTCATGATTTAACCACAGCTGTTTCTTTGTTTCTTTTTTATTTAGAAACCTTATGCATGTCAAATTCCAGGATGCACCAAACGCTACACAGATCCAAGTTCCCTAAGAAAGCACGTCAAGGCACATTCTTCCAAAGACCAACAGGCAAGAAAAAAGGTAATTTTTAAGAGTGCTGCCCAGTCAGGAAAATACATACCCAGGTACTATTATAGCATTAGGACTGTGCACAGGGCCAACTCTGGGCATACTTAGATTGTTCAAGGTGTAACGCGCTTTAGATTGTTTGATGAGGGAAGTCTTCCATGAAGGATTGTTAAGCCTAGTGTTTGTACAGCTAAAATAGACAGCTATAAATCCGTGGGAACGATTAATGTGTAATGAAAATAGAGAGAATAATGGGAGAGAAGTTCCTTGAGTTGAAAAGATCATGTGCCAAAAGAAGAGCTGAATATTTAGTAAAAGACATAAATTAGAGGAGTTACACATGTTCTCATAAAAACTGGTCACTTACAATTGTTCCATTACTGAAAATAAAAGGAACAAAAGTCTCAAAATAAATATACTGTAGCTCAAGTCAGGAGCCCTGATCTGCCTGGTCACTTCTATCTGTCCAAATTATTTCCCCAAACACATACTTCCCCCCACCCAGATATTTTCTTAGCAAGTGGAACTTAAAAAAATTTTTTTTCTTCTCTCTTGGCATCCAGCTGGAGATACTGGTTTATGTTTGTAAACAAAGAGGTCTGATGTATGTGACAGCCAAAAAGTCAGGTGTGCAAGGTTTAAATGTCCTGCCACAGTAGTAAACCACGTTGGCCCATTGGATCTGATTTTGGCTCCTAGGGTGTAGGACTAGGGATGAGTTTCATATCTGACTTGTAACGTCAGTGACTGCCCATCTCTCGAGAGTGTCATCTGAGTACCCTCTAAACAGTCCAGGAGGCAGTCTGAGACTCAACTTGTTTCAAGAGATTGAACTGTGTGGCAGGGGAATCAAAGGATGGTTTCAGGTCAGCCCACTTTCTAGTCAGAAGCTATGAGTTCTTTGACGCTTTGAAAAGGATTTAGTGCTTTTATGTTGGTAAAATGCTCTACAATCCTTTGTATTGTTCATTTTCCCTTCCCAAAGAGTTGCTAGCACGAAGTTAGCTAAGGTGCTCAATGCTCTGACCTCTTCTGAATAGAGTGGTGCCTAGGTGTGGAAGAACGTGATAGATGTTCTCAATCATGTGGGCTCCTACCCTGGGAAATGAGGTACAGGAATCATTTCTATCTCTCTTCTTGAAATACTATCAAGCCTCCCTAGCTCAGACCCCATCCGGTTAGGATGTGCAATATTTAGGCACAGGCTGGGCTAAAATTTTGTATTTTCCCTGAAAAGAAAGATTATGTGCTTTTTTTACATCATCAGTCAAGGAGATGATTTGCTGAGCAAATCACTAATGCAGACAAGAGTACAAGAAAAGGATTTAATCCACTTAGAAGCACAATTCACACCATAAATAATTGAAAAGAATTAAAGGAGATCTAGCAGAACTACTATTTGGGTAGCCCCATGACGGTGATTCCCATTTAACCATGAATAAAACTACCTGCCATAACAAATGTTCCAGAAGCAGATTTTTTCACTGATTCATGCTGACCTTCCTTCATTGTTAGTTAGTGAGATTTTACTATAATAGCAAGTCTATAACACAAATGACATTATAGGTCAGCCTATTCTCCTTTTCCATTAAATGAATGAATGAAGTGAAGGAAAAAAAATTATTAGGTACTTACTACATGCAAGACATGGAAAATACAGATATTTTGGTGTAGAAGACAGAATATGAAGAGTACATAGTAGAATATAGGCATGGACTGTCTCAATTTCATTTTGTTTACCTAGTCAAGTGCCTTACATACAGGAGGTACTTAATATTTGTCTATTAAAATACTATTATTATAATATTTTATATGGTACTATTTCTTTTATATAAATATATTTATATAATTGTTATATAAACATATATAAATAAAATATATTTATTTAGTATAACTAAAATAAAAAGTAATATTCCTTCAGACCTAAAAAATATCATTGATTCAAAGAATTTGAAAGGTGGAATGAACCTCAAAGATAACTAAGTCCAAGAATTCTTAGCCCTTTTTGTAGCATGGACCCCTTCTCAGAATAATGTTTTGAAGTAAATGAAATTATATATATATTTTTAATTTATGTATAAATATATATATGTGATAGCAAAGGAAGTTAATTATATTGAGATACAGTTACCAAAGTGTATATATATATATGTATATACATATATTTTATTTAACATATATATTTATGTATATAAATATATATAACATAAATACTAATATATATATACATATACATATATATATACATATATGTATATGTATATATATATATATATATATATATATATATATATAATAAACTCCTACTTCTGACTTACAATCCATACTAAGTATCAGCTCTAGGGCAAAAAAAAATGTTAAGGGCTAGCCTATCATAGTTAAGTGACTTGCCCTGGGTCAAACAGCTGGAAAGTGTCTGAAGCCAGCTTTAAATGCTGGACTTCTCATTTTCAAGACCTAGTTCTCTGTCCCTTGAACCCCCAGCTGTCCCTACCAAAATATTAAAAAAAAAAAACAATGCATGAACCTAAGGTTAAGAATTCATGAAATAAAGGCCCAAAGGGGTTAATATTCTTCTTTTGTGTCATTCATTTAGTCTATGACAGAACCAAAACCAGAACTCAGGTCCAGTCATAATTAATACACTGCCTTTCCAACACATCATTGCTTCTTCTCTTTTCATCACTTACTCAATTTAAAAGAGGTGGCAGAAGGAGACAGATCATGAAACAGAAAAAGGGGACCTTTGGTTAGTAATTTGGTTTCCTTTTTTCCTCATCCCAGCTCTTCCAAGTTAGGAATCAGCAGATTTTGTTGATGTTGATTTTTATGGAAAATGCTTAAAAAACAGAATTTTAACAGAATGGCCTTTTAGGCCACAAAATAGAGTTTGAGGGCCAATTCTTGGGCAACCTTCAGAAGGCAATTTAGACAACAAGGAAACCAGTTTTCTAGGACAAAGCATAAAAGGATGGAAAAGAATGTGCTCTTCTTATTGCCATATGTAGAGTGAGGTAGTCCGGTGCATCATTGCTACCACTGGGTTCATTTCTAAGAAATAGCTGAGCTAGTCTTGGCTTATTATTATCTCCAGGCCAGTATTACTTTCATATTTTTAACCTGTTCATCTACCAAGTACTTAAAAACAGGAGCAAAAGCGAAAACAAACATTAACCCCCAGGAGGAGCAAAGCTAATGCATCTGACTTCAGGCAATTTGAATTTTTAAGCCTTGCATTGGCATTCTAACATATAATGTTTACAAGGTACAATGGAGTTACTGGACCTTCGAGAAATTCTAATTGCTAACTCACATCATGCTTTGGTATTTGAAATATTTCCTGGCAATAATAATAAAAAAATGCAAGAAACAATAAACCTTTTAAGGCAGAATTAAGATTATTTACGACTTTAATTAAAATAGAAAATTGGCATCATGTCAAAAAAGCCTTTACAAAAATGTGAATTCATCAAAAATAACCATAAAAATTCCAAGGTGATAAAGGCACAGTGGAGTAATAGTTCCAGCCCTAGGGAACTGTTCTGTTGAAAAGAATGAAACCCTTTACTGTCACACCCTGTTAGTCATGGATTCGTTTAATATATCCTGCCTGACTGCCTCTAATCCTCTTTTTAACCTCCCCCTAGACACTAAATGACATTATTTTGGTGTCTTAAGTTGCTGGCTTTATGAGACTGCACCCTGAAATATGTTCCAGAGACCAAGCACCTTCAACCACAGGAGAAACGTGTCTAAGTAGATGGCAGAGATACCACACATCTAAGGATGAATATTCCCAACTATAAACCTCTTGTTTTTGTCCTCACACCTGTTGAAATCCATCTTTGGAACCCAGTGTCCAGTATTCAGCCTGCTTCTGCCAAAATATACACCTATTTCATGGAAGGAGGTGAAATAAAATAAGAAAAAGCCTAAAATTGCAGTTAATTGGTATTCAAGCTGTGCAAAAATATTCTCTTCTGCAGAGGAATTGGGATAATTTGACTCATTGCATGCAGAGTAACTTTTCTCATAGCATAATATGTGCACACCCACACAGCTCATCAGCTGGTGTGCAGACTTCTTCCATCTAATCTGCTTTGCAGATCCTGAATTCATTAAATAAATGATCTCTACAGGTAAAAGAGCATTGAAGCCCAGAGTCACCAGCTATGGTCTTGACTGAGCACAGAATTGATCCTGTGGGGTAAAAAGCAGATCCTTGTCTTTCAATTCAGTATACTGAAGAGAGGATGAAAAAAAAAAAGACAAGTCAGGCAATAAGCCACTTGAAAATTTTCTTAAAGCAACAAAAGTTTTATCAGAATTTTTTTTTTCATTTTTACCTATGAGGTTCATAAACGTGAGATTTTCCCTTCGATTTTGCCCTGCTAAAAAATTAAAGATTAAGAACAAAAGGGACAGGAGTCCAAAAGTTAGGAGTAACAAAAATTAACCTTCAGTTTATGGTAAATATGCTCTTGAAAAGCTGTGCAAAAATTTGGGTCATATTTTTAATAGACTAGAGGATGGCATTATTTAAAATAATCCTCTGATGAATTCTTTTGCAAAGCAAATAATTCTTTTATTAAATTGTCACTGTACAATCATTTAAGTTTTTTTTTAAATGGGATGTACTTGTATGAGTCAATAGAAATAAGATCACCTTTTAAGGTCCTTTCAATTCTTACATATTATCCTAGGAAAATTAGCAATAATCCCCATTAAAAAAAGAAAAAAGTGATAATCCCCATTAAAAACAATAGTATGTAATGGATTTCTGAATGGTTCAACAGTTTAGATATGATGAAGTTAATGAGTTTTAAGCTAATGATGGTTTTCAATGGAAATATATGATATGTTGGGTTATGAGACCTATTTAATCCCATAACCCCATTCCCCACCACCACAACCACCAAAGCAAGTCCATGTCTGAACTCACAGGTGCCCTCTTCTGGTTTCAAACAGTCCATAATTCTCCTTGCTTAACAGAGTATGTAAACCTCAGTTCTCCTGTAAGGAGGAAACCACAGGGTTTTTTGCCCCTTCCCTTGTTTCCTGAGAAACTCTTGTGTATTTAGAGGGGGAAGAAGAAGTTACTAGGAAGTGTTAAGTGGAATATATTTTGAAGGAGGAGGTAGGACTACAAACAAAAAGTTTTCAAGGCTTACAAAGGTTCAAATGGTTTACTATTGGCCCTCACCATCAGTAAGATATTTGCCTTTGCTTATTTTTATATAAAATTTTTCTCTTCTCTAGATCTTGAGAAACTCTAGTTATTTTGCTAAAAACTAGGCTGAGCATGGCTCCCATTTCTCTGCCTTCTGGAGTAACTTTCTTCAATGTTCATCATGGCACAGAGGAGTTCTAGACAAGAACAACCCAAATTTTAGTCATCTTGGAATATTTCACAGTCAACCCACTTGCCAAGCTTTAGGAAATCCCATTCTTCCCCCAATCACACCCAAAGTTCCAGCCAGAGACAACTCATATGAGTGCTAAAACTAAACCTACTTATCCTAACCCCTGAAGTGATAAGGGGTTCACTGTTTTACTTCTTCCTGGATGACTTCATTCTCGGGCTCAATAGCAATTGCTTACCCTCCTGAGTATCATCTTGGTCCTTGCAGATGCTAGAAGCAGAATCTTTCTAACCCTGATGAAAATCAATGCCTTCATACACCAGGAAGATCATGGGTCATGAAGTATGGCTTAACAGACTACTCTGGTGAATGTCTCTGCCCCTTTGTTCCAGACTGCCTTGACCTTTCATGGAAGAACTTATAAATATATAAGATATATATATATAGAGAGAGATCCAATTACTTCCCTGTGTCTTTACAAAAGTCAAAATCCCTGCTTATCAAAAAGTTAACATTCCATATAACCCCCAATAATTGAATTGTACTATTCACCCTGTCTCCAATCTCCTATGCTGTTATTTAAGGGACCCTGATATTATAGCCCCAGGTACAATATCAGATAGCCATAAGTGTTTAAGAGGTGGAATGTTGTAGTACAGGATCCCATTTGGGGTTTTCTTGACAAAGACAATGGAATGGTTTCAGAGCTGATACAGACTTGAGTACATATCATGCTTCTAAGATTTACTAATGGTGTAAAAGTGGATTACTCCCTTAATTCACTGAGTCTCAGTTTCCTAAAATGTAAAATGGGATTATAATACCTGTATTTACTCTATCTCACGGCATTGTTGTGCTCTTCAAATAAGATAATATATGTAATGGCTTTGCAAGCTTAAAAGAGCTAGATAATGTATAATTATTTTGATATGATGCTGCTGATGATTTTAGTTTTCAGTAAATATTTTTCTAAATATCCCTTTAGGTAAGGGAAGTCAATGAAGGTAAGAAGATAGCAAAGAGAAATTTTGTTCTTTTTCTGGAGAGTTTGGAGGAGAACATTTACTATGTGGACATTAGATATAGGCAGATATCCTAGAATGTCTAAAATCTAGATTTGGTTCCCACATCTCCTCTTTCAACAAGATGTCATAAAAAATATTTAGGAGAGCTATATTTTATTTTTCCCTTATAGAATATAGGAAAGAATTGTTACGTTAAAAGTAAAAAATGCAGCATGAGTTAAGCTATACCATATAGGTAGCTGGTTTGTTCAAACTGAAGAAGCATAATGCCTAAAAGACCAAGATTCATGTTTTAGCCACTTTGTTCACTGGCGGCAAATGCCCTGTTTTAGGTTGGCACTCCTGATCCCAGCCAGACATATCCTAAATGAATGTTTTTGGGGATCTGAGGGAACTGGGTGAAATATAGGTTATCAGTAGCCAGGATGAGAATATGGATGATTCACTGCAAATCTATGGTCACTGTTGAAAAACAGGTCAAACGACATGTCTTACTGATGATGAAGCAGTAGTGACCTTGTGTCCTGGAGCCAGTATATCTCTTCTTTCTCTTCTCTCTCTGGCAGTGATCTCATCAGTTCCAATGAGTTAAATTAAAGACTTTATGCAGATGACTTCTAGATCTATATATTTAGCTATCCTCATTCTCTCCAAAATTCCACTCATATCACTTACTGACTATTAGATGTTTCCAAATGGTTTTATCTTAAAAAGCTCAAGCTCTAGATATTTAATACAGAACTCATCTGCTTTTCCCCCCAAAGCCATTCTTCTTCCTAACTTCCCTATTTCTTTAGATGGTAACACCATATCTAGGTTGGCAACTTCAGAGTGATCGTTGTCCTTACCTTTATCTTTGCCAATTGTTTTTGATTCTTTCTCCATAACATCTCTCACAACCTATCTCCTTCACTTTATTCACATAGCCATCACCCTAGTTCCAGGCCAACTCTCTCTTCATATCTCACTCAGCTGCATTGCTTTGGATTTTTAGGTCATATCCCAGCACTGGGTGCCATCTGCCCTCTTGTCTTATGTGCTTTTTTTTGTGTGTCATCTTCATCCATTCAATCATGAGTTCCTTGTAGGTAGGAATCTTTCTGGTTCATATTTGTATCTCACTGATTAGCACAATGCCTGGCACAAAGTAGCATCTTGATAAATGTTTATTCATAGATTGACCAGCATCTATAATCTTTTATAATCTGGAACCAACCTACTTTTCTAGACTTACTACATATTATTCCCCTTCACTCACTCTCCAATACAGCCAAAGTACCTTGTTGTTCTTTGTACAGTGCAAGATTTCTCTCATCTCTATGCCTTTGCACAAGTCATCCCTCATTCCTTGAAAATATGACTAAAAAGGTAAATTGGAGCCAGTCTACATAAAGCCTTGAATGCCAGGTTAATGAGTTTGAACACAGGTAGTGAGAAGTCATTGAAAGTTATTGAGAATGAAAGCAACCTGATCAGAATCTAATCTAGTAATAGTGGGAAGGATGGCTCAGAGAGAAGCAAATGAAAAGAACAAAGACCATTTCAGAAGCTATTACAGTAGTCCACGACTTTAAATAGAATGGTGGCTGTGGAAAGGAAGAGGAAGAGATGGATGCAAGTGGCATTTTTGTGTTGGAAATGACCACATATGAAGAGAAAGGGAGAAATTTAAGAACAGTTTACATTTATATTATATTAAATGAAATTATATTTATAAAGCACTGAGCACAATGTCCGATACATAGCGGATGATTAATAAAATCTTGTCACACTTTATGTGCCTATATATATTATCTCATTTTGAACTTCACAGCAACCCTTTGAAATAGGTTCTATCATTTTTTTCATATTATAGCTGAGGGTAACCCATCTGCAAAAAAAAGAAAATGAGGCATGGAAATATTAAGTAACTTGTCCACAATCACCCAACTAATATGTGTCTAGAGTGGGATCAGAACTCAGTTTTTCTGACACCAAGCCCACCATTTAGTTCACTATGCCACAATGACAATACCAAGATTTTGAACCTAGGTGATAGGAAGCATCAACAAAAATTGTTGTCAAGGAGAAGTATGGGTTTGGGGAA
Organism: Monodelphis domestica; assembly: GCF_027887165.1. Lineage (NCBI taxonomy): Eukaryota > Metazoa > Chordata > Mammalia > Didelphimorphia > Didelphidae > Monodelphis > Monodelphis domestica. Next base: position 129,219,862 of record NC_077233.1, read on the forward strand.
AAGATGAAGGCTGTCCTTTTGTTTGAGATGCCAATGACACATAAAGATGGAGGGATACAATGAAGTGTTCTCGATTCTTATTGAGAACACTATTTATGTATCTAATCCTGGTGGTGGGGTGTGGGGTTCAAGTGTGTTTGTGTAGGCTGGTATAGCCTAAAGTGGATAGAGAGTTGGAATGGAGGAATTGAATCACTAAAGGTCCCAGTGGAAGTCAAAATGTAGCCAGACAAGGAACGTTAGGGTTCTATAACTCAGAAACAGACATGATAACTATTTTGAAATATTTGAAGGTGATCATGAGGAAAAGGGATGGTGCTCCTTCTATTTGGCCCCAGAGTGCAGCATTAGGAATAGTGGGATAAAGTTTCAAAGAAGTAATTTGAGATCTGAAATGAAAGAAATACGTTCAGAAGTGGAATGGGCTGCTTTAGAAGATAGAGTAGCTTCCTTTCACTGAAGTTCTTCCAGCAAAGTCTGAGTGACTGCTCCTTGGGAACCTAGTAGTGGGGCTTCTTTAGGGAGTATAAATTGGACTAAATCAGTGGTGTCAAATGCAAATAGAAATTGGAATGCTCCACTATAAGGATCTGAAAAGGCTGCATATTGCTTTAGAAAACTACAAATTACCATTAACTACATTTGAATGTATTTTTGCTTTTATTTTGTTAAATGAGATTCCTATTCATATTTTTTTTCTGGTTAGGCATACTAGAGAGTGCCATAGGAAGTGTTTTTGAAATCTCTGAACCAGATAGCTGCTGAGATCTCTTCCAACTCTCAATATTTTGTAATAGTCATTCTCAAGAATTTATTTTTCCTTGGAATTTGAACTCAGTGAGAATTAGAATCAGTAAATTGTACTGCTACTTTAGAGTCGTGTCTTCCAAACCTACAATTTTATGTGACAGAATTTTATTTTTTCCTCTAAATTTATTAGAAAAGTAAAACCATTGCATTTTACCGAGTTCTGCATAGACCACCAGATAACTACCCAAAGAATCAGGGCATTTTGACAATTGTTCTCATGATCAACTCAGCATGTATGGTATCTAGCATTGTCCCATGTGCAGTGAGTTACTTACTAATTGCTTTTTGATTGATTGACTGACAATCTTAAGCTTTCTTCTAAGCTTCACATTCCCTTGGCTGATTAGTTTCTGTTGAATCCTGATGCAAATGATTAGCTGGGTTGGGGGGTACGGGGGAAGGAGGCAGTGATTCAACTCAAATTCTCATGCTACTTACTTAAAGAAAACAATACCAAAGACTAACTCAGCCTTCTGAATGCTCTTCTTGGGATTTCTACATTTAATTTCAAAGTCTAAAGTGCAGCCTGAGAAAATGACTGGTAGTGATGAGTGTTTTAAAATGTTCATTTGCTATTTACCTTCTCTATTCCCCAAACTCACTCTAATCTCCAGCTAGGACTGATTGCTGTCTGAGATTCCATCCTTAGTGGAAGGGGCTGTAAATTTCTACTACATTAGAACCTTCTATATTCTTGATGATATTTCTCTCTTCTTCCATCTTTGTTTGTTGAATTGGCTCACTGAGCTGTGAAGATTTTTTTATTTTTTTTCTGGATGCCTTCACACAAGTACCTAAGGAAATCTAATTTATAGACAGTGAATATAAGTTTACCATTGTATGGGCCCTTGGCCAGGAAATAGGTTGCAATTTGATCCTCTTTTGAGCTGTGCTCCTTACTTAGTACTCCAGGCCTGAAATAGAGGACTGATGGGCTCTTGGCCAGTGTTGGAGTGTACCTAACAAGAGCTGATAAAAATGTATTTTCCTGGCATCTTGTAAATCTAATAAAAAAGGCTTTAACCTGAAAAGGAAAGGAAGTAGAAAAGTGCCTTCATATACCACCAAATGAAATATGAGAGAGAATAAGGCAGAAGAATAGTAATAGAAATGCTCAGGAATTTGTAGAAGAAGAAAAAATCCATAAAAGGAGCCCATGGCCTTTAGAGCTTATATTCAAAATTTTCAAATTATATGCAACAAACAATATTAAGGTATTGATAGAGATACCATAGCAAGCATACAAATTTAACTTCTTAGATGTCACTGTGACTTGATAAGATCATAGAATAGAATTTCAGAAATGAAAAGGACCTCGGTGGCCAATGAGCCCCGTCCTGTCCTTGTGCCCAAGGAACCCTGAGTATTACCTGGTTATCTGGTGTTGGCTTTAAGACCTCAAGTGATCGGAAAAGTCACTGCCTTCTAAAGCAAGCCCTCACATTTTTGAAGAGCTTTAATTGTTATAAAAGTTTTCATTATTTCAGGTCTTAATTCACCTTTTAAAAAATTTCCATCCATTACTGCTATTTCAGGCTTCTGGAGTCAAACAGTTGAAGTCTAATCTCTCTTAGCACAGCTTTTTGAGAAAGTTAACTAAGAGATGCAAATGACTCTGGAAGGGTATATCTTATTCAAAAGGATAAAGAGAGATAAAAGAGGGGTGCTATAACACAAGTTTTCTGAGTCCAGATTTTCATTATTCTCTCTTGCCCTCAGGAGTCATAATGAATCTGGTATTTACCAAAAAATGTGGGGGTTTTGGTTTACTTTTCATTCATGTGTAATCCAAAAGACAAAAGATGAAAAATGGGAAGAGAAGCAAGTACTCTATTGTATGGAAGGTAGTACTTTCCTTTCCTACATAATTAAATCCTACATTAATTAATTCCTACATAATTAAATAAAAATTATTTTTAAATAAATCTTATGTAGTAGGCACTGTGCTAGGTGCTGAAAATACAACTTCCTATTGGTGTTAGAATTTTTAACATGACTTTTCCCTGTTTGAGTGGGAGAAAAACAGTTTGCCTCTTCCTTTAAAAGTTTATATTCTAATGGGTAAAGAACATATATAAATCAGAACATGCAAGATTAATACAGGATAGATGGAAGGTAACTTCAGAGGAGATAGCCTTTCCTTATTCTGTAAGCCCTGCACCAACATTATTCAATACTGACTAAGGCAAAGCCATCAATTAATGCCTGCTCCCTTCAGTATAATCTTGGCTTTTTGCCAGACATTTTGGCAAACTGTTTTTCTCCCACTCAAGAAATGAAAAACAACTTTAAAATCCTAACAATAAATGTCACTTGTCCTTGTGATCGCTGATTAGTTGTGCTCCTTTAGGGTAAGACTTTATCTTCCATTTAATGGTTGGAAGACCTCAGTAGGGATAAGATAAAACTTTAGTCGGCTCCATTAGATTTGGAGTTTCCTCGAAGTAATTGATTAAAATGGTTGTTTATTCTAAGACCAGAAGCAGATTGAAAGGCAGCTTTTTTGGAGTTAAAATAGAAGCCCAGAAGTGGAGGACCTCAGAGGGGACAGAGCCCAAAAGGTCCAATGGTCCAGTTTTCTTTCCAGGGTTGTAATCACTTTGAGTTGTTAGAGATTATTTCCTCTACTATATGATTACTCTCCTAATATCTGAAAATAGCCATTAGAGTGCATGGAGAAGCTCTGTCCTTGGGCCTATGCTGTCCTGTTATTCACTTGAATGAAGGCAAAGATGGTGCTGGTCAAATTTGTATAAGATGGGAAGATGGGAGAGAAGGAAGAGTGTGCTGGAACCAGCTAGTCCTGGCTTACAAAAGCCAATTGTTAAACTTTCATTATGAGCATTTACACCTTGGAAATTGGCCAGTGCTACAAATGTGCTATACTATTGATTTCTAAACATAAGAAAGTAATGAAGAAAATGTTAATACTGTAGATTAAACTTAATCATGAGTCATGCTCACATTTTTTTTCTTCTTAGAAAGCTGATTATTAAATATTTATCAGAACATTTCCTGGAGAGATCGCTATTATTTTATATAACAGACAGGAATGTTTAATGACCTAATTAGATGAAACCTAGTAAGATCAAATATAAAGTTCTATACTTCTGTTAAAAAGGGGAAAGAGCAGCAGTTTTATTGTGCTCTGGAATCCTATTGCCACATCTGGATTCTGTACTTTCTGGATGACTGTTCAGTTCCAATCATTGTACTTGGGAAAGGACATGCATCCGGTGCAGCAGGTGACTCCAGTGGTAAGAAAGGACTGGAAACCATATTGTAGGAGAATTGGTTGCCTGAGCAAGTAGTGAGTCTCTCATTACTACCAGCAGTTTCCAAGTGGAAGATGTATTAAAAAAAAAAAGGGGGGGATATTGCAGATGGAGTTCCTAATCATATCCAGGTAGGACTCAATGGTCTCCTGGGTCCTTTATGAGATTTTATGAGCCTGAATCATACAACAAACGATCTCTTATCAAATAAGCAGCTGTCTAAGCAACCATCAATGAAATCCAAATGTTAAGTTATAAGGAAGGTGGTCTGAAATAGTATCAAATTCTATGGCATATTGTTAAATATTTAACAACTGACTTTTTGAGGAAAAAATTATACACAACACACTTATAAGTATAATGTACAGTATTAATATGTTCTCCATTATTTTCTTACATCAAAACAGCCAACAAAATAATTAATCAAACTCTGATTTTTAGGGCTGAATGATTTCTAAGGTGTACTCACAGTAAAAATTTAACGATGGTCTTTCATGAGCCGATTCAAGCTGACTCCTGCATAGTCCTACTTTATCAAGCCCCTGGACCACATAATACATGTAGTTTAGCTTTAAAGGCTGAAAAATACTCATTTAATATTACCTGCCCCTGATATCAGAGGTATAGTGGTTTTGGTGGATAAAGAGCTGGCCAAATAGCCAGGAAGACTTATGTTTTTCATGCCTCTGACACATACTGGCTTTGTGATCTCCAAAGTCATTTAACTGCTCAGTGCTCTAAGCAATTAAGACAATAAATTGCAGAGAAGGTGCCGGCCTGCATTGGTAGAGAAAATTCCTCACAAGAGGCTCTCAATATCAGATAAATCACAGATCCAGTCATCTCTCTGTCCCCAGATAGGAGGAGAGCAGAGAAAGAATGAAATTCTCAGTGAGTGCCTTTTAATTCTGCCAATAAATAGAAATACTATAAATGCCACCAATTCAACTGAGAACAGGATGAACCCAAAGTAAGGCAATTTTGAGTTAAGCTAACCTAGTCTTTGGGCAATAAGGTGGCCCAGTAGATAGAACACTTGGTCTGGAGTCAGGAAATCTCTTCTTCCTGAGTTCAAATCTAGCCTCAGACACTTAACTATGTAACCTTGGACAATTCACTTATCTCAATTTGCTTTAGTTTCCTAATCAGTAAAATGAGCTGGAGAAGGAAATGGTAAAACTGCTTTGTCAAGAAAGCTCCAAATGGGATCACAAAGAATCCCACATAACTGAAAAATGACTTAGTTAAAACAAAACCAGTCTGAATACAGAAAACAACAAAAATCAGGCTTGTTTCCAACATTCTTTGAGTATTTAGATCCTCAGTAAAAATTCCTAGTTAGTTTTAAGGATCCAGAATTAACTCCTGATTCTTCCCTAGAGTGGAACTGGGACCACCTATTAAAATTCAGCCTCAGAGACTTATTAGCTATGTGATCTTGCCTCAGTATCCTGGAGTAGAGAAGGAAATGACAAACCAATCTAGTATCTTTGCCAAGAAACCCCCAAATGGGGTTACAAAGAGTCAGGCCCAACTAATTGACAATCAATAAAATAAAATAATTTTATATATGGACTTTAAATGCCAAATAGAGAAATTTGTATTTGATTCTAGAGATGATAGGGAGTCATGGGAGTTTATTAAACCAAAAACTGACACAGCGAAAATTCTGATTTAAGATATCACATCATCAACTGTGTGAATAATAAATGGGAGAGGGAAGAGATTCATGGCAAGGAAGACCAAATGGTGTTTCAATAATTGAGGTGAGAAGTGATGAGGGTCCACCCTAGCTGTGAGATTGGGCCAGAGGCAAAAAATGTTGAAGAATCAACAAGATAAACAAGATATAGCAAAGTAAAGATATAGAAGCTGAATGGATATGATGGGTAGGGAGGCTGAAGAATTGAGGACAATTCTAACAGGATGGTGGCTTTTTAACAAAAACAGGGAAAATCAAGAAAAGAGAAAAGTTAGGTAAACACTTGAAACCACTTAAAAATGACTGTCAACTTCCATCTTTGAAAGTGCTCAATATTAATTATCAATTCTTCTGCCTGCATGACTTAGTTAATTGCTTGGTATCCTCCTTTTGGTTGGCAACACAGTATAAACAGGTAGGATCTCACTTTAACTAATATCATTATTATTTCCAGTTCTCTAGAACAAAACCATTAGTATTCCTAGATGTCAATTATCTATGACTTTGTGCAAATCATTTAACCTCTCTGGAACTCAGTTTCCTTCTTTATAAAATGAGGGGATTCTACCAGAACCTATTCACTAGATGATTTAAATGACTTAATATTTTTAATAATTTTAAGGCTCTAATATGCTAGATTGTGATTTGCATGTGATGAATTCAGTTGAAAACAAAAATATTACATAATTTTGAAAAGGGAAACATTAACAGTGGTTTGAGTACTGGTCTTAAGAGAGGAGACCTTAGTTGAAACTATCAGTCAACCCTTGCTATCTGTGTGAGTGTGGATAAATCACTTTATTTTACTGAGCTCAGTTTTGGCACCTTTAAAACTGGGATAATAATATATTTGCTAGCTACTTCACAAAGTGGCTGTGGCTAAAAAGCAATTTTTTTTTTTTAGCCTCAAGATACTTTGGAATTTGGACAACAATAATGACACATCCTATAGTTTTCTCTGGGTTTCTAAAGGCTTCCAGGAAATAATTCCAAAGTAAATATCACTAGGGAAGCTAAGTGACACAGTCGATAGAGTACTGAGCCTGGGGTTAGAAAACCTCATCTTCCTAAATTCAAATCTGGCCTCAGACACTAGCTTTGTGACTCTGGGTAAGTTTATTTACCCTGTTTGCCTCAGTTTCCTCACCTGAAAAATGAGCTAGAGAAGGAAATGGCAAGCTGCTCCAGGATCTTTGCCAAGAAATTCCCAGATGGAATTACAAAGAGTTGGATGTGACTGAACAAAAATATCACCAAGATGAGTCAAATAAAAACAGTTCTAAAGGACAGTACTTTTGGACGGTCATGCATGGATAGTAAAAGGCCTTAATTGGTTCTTTAAAAAAAAAATAGCCCTTAATTTCAATATTGATTCCAAGGCAGGAGAATGGTAAGGGTCAGGCAATGGGGTAAAGTGATCTACCCACTGTCACACAACTAGGAAATGTCTGAGGGCAGATTTGAACCAGGAACCATCCATCTTCACTGAGCCACGTAGCTGCCTCCCTAATTAGTCTTTATTAGTACATTCAGTGGGGCATAATCTTAGGGTGTTAATATCGACTGTTCTCTAGTCACAAGCAATACTCTTCCACATAAATAGTTTTCCCATAAACACTAAAAAAGGGATGACATTGACCTTCACAGGAATTGAAGGATCCTAGATTTTGAAGCTGGAAGGGGCCTTGGTGATCATCTAAGTAGAATACGAGCTTCTGGCACATGATAGGTGCTTATCAATCAATCCAAAAATATTGATTAAGCACTGATTACCTTTGTACTAAAAAGTGATCTAAGCTGAGGGGTGGACGTAAAAAGAAAGACACAATTCCTACTCATAAGCAGTTTATATTCGAATTAGGAAAATAAGGACATATAAAATATATGTGGCATAAATATAATCTGTAAAAATAACTGAATATAAGGGAGTAGCAGTTGGATAGTTTAATAAAAGTTACATTTTTTTCATTTTCATTTCATTTCAAAAGTAGAAGATGGTGCCTAAATTTCATCTCAAAAGAGGAAAGAGTTTCTTTGAGACAGAAATAAAGAGGGAGCACATTCTAGACCTAGGGTTCAACTAGAGATGAATGAGAATGACTAATAACTATTTTAAGTAGAATTTAACCAGACTCCAAGGGCACACATAAGTAGAAGAACGTAAATTTAAACCCAAGTTCTCTGTTTCTAAATCCAGTGTGTTGTTTGGTTTTGTTGTTTTAAACTATAACTTGATCTTCATGGAACTTAGAATTATTGTGGAAAACTCTGTTTTCCACTTTGCAGATGGAATTTTTTAATTTAGAATTGCAACACCCAGTTTATGTGCATTTTTTGCATTGAGTACATTCTGCTGTGTTGCAACATTTGAGAAATCCCCTGCCAGCCAGGCAATTTTCTCCAAGCATCAGTTTTATACAATGGAGATGAAGTAACCATTCCACAAGCCTATTGTGTCACGATTGAATAATTCCTGTCCTGCAGCTTCCAGTCTTAGACTGTCTCTGTACAATCTTTTAGTTTAAGTTTTGCTCTTGAGGATGCAAAAAAAAAAGATAAAAAAAATCTGATTTCTTCTTTTGAGAGCAATTGAACTTAAGGCTATTTCCCCCATTGTTTTCCATTGGAGTCTCATTTAAAATATTTTATTAATGCAAAGAGAAATGCCTTCAAAGGCTAAGGGTCAGTGAGCAGTAGCCATGACAACCAGGAAACCATTCTGCAGAAAAAATGCAGTAAAGAGTAAGTGTTTTAATCCTTAACTTTAATCCCTTTACTTCCTGTTCTCAAAATGAAATATAAATCAGGCACCGTGCAGCGCAGCAATTTTTCCTGAAAGGGATGTTGGCAAAAGAGGATTAGTAATGGACAGAAGTGTTTAAGGAATTTAATCACACAATTTGTTGTAAAACTTTTGAGACTACGAGTGACCAGTTCCTTTGAGTGTGGTCAATGAGAAACAACAAAACGCACTTTGAAAGTGATTAGAGAGCTGGCGCAGGCAGACACCCCTGTTTATTGGAGTTGTTACATCATTGCCGCCTGTTGTAAGGACATGAGAAATCAGGGAATTGGTTTGGTGCTCCCCAATGGGGGAGGCAAGAGGTTGGGGGTGTTTCAATGGCGGCCTAGAGTCACGCTTTTGATCTTCAAGAGAGGGGGTTGGAAATAATAAAGCTAGCTGTATTTTTCATCTCACTTTTCAGTGATGCTTTGTTCCTGTGGTGAGTATTAAAAGAATATGTCTTCTCTGGTCAGGCTACTCTGGCATTTAAATTTAGAGGAAGGATGCCCAGCTGCTTTGGACTGTGACAATGGGATGGGCACCTGGGGAGAAGAGAGGCCTGTTATTTCCTGAACACTCTAGTGGTTCTCATATTTGTTTCTCAGATTTTACTCTACCAAAAGTGTTGGTTGGTTTGAATTAATTCCTTAATTATTCTCGAAGTTCTACTTTCCTTGGCTTATTGATTTGGAACTGGAAAGAACCTTAGGAATCATCTAGTCCAATCCTTTTGTTTCACAACTGAGGGCCAGAAGGGTTGCCAGTGGCCCAAAGTTGCAAGGGCAGAAAAGAGCAGAGTAGGGATTTTAACTCAGGTTCCAAATCCAGCAATCTTTCCACTACATCATATTCTCTGTTTATTTTGACTGTCTTGAATTGCCTTTATTTTCCCCAAAGACACACTAAAAGGCCATGTCTTTTCTTGAATGAAGTGTTGGTCATATTAGGTTATAGCAATTTGGTCTTTTCTCACTCTTCTTTGAGACAACTTTCCATCCTTTCATTGAGTTAACCCTCCTTTAGATTTATTCATTCAATCAGTAGAATTTGGGGAGAAATGTTCTTATTCATATTCCCTTCTCAGGGAATAGTTCATTCATTCCCTTCTCAGAAAATAGATGAAAGCATTCATTTTATCAATTTATATTTGTAGGAGCAAAACTGTCCACATTCAAAGAATCATTTCAAAAATAATATTCCTGATTCCCAGGGACTCATGAAATGATTTCCAATAATGACAACTAAACATGAAGGAGGGATATACTAATTGGTATGACAGACAAGCTATGTGGAACATAAAATATATGTGAGTGAATTGAAACATAAAAGAAAATTGACTTTATGGGATCTTTAAGACCTGATAAATAAAAGAAATGCACCACATCTTATAAGCAGTGAGAAGACAACTGGGAAAGTTTCAAAGAATCATTGTATCTCCAAGTTGAAAAAAAATTATAGAGATTATTGAGTTCTTATGTGAGCAGAAACCCCTTCCACAACATAGCCATATGGCTACTATGTAGACCTCCAACTTCTTAAAGATCTCTAAAGATAGAAAAGCCATTATGTACTAAGACAATCCATTCTATTTTAGTATAACTTTGATCGTTTAGAAGTTTTTCCTTAGATTGAATCTACATTTGTCTTCCTGATGTTTCTCATAATGGTCTTAGTGACAAGCAGAACTAATTCTTCTTCCATATAATAGTCACTTTAATATTAATATTTTTGGTTTGGTTGCATTACCAGATGAATGAAATGAGAATAAAGTGAAATGGATATGTGTAAATATAGATATAATGTGCATTATATTGCATATATAACATGCATATGTAACATACATATATAGTTTAGAAGTCATGAGATCTCAGAGAAAACACATCTCTGATGAAGAAAATGGCAACCATCCCCCTAACCTTCATTTTCAATATTCTTTCTTCTAGGCATCAAACACATGCCAGACTTTGAATCTTTAAAGCATTTAGGAGAATTTTATCTGCATTCTCATGTGTAATCAGAATTATAATATGGAAATTTATTGAAATATTTTTAATGCTAGAATTTTTGTGGCAAGGTTTTCCAAATTTCCTATTCATATACTAATCACATCCAGTTCCAAAACACTACAAAAAAATTTTTTTCATCACCAATAGAAAGAGATTGGTCTAACCACTTATACTAGAAAAACAAAGTGGATTAAAAAATGAACATCATCCAAAATATGACAACTCATTGAATAGGAAGACCACTGAATTAGTCCAGCACTATGAATATCTTCAAAAGAACTGAAAAAGAACAACAAACTATGGACCTAGAATTGAAGACAATGAGGAGACTAGGCTATATCAAATTCATTCAGGAAATTATCCCTGGTGCAAGAATTAATTCTTTTAGTCATTATATTCATCTTGAACACCATAATGTCTGAAGAATCAAACTTGCAGGTAGCTCAAAAGACAAAGAAATCATGTATTAGGTAGAAATAGAGATTAGCATCTTATCAACAATGACACCTACATAAGGATGTAAAAGACATTTTTAAGAACACTAAAAAAAATAAATCAGAAAATCAGGTGGATTGATCTTGTAAAAAGAGTGAGAAATAAAGAAGTCTGTGTGAAATGTTTTTTTAAACTACAAAATAAATCCTCCAGGATATTGGATAGATCTCTAAGGACAATTTATGCAAAGTTGTGGTGAAGAATCACACAAGATAAAAAGGCATTATTATGGCTATAATCTTCTCCATGGGGAAAGGATGCTTCACTGATGAAACTATGAATTTGCCAAATACTAAGATATTCAGATATAAGAATTTCTAGTTATCACATCCAAAATATGGAACACAATTGGAAAGAAATGTTGTTATATAGAAAACATGACACTAATGTAGACCCAGTAATATATGAGAAAAAAATCTTTGTGTGTTCTGCTTTTAACTGCTTCTGAATTCAATTGGTTATTTCTCTCTTTTTTATAATTAACTGTATAGACATGGAAAGGCTTCTTGAAAATGGCTCTAACCATTTTTTCTCAATATATTGCTTAGGGATTTTTTTTTCCACCTGCCTTTTGGGAATGACTCAAGAGGCAATTGCAATTATGATTTTCAAGAGAAATATAATTAAAAGAGTTGTTTGTGGAGGTAGACTTTTTCTATATAACCCAGAGAGATGACATATTTTGTTGATTGGAGTCCTGAATTTAGAGACAGAAGATGTGGGTTCAAATCCTAGTTCTGTTGCTTACCACTTCTGGAATGTTGATCAAGTCACTCGTTGGGACTCAGTTTCCTCATCTGCAAAGTGAAAGTGTTAGACTAGATGACCTAAGAAGCCCCTGATTCTATGAATAAATTATGTACCTATGCAGTCTTAAATCTCTTCCAGTCAAACTTTTTAATTAACATAAAGAGGAAAAATACATCCCATGCCTTAAATTCAACATCTATCCCTACACTTGCACAAGTATAGTATAGTCAGTATCTATAGTCACAAAACAATTCAATGAAAGACAATAGGAAGGTGGTTATGTGAGGAAAAAAGTAATTACTAGATAGCAGGCCAACTTAATTAAACCTCAAGAATATTTGAATAGAAAGAAAAATGATATGCTTGAATGGATGGAGTGAATGTGTGTGGTCATATTATTTCATGTCAGCTTTTGTCTAAAGGAATTTAGGTAGCTATCATAGGGGCAAACTATTCAGTTTTGCTTTGTGTGTTCACAGACCCATAACCAGGCTATGAAGGGCAAAGGAGGATGTTTTTAATAACAATGAGAAATTCCACTTTGGTTTTCCTATCTCTTCTTAAAAAAAAAAAGCAATCTGTCCAACAGTTGAATGTTTGGCTTTCTTTGGATAAAGCCTGATTTCCCCCTCTGATTGTCTGGGTTTGTATATCATTTTCCAGTCAGAAAGAATGTAAAGTCCTTGATGTCAGTATTAGAATAATATTGACTTATGAAAAAGTGATGTTTTTACAAATGTAGCAATAGACAAATTCCATTCCACATGCTTTTCAGCTGCCAACATTCTTTAGAATCTTAACCAAAAAGGGGGGAAGGGGGAGAGGATGCCTTAGCTAGTTGGATAGCAGCACTGCTTTTGTTATCTTAAATGGGATATTAAGATGAAATACTTGGACAGAGGAGTGTTAAGGAGTTTGTGGCAAACGCATTTTATACTATATATCAATCAGCAAGTATTTGTTAAGTACCTGCTGTGGGCCATGCCCTGGGTTAAGAGTTCGGTATTCCGGTACAAGGAAGAAACAATCCCTACTTTAACATTTTTTGTTGCTGTCCTGGATTTTGGAATTCCAGTATTGCTTAACTATGGCTTAAACTTTAGATACATAATTAATTTTTGAATATAGTCCATCTCCAGTTTATGGACTTCCTTTCTTAACTAGACACCTACTATACAAATGGTGACCTCAACCAAGTGGCCTATAGAGGTTCCCCTTCCCTGTCAATAAGCACAGCATGTGATTCCTTCCCTGTCAGTGCTGTACTACCCACTGCTCCCTGAATACCTGAATTACCACCTGCCCCGACACTGATCTTGGATAGTCTTTAGTGGAACTTACAAGAGGTAAGGAGTTCTTTCCTAGTGCTATTTGGTGGATAAAATGATCCTTGGGATATAGACTCTAAATGAGCACCCTAATGCAAATATTAATAATATGGAAATAGGTCTTGATCAATGACACATGTAAACCCAGTGGAATTGCATGTTGGCTATGGGGGGGGGTGGAGAAAGAACATGAATCATGTAACCATGGAAAAATATTCTAAATCAATTAATTAAATAAAATATTTTTAAGGCCGAAAATAAATAAATAAATAAATAGAATGGCCCTTGGTCTCCCTATTATCACTCTTAAAAAAAAAAAAAAACAAGACTTACCTTCTGTCTTAGTATCAATACTAAGTATCAGTTTCAAGACAGAATAGCAATAATGACTAGACAATTGGGATTAAATGACTTGCCAAGGGTCACACAAGAAAGCAATGTCTATGGCTAGATTTGAACCCATGACCTCCCATCTCTAAGCCTGGCATTATAGCCACTGAACCACTTCACTGCCCTGATAGTATCTCTTCATTCCTCTTTTTCTTCCTTTTTTCTATACCCAGAACTCCTGTTCTATCCCCTGACACTAAAAGTCATTTCTCCCCCTACAATGGTACATGAATAAGTTTTATTTTCCATTGTATAACCAAATACTCAGTTTTATTAGCTCTATGAATGGTGAGCAGATTTTCTGAATAACAAAATCAGTATACTTGACCTTATAACGAGTCAAGAAAGGATTTATTAAGCACGTGCACCAGGCATACCAAATATCCATGTGCAAGGTAACTTGGATATCAAGAGAGGCACTAGTAGTTACAGGTACATGATTGTACCTCATAGACTAGATAGCACTTGGCTGTGTTGTGAAGGAAATCATGGGTTCTAAGAGATGATGGAGGAATGCATTCCAGGCATTGGGGACAGCAAAGGCACAGATATAGGAAATCTAGTGTCTTGGGTTAAGAACCATAAATGCTTTCTAGAAGAGAGGTACCAAAATACATAGCCAGCAAGCAGTAAAGGGCCAACAACACTCCTGAGAATAACCCAAACCATGGTGAAATAGTTAATAACATAAATAAAAATTCAATAAAACAGATAATAGTACATTTAAAACCAAGTCAATCTGTAGCCTGAAGGTTTCTTTAGGTATGATTAAGTAGTCCCCACTTCTATTTGAGTTTAACACCATTGCCCTATGGGATCTAGATGACCAGCACACTAGATAATTCCTCTAGTTTTTTATAATACATTTTTTTAAGTCAATGAAACATTTAGACTATCCATCTATAATCTCTAATCCTCTTTCTACTTTGGGAGGCAGAGAAAGAGTGCTTGAGTTCAAATTCTGCCCCTTCCATTTATTTTTTGTGTATCTATAGTCAAGTTTTACCTCCACAGTTTGCCTCAGTTTTCTCTTCCATAAAATTTAGGGCATTGGACAAGTTTGGTTCTAAAACTCTCTTTTAGCTCTAAATATACAATCTTATATGACTCACTAATTCCCTTTTCCTACAAATCCTCAGTGGTATCTTTTTGTCCATTTTTGCAACAGTAATCATTAAAAATTTGCTGCCATTATTCTTTACCCACTCTCACTATCCAGAATGTTACCTGGAATTATGATTCTGCTGAGATCATAGAGTTCTGTGATTCATAGTCAAGTAGTATTAAAGAAGAATATTAGTGCTTAAAATACAGGCTTTTTCTCTAACAAGCAACAATAGATCAATTAAAATCTGACATAATTGTTCAGATACATCTTGGCTTCATTCCTTCTGTTTAATACCTGGACCAGTTCATGATTCCTATGTAGCACCTGTCTAAGACACCGGTGTTGTTGCTGTTCAGTCGTATCAGTCACAACTGACTCTTCATGACCCCATTCTAGGCAAAGACACTGGAGCATTTTGCCATTTCCTTCTCCAGATCATTTTTTACAGATGAGGAAACTGAGGCAAACAGAATTAAGTGATTTGCCCAGGGTCACACAGCTAGTAAGTATCTGAGGTCTGATTTGAACCCAGGAAGATGAGTCAAGACTCTTTAAAACTCAAGACTTTGGACCATTACTCTATCCATTATGCACTTAGTTGCTCCTAGGAAATTGATGTACTAATGTACTAACTCACTAGCTACATGTTATAATCTGAGCAATATGCATTCTTCATGAACTTTTTTTTTGTTTCTTTGATATGTATGTATGTACATGTGTTTAATTTGCATGAAACCCTTGGAAAACTTCTGGACTGGAGAGTGAGGGAGAAACTGCAAGGTTGCTTTGTTCTACCATAGGCTAGAGAAGGGAAGAGACACTAGTCAAAAGCCAGAGGTGACTTCAGTAGAAAGGGAGGCAGATGGCCAATGAATGGAATAGGAGAAGAGAAGGAAGAAAGGGGAAGAAAGAAGGAGCTGGCCTGAGTCCAACATGTATCTTCACAAGCTTATACTGGTAGGAAGCTAAAGTACCCCAGAGATCCTTCAGCTTTCATTCCTACTCTTAAAGCCATTCCTCTTCCCTTGCCCTATCTTACCTCAGTCTTCATTCTTAAAAGCTCTTCGAAGAAGAGTTCATTATTAATCTCTTAGAGATGAAGAAATCCTTGCTCTCCTACTTTGGTGAGGGGGAACAAGGGGTACTCGTGTCATCCCAATTTGGAACTCAGAATATTTCTTAGAAAAATATTGTGATATATGGCACTTAGGATCTTTTACTATAGTACTATTCTCCATTATAGCATTATTTCTTAAACAAATCTTAAGTAAAAACAAAAGGAACATAATATTATGAAAATAATATGGAGAAATAAGTTCGGTGTTCCAAGTAGGAAATCTAGCATAATGGATAGAGTCCTACATTCAGAAATAGAGGAAATAGAATATAGGTGGGAAAACGTTTCAGAACTCCAGCATTCAAGTGTTGATTCTGAATTTCCCAACTTTGCAACCTATCCAGAACTTCCATTTCCTCATGAAAAAGGAGGGATTGAATGAGATGTTACCTAATTTCATTTCATTTCCAAATTCCATGTGAAAAATCCTTCACCCAGAGATCATTTCCAGCCTTATTTTCTGGATTGCCTGCTATTCTCCTGAACCTCTCTTTCTGTAAATTAGAGATTCCCAAAGGAAATTGGTTTAATGGAAATCACTTGGAGATTAATTATCTATGATATGCCAAAGCCATTTAATAAATTTCAATGCGGAAAAATACCCTAGAGTGGGAATTCTTAAACTCAATTGGAAGTTATTTGTAATAACTAAAATAGGTCAATTCATTGTAATTATGAATAATCCTTTTGGCAATAAGTTAATTCACTGAGCGTCAACACTGCTCTAGGTGTTGTGGAAGACAGAAGAATGTTCTGGTAATTAACCTTAACCCCCTTGGAAAAATCCTCCCCATCTTTCCTTCTGGCCAAGTTTCTTCAGAAACATATTTTTGTGGCATTTGATTGCTGAAGAACAAAAGAAGGCCCTGCAAGGTGATGCATAAACATGCACAGCCCAGATAGAATCCCCTCATTGGAGAAATGCAAAACAAAAGGGCCTTTGATTGCTCCAAATTTTCTTTGGAAGCATGTCATGCTTCAGGCAAGCAGAAAGCCTTTGCTCTTGGAAGAAAATTTAATGAAACCAAACATGGAAGAGTACGAGCCTCCCCCCACAATTACTTCCACTTGACTCACTTAATCTTGGGTGATTATTCAATCATATCTGAAATGAGAAAATGACAGGAGTAGAATTTCCATCTCTTCTTCTGAGAGCTTATAAACATTAACAGAATAGCTGTGAACAAAAACAAATACAAATCACAATTGACACTGCCTTGTTTTTATATAGGAAGAAAAATCCCTACATTGTTAGGGAAACAGCTCAAGTTTCTGAATGCAGAAACCTGGTCAAGCCTGATGGGCGATTTCATTATGGAGGTGGAATAATGATGATTTGGAACAAATATTTCATAATGGAAGGTTATATAGGAGCTAAGCAGCCTGCTTGTTTACTTGCACCTGGACAGAAAGAGAGATTAAGCATGAAAGTAGTCCACCAAAGACCCAGGTCTTTAGCACATAGATTGGTGAATGACAGGTTCCCACTCTTTGCTGTACTATTATCATAGCATTCCACCCAGTACTGTAGCACTTTTTCCTGCTATGGCATATTGCATATTTAGTCTTAGCTAGAAACATGAAGCCAGCTTCCAATTATGTGCCTGTGCTTCATGATCCATACTGAGGCATCTCAGCAGTGACCCCCGGTCACCAGCCTTTCACTGCACAGCTGGGTCCCAGGCCACCAAGAATGAGGCAGAGCAGGGACATGGACAGGGTCAGATACACGTATCTGAACATATTTCTCCCTTGTGCATTGAGCATGCGGCTCAGGCTGCATTCCAAACCCAACAGAAATGATACTGGTTAATCTGTTATTTAGAAGGCTTAGTTTTTTCTCCACCATTAGCAAAGATCATTGAGCAATGGTGACATTGGATGTTTTTAAACACATTTGTCCTCACACATAATTCAATTACGAGCATCTTGAGACCTAGAACGGTGACCTATACTTAAATATTTCTAATCCATTGGCAAGTATATATCAAGCCCCTACAATGTGCTTCTTGATTTAGGCCACCTCCTGTGGGACGTCTCCAAACATTTATACATGACTCCTACCCTTAGGAAGCTTACAATCTTAGTGAATGAAATACTAAAGAGTTTGTGATGAACTTGATGGTTTTGAATAGGAGTGAAACAGATCTTCCAAAAAAGGAGAAATCAGTATGACCCAATTTGGTTGGGTAATATCAGGAAGAATATTGCATTTAAGGTGGGCTTTGAATTAGGGAAAGGATCACAAGGGGTAAATGAGAGAAAGAAGGGCTCTGTATCTAAAACTGGACTGAGATTTATTCCTTATAGTAAGGTAGAGATCCCTGGCTCTGGAGTCATAAGATCAGGGTTCAGAACCTGTCACATACTATTTTGTGTGTTAGATAAATCACTTAACATGACTGAGCCCCAGTTGCCTCATCTGTAAATTACAGGGATTGAACTAAATGACCTTTGAGAGGTGCTTATAGCTCTAAATTTGTGACAAGATTCCCTACCTCAAGACCCTATCGTCCACTGCCTTGCTTTCATGCAAGCCATCGCCTTTACCTGAAAGCTTCTCAGAAGAGACTATATTCTCATCCTTTCAGTACATTGTCTTCTTTGTTCAAAGCTTGGCACAGATGATACCCTCTCTCCAAAGTCTCTCTGATGAAATCTCTCTCCTTACTCAAATATTCTTAGGACAACTTAATCTGGATCTCTTCTTCACCCATATCATAACCCACCTTTTATGGCATTTACTTGTGTATGTATCATATCCCTAGAAGAGGAGTATAAGCTCTTTGAGTGCAAGGACTATGTCCTTTTTTATCTCTATATCTCTAAAGCTTAACACAATTCCTTATAGCTACTAGGTGCCTAATAAATGTTTGTTGAATTCTAGGAAGGAGGATATAGGCATGAAGTTTGGGTAGAGGGGAATGGTATGAGAATCAGAGGAGCTAAAGAGAAGGGAGAACAACCAAGAATCAGACCTCAGCAAAGAGAGGATTTCCTGCCTCTTCTGTCATTCCTAAAGAGCTGAAACCCTTTCCAGTAGTTCCCTTCACCTTCTACCTGTCTTAGTCAATTCTTCTTTTTGACTGCCATGTAACATACAAGGAGACCTTATTTCAATCTACTGCTGCCTTGTCTTGGTTGATGACACAAGGAAATAATTTGTTCACAAGAAATATAAAGGGCATGTGAAAGAATGGGCCAAAGATGACCCCAAAGTTTCTACCATGGAAGACAGCATCCATAACCAAAGGATCCTGGACTACCGTCATCTACTCATGCCTCATAGTAGCATGGAAGGGGTGGGGTCCAAGGGTCTCAAGGTCCGTGCCACCGCTACAAATTAAACTATCTTCTGAGATGGTTGAGATCTGAGAGGGGTTGAGATTTTAAGACATATATTTTGAACCTATAAGTCATACAATTGGATACCCCCATTTTACAAATGAATAGACTAAATCCTAGGACCATGGAGTGACTTGTCCAAGGTTCTATAGGTAGCAAGCGACAGAGCCAGGATTCAAATCCAGGTCTTCCAACTAGCCATTTCCATACCTTGTAGATGAGATATCCAGAAGTAATGAATTCTCAATAAGCACTTATTGTTGGTGGTATTCAGTCATTTATCCATTATGTCTGACTCTTCATGACCCTACTTGGGCTTTTCTTAGCAAAGATATTAATTTTCCATTTCTTTCTCTAGTTCATTTTTTAGATGAGGAAATTGAGGCAAATGGGATCAAGTTACTTGCCCAGAGTCACACAGCTAGTTTAGTGTTTGAAAACAGATTCAACCTGAAGAGGAATCTTCCTGGCTCTAGTCTAGACAATCTATCCATTGACCACCTAGATGCCTTAAAGCATTTATTAAGCACCTGCTTTATATGTTGGACATTGTGCTAAGCAACAGTGTTATGACAACAAAAATGAAAAAATAATCCGTTTGATTAATTAAAATAATATAAGATACTATATATAATTTGGGGTGAGGAGAGGGCACTGGAAACTTGAGAGGATCCAGAAAATCTTCTTGTAGAAAGTAGAGGTTGAACTGAATCTTAAAGGAAGCCAGGTATTCTGAGAAATGGTTACCAGGGATGTGATTTTCTTAGTTTGGGTATATTGACCTTGAAGTAATTGTGAGACAAACCACTGGAGATGTTTTCTAGACCAGTAATGTCCAACTGAAATAGAAACACCTTTCCATCCACATAATGATTCAGAAAACCACAACTTATTGTTAAATTTATGGTTGGACTGAATATTGCCAGGGATTTGATATCTAAACCCCAAAAATGATTACTAAAGTAAAATGGAATCTATGGTAGTTTATTTACAATAGAGGGAAACATACTAAGGGAGAGAGCGAGCGAGAGAGAGAGAGAGAGAGAGAGAGAGAGAGAGAGAGAGAGAGAGAGAGAGAGAGAGAGAGAGAGAGAGAGAGAGAGCGCGAGCGAGAGCAAGCTCTGGCTTCCTCTGAGCCAGATAGGAATTCAAAGGCCCCAGCCAGGGGAAAGGAGAATCCAAACAATGGGCTCATGCCACCAGAAAGGGCAAGGAAGGAAGTCAGCCTTTACACTCACCACATTGTCAGTTCAATCAGCAGATTCTTTTATCAGCCTCAAACTCCAAGTGTGACTCTTCACTCCAAGTGTCTTTCTTCACTCCAAGTGACTCCCTTCAAGTGTCCCTTCACTCCAAGTCCGAGTGTCTGTCCTCTGTGTGTCTCTGTTTCTACTTTTAAAGACCTTTTTCTCTTGTCTTCCCCTAAATTTTTATGTCTACCAATCACAGCTGATGCTCCACTCCAGGACTGTCCACTCTTTCACAGAGCTCCCACTCAATGTATGAAATGGGTGTGGTTAAAATCCAAAATGGAGAGATCTCCATACTCAACTTTAAGTACTGTGCTTTACACTTTGGATATTAAAATCTAAAAATAGACGGGGATAACAATTTAATCTTCATAATCAAGGAAGAGTTAAGTACCTTCATTGTAACAACCAGGAGAGAGCCAAATCCAGTCTTCACATTATTTATCACATGTTATTTATATTGTATTTTATATTGTATTCTATTACATATTCTGTTATATTTTCATTTATTTTGCTAAACAATTCTTAATAACCAAAGTTTTTAAACATTTCTCAATTAAGTTTAATTGGGGTGGGGGACATTTTTCCC
Organism: Monodelphis domestica; assembly: GCF_027887165.1. Classification (NCBI taxonomy): domain Eukaryota; kingdom Metazoa; phylum Chordata; class Mammalia; order Didelphimorphia; family Didelphidae; genus Monodelphis; species Monodelphis domestica. The sequence goes on from NC_077233.1 coordinate 129,240,812, forward strand.
AAAGGGCTGCAAATTTGACATCTCTGCTTTAGACAATTCAGTATAAAAAGTACAATAGAAAGACCAGGGGTAGAGATGTTAATTCAGTGGGAACATTCTCATTAATATAATTATAGCCTATAAGTGCTGAAAGGAATCTTAGAGTTTATCTTATTTAACCAACAGACATGACCAAACATTCTTTCTCCAAAATTTTCAACAAATTCTTTACATCAAGGCTCTTCCTGAAGACCTTCAATGATTCTGAATCCATTACCAATTAAGACAGCTCATTCCATTTTGTAATCACTACTATTAAGAAGTTATTAGTTTCATCAAGCTGAAATCTATTACTCTCCCTCCCATGATTCCTGGCTTTGTTCCCTAGGGTCAAGGAGAAAACTCTTAACTACTTTTATTTTTTTTTCAAATGGCAGCCCCTCCAGTCATTTAAAGTCAGCTACATCTCCTCTGTTAAATCTTCTCTTCTCCATGATAAACCTCTCTAGTTCCTTTAACTATTCTTTATATTATATTTTCTCTAGGTTTTAAATATTCTGGCCATTTTCTTTTGGAAATGTTTGGTTCTCTTTCCTATAACAGGGTCACCAAAACTAAACATAGTACTTTGGTTGTGATGCAATCATGATAAATATTATGATATTATCTATCTCTTGTTCTTGTCACAATGTTTCTTTGGATATCACCTAGACTAGCCTTAGTCTTTTGGCTACTATGTCACCAGATTAAAAATTATTGAGCTTTGATTCCACTAAGACTTCCAAATCTTACTTACAAAGAATTTGAGTTGACACTGCCTCATTCTTCCCATATTTTTTGTAACCCAATCACATTTGTCCCTATTAAGTACCATTTATTTTCATTTGATGAGTCATTCTAGCTGGTTCAGATATATCTGGATCCCAATTCTGTCATCAAATCTGCTAATGATGCCTTCAAGCTTCATGAAATCTGAAAATTTTGTTAAATTTGTTAGTACACCTTCCAAGTGACTGATAAAAATGTTAAGCACACAGGGCCAAGCCTAGATCCCTGGGGCAGTCTACAAGAGAACTCTCCTGGAATTTACATCCTCCTGTTAACTGTTCAAGTATGGTCATTCAGTTAGTTCCTAATCTCCAAAATGTACTCATGCATTTCTTTGGGTACTTTCCACAAGAATAGCATGAGAGACTTTGTCAAATGATTTTTTAGAATCAAGTGTGGCATAGTTTTAGAATGCTGGGCTTGAAATCCCAAGGACCTGCATCTGGACTCTGCTCCTGACATTAACTCTTTAAACAGGAGCAAGTTACTTAATCTCTCAGAACCTGTTTCCTCATCTATAAAATGGGGATCTGTTATAACTCTCAGAGGATTGTCATGAGGCTCAAAAAAGTTAATGTATGTATTTTGCCAACCTGAACATGCTATGCAAAAATTAGTTATTATTACATGACAAACTAGTGGAGGTGGGAGGGTGGTAGAATTTTCCCATAATGGCACTTGCATAACTGCTTCTATAGGTGCCTGGGGAAGTAGTAAGATTACTTATGACCCTTAAGCACCAACACATAGCTAAGAACCGAGGAGGCTAGAAGCCTGCATAACCAAAGGAGGATATGGAATTGGGAATTTGGAAAGATAAGGGTGAGAGTAGTTGTACTTGAAACAAGCTCTCTGATCAGCTCTTGTAGGGAGGGAAGTATTGAATTAGTTTTCCCATCCTCCAATTGTTTGATCACTTATCCCTTTGGGTCAGGGCATGGCCCTTCCTTTGGAAATTGTTAGAAAAAAGGACTATATTCCTGGAAGATAATAAAGAAGAAGGCCAGGAATAAAGTCTATTGCATTGGCTATCTATGGATTATTAAAAAGATCAAATTTGAGATTCTAGAACAAAGTAGCCAACCTGCCCTCTTAGGTTTTAGTTAAGTTTTAAGTGATGGGATTTACAATGGAATGGGACTCTGGAAGTCCCCATTCCCCATTCAAATGGAAGTCCCCATTATGCCCCATTCAAAAGGAAGAAAAGACTAAGAAAGGGGTGAGTTGGTATATGTCTTAGTAATACTGTATAAACTTATTTGAGAAAATGTAGGAATCTGAGTAGGCATGATAGAGCATATCTAGGTGAGAATCAATGAAGTCTGAAACAGAAATGATATTGCTTCATACACATTGTAACAAGGGAGGAGTTAGACATTTGGGGAACAGATCAAAAACCGATTGTGGACGTATAATTTTGGAGTTCTAGGGGACTTCTACTATGTGTAATTTGCTAGTACTCTTTTTTTTTTTTTAAGAAGAGCAACCAATAAATTTGTGCTCTGTGACTACCAAATCATGATCTCATCCTTTAAAGGGTAGGGAAAATAATGATGGTACCTGATCCTGGACTTGTATCTGACTAAAGGGGCAAGAGTTGATTTTTAAAGTAAATAGGTTGCTAAAGTAAAAAGTAAACATTGATTGCTAAAATAGAAAGAACAAGAACCTTAAGGGGAAGTAGATATTCCATCACTGAGTTCATGATAAAGGAGTGGAATACTAGACAGATTGCTGTGAAAGATAAACTTAGGAAAACAGATTTTTAAATGTTCAAACAAACAACAAATAGGATTATAAGAACCTAACACTTTCTAAGGGGAAGTTAGCCCAAGAAGTATGAGAAGTTCTTAAAAATGAAATTCTGAACATACAAGAAAGAAAATAAATTTTTAAAAAAGAAAGAAAATAAATTGATGGGCAGAAAAGAGAAGAGATGCCTAAAAAGACCTATGTGGATGGAAAGGAATATCATGGCACTTAGATTTTAAAAGCTCCTATCTCCCCATCTCTCACATTCTCCCTTTTCTCTACTTGAGACCCCCCACCTCCTAGTCTTTTTTCAACTCTTAATCAGAATTGTGCAGCAGCCATTTAATTGGTCTCCCTGCCTCAAGTCTCTCTCTCCCCTTTCCATTCCATCTTGCACACATCCACCAAAGTGATTTTCTTAAAGCAGACATATGATCATGTCACTTGCTTAGGCAATAAATTCCAGTATTTCCCTATTGACTCTAGAATTCAGTCATTTCATCATTATTTCATTCCTGGTCAACCTTGTATTTTGTAAAAGTTTTATATGATACATAGTTATTAGTACAGTACTCTAGGTATTTAATTTATAAATAATTAAATATACATATGTGGGGGTTGTATACTTAAGTTGTTTTTTATGGAGATTTTTCAAAAAAGTTTGAAGAACACTTCTCTATTCAGTTATTCTTCCTTCTGTTTAATACCTATTACTATCTGAAGTACCAGATATAAGAATTATGTGAGCAGTTTTTCTCCAGTTTCAGTTTATGGTCCCCTTGAATCAATTTGCAAGTCTCCAGAAGATGATGTTTTTATTGGCCCATGTTAAGTTCACTCCATTCATCCCTTGCTAAGAGTCCATCATTCCTATCTTTTCAACTTTGGTACACAAAGCCACTGGATTTACAAAAAATGAAAATAATTAAAGAACTTTGAGATAATCATTTTAGCAAGAGTGATTAAAGAAATAAGAATTCAAGAGGTTTAAGGGTCTTCAGGAAGTTACAAGTTGAATGATGAAGAATGGACACAGTAGATGTAGACTACTCTTTTAACAAGTTGGTTAACAAAGAGAAGGTAAAAGCTTTAGTCCATGACTTGAAATGATGATGTTGGTGATATAATGATAATGATAGCTAGTATTTCACCTACCATATGCCAGGCACTATGCTAAGTGCTTTAAAAATAATAACTCATTTGATTCTCACAATAACCCTGGGAGGTAGGTTCTATTATTATCTCCATTACACAGTGGAGGAAACTGAGCTAGAGGTTAAATAGCATACACAGAGTCACAAAGTTAGTAAATGTCTCAGGTCAAATTTGAACACACATCTTCTGGTCTCCAGGTCCAGTGCTCTAGCCAGTGTTCCACCTAGCTCACAAAGGAAGAAATAACTGGATAAATGAAGAACTTTGGTCTTCCTTCACCCTTTTCACCAATAATTCAGGGACTCCCTATGAGTGCAACACACTTGGATTTTTAAAAAATTAGAGAAAAATGGAATTTTCTAGAGGCTTTCCCTTTAAAAAATGGAAAACAAGATGATGATCATGATGATCATGATGATGATGATAATGATGATGTGTGTGTGTGTGTGTAGGTGTGGTGTGGTGGTGGTAGTACTGGCAAATAACTCCCCCATTTCTCATCTCTATCAGAACGGACAACTCTGTCAAGATAATAACCGTGCTAATCCTAATGACCATGATAGGGGATAATAATCATATACTACTTTTTAATACATGGCCATATGTCTGTTAGTATGTCATGAGGAACAGCCCTGAGAGGGATCATTAATGACTTGATTGTATCATTTCATTTCAAGACAGGGATGAGTAATAATTTTTTACCATCTTAATGCCAAATGCATTAGCAATCAGGAGATTGAAATGTGGATGTCAAAGTCACATAAGTATTGTAAACATATCCTGTAGGTATACAAATTTCAGAAGATGCCAGGTCTGAAACTTTATTTTTTTCTAGCTGCCATTATTTATGTTCAGAACCACCATTTCCACATTGGAAAATCCTATTTCTGAATCATGTAATGTCTGAAACTAGATTCAAATAAGTCATCATTTAACTCACAAATAAGCTGTTTTGAGGGGCAATTTGGTGGCTCAGTGGATGGAGAGCCAGACCTAGAGATGGGAGGTCTTGGGTACAAATATGGCCTCAGATACTTCCTAGTTGTGTGACCATGGGCAAGCCTTTTAAATCCTATTGCCTAGCCCTTTCCACTCTTCTGCCTTGAAACCTTTACATAGCATTGATTCTCAGATAGAAGGTAAAGATTTATTAAAAAAAAAAAAGAAAGTGATTGTTTTACTAATGATGTTCTTTTCCATTCCTCAACACTGAATTATTTCTTCCAAAAGTATTGTGGTCATAATCTATATTTGAATATATAATTATATAACATTATTGCTATACTTCCAGAAAATTAGAGCATCCTTTTTTGCCTTTCCATCTTTAGGCTTTCACACTATAGTTTTCAGTCATACATGTGAAAGAGATAGATGAAAATGGGAATAGGGAATATTAGAAAAAAATACAAAACATTTTTTTCTTGATCTCTTAGAGAGTTTTCTGGGAAATGGAAAACAGAAATTTGTCTACCTTCTTTTTCTCTATTTTCCCAGACATTCACATTTTAAAATATGCTAAACACAGTACTTTAATGTGCAAATGAAGGAAAAATAGTGCATTTTAATGTTTCTAAACTGACATAATGGCTAGATTTGTAAGGAATACTAGGTAAATAAGTATTTAGTATTTTTGACTTGCCCTCTGAGAAAATTTCCATTTTCTTCTAAAAGCAAAAAACTCCTCCTTTCTCATGGAATCCAAATTTTTCAAGAATTTGCACCTCACAATAGATGTTAGTAGAATGTGTTTCTAATAATCTACATTTCCAGAACATAGAAATTCCTACTTTAAAGTAGAACAGAATCAGATGGAAGTCGGTCTGTGATTTCACCCACCCATTAATTTATTCAATCTCTTTAGAGGAAAGACTATTTAAAATGATCTCACCTTGACTGTTCTACTATGTTTCTTGTATTTTAAGGTTCTATCTATACAGTGCTACTCTTTAGCATGACTTTTCATTACATACTTAGGAACACAGAATATTAGAACTTGAAGAGACCTTAAGAGAACAGCTAGGTGAGCCCAAACTTTTCATTTTGCTGATAGAAAACTGAGGCCCCAAAGTCTGAAATCACAGAATGATTATTGGATCTTGGGTTTTAGAATTAAGAAGGATTATAGTTGGAAGGAGCCTTTGAAGTCAACTGCCTCATTTTATAGAGAGGACCAGTCATTTATCTGAAGTTACATATGTAGTAAATGAAAGAATTCAGATTCATTCTCAGGTCCAGTGACTCCAAGTTCAGAGTTCTATCTGTTCTAGTCAATTCTTCTCACTTTATACTGAAGTAAACTGAAATTTAGAAGGGAAAGACATTGTTCAAGGTCATTCAACTAATAAGTAGCAGAACTATGATCCTCTTACTTAGAAACCAGTTGTCTTTACACTAGTCCACCATGCTTCTTAAAGAAATGGGGCACACATAGCCAGTGTGAAATTTGTTTTGTTTGATATATGTATTATAATGGTTTTGGTTTTTCTTTGTTCTCAGTGGTCTGGGGGCAGTGGAAATAAAAGAAAATATTTTTTCATTCAAAAAAATTAAATTAAAATTTTTAAATAGATCATAATTTTATTCATGACAGTCTATTATGTGATGGTGGGGTGAAGGATAAGAAATGAGGAATCAAGTGGTGAGGGGGAAGAAGGAAGAGTAATACTGGTGGTAGAGTTGCCATGGTTTTAGAAAGGCTGTTGTATCAAAATGTTATTGTCCTTCATCCCTCTGACCCTTTGGGAGAATTCTCCCATGACCTCCCTCATTATTGTTCCCATCTGCAATCTGCTTAAAACCTAAATCCTATAGACAAGCAATCTAACTCTCCCTTTGCAGCTCATAATAACCACTTTATAAAAACATAACTATAAAGCCATGCCAATGCTAAGGAAAACTTGCAGGCATACACGTGACCTTAATTTCATGAAAAGTCTTTATTACTACCGATAACAGTAAAAGCCTCGAGAATGGGTAGGTAATAGAAAGCAGATAGGGGTCTGATGACTACTACTCTGGGTAAAACATATGGGCCCCAGAACACATTTTAAGTATAGAAGATAAATTAGAAGTGATTACCAGAATTCATGCTAAGCCTTGATTTTTTTTCCTTCTTCCAATTTTATTTAAGCAGCATGTGTTTTTAGGTTAGCACCCAAATAACAAACATACCTTACAAAGGCCTCAAGAGGATTAGGCATTCACTGAGATTTTTGGTCAGAAATGCAAATGTAGACTAGCGTGTGCTGACGCTGAGCAAATGGTTTTGCAAAAGCTATTTTGCACATGCTAAATGGTCTTCTCCCTCAGACAGGGTCACTGTACCATTTCTGCTTTCCTGGACTGAGCACAGGACATATGTTTATAAATCACTCGACTTTATGAGGTTGGAAAAATACTTCTCTCTAAACAGTAACTTACTGCTGATTAAAAAACACACAAACTAGCCAAAAATAATCCACCGTACTTTTACTGAACATCTGCTTTCTTTTCTCTCCCCTTCTTCAAGCTTATATAATCTGAGATCTCTACCACCAAGGTACTTCTTTGATGCCTCACCTCGGCTTGCAGGAGGTGCTGGATTCTTGAAAGCTATACTAGCAGAATATAAGCCCTAGAGGTCCAACTAAGCTGGAATAGCTCTGAGTATCAGGCCAGTAGCAAAGGACCAGCCTAGTAAAGTCGAGAAAAATCTATTACTCAAGTGGTGATAGAGAGAGGAATGGTTTGTTTGTTAGTTTTGAGCTCCGGTCCCCTAATGTATAATGAGATCAATATCTCCAGTGGTAGAAGAGCCTGTCTATTCTGATGATCCTTGAAATACTGGAAAGATATAGGATCAGAGCTGGAAGAAACCTGAGAGGCCATCTAGTCATTTTACAGATGGGGAAACTAAGGTCCAGGGAGATTAAGGCTATTTCCCAAGTTCACACCACATCAGAGACAGATTCTGAACCCAAGTCCTCTGGCTCCAAAATCCATGTTCTGTCTCTGGTAGCCTGATGTTTCTTAGGATTAAAATTTTCACAAGTAAATTTTTCATGACTCTATTATTTTTGTAACATCTTAGATACCAACTGATAGTCCAACTAAATATGTTGCTGATGCTATTAGTACTACTGTGAATATACATTTTAACAAGAGAAAGAAATATAGGAAACTAGGCTCTTGAAAGCACAGATACCAAAAAAATGTGATAATTTTCACTTCCCATCATACCGTTGGGATTTGTCCCTCATTCACCAAATGCCAATACACTGGTTTAGCTAATTGTACCTTTCTTGGTTCTTATATATCATTCTGCCTTCTCAGGAAAATATTCCCAAGAAGTTCTCCTTTTCCATCTTGGTTCTTTTTTTTTTCCTTCCCCATTTTCTTAGCTGCGGTCAAGCATGGAGCTCGATCAAGATATCTTCAATAATTGCCTCACCATTCAGCCTCTCCAACCTACTACTTCCCCACAGGATGTTGCCGATGGTACCATGGGAAGATCTCCAGGATCTGTCCACGACATCTATTCAGGTAAAACTTAGAGAATGGAAGCAAAATGACATTAGTCCTCTATTTCTTCATTTTTTGTTGTTAAAAAAAATGTTTACTCAAGAAAAACCTCCTCCTTCAAATCTATTGTATTGTACTTAACAGGTAGCTACAGATTGGCATGTATGTGTTTTTCATGATTCCTGAAATAATTTTGGCAGCAGACTGTTTTTTCTCATGAAGAAACAAAATCAAGGAAAACATTTGTCCTACTAGAACTGGACTGCTGCCAACAGTTTTGTTCACTCATCCCTTTTCAGTCACCTTAAATTCATTAAACTTGATTTAGAACTCAGAAGCAATGTTCCTCTTGAAGCAGGTCACGGACTGCTTGTGTATTTCCTAATAGAACAACATAAAGCATGGTCTTCTTTGCATTTTAAAAGGAAGTCCTATTAAGTCATGTTCTCTAGGAAAATACAAATCAGCAAATTAGGCTGGATGCTTTTTCATTACTGTTTGTCACCATCCATAATGCCATGGTTTCCAAGTTGTCTTTACCCTGGCTCGGTTTAAGAAATAGCTGACTTCATGTCTGAATATTTCATGTATGTATTGAGAAATGGGAAAGGACCCCCCATATAGGAGGCAAATTATTTTCATTCTCAAGACTCACTGATTTGGTGGCATCACTTAGGTGAAAGACATGCGTGGGTGTGTTTTCAAACTTGACAGTTCTCCATCTGTTTATTCAAATGCCAAAAAAGTACATTAAGCAAGTTGTTCTGTGAGGCCACATCCTCAAGAAATGTATAGTAATAATAAGAGTCAGTTATATGATGCATTAATGTTTGCAAAGGATTTCACATACTTCGTTTCATTGAAGCTTCCTCACTTTCTTATGAAGTGGGTACTATGGGTATTATTATCCCTATGTTACAGATAAGAAAATTGAATCAGACCCTAAGGGCAGAGACCATCTTATTTCCAAACTAAAAATTACTGAAGAGTCTAGTTCATTACCATGGCTATAATTTTTAAATTATTTAATTCCTGTGTGGTGAACATGTATCATGATGACCAAAAATTCCAAAATGGCCAAATATTACATAAAAATACATCCAATCTCTAACAACACATATCCATTCATAAACATATATATATATGTGTATATATATATATGTATATATATATGCCACACAATCTTATTTTTTTTAAAACCCTTACCTTCTGACTTGGAATCAATACTGTATATTGGTTCCAAGGCAGAAGAGTGGTAAGGGTAGACAATGGGGGTTAAGTGACTTGCCCAGGGTCACATGTCCTGGAAGTATCTGAGACTAGATTTGAACCTAGGACCTCCCCTCTCTAGGTCTGGCTCTCAATACACTGAGCCACCCAGCTGCCCCACACACAATCTCATGTACAACATCTACAGTAAAAGAATGGGGCTGAATTCTCTCTAGGTTCATAGACAGGTTTCCTCATTTCATGTGTATTTGATTTGCACAAATTCATTTTTATCCATTTTCAAAAATATTTATTAAGTCCCCTGTAATGGACTAGGCTTAGTGCTGCTGTGTTTATCTATTCATCTTTGTGGCTCTATTTACATGATGATATTCCCCAGCTATTTTCAGGATACATCATGTAATATAAACTTACTAAGCCATCGAGAACATACCAGGGAATGAAAAGGAAAATGATCATGAATTTAGAGCTGGAGGAATACAAAGATGGTTTATTCTAGTCCTCTGATTTTAAAGAAGAAAAATCTGATCCAGAGAGATTGAATGATTTACCCAGAGTCACAGAGCTAAAATTTGGATATAAAACTTTGAATCGAATTATAATCTTCCTTCTCCTCAAAGGTCAGAAAGTAAAAGTAATACAAGTACAAAAAAAGCTAAAATAAAAGCCTATAAACTAATTAACTTCCATGTAAAAAGGGAAGAGGTGAGATGAGGAGAGAGAAATGAACAATTTAAGTAAATTGAAAAGGAATTAGGATTTGCTTCCTTTACAACCCTAATGACATAACAATAAAAAGAAAGACTTAGGAAAAATAAACCTCCCTCCCAGTTTTACCCTTAAGCACAGCAAGTGTACTTTGTTGTAAGTGCCTTTTGATGGACTCATTCCCCTCAAGGTATAAAACTAGAACCTGTGTAATGGGACATTAGACACCAGAATACAGAATAATAATTCAGGACAGGGCAAAACATTTGGGAATTTAAAGTGTGAAGAAGGTGAAATCTCTGAAATGGAAACTTTTAGAGCTGGCAGAAGGTCTTTACAGGACGTAACGAAAGCTCTGAAATGGAAACTTTTAGTGCCAGTCAAGAGTGGTTTGCAAAATTTTAAGGGAGCCATAGTTTGCATAAAATTAAGTCAACTGGGAAGGTGGCCATCTCCAATACAGTTACATTTTGTAAGTTTCCTGAAGTGCTGAAAACAACTGTCGAAGAAGGTGGGTACACCCATCACCGAATTTTGCCAGTTGATGAGATGTCATTATTGGAAAGGTGTATCCTAGAGGACATTGTGGAACATATGATTACACCAGGGTTCACTGCTATCAAATATTGCCTGGTGTGTCTTCTTGGAGATAGTGTTAAAGACTTTCTTTTAGATTGAAGCTTTTCTCCTAAACCATTCTGAAAATCCCAACTCTGTGAAGGCTTGTTCCATCCAGAATCTACTAACAATTTGGCAATCAAACAGAAAGGATAGTCAAGTATTCTTCCTCAGGAATGGGTCACTCACTGTTATGGTGCTGCTAATCTACAGTAAGGCATTACCTAATTTTTCAGTAATGCCCTAGGCCAGTCAGTAAGAATTAATGGAAAGGATAAACTTGCAGTTAGAGGAAGCATGGTTGAGTCTTAGAACGACATGGGTACCCTGGACAGCTGCTCAGTCATGGAATATCCACAATAATTACAATTGTTTTCCAGGTGATAATCTGTATTCCAAACTGAGAAAAGACTAAACTCGCTGTTATATGAAGCTTTGATGCTTACAAAATATTATTTCTCACAACTCTATGAGAGATACAAGAGACAAGTAATATCGTTCCCATTTTAAAGATGAAGAGACTGACTCCTGGAGGGGTTAAGTTAAAAGGTTAAGCATAGGGTCACACAGCCAGTTAGAATTATAGTTGGCAGCTTGAAACTAGAAATCCTTATGCCAATACCAATTCTCTCTGTGGTGTAGTAGATGGGGCAAGTGGGATAGCACATTTGCCAGACCTTGTTCTTGGCACTAGGGATCAGAGATACATAGACAAAATGAAATAAGCTCTCCTCTCAAGGACCTTAAACTCCATAAGGTGGAGGTACACTGTAAAGAACAATGAATGACTAGAGTCAGAGGACCTGGGTTCAGATCCCTCCTCATCTGATGCGTAATAGGGACATTGGACAAGTCTTAACTTCCCTTGACTTCAGTTTCCTCATCTGTAAAATGAGAAAGTTGGACTCAGTGGTCTCTGAGGTCACCTTCCAAATCTGGAGTTTTGATCCTATGAGTTTATGAATATGTTCTAAGTGTCTCAAAAGTCTTAATGCAGTTTTAGGCTTTCATAGCTGGGATCAGAAAAGGCTTCATAGAAGCAACGCTTGAGTCAAGTATTGAAGGAAGTAAAAGATTTTGTGATAGAGAAGTTAGGAAAAAGAACCTTCCTGGGCATGAAGATAGGGAGCAGCAAGAAGGCCAGTTTGTAGCAGAGAGCTGGAGAAAGAGAATTATGTATAATGGGGTAGAGAAAGTAAGTTGAGGTGAGCTTGCAAAGGACTTTCAAAGCCAGACAGGAATTCACATTTTATTCCAAAAGCAATGAAGAGGCCATGGAGTTTACTAAGTCAGAAAAAACTCCCTTTGAATTTTAGGGAGGAAAAACACTAAATGGCACTCCTGTGACTTGGGCTATGAAGATGTCAGCAAGCTAATGTAGCTGAGTCGTTGAAGTCCTGTTCCTCCCCCACCGCGGAAGATCTATGAAACGAAAAACTGAGATCCTGATGGGAAAGGACAGCTTCCAGAAGATTAGTGTAGCAGAGATTCACCTGTGCCCTCTGCACTGATTAGAAAGCAGTTTTGTCTGAAGTCTTGTCACATTTTGAGGCAGGTTTGCAAATCCTGATAAAATCTCTATCATGAACATGGCTTTGGGTTTTGAAGAGGCATTAGTGTCTTGCTCAGTTGTTATAGAGAAATGTGCAGTGAAAAGAATATTTTTAAGCACTTAAGTCAGACCCCACACCTGAAAAACACGGATTGCTTATCTTAAGAGATAAGATTTCTCCTTTTCCTTATATCAATGAAAATAATAATATGCATCTATTGAACAGTAGCAAACAAGTGATCCATATCAGACCCTGCTTAACATCCAGGCATCTACTGAGCTATCTTGCCATCCACCCATCCTGCTTCTGGACTTGTCAAGTAATTGCTCTAGGGACCCCCTGGTCATCCATAAGACTTCCCAGTCCAAAACTCCTTTCCCTCAACACTATTCCTCTTTTTATATTGTCTTCACCTATTGGGATGTACATTTCTTGAGGGCAGGCATTATCTCATTTTTTAATTAATTCTTCCAGCATTGAATACAGTTAAATGATTAATTATATTTTTATTTTGTTCAGTCATTTCAGTCATGTCTGACTCTTTCTGAGCCCAGTTGGAGTTTTCTTGGCAAAAATACTGAAATGGTTTGCCAGTTCCTTCTCCAGCTCATTTTATAGATGAGGAAACTGAGGCAAACCAGGTTAAGTGATTTGCCCAGGGTCATTCAGATCATAAATTTCTGAGGTCAGATCTTAACTAATGAAGATGAGTCTTCCTGATACCAGGCCCAGCTCTCTGTCTACTGTATCACCCAAGTGTCCCTGTTTTTATTTTACATTTTATATGATTATATTATCCATTACCATCAAAGCCCCTCCTTTTCAGTTGGTACCATCTTTAGAACAACTGGTATCAATTTTGTAAGGTAGTGGAGGAAGTAGAGAAAGGATGACTTGAGAAGGTCAGGAGATCATTATAATAACCAACATTTATATGGTGCTTCCAGATTTGCCAGATGGTTTATATACAATACTCTGTTCCCCTGTGAGGAAGGTATGATCTATATTTTACTGATGAGTTAACTGAGTGGTTTATCTGTGGTCACACACCTGGTAAAGAGCAGAGAAAAAACTGAATCCTACATCTTCTTGTCTCCTAATCCAGCACTCTAGCAATCACTATGGCAGCTACAAAAAGTGGATGAGGAAGGCAGATTATAGGGAGGGATCAGCTGGTAAAGTACACATGTACCACCACCACATATTATCTCTTCTATTGTTGACTTGTACTAGCATAAGACTATCACAGGATTATACACTGAGAGCTCAAAGGGACCTTAGAGACTACCCAGGCCAAGCCCTTGGTTTTATAAAGGAGGAAACTTGGTAGAAAAATTAAGTCACTTGATTAAGGTTACACAAGCTATATTTATTAGAGCCAGGATTCCAATTCTGTTTCCCTGGTTCCACATTCTGCACTGACTAAGCTGCTAATGAATGCATTTTTATTGATATTTATGTTCTGCCTTCCCTGGTAATTATATGACAGCAAGCAGAGGGCATTTCTTCTATTTCTTCACATTCTTCACATTCCTTTCCCTCCTTCCTCTCTCTTTTTCCCCCATCCCCTTCCCAATACTTGATAGAGGGAATTTCACATGGTAAGTGTTCCCTGAAGATTTGCTGACTTCATTTAGGTACTAGATAGTACAATTAGTGGATAAAACATTGGGCTAAGAGAGAGGAAGACCCAAGTTCAAATCTAGTCTAAGACACTTACTAGCTGTGTGACTTTAAGTATTTCATTTGATCTCTGTTTGCCTTGGTCTCCTCGACTGTAAAATGTGGATAATAATAGAAACTATGTCACAGAGATATTGTGAGGATCAAAAGAGAGAATATTTCTAAAGCACTTAGGACAGTGCCTGATACATAGTAGGTGCTATAAAGTGCTAGCTATTATTATTATTCCTGAAAGCATATATAAAATCTTCTTTTTAACAAAATCTCATGACAACAAAGCTATTTGAATGTCTTGGGGAGTTTTGTTACAATGAGGGTTTATTTGCAATATCCCTCTCCTCCCATAACAATAAAACTAGAACCACTGTATTATCTTGCCATCCCCTGACACCATCGTTCTATTGGGTGTTTTACAAATTTTGATTAAGGCTGAGGGTTTTATACTCACCAGAGTGAGGAACATCAAGGCTCTATTTCTTTGCCAGCACAGAGAACATCTTTGTACGATACTAAATGTAATGTGCTAGAGAGAACGGCGTAATTTCGTGTTTCAATTTTCCACAATCACTAACTCCCTTCTAGTCATGTTAGTTTTTCACGCAAGATTAAGCTAAATTATACAGTTTTACAATATGTATGGTTTTTTGCTGTAAAAATATTTCTGTGGTGAGTAAAAACAATGGCAAAGAAGCCTGAAGACATTGGATGGTGAGCCTGGGTTATTGTTACCATGAAAAGCAGAGATTTAAATTGTTCTACTTTTATTCATATTAAGAATTTGGAAGGGGCTTAGTGAGGGTGGGGGTGTAGGGTAACCACTTAAAGGAGAAGAGGTAAAATCAGGGAGGGAGGGAGGGGTATTGAATTCACTTCTAGTCAACAAATATTTATTAAGCTTATAGCATTCTGAGTAGCATGCTGGGTCTTGGGACTTGAGACTACAAAGGCAAAAAACGAAGAATCTCTGTCTTCAATTATTTGAGTCAGATATTAGGAATAAGAACAATAATAGTATGTATATCTATATTTAAGGTTGCAAAAACACTTTTCATTTGTTGTCTCTTTCAAATCTCATTACAATTCTGTGGGGTAGGTGCTATCATTATACCCATTTTACAAAAGAAAAAAACTGAGGCTAAGAGAGGTGACTGTACCTTTCCCAAAGGCTCTCTCCTCTTAGGGAGATTATATTTTAGAAATGGAGAAAACTTTAGAAACCATTCTAACCTCCTCATATTATAGATGAGCCCCAGGACTATGAAGTGACTGATGAATTAGTATTTGAGTGAGCACTAGAACCCACATCTCCTGCTTTCCAGGAAGGTGTTTTTTCTGTCATACCTGCCTGACTCCTCTTCTGATAATACCACCCACCTCCTTGCTATAGGAATGGAGGGGAAAAGAACACCTTATTTGTTTACTGGCACCACATTTTGCAGGCAGATCTCTGTATAGTACCTATGCCACCTGCTTCAATGACTGAAAAATTCCTTTAACAGCAGTCCTTTTATTCTATACTTGGAGGGCTTAAATGCAAACATCTTTGGAAAAGGTAGCATATCTATTTAAATGCATACTACTACTACTACTACTACTACTAATGGTAATAATAACTCACAATTTTACATTATGATGTTATATAGCATTCATATAATGCTTTACATAGTTCATTTCACATCAACCCTCTAAGGTGAATGCCCTTATTATTCCTCATTTTACAGCTAAGGCAATTGAGGCTGAGAACAATTAAGTCACTCACTCTGGGTCTCATAGCTAATAAGTGTCTGAGGCTTTATTTAAACTCATCTGAGGACAGAGTTGGATTAAGTAATTCAATAAATTAATTGATCTCGACAATTGTTTGTTAATTGCTTTCAGTGGGAGGGACATTTGGGGAAACAGAGGTGAGGAGAGAGTGCCAGTGCAGAGAGACAGTAAAGGGAGATAAAACTCAAATGGACAAGGAAACAAGAGATACCAGTTTGTCTGGACCACAGGGTTTGAGAGACAGAAGAATGTACAAGAGTGAGTCAAATTATAGGCTGGCACCAGCATGCAAAGGATACAGAACTCAATAGGGGAGTTTGTATTTTGCTCTAGAGGCAATAGGGAACCATTGGAGTTATTGAGTGTGGGAACATGGTTAGATCTAAGGTTTAGGAAAACCGCTGTGGCAGCTACTTAGGGGATGGACTGGAGTGGAGAGTGATGAGGTAGGGAGATGAATAAAGGCGTTCTTGTGTATGTGTGTGTATACAAACATTGACATACATATATCTAGACAGTGAAAAATTAAAACCAACTATATACCTCATTCAAATTTTATTTAATAATAGCTAATAGTTATATATATATATATATATATATATATATTTATAGAGCACTTTACGTATTATTTCACCTGAGTCTTACAAAACAATCTTGTAAAACAAGTACTTTTTGTTGTTGCTCAGTCATCTTTCAGCCTTGTCTGACTCTTCATGACCTCATATGGGGTTTTCTTGGTGAAGATAATAGAATAGTTTGTCATTTTCTCCTCCAGCTCATTTTATGGATGAGGAAACTGAGGCAAACAGGATTAAATTACTAGATTAGGGTCACAAAACTAGTAAGTATATGAGGTCAGATTAGAACTCAGGAAGATGAATCCACTGGACCATCCCCCAATTGACTGATTCATTCATTCTTTCATTCAGCAATTAAACACATACTTTGTTTAGAGCCATATATGCATAGCCCTGGGAGAAAGTCAAAGTTTAAATAGTCTATATGCAATTTTCTGTCTCTTCTTCCACCTTACTTCCCAATACAAACTCTTTGACTCAGTAACACTGGCCCTCTAGCTAACAAACTACTCCATCTCTTAGTTGCAAGAGTGTTCTCTCTGGCTATTCCTCACATCTGGAACATTCTCCCTCCTCTACCCTGATTACTGACCTTCCTAGCTTTCCTTAAATCTCCCTTTCTATAGGAAATCTTCCCTAACCCCTCTTAATATTTTTCTCTTTCAATTATTTCAAATTTATCTCTTTTCATCTCACATAAATATCCAATTTATCTCACATGTAGCTTACTTTGTTATATCTATTTGCATATTATCTTAACCATTAGATTATAAGCTCCTTGAAGACTTGGGCTACCTTTTACCTCTTTTTCTATCCTCAGTGCAGAGCACAGTGCCTGACACTTAATAAATGTTTGTTGAATGAATGAATAAATAAATGACAAGGGAAGACAATCTGATAACCTGCCTATTTCACAAGTTCAAATATAGCCTCTGAAATACTTACTGTGTGACCTTGGGCAAGTCACTTAATCTTATCTCATTCAGTTTCTGTGTAAATGTAACGGGTTGGTACTGGTAAAGTGTTTTACAAACCTTAAAACATTCTGTAAATGCTAGCTATTATCATTATTATTGTAAGTAATGATAATCATTTCACCCGAAACCAAGATGGATTATAGGTAATACTTATTACTCCCAAAGAAGATAATCTGTTTTAGAAAGTTAGGAAAGGGGCCTGAGGAGTACCCCACATGCTTTCAAAGGGTGAGTCAATGAAGGACCAAACAAAATCATTTGATTTGGGCTATAGGAATAAGGGATTACAACAATTCAATGAAAAATACACCAAGGTGTTGAGAGCAATGATAAGGAAATAAAAAACTTTCCATTTATAGACTCATAAATTCTAACCTTTAGTGTCCAATTCAATTCAATAAGCATTTATGGAGTGTTTTCTATGTATAAGATACTCTCCTCCCTGCCAGGACACATAATTAAAAATTAAACAGACCCTGCCCTCAAAGAGCTTCTATTCTGCTGAAGGAAGATAATAGGAAGTAAATACAAAGTAATTTCAGGAGATGGAGAAGAAACATTCTTCTGAAGACAATAGGCATGTGATTAAAAAAGAAACAAAGAATAGTCTTGTACAAGGGAAAACATTCTTCTCTTTCTCCATTTCTCATTTTTATAAATTTAAACTATCACTGTGTAGTAAGTTAAGAAAATTCCCAAGATTTTAGGAACCAAGCTCCTAAACATATCTTTCTTTCTTTTTAAAGTTTGATTTATGCTGGGGGGTTTTACATCACATTTATTGATTACCCGTGAGAAGTCTTTTTTGATAAAGCAAAACAATTAAGCAAAAGCAATAATGCAACGAGCTCATCTGTCTACATCTATAGCCCTTTCCCCACCTTTATTTTATAAAGTGTTTTATAATTAACAGAAATCTATCTTTTTTTCTCTCCTACCATTATCCCACTGGGAAAGACAAAAAGGCTAAGAAAAACAAATATCTTGTAACAAATATCCATAGTTAAGTAAAATAAATTCCTACATTGACTACATATAAAAATATTTATGTTACTCTCTGTACTCTAAATCTATCACCTCTCAGTCAAGAGACATTTGTCAATATGTTTCATCTTCAGTGGTCTAAAATCATGAATGGCCATTGTTTTGATTCCTTATTCTCCTAACTGTCAACGTTGCCTCTTTTTGTAGTATAATTATTATATAAAATACTTTGATTCTATTCATTTCATTCTTCATAAGTTTATAAAATCCTCAAAATTTTCATTTTTAGAATTCTAGTTTCATAATGTAAATTGTTCTGGTTCTGATCATTCATTCCCCCCCCTCCCCCCCCCCCCATAAACTTCTGTCTTCTGTCTTAAGAAATGATTCCAAGGCAGAAGAGCAATAAGAGATAGACAACTAGAGTTAAGTTTGCTCTGGTTCATGCAGCTAGGAAGTGTCTGAGGCCAGATTTAAACTAGGACCTCATTCTTCATGCCTGGCTCTCTATCCACTGAGCCACCTAGCTGCCCTAGATGAATATTCATTGTTAATCAGTTTACAAAAATCCTCAAAGTTGTTCATCTTTATGATATTGCAATTATACTATAAATTTGTTTTCCTGATTCTGCACCCTTCACTCTGCATCAGTTCATGTAAGTCCTTCTATATGTCTTTGAAATCATATTTCCACATTTCTTGCAGCACAATGGTATTCTATCACATTCATATAACACCATTCATTCAGCCATTATTTGGTTGATTGGAACCCTTTAGTTTCCGGCTTTTTGCCACCCCCCCCCCAAAAAAAAGAATGGCTATAAATATTTATAGCTCATTTGAGAACTTTTCCTATTTATATCTTTGGGGTATAAGCTTAGCAGTCATATAACTGCTTCAAAGGGCATCTATGCATGTTTCTAGGGGAGGCACACTATTGATGGTGCTTTTTCTGACATTCTTTCCACCTTACCTTCTCCCTTCCCGCACCTCCTAAAATACCTAACATTTCTATTTAGTGCTTTGAGGTTTGTAAAGTTCTTTGCATGCATTATCTCATTTAGTCCTCATAATAGGCATGGAGAATTGGTTATGGATGTTATTATCATCATCCCTGTTTTATGCCTGAAGGAACTGAGGCAGGCAGAGGCTAAGTGATTTGCTTAGGGCTTGCAGAACTGTTGGGTGGCTGTGACAGGATTTCAACTCAGGGTTGCTACTATCTAGAACTTTTTCACTGTTACCTGGCTGCCAGAAACCCAAGAAACCCCCAGACAAATGCTGGGTCTCCCACTGGGAGACTGACAGATTGCTGCTTGAATCCTTTTTTTTTGTTTGTTTGTTTGTTTTTACCTTCCATCTTAGCATCAATTCTAAGATAGAAGAGCAACAAGGGCTAGGCAATTGAGATTAAATGACTTACCCAAGATCACAAAGCTAAGAAGTGTCTGAAGTCACATTTGAACCCAGAACCACTTATCTTCAGATCTGGAACTCTATCCACCATGTATCCAGCTACCCCTGCTTAAGTCATTCTAATAGCTTTCTCTGAAACTAAGGCTTTGTGAATGTCTTGGGTTAGGGTTAGAATGAGTAAAGAGGGGGAAGTGCTATCAGTTAGGATTAGCTATATTATTGAGAGAGCACAGCTTGATGCATAAGGGATTGGCAAAAGAAAACTTTAGTAATATGCCAAGAAGATGATAGCTGTAGTGAAATGTGTGTGTGTTTAAGCAAAATGCCTTTGTTCTGAATTTGAAATATCTTGAATGGCTCTCTCAAAATGCAGTTGTTAATTATATCTGGCATTTCAGCATGTTTCACCATGACCTTTGAAATTCAATTGACGCATATCCAAACAAAACTAACTCTCTCTCTCTCTCTCTCTCTCTCTCTCTCTCTCTCTCTCTCTCTCTCTCTCTCTCTCTTTCTCCTTCCTTCCTCCCCCACTCTGACCTCCACCACTCCCCCCACTGCCCCAGTTACCCTGTGTGTTTTGTAGAATGATAGGGGAGAGGAACTGGGCAGACCCCTAAGCATGCCTCCTCTAGACACTAATAATTTCTTTCCTGGCTATAGACCTGCATCCATGATAGGAAAATGTAATCAGGCAGCTAACACAGAAGTTTGGAGCTCTCTGGGGAATATCTATTTGTACGAGAAGTTGAATATTCATGTAACTTTCCAAGA
Source organism: Monodelphis domestica (assembly GCF_027887165.1). Classification (NCBI taxonomy): domain Eukaryota; kingdom Metazoa; phylum Chordata; class Mammalia; order Didelphimorphia; family Didelphidae; genus Monodelphis; species Monodelphis domestica. The sequence continues at coordinate 129,261,314 of NC_077233.1, forward strand.
CATCAACACATCCTCATTTTACCTTATTTATTTCAGTTCCCCAGTGAACAGTGGGACTCTTAAGCTAAAAGCTAATAGGCATGTTCTTCAGGTCTGTATCTTTTCTCCAGCTAATAAATGGGACTCCCTAACACATTTGTTTATCCTCTGCCAAAGCTCTCCATCAGGTGGCATGTGTTTGTTTTCTTTGTCATGGTTCACAGAAGACAGGTACTATTGTTTGCCATCAATTAGCTTGGGGTCTTGTGTCAGGGATACATAAGCTGGTGTCATTTCCCTCTGACAGCCACCCAATCCAATTGAAAAGGAATTGTTTCATTATCCACTCATCAGGGCTGCTAGATAATGATACTGCTCCTTGGCAAAATGGAATAAAAAAAGACAGGCAGAGAGAATGGATTTTTAGGAAATGGCAATATTAAAATTATTCATGCCCCAAGGAGGAGAGGAAAAGATCAGGGGGATGACTATGAAGCTGCAAGAAGCTCCTTTTCCATAATAAAGGTGGAATGAGTAATGATGTGCTTCCTGGGTGGAGAGGAAGGCATTCTGAAAAAGGAAATAGGTAAGAGAGCCCATTGTAGCCAGAGACAATGGCAGAATAAGGGTTTGCTGAAGTATCTCTCTAGCTCACCAATTAGCTCCATGATCCAATTTCTCCCTCCCAGTGACCCTTACAAAATATTTTCCTCTCCCCAAAATGTCCTCTGCTTTGTGCTGTAAATATTCAGTGGAGAGGTTTCCTCTAGGATCTGAAAGGACACTACAATTGAATTGCTTAAAAGGGAAATAAAAACTGAAACAGAGGGCGGCCAGCCTCAATTTTTCCCTTTCAAGGACCAGAACTTTAATCACACAGCCCTTACACTTCATTCTTCTAGGAATAACTTGACAGAAGTTGTTTTTAAATTCAGGAAATTAACCAAGACAGTATCTTTCTGCTTGTAGAGAAACAAACACAAAGAGTGCTGAAAATGTAAAGTACTTCAAGATAAACTAAGCTTGAAGGAGGACAATTGTGTTGACATTTTAGTAACAACCATTTTCACTCCTTAAGGAAGTGCAGTTATGCATGAAAATGACTTGTTATCTTTTTAAACTGAAATGTGTTCTGATTTGTGAGTGGGAAGCTGTGCACTAGTCCTACCATCCCCCTCTATTCCCCAAGGGGGGAAAACAGTATTTAAGCCTGTGAGTTTCCCCCTTATTACATTTAGTAGAAAAACTGGAAGATTTTGTTTCCATTCAATTCATGACTTTTCAGAAGGTGCAAAGACAATGACAAAAGTTTGAGAATCATTATCATGTAGCAGATAGCAAACTGGCTTGGGAGTCATGCAGAACTGGCTTCCATCATGGGCACATCCCAACAGTATGATCCTGGGTAAGTCACTTAATTGCCCAATGCTCCTCCCAAAAAGACTCAAAAGCTGCAAATTGTGGCTATCTACATTGGTAGAAGGAGTTTCCTTACCTGGAATTTCCTGGACCAGCAAAATCACAGCTCTATCTTTTTAGGTAACTCATCTTTCTACTTAACTTTGGGCAAGATATTTACCTTCCCTGTGTTTCATTTCCCTTAACATTAAAATGAGGGTTGGAGTAGCTGTGTCCCTTTCACCTCCAGAGCTCTGATACTGTATATTCTCGAAAGCCTGTAAAGTACTTTCTATCCATTGTCTCATTTTGTCTTCACAACAACCCTTCATATATCCTATAGAGTGTATATTACACGTAGCATATATTATCTCACTTGCCCTGCACCACAAACTTGAGAGGTATAGGAAATCATTATCTTCTATACTAGAGATGAGAGAGAACTGAGGCTTAGAGTTTACTTGGTCAAAATCATCCAACTAGTAAGTATCAGAACTGGGATTCTATCCCAGCTTCAACTGACTCAAAGTTTAACATTTTGTACACGCTATTGTTACGGGGGTTGATGTGTACCCCTGGGGTTTCCCTCTTTCTTCTGGACACCAAAATGTTATGGGCAAAAAGGATACCTTTGAGGTTTGGGAAGGATACCTTTTGCAAGAATGCAAGACTTCAAAACTTAGCTTAAAAACAAAAAAAAGAGATTTATTAATTTAGGAAGTAATGTTGAGAATGGCCAGGAGGATAGCAAGGTGGGACAGCAAGATGGGGAGCAGTTCCTTGGGAGGACAGCATGAAAGGAAAGGCTGTTCCTCCATGGGGACAGCATGGATGGAAAGGCTTTCCCCTAGAGGACATCAGTTCTGGGGTTTATATATTCTTTAGATGCTATGTGGCAAAATTGGAGTGGCAAAATAACCCAAACTCTGCTCCTAAAAAGGACAGATTCAACTCTCTCCAAGCCACGGTGCAGTGTGAGATCAGGAAAATGCAAGACTGATGATGGGAAAAAAAGGCAGAAGAAATCCAGCGCTTTGCTGACACGAAAAACTATAAACAATTTTTTAGTGCCCCCAAGACTGTCTATGGGCCATTAAAACCCACCACCGCCCCCTTGCTATCCTCTGACGGTGACACTCTCATAAAAGATAAAAAAGGCATCAGCAATAGGTAGAAAGAACACTTCAGCCAGCTCTTCAACCAACCCTCCTCAGTCGGCCAAAGGGCCCTTGATCAGATCCCCCAAAACTGCATCATCAAGCAACTTGACATCCCTCCTTCATTAGAAGAAGTCCAAAAAGCTATTAAACAAATGAGTGCAGGCAAGGCACCCGCTAAAGACGGGATCCCAACCGAGGTGTACAAGGCCTTAAATGGAAAGGCACTCCAGGCATTTCACATAGTGCTGACCAGCATATGGGAAGAGGAAGACATGCCCCCAGAACTCAGAGATGCCTCCATCGTAGCCCTATACAAGAACAAAGGCTCACGAGCAGCCTGTGACAACTACAGAGGCATCTCACTACTCTCCACTGCTGGAAAGATCTTCGCCCGTGTTATACTCAACAGACTCCTGTCATCTGTTTCAGAGCAGAACCTGCCTGAATCACAATGTGGCTTCCGACCAGATCGCAGCACCATCGACATGGTCTTCATGGTGAGGCAAATGCAGGAAAAATACCTTGAGCAGAACCTGAGTCTCTACATTGTCTTCATAGACTTGACAAAGGCGTTCGACACAGTGAACAGGGACGCATTGTGGGTGATCCTCAGCAAGCTCGGTTGCCCAGCAAAATTCGTCAAACTGATCCAGCTCTTTCATGTCGACATGACAGGGGAAGTCCTATCTGGTGGAGAGACTTCCGATCGCTTCGACATCTCCAATGGCATGAAACAGGGCTGTGTCCTCGCTCCGGTACTATTCAACCTATTTTTCACCCAAGTATTACCACATGCTGTGATGGATCTAGACCTGGGCGTCTATATCAAATATCAACTGGATGGCTCACTATTCGACCTTCGCCACCTGACTGCAAAAACAAAGACAGCAGAGAGACTCGTCCTGGAAGCTCTCTTCGCAGATGACTGTGCTCTCATGGCCCACCAAGAAAATCATCTTCAAACCATTGTGGACAGGTTCTCTACCACAACAAAACTGTTTGGCCTGACAGTCAGCCTCAGCAAAACAGAGGTGCTGTTCCAACCCGCACCAGGGAGGCCAACGAACCAGCCGTGCATTACAATCAACAGCACGCAGCTTTCTAACATCAACACTTTCAAGTACCTGGGCAGCACCATCGCCAACGACGGGTCCCTAGACCACGAGATCAATGCCAGGATCCAAAAAGGCCAGCCAGGCACTCGGGCGGCTGCACTGCAAAGTCCTCCAACACAGTGGTGTAAGCACTGCGACAAAGCTCAAAGTATACAACGCAGTGGTCCTCAACTTGCTCCTGTACGGTTGGAAGACATGGACACTGTACTGGAAGCACATGAAGCAGCTGGAGCAATTCCACCAACACTCCCTCCGGTCAATCATGAGGATCCAATGGCAGGACCAAATCACCAACCAGGAAGTCCTCGACAGAGCCAACTCCACCAGCATCGAAGTCCTGGTCCTCAAAGCCCAGCTACGATGGTCCGGACACGTCATCCACATGGACCCACAGCGAATACCAAGACAGGTATTCTACGGTGAACTGTCAGCTGGACTCAGGAAACAAGGCCGACCAAAGAAAAGATTCAAGGATCAGCTAAAGTCCAACTTGAAGTGGGCTCGCATTACACCAAAGCAACTAGAACTCGCTGCCTCTGTCAGAAGCAGCTGGAGAACCCCCATTAACCATGCCGCCACCACCTTTGAAGATGAGTGACGTCGACGTCTTGCCGCTGCACATGAACGCGGACACCAGGCCACAACCGCACCTCCTATAACAACTGGCGTTCCAGGCCCCATGTGTCACCAACTCTGCTCCTCAGCCTTTGGACTCCAAAGCCACATGAGGGTACATCAATAGATGAAACTGCACAAAGACAATAGTCATTCTCGGCTTCTGAGAGACTACTACTAGATGCTATGTCCTGGTGTGGACATGACCTCTTGTTAGTCCCTCAGGCATTTGGTGGGGTGGGGTATTCATCTGACTGGGGTCTGCCTGGAGGCATAAAGATTCATTTCTTTGTCCATCTTAAATCTAGAGGACATAAGAGGGCAAACATCTCAGGACACTGGGTGAGGTCATTGGGTCTTTCTAGGTTAAGAGTCACAAGGATGCAAAGGCAAGGGAGTTTCCCTGGTAATAGTTTGCCTGGGTTTCTGGGGGTACAGTGCCTATGTCACTATTACAATATCATACCATTTCTAGGAAGCCATCTTATTACTAAACAGCAAGTCATAAGATAATAGGAGCTAGATCCTAAAAAGATAGAAAGGACTTGCTTGAAGGGCACAGACTAGCAGAGCAGGAACTCAGTTCTAGGCTCTCAGACTTCAAATTCAGTTCCCTTCAGACACATACTAGCTGTGTGACCCAGGACAAGTCACTTAACCCAATTTGCCCAATTTCTTCATCTATCAAGGGAGCTGGAGAAGATAATGGCAAACCACTCTAGTATCTTTCTTTGCCAAGAAAACTCAAATGGGGTCACAGAAAGTCAGACATGAGTGAAACAAATGACCAACAATAATAAAAAACTCAGTCCTGGGCACTTGAGATTCAAATTCAGTTCTCTTTTCATGGTAGCACACTGTCCTATGACTGGCCCTTAATTTAAATAGCCATTTCTTGACAGTAGCAGAAGGGTTAAAAATGTCATCGTGTGGTCTAGAGTTTAGAGATAGAAAAATACTCAGAGAACAACTAGTCCAACCCCTTTGTTTTATACATGGCAAAGAGAACTCTAATGAGGTTAAGTCACTTGTCCAAGGTCATAAAGAAAAGGAGCAAAGGTAGAATTTGAACACAGGTCTTCCAATCTGACATTTATTTCCTTTAAAAAAAAAAGATCCACAAATAAATTTCTTTCTCTGCTCCTCTTTCTGTCATCTGTCTGTTTCTAAAACTCTGTCCCTGTCTCTATGCCTCTCCCCATTTGCTCCTATAGCAGACAAATTTGGGGGCATGAAATTAATGCCATGCTGCTCAGAAAGAGTTAATTCATCTCCCATGAGTAATAATTACATCTCTCTTGGTTCGCTATGGCAGTATATCCAAAATGTGAGACAGTGCCCTAATTTTTAGCACATTCCCTTTAAATGTCTTCTCCAAATGCATATTTCTAATTGCAGCTTGGTAGATACAAACCTACCCAGTAAATCCCTTCCCTCCTACATTATTGACGGAGTGTAAAACATTTCAGCTGCAAAGTCTGCTGTATACATTTTCTAAGAGATAGGTTCTGTTCTAATTGCTCATTAATAACTGCTTCTCCATGCCTCAGATCAATATACCCCTGATGTGCACTTGAAATTTTATGGAGAAACAGGCACATTTCCTATCAGATGCCTGTTTTCTAAATCAAGTTGTTCAGTAAATGTCTTCTTTATATTTGAGAGCTGGACACTGCCATTTTAAATACTGGGGCCGTTTTTGAGCTGAGAAGGCAAAAATGGGCAAATACTTGTGCATAGCTAACTGATAGTTTAATGGCTAATCTACACTTCCATGTTATGTGTGATGTTACAATTTAAAAGTAGCTATTCCCAGGACCCAGATTCTTTATGTTGTCATTGAAACACAAATAACATTAGAACAAACCCTTTTTGATGATGAATTTTGCTTAAAAATATACATCATTCTATGACCTAACAATGGATGTATTTTGTTTTCCCTCTTCATGGGCAAACCATGTGAATTCTGTATATTATTATCTGATGTATTTTAAACAGTAAATTTGAATGCCTTGTATTTTTAATTAGGCAGAAAAAACCCCACCCCCAAAAATGCACACAATTTCTTTCATTTAAACTGCGGCCATGTGAAAAATTAACCTCCTTCAGAAGTCCCAGAATCCTTGATTTTATAGGTATGGCTCTTTTCATTAATTCAGGCCATAACTCCTCCCAACCTTCACAGAAAGTTCTAAGAGTTTCTATGGCTGAAAAAAAAATCACTTCATTGCCATCAGTATCATAAAGTCTATTAATAAAAGAGCATCTAAGAAGAAAGGATACTAAATATTAGAAAGGTCAACTATAAGAACAGGGTTATGCTGGTGAATGTTTGACCACTGGCTGGGGATGAGGTACATTGGAGGAAATATACCTAAAATGTATGCTTAAATGTAATCTGCAGTAGAAACATAACAAATCAAGTCCAGATTTGTAGCATTTGCTGATTTCTGAGGTATAAACACTCATACTGAAAATTTAACAATTGGCTCTCCAAAGCAGTTTGAGCTGACTCTAGCATTCTTCTGGAGAAGGATTTATATTGGAGATTTTCATCCCCCATGACTAGATTGGTCACTTAAGAGATTGTATAAGTGGTATAACTAATTCGTCTATCACTAAGTGGCCCATATGTAAAGGCTTTCCAGCTTGGTGGGAATTTCAAGAGTTTGAACTTCATTAATCTTCCAAACCCCAGAGTGACCTCCATGCTTCCATGAACACTCCCAGATTATCAGAATTAGAAGCAACTTTAATGGAGTATAGTTCAACTCGTACCTAAAAATTCCTTCTATATTACCCAACAAATGATCATCTAGTCTCTGTCTGAAAATCCTGAGTACTCTATTTGGGCATTGTCGGAATGTCTCATGTCACTTTATTAGCTATGTACTTGAAAAAATGTTTTTATTTATTTCTTTAGGGAAAAAAAAGAAAAGAAACCCCTTCTGAGAGAAAACCTACTTCTCAGGCAGCTTTCTCCCCTTTTGACATAGCCCTATTTTTTTAGAAGTGTTTCTTTATGTCATGCTAAAATCTACCCATTTGTAAATTTCACTTATTGCTTCTAGGTCGGCTCTCTAGGACAAAGCAAAACAAGCCTAATTCCTCCACTACACAACAATCCTTCTAATACTTGAACATAGTTATTGTGACCTTCCTAAAATTTCTTCTTTTCTCCAGATTGAATGTTGTCTACTCTTTCACTCAATTCATATATGGCATGATCTCAAGGATGTTCATCATCCTAGTGGGTCTCCTCTAGATATTCTCCAATTCATCAATATCCTTCCTAAAATAAGTACCTGAATAAGAACTGAATATGATGTCCTACATATGATTTGACCAGGACAGAGTTCAGTGGGATTGTCACTTCCTTTCTTCTGTTCACTGTCTCTTACTGCAGCTTGAGATCACATTAGCTTTTTTGCCTATCATATCCCACCACTGACTCATCTGGAGCTTGATGTCCACTAACCTTGTCTATTCTTCTTCTGAGAATTTGCTACCTATCCATATTTTCCCTATCTTGTGCTGGTGAAGTTGATTTTAAGAACCCTTTCTTTTTCGTCCCATTTGCCCAGTACCATGAACAGAGCACCTCTGCTCCAGGAACCAACAATTCAACTTATCCTGTTTGTTCTACTTCATAGAAATAACCCTAATAGAAAAATAACCCTAAAGGTTGGTATTCAATGCAATACTTCCTTTGATTAGAACTGTAAAGAAATTACTTCTATTTAGTATGAAAGAACAGCCCATTACACACCAAATCACTTGAGCCACATAAAGGAACTAACTTTAAATGTCGTTACCATATCTAAACAGATATATGGATACCTCAAAGATTTGTGTTCTAATCAAAGTTGGATGATTTGGAAAAGATGAAAGGATCTCAGACTCTTTAGCCTGGGGAAGAAAAGCTTAATGGGGAACATGATATATGTCTTCAAGTATTTGAAGAGTTTGTCACATGGAAGAGGAATATCATTTGTTCTAGTTAGATATAGAGGGCAAAACCAGGACTAGCAGGTGTAAGTTAAAAAAGAAGACAACTTGGATTTGATATTACTAGAAGAATAACAAAAACTAAAATTTTCCAACAATTAAAGCTACCTAAAAATAGAATGAACTGCCTCAAGAAGTGATGGGTTCCCCCATCCCTGGAGGACCTCTAACAGATATTGGAAGACTATTCCTCGGGAGTGATATTGTAGGAATTCCTTTTTTGAATCTGGGTGACTCTGGATAACTACATAATACTTTATGACTCTGAGTACTGATTCTTTTGATGACCACAAAATGCTTTATGACACTGAATACTATTTCTATATACATCTCTCCTCATCTTGGTGAGACATCCTACAGAGAGGATCCTTCCAAGGCAAGGAATGACCTCTTGTCTTTACTAATAATAACTGGCTTGATAGCCACTTAGGGTATGGGTTGAACCAAATGGTTACCCAGATCCCTTTTAATTTGATGATTCTATAAAATTTACAAAAGATTTTTAACTCACTTAACATATATTATCTCACAACCACCCTGTGAAACAGGTGCTTTTACTACCCCTGTTTTATAGATTTACTTTGAGATGGCATCAGAAAAATCAGAGCAGTTTTTCTTGATCAGAAGTACAAAGCATAATTGGGTTATTCCTCCCACTTTCCTTAAGAGCCAAAGGTTGTTTTGTTTTTGGTTTTGTTTATTTTTTATTTTTCAAATCTTCATTGTTTTAATGATCATACTTGGGAATGGTATTTTATGGTCTAGAGGAGCAACCTGCTCTTACATTGTATAGGTAGGAAAGGGAGACAGGGTCCATTTTAGTCCTTTCCAATGGCAGCAACCTTCCTCATAACAGCTAGAATGATGCTGAGTTCCTCTCTTCCTCTTGACCTAGATGTGAGTTCCCATCCTTTTTTTGATGAACTTAAGAGTTTGCTTATCCTTGGAGACCTTTATCCACTCTATGGCCTGCCTCTCATAAGGAACAAACTCATACACCTCCCAGATCATATCTCTAACAAACTTGATATGCTTGGTCAAGCACTCACAGTGGTGGCAGTGTCATGGCTTTCAAACATGCTTGGTAACTTTGTGACCCTTGTTAAGGCCCGTGGCTGGGGGCTAGAGAATGGCCATGATTGTGGGACAACTGCAGCCCCAATGGCAGCCAAAGCAGAAGCAAGAACTTCCACCTCAAACTGATAAAATGGTCAGAGATCTATCTTATGGCACCTTGCTTGAGCAGGGGACCCATATATTAATCCAGAATGCATACTTTTAATTCTTTAGGGATTTCATCTCTTAATCAAAAAGACAGTAAGAAAATCCAATATGTTCATCTACCACACCTAATTAATTGTTCCATCTGCCAATCACTGGCCATATCTGAAGACAGACTTAAAAGACTTTTCCCAGCCAAGAAAATGTCAATGACCCAGTGATAACACTAAACAATGAATGCTAACCCCTTTAGGTATCATACTGATCCTGAAGGATTTTATCCACTTCAGGCTTGCTAAGAATTTTATGCACTCTGGAGGAATGGGCACCACTCAAGGAGTATTGTATGCCTCATTGCCATGTCATCAATTGTTCTATACAAAATTGTATATTTAATTGGAAGAATATAATAATAATCAGTGCAATCATAGATGTGTTGGCTAGTTAACACTAGTATTAGAGCTTTTTCCCCTTGAGATAAGAGAATTGCTTCTCCTAAGCTGAGCCTTCACTGACATATGGACTTCAGGGAGACAATTGGTGCCAAATGTTTGCATAGTAGACAAGAAATAAGTGATGTACTGACAAATGCTCTAATAAGCTGGCATCCAAGATAGTTTCTTGGGATGTTTGAATGTGAAACTTAATTTATTAAAAAATACAACAGACATTTATTAAGTGCCTGATGTATACAGAGTGCTTTTCTATATGCTTGGCAAGATATAAAAGTTATATGAAAATAAAAGTGATAAGAATAACACACACTTAGACATACACACAGAGAGAAAATCCTTACCTTCTGGCTTAGGAGCCATATTAAGTATCAGTTCCAAGGCAGAAGAGCAGTAAGGGCTAGGCAATTGGACTTGTCCAGGGTCACACAGCTAAGTATCTGAGAATGGATTGCAACTCAGAACCTCCTATCTCTAAGTCTATTGAGCCATGTAGCTGCCCCAAGAGTAGTAGTTTAAGGAGCTACAATTCCATGAATATTGGGCTATCCTATGCAAACTACAGTCCCTCTAAGTTTTAGGAAATGATATTTTTTCAGTGTCTTTGGCCAAAGGTTTCACCCCATGGCTAATTTGGTGGCAGCCTTATTCAAACTGACCTAGATTGAACCTCATTAAGCTTACATCAAATGTGTCCATTACTGACCCATATAAAATTCCTTTCCAACTCTGGGAATTACAAGATTTGGGGCTACATTGACATCTTCTTTTAATAACCTAGGGTTACTTCCAAGCAAAGACAGGGCATTAAAGCAGGACTTTAGGAAAAATAATAATTCAGTGGTGTAATGATAATAATAATATTTATATAATAATATTTATTTACATTATAATTCATATTTATTTTATTATATAATATTTATCAAACTTTTTTATAGGTTATATTCAAGTAAAGGGATAAATCATATATCAAATAATTATAAAATGAATGAATGAGAATATAAAAAAAGTTGGGGATATGAGTTTTTAAAAATGAGCTAATCTCTGTCCTCAGTTAGTTTGCCTTTTGATAGAAGATGACAACATAGTGGAGTGGTAACCAGGAAGGTGTGTTTTGTTTAGGAGGAGCTAAAAAAAGAAGAAGGAAGAGTGGTTGATATCTGATAAATGTTATTCATAAGTTCCAATGTTGTTCAAAAAGGCTAAAACATTTTAATCAACCAATAAAAAAGACTTTATTAACTACCTTCTATATACTTCATACCATAAATGGTAGAGATATAAACAAAAAGTAAACAGTACCTGCCTTTAAGGAGTTTACATTCTACTGGAAGAGACAACATGTATGTGTAGTAGGTCCCATTCTACACAGTCATGTAAATAAAAATAAAAATAGTTCACATTTCTATAGTATATTAATATTTACAAAAAAAAACTTTGTATAGGTAAATAGATTAGTAGAAGGATAAAGCATATGCCTAAGTAATTAGAATGAATGAATGAATGAATGAATGAATGAATGAATGAATGAATGAATGGAAGAAGGGCTTAAAAGCAACAACAACAAAACTCCTAGGGATTTGAGTATTTTAGAAAGGGTAATCTTTGCCTTTGAGGAGTTTAGATTTTGATAGAAAACAACGTACTAAAGTGGTGATGAGGAAAATATTCCCATTCTTTAGTATTAGCAGTTCCTAAGAGAATGGCAGAGGCTGAGGACTCCATTGAATAAATTTTTATTTTTACTCATGTCATTGCCAAGATACAGTGATTTGAAATTGAGGAATAAGGGAAGATGACATTTCACTATGACTATTAGCTCCTGCCAGTTCCTGATCATGTCATCTATGTGACAATAGGGCTGGGAGACGAGCAGTGTGATAAAATGAAAAAAAAAAAAAGAAGGTAGTCTCAAAATCAGAAGAGAGCATGGTTCAAATCCTTCCAAGGGTCCTTACAATGACAGTGGCTAGTGACTTATGATGCCTCAGTCTCCATGTCCTTATTTGCAAAATAGGACTAGTGACCACTATAACTTCATCGAAGGAGTGTTATAAAAATCAAATAAGATAATGTCTACAAACTTTCTTACAATATGAATATCTGAGACACGAAAAGTACCTTGCCAATTCATTTATAGTAAAATGCTAATGACTTTACCATTTTCTCTTCCTTAGCTATTTATATTGTTAGTAAGGGGATCTGGAAAGACACTACTTAATCAGAACAATAAAGATTCTAGGTGACATGGTGGCTAGAGCATGGGCCTGGGGTCTAGCTGTGTGACCCTGGACAATCACTTAACCCTGTTTGTCTCAGTTTCCTCATCTATAAAATGAACTGGAAAAGGAAGTAGAAAACCATTCCAGTATCTTTGCTGAAAAAAACGTCAAATGGGGTTATGAAGAGTCAGTCATAACTGAAACGACTAAATAAGAACAATCAGAGCAATAGACTTCTGATAGAGATTGAGAAGAGGACATTAGATTTGTCATCTTAAGAGCTTTTTGCTATCTTTACAGAAAATAGTTTTAATTAAGTAATGAGTTTGTGAGGAAGTAAGAAATAGAAGACTAGAAAAAGTGGAGGCATTGAGTGTAGATGACTTTTAATGGTAAAAGAGGTATAGGATGATGTGGATGGTCACATTTAGTGGTTTTTTAAGGCTCAAGGAAACTTGGACATATTTATAAACAGCAAGGAAGGAGCACAAGACAGGGAACGATTGATGACTAGAAAGAGGGTGAGTGGTAGTGAGGGCAAACTGTTAAAGAAGACAGGAGAAGATGGGATCGAAGCAACAAGTGGCTGAGATGGTGTTAAGAAGTTGTGAGATGAGGAGGGGAGAAAAGGATATTCTAATCAAATAGTCTCAGCAGGAATACAGACCAAAACTAGACTCATATTTGAAGGTTTTCCAGGTAGGTAGAAACTTCCAGAGCTTGTACCTCATTAGCATGACCTTCCATCACCTAGGGTCACCTCCCTGCTGCTATGTATGAAGAATCATAGAAGTAAAAGAAGCTTCAGTAGCCAGATAGTTCAATGCATGTATGACTAAGAATTCCTTTTCTGTTACCATCCGCCTTCTAGAATTTCATCCAGGCTCTTGACTAAAAATTTCCACCGAGCACCCCTAAGAATGATATGGTGATACTTGGGTTAGAGAGATATTTTGGAGTAGAGGGGAGCTTTTTTTCAGGACTCCTCAAATTGTACGAAGAGGTGATTTGGGGGTTGGTCATGAATTCAGCCCAGAATGCACCAAATTATCCACCATATTTAATTTCCAAAATATGTGTCACCCTTCGTCTCCACCGCCAACCCCAACCCCCTCATCTCCCTGTCTCCTACCAGACTGAGGACATCATGTTTTCTTCTTTTACTAGAAATGTCTAGGGAGGAACCATGCAGAATTTTGGTTTGCCAGTCCATAAACTATAATGGCAGTGTTTCATTTGTTATGATCATTATCCATGTGCTTCACATGGGCTAATAAGTGAGGGATATGTTCAGTAATTACAGTTTTTAAAATGTCTAGTAGGGTTAACAGTTTCTACCATATATGTAAGGGGGAAAATGTTTACAAAGTGTCTTTGTGACCTCTTATTCTTCCATTAGTATTTAGAGTAATATAGGAGACCAAGCCCCAGCCTTACAAATACCAATATTCAGGCTACTGCCACAATCATTCCAAACAGCCTATTCCCCTGGGTGAAATTATTATTTGGAATAAAAGCTGAATTCTGACTCCCTAAGCGAGTATAGAAATAAATGAGGGTAGTGATTCATAAGGCAACTCTCATGTGTTTGCAAATGTGCAACTTTTATTGAGCCTGACGCACAGAACAGAAGCTCTACATTACCTTTTCTAGCTGGTAAGCATTTTCCAGTCTGCTTCAAAGTCTTTTGTAGTTGGGATTGGGGCAGTGGTGGTTATTGCAGTGGGAAGGTAGAAATAGGCATTGGCGAACAGGACAAAAGTTAGACCCACAAAGAACATCAATGAATCTATGGAATCAAGTTATCCTAGTATCCGTAGTTTTTGAGGGGAAAGGTAGTAGCTGCATTTTAATGGAACCCTTTAAGTGCCAGAGCTATTGCCTCATTAACAAAGTACAGAAGAGGAATTGGTATGAAGCAATTTCTTACCAAGGATTGTATCTGACTGTTTTGTGCCTGGATTTGGGATAAAAGAATACTAATTTATCAGTAAAGCTTCCACACCATTTCCCCTCTTTAATTCCCTAATTTCTCTGACAATCCAATTATCCTACTTAGGATAGCCGATAAGACAGTTCTCATAAGTAGCATTGTCCAGGACATCTTCCTTCTCAGACTAGAAAACTAGATTCTGAGAAGTTCAAATCTCCTCTTCACCAAGGAGTTGGGGTTCCCAGTATTGTTTACCTCTCAGGCCACATGCAAACCAATGCTTACTCCTCTCATGTGCTTTTGCTACAAGTTGCCCTCAACTAGAGCTAGAAAAGATGATAAGGATTACTTGAGTTCAGCCTCCTAATTTGCTAAATAAAGAAATAAGGCCTAATTATAAGAAGTGGCAGAGACAGGATTAAGATTTAAGTATTAAAACTCTAACATACTTTGGAGGCAAGACAAAAGTTTCTTAGCAATGATGGAAGATATCAAGAGTGTGCTGATGAAGGTTTAACAAAAAAGAAGAATTGTTCAAAATTTAATCTACATTTATTATTATTTTTGTTGCTTAGTAATTTTTCAGTTATGTCCAACTCTTCATGATGCCATTTGGGATTTTCTTGGCAAAGATACTGGAGTGGTTTGCCATTTCCTTCTCCAGCTGAATTTTACAGATGTGGAAACTGAGGCAACCAGGGTTAAGTGATTTGAACAGGGTCACACAGCTAGTAAATGTCTGAAATAGGATTTGAACTCTGAAAATGGATCTTTCTAATTCCAAACTCAGTATTCTATCATCCATTGTAGCATCTACCTGCCCTTACATTTTTATTATTGATGCTTCCTTAAGTCTATAAAATCAACAAAACAATAAACCAAGCTGTGATTTGGACTGTTTGCCAATTTCTGACATGTAGATGCTCACACTGAATATTTAACAATCAGTTCTCTGAAGCCCATTCAAAATAACTCCAGAATACCCTGGGCTCAGCAGAGTAAGATCTCTGCTGGGTACTTCTGATACATTGACAGACTCCTCTCTGACAGGTTCCAAAAGTGACAAGCAAAGATTTCCTCTGTAACACTGTACCAGTTAGGCAGGACCAGGCTTCAAGCCTTAGGGTGCATTCAGCTATAGAAGGTTAGCATGTCAATCAATCAATAAACTGTGAATGCCTTCCCCCAAACAAATGATTGCATATTTATTTTGTAGATACTTCCTATTACTTAGATATAGTCACATTGTCTCTCCCAACAGAATTAAAGCTACTAGAGAGTATTAACTGTTCTGGTTTTGTCTTTGTATCTCCAGGGTATAAGTCAGTACAAAGCACATAGTAGGTGCTTATCTAGTGCTCAAGAATTGATTAATTGATACTAGGAAGTAAGATTAGATCATGGGCTTTCCCCTCCCACCCTAAACCCTTGTCATCTAAGAGTTGATACTAAGAATTGGTTGCAAGGCAGAAAAGTGGTAAGGATTAGGCAATGGGGGTTTAAGTGACTTGTCCAGGATCGCACTGCTAGGAAGGGTTTGAAGCTAGATTTAAACCCAAGACCTCCTATCTCCAGGCATGCCTCTCTATTCACTGAGCTATGCAATTGCCCCAAAGATTGTAGTTGAGTCATTTTTTTAGTCCTGTCTTATTCTTTGTGACTCCATCTGGGTTTTTCTTAGCAAAGATACTAGATAGGTTTGTCATTTTCTTCTCCAGGTCATTTTTACAGATAAGGAAATTTAGGCAAACAGGGTTAAGCAACTTGCCCAGGGTCATACAGCTAGTAAGTGGGACCGGATTGGACATCAGGAAGATGACTCTTCCCTACTCCAGGCTCAGCACTCTATCCTATGAACCATTTAACTGCTCCCATTCTAGGCTCTTAATCCAGGGTCCACAGAAATCTCCTCCCAGGAGATTGTGAATTTGGATGGGAAAAAATTACATTTTTTCACTATAAGTTTTTCTTGTAATCTCAGCATTTTATTTTGGCCTTTTAAAAGATAGGGATCCATAGTTTTCATCAGCCTGACAAAGGGATCTGTATCACCAAAAGTGGTAAAGAATCCTGGTACTAGATGTCCTACGGTGCCACCTCTAGCTCTAATTTTATTATTTTATTATAGATCATATTATTATTATAAATTGATAAAAAAAAAAACAACAACTAGTGTCCATTACTTCAAATTGCCACCTAGAGAATCCCTTCAGTTGTAGTGGCTGAGCCCCGGGCAAGGAAATACATCTGAGCAATAATGGGAAATGGAACCCGATTGGGGTTATAGCACCCCCAACCGCCCCCCCATCCCTCACCTCCCAGCCCTTGCCATCAGTGACATGGTAGAAGGAATCAGAAACAAACCCACCAACTTATTGTCATCCCCGACCAAATGAAAAGTGATAACATAGAGGAACACCAGTGGAAACCTTAAAAGCTCAGGTAATTCCAACCTGCTCAGACAAGGTGTTTGTAGTGAAAGGCAATGACTGAACAGCAGCTCCCAGCATGAGCAGGCTGAGGGGCTCCTCGCTGTAGAGGCAATGAGGAAAACATCAGCTAGCCAGCTGTCTAATTGTTCAACGGTGGACCCCCCTCCAATGAGTTAAAACAAAGCCTGCGTGTATTCGGCCAGCCAAGAACTGTACTGAAAGAAGCACCCTCCAGTCCCCACCTCAGCATCTTGTCAGTCCTCTACAGATGAAGCATTCGCTTTCTTCCTCCCCCTCCCCATTGTGTGTGTGTGTGTGTGTGTGTGTGTGTGTGCGTGCGCGCGCACACGTGTGCTTTATTTTATTTTCGTGGCTTAGCTTGAATTCCTTATCGTCCTTTTTTTATTTCAGCCACGATTTTCTCCAGCACTCACTCAAGCCGGAGTGGAACAGCTGCTGGGGCTGGGCCTCCCCCACATCCCGTCAGTCACCCTTCTCCGGGACATAATGTACAGGGGAGCCCCCACAACCCCTCCTCCCAGTTACCTCCTCTCTCGGCTGTGGACTCAGGAACTGAAAGGTAAGACCATCTGTCTCTTCCTCCTAAGCAGTGACACAGCCAAGCCTCCCTGCACCAAGAAATGATTTGACAGTTGCTAAATTTTATTAATAATACATTGGTGGGTAGATTTACCCAAAGGTGACATTTAAAAAGTACATACACATTTCACAAGAATCCAGTCTGCTCGTTCTCTCTCTCTCTCTCTCTCTCTTTCTTTTTTTTTTTGCCTGTTTGGGGGGAAAAAGATATTAGTGACAGTCACCTAAAGTGTTTTGGGGGGGGGGGGAAGCAGCAGAATTTCCCTGTTGTTTCAACACCTCCTGTTCAGTTGTCACATATGTAGGCCATGTTAAGATGACCGTATTTGTCTGTTGATCAGTGTATAGTTTTATTTTGTAACGTAAAAGAATGCACTATTTCCAATGGTTTTAAAGGACCACTGATCAAAATATCTGTTGAAGTCCTTTCCTCTCCTTTCAATTAAAGAAAGCTCATCTCAGGGTTCGAGGGACTTCTCTGACCCACCCAGGTGACAGCAATCACTCCCTCCTAAAATGTCTCATAGTGCTTCCCCCAATTCTCCCTTGGGTACCACCTCTACTTTTGGATTGATTGATATTTCTGACCCACCCTCCTTCCAATAAGATTATTATTCCTTCTTCAGAGCAGCATCAATGGCATATCCATCTTTGTCTCCTTGGTGCTCAATTCAAGGTCTTGCATACAGCAGGTGCTTAATAATATTTTTAGATTATTGAATTGTCTGTCACAGAATTGGATATAATGTCTTTCAGTCCCCCAAAGCCTCCCAGTGCTTGCCATCACATAGTACTACAGTGACAAATATAACAAAAAAAAATTGTCAAATTCAAGGAGCATACATTCCACTATTTTAATAGAGTGCTAATTGGCCTCCATGCCACAAGGCTCTTCTCATTCCAGTTCATCCTCCTTTCAGCTGCCAAAGCAATTTTCTTAAAATGCAGGTCCAGCCATGTCACCCCTCTGCTCAATAAACTCCAGTGGCTCCATATCACCCCCAAGATCAAATATAAAATTCTGTCTGGAACTCAAAGCCTTTCATAACCCAGGCTCCCTTCCGTCCCAATCTTGGCCAGTATTTTTATACCTTACACCGCCATCTCCATCAGAATTCTCTGATCCAGTGACACTGGCCTCCTTGTTGATCCTCAAACAAAACACCCTGAGCACTTTCAGTGGCTGTCTCCTATGCCTTTTTCCTCTGTACCTTCTGGCCACCCTGGCTTCCTTGAAGTCCCAGCAAAAAAATCCCATTTTCTACAGGAAGCCTTTTCCATTCCTTCTAATTCTACTACTTTTACTCTTTTGGTTCTCTCCAGTTTATGTTTTATATAGCTTATTTGTACATATCTGTTTGCATGTTGTCTTCCCCCTTCGATTGCAAGCTCCTCTAGTTCAGGGATGAATGTTTTGGGTTTGGGGGGGTTTTGCTTTTCTTCATATTCCCAACTCTTAGCACAGTACCTAACACATAGTAAGTGTAGGGGAAGTTATGTTGGGTTATAAAAGCTAAAGAGAAGAATTTATGATTTATCTTGGAGGCAGGAGGGAGTCATTGGAGATAACTGAGTAGGCGAGTCACACCATCAGATCTATGCTTAAAGAAAATTATCTATACACCATCTATAGGATGAAGTAGAATGGTGAAAGAAGGGACACCCAGGAAGAGGCTGTTGTAATAATCTAAGAGAGAGATGGGGACATGAACCATAAATGTCTGTGTGAGTGGAAAGAAGAGTTCGAATGTAAGAGATCTTGTGAAGGTGGAAATGGCAACCTTTAATAAATGAATGGATATGTGGGATGAGGGAAAATGAGGCCAGGGTAATGCCAAAGTTGGGAATTTGTTAGATCAGGAGAATAATAGTAACTTAGATAGAAATAAGGAAGTTTAAAATAGAAGATGGTATGAAGGAAAAATTGATGAATTATTTTTTTCTTTTTTTTTTCTTAGTAATTAGGATTAAGTGACTTGCCCCAGGTCACACAAATTAGGAAGCATCTGAGACCAGATTTGAATCCAGGATCTCCCATCTCTATGCCTGACTCCCAAACCATTGAGCCACCTTGGTGACCCCCCAAACCCTTGCACTGGACCTCCATCCCTCCCTAGCTGAACACACTGCCAATCCATTCTTCCTTGGGCACAGGGGGATTCCTGGAGCACCACTCTTAAAAGAAGAGCCTCCATATCAATTCACAGTTTAAAGGACTGATCAATTAGCAGCTAACTCAAAGGAATGCCTGGAAGTCAAATAGATACCTGAGTGAAAATACCAACAATTGATGCATGCTACTTATTTGACCTAGAACAAGTATATTTGTTCCTCTGATGCCTCAGTTTCTTCATCGGAGCAATACAGGGCAGATGTTTGCTTTCAGAGGCTTCTAAGACTCCTTCTGGCTTTAGTTCTATCATCTTCTGATTTGGGATCTTCCATCTTCTTTGTACTATTCACTCTTTGGCATGCCTATAGGAGTCTTGATGGGGGGAAAGGAATAATATATTAACAACAACCACAGTAACAATCTATATATTTAAACTCTTAAACATCAAAAAAAAAAAAATCTATTGAACTGCTTCAGGAAGAAGGGTAAAGATAACCCGTTTCATCTAACAACTTCCTGCAACATCTGTCACTAGGGTTGTACAAATGATAACTATACTCTAAATCCCAGGCAATGGAGACAGGAAATCTTTGAAGATATCTTATACATTCTCATAAGTTGAGGCAAATTTAACTCCTTGTCACAAGGGAACTCATTTTCAGCTCTATTATAAATGATATTGGCCAAAGCCTTTTTTTTTTAAAAATCATCTCTTTGAATTTAGCTTTACTGAGAACTCTCTTCTGTGACCTCAATGAGTTCAGTGATGATCAATCTAAATTTTCCATCGCTCCATTTCATCTCATTATCAATAGCCATAACGATCTTTAGAAGATGATAAGAGTAGAAGTTTCCTTGCCCTCTTTAAAGCTCTGCAAGAATTTAGGCAGCTATTATACCCTCTTCTTAGTCCCCTGGATAAGCTGCTGATTGATACCTTCAGCAGCCTGGGTGAGATATGATTCCTATGTGTTACTCTTGCTAGAGATAGTCTCTATTCTAGGCTCACTCATTTCTCAGAGAAGAACCACCAGAGATATTACCATTAGTTTTACAGGCATCTTTTTCATATGGAAAGTAACTAAACATGTCAGTGCCAGTACAATACACTGTAAATAGGTACATGTACAAAGCATCTAATTTGCATCTCTACTTTATGCACTTAAACTGTCATATTCACAGTTTCTCTAAACACAGTATTCCATGGAATGGATACCTGCCGCACCTTCACCTCTCAGACTCCTTAGAGTTTTTTTTCAGGGCACAGCTCAGGTACCTTGTTATGAGAACCCTTTCTTGATCCTCTTCTTTATTGGGGCTCTCTTCTTTTTCAAATTATGCAGTATCTATTTATAGGTTTGCATATTATAGAATATAATAGAATAATAATTCTTAGTAGAATATCATTTTCTTAAGGACTGGGCCATTTTAATTTTGCCTTTGTATCCTTAGCACCCAAAACAGGTTGATTGTTGTTGCTAAGTTGTGTCCTTGTCTGACTTTTCATGACCCCATTGAGGATTTTCTTGCCAAAAATACTAGAATATTTTGTCATTTCCTGCCACAGGTCATTTTACACATAAGAAAACTGAGACAAGCAGAGTAAAATTACTTACTCAGGGTCACACAACTGGTTAGTGATTGAGGCCAGATTTGAATTCAGGAAAATGAGTCTTCCCAAGTCCTTATGCTTTCATCCTCTTCACCTTAATACAGGATCATAGAATAAATTAATGCATGGAGGAATGAAAGTGATATTCTCTATCAAGTGAGTAAGACAGACAGTCCTTGCCTTCTTGCAAGGACTTGCAAAGTAGACTCTATGTCAGGCAACATTTAAATGGACAAATGGTTCATGTTTGAGTGAGAGAGGAAGCTATGAATTGATTTTGCAAGTACCAAAAAGAGTGTTAATATGAGTGAGAACAGAGTAGAATAGAAGGAGGAGGATTTGTATGAATGAACCATAAGAATCTTTGCCATTGAAGGTCCTATCCAACATCAATGGCATAGCTACATGAGTTGTATACTTTTTGTCAGCTATTTTCAGTTAATCAAGTCACCTCTACTTCATTAGATTTTGCAAAAGGAGAACATAAAATAGAATTGAATTATTAAGTGTGTTTGTATTATTGCCTCCCATGCAAAGAGTAAGAGGAAATTTGCCTACATGAAGGATTTGGCTTGATGCCTCTTACTCTGTGTTTAGCTGGGAAATTCCCCAGCAAAAACTAAAACAGTTTTCTTAACGGAAATGGGTTTATCACACTTTGCAATTTTTAAGCAGGAAATTGGCATTTTTCCTTTTTGGGGGCTATTTATTCATCATTTGCTTAGCTTGAACTTGTTAATAAAAAGACCTGAGTCATAGTAAGAAGTCATGAAAGGTTCACCTTTGGTTAGAGTCAAGCTCCTTTATACTTACTGTATTAAAATAAAATAAAATAAAATTCTCTTCATTTGATGGGGTTTCATTGTTTTATCTCTTAAGGTGATCCAAATAACACATCATTTAATTTATTTAAGTAGTATTCTTCCCTATCATTTAATATCGACTCAAGTTTATTATACTAAATGGTACTTTTATTATATGTCAAAATGGATAAACCAGTACACCTTTTCATTTATCACCAATAAAAGTCAGAATGTTGGTAGGTCATTAACTGATTGTATGCCACAGTATATTAGTCTATGGAGGAAGTGGAGAAAATATTGGAGAGAATTAGAGTAGTCATCTCATTCTCATTTTTAATATGGAAGTCAAACTTCAAGAAAATATATAATTAGGCTTGTAGGGTCAGATGGTAAGCTACCAGTTTGTGGGCATGTGTATGTATCTTGTCCAAAAGAATGTGAAAATAAAACAGCCTTTTTCTGTTATATACAGGGCACTCCATCCAGTGAGTACTATAGCAGGAACATGTTTTTGAAACAATATTGACAAAATAGAATGTGACAAGTGTGATGAACAGGAGAGTGACCAAGATGTGGAGGAGAGTGGAGACCAGGCTATATGATGATCACTTTAAGGAATGTAGTATGTTTAGCCTTAGAAGAGAAGGCTAGGGGAGGAGGGAGTTCTATGAAGGGAAACTTGCTGCAATGCAAGATAGAATTGTTCAGAAGTAGAATGAATTGCCTGGGGAGGTCATGGTTTCTCCTCCATTAGAGTCTTCAAGGGGAGGATTGATAGAGAACCCCTTCAGATAGGGGAGTTTATTTCATGTATATGTTAGATTGGGTGACTCTGAAGTCTGAGATTCTATAACTCCAGACAAGAATTTGGTGACCCAAAGAGGTTTCTCATGCTTTGAACTTATTCCTAGTAAGAGACCTGAACATTCATTTATCTTGTAGTTCTTTGGAAAGAGCAAAGGTGGGGCTTAACTCAAGTTTTGCCAAGTATTCATATCATTCATTCATGTTGGTAGTGACTTAAATTGGAATCCCTTTTCTGACATTTCCAGGTGTTTGACTATAATCAAGTCACTCCAACTAAGTTCTCTAAGCCTCAGTTTCCTCATCTGTAAAATAATGATAATAATATCTGTGGTACTTTCCTCATGAGATTGTTGTAAGAATAAAATGTGATAATGTGGGTAAAGCACTTTGTAAGCCTTAAAGTACTATATAAATGACAACTTTTATTATGGCAGCTCTGAACTACCTGTGGATTAGAGAAGAAAAAAGGGCACAATGTCTCCCTCAGGAATGTACAGTCTAGCTTGAAAGCAAAAACATTGAACCTGAAATAACTAGAGGAGACATTAGGGAGAATAACGAGAAATTCATCAAAGTATCCGCAACAGGAAAAGGATTCCATTTCCACAAGTCCTCATTGAGGGCAACACCTGGCAGCTCTGACTGGTTTTCACTCATTATTCATTAATGTTTCAAATGAAGCATTACTACATCACTCTGGGTTCATCGGCATGTGGTTTCTTCCATTTTGGTTCCTTTCTCCACCTTGCTGTGTGTATACTCTGCTGAATTCCATAAGTGTACCATTTCTAAAGAGAAGTTGGAAATGGAAAATACCTTTGATGGATTCCAGAGATGGAAAAAGAGACCTCAATTTTTACCCACCTTCGTGTTGCCTTTTCTCACCTACTCTGCACAACTATCCCTCCAGCCTTGAACATACAAAGTACTTTAACCTCTTCTTCTCCCCTCCCCAAAATGCCATAGCATACAATAAATATTTATTAAGTATCTATTCTATAAAGAGCATTATTAAGTGTTTCAGGGATATGTTCAGAATTAGATAAGATATAATCCCTACCATGATGCCTCCAAAGGGATTTAGGATCATAGATGTAGAGCTGAATTAGAATTTAGAGAAAATCTAGATCAACACTCTTATTTTGATAGATGAGGAAACTGAGTCCCAGAGACATTGCTTCAGGTCACAAAATTAGTCCGTGGACAAGGATGCTTTTACTTCAAGCCCTCTGATTCTAAAACCTATGACTTCTCAAGTTTAGAGTTTAGTAAAGAGACACAATATTAGAATAGAAGAAGGGGCTCAACCTACGACTTCATAGATATAGGAAACTGTCCAATGAGGAAATTCTTTCAATGAAGTTAAAGCTTCTGAAACACTTATTTCTGTATATGTGTCTATTTGTATATATTTTAGCCATGCAATTTTTCTACTCTGCCCCTAATTTTTTAAAACCTCCCTATTTCTTACTAAGTAATGTTTTCAATCATTTGCCTAACATACTTCTCTGGAGCTACCACCCAATCTTTTCAAAACCATCTGAGTCTTTCTTTTTCTCATGGATCTGTTTCTATTTCTTCTTGCTCCCTAAAACATTTTTAACTAGATCCACTGCTAAGAGTCTTTACAATGAGTTCAGATCATTCATTATTAGCATTTATTTTTTATTTTCATTTTGTGGATATCTGTAGTTTGCCCCATTTCCCCAATTAGATTATAAGGTTTCTGAGGGTAAGGATCACACCTTGGAACACTTCCCTGTGTCTCCCAACAGACCCAGTACAGTTGTTTGCATGTAGTAGGTACCAAATACATAAGTTTTAATTGAGCACCCTGAATCTTGGGCTTTATTATTATTATTATTTATGTGTTCTGTTTGTTTATTTTCTTAAATTAAGTTCACTTATTTATTTAATTAATTTAGAATATTTTTCCATGGTTAAATGATTCATGTTCTTTCCCTCTCCTCCTCCCACCCCCCTCTAATATTCAATGAGCAATTCCACTGGGTCTTACATGTATCATTGATCAAGATCTATTTCCATATAATTAATATTTGTACTAGAGTGATTGTTTAGAGTCTACATCCCCAATCATATTCCCATCAAACCATGTGATCAATCATATGTTTTTCTTCTGTGCTTCTACTCCCACAGTTCTTCCTCTGAATGTGGATAGGGTTCTTTCTCATAAGTCCCTTAGAATTGTCCTGCATCATTGCATTGCTGCTAGTAGAGAAGTCCATTACATTTGATTATGCCACAGTGTATCAGTCTCTGGGTACAATGTTCTCCTGGTTCGGCTCCTTTCAGTCTGCATCAGTTCCTGGAGTCTTTCCAGTTCACAGGGAATTCCTCCAGTTCATCATTCCTTTTAGTACAGTAGTATTTCATCACCAACAGATAGCACAATTTGTTCAGCCACTCTGCAATCGAAGGGCATCCCTTCATTTTCCAAATTTTTCCCACCACAAAGAGTGCAGCACGAATATCCTTGTACAAGTCTTTTTCTTTATTATCTCTTTGGGGGTACAAACCCAGTAGTGGCATGACTGAATCAAAGTGACAGTCTGTGTCTTTTAGCACCCTTTGGGCATAGTTCCAAATTGCCCCTCAGAATGGTTGGATCAATTCACACCTCCACCAGCAATGCATTAATGTCCCAATTTTGTAACACCCTCTCCAACATTACTTTCCTTTGCTGTAGTATTATCCAATTTGCTAGGTGTGAGGTGATAGCTCAGAGTTGTTTTGATTTGCATTTCTCTAATAAAAAATTTAGAACACTTTTTCATGTGTTTATTGATAGTTTTGATTTTTTTATCTGAAAACTGCCTATCCATATCCCTTATCCATTTATCAAATGGGGAATGACTTGATTTTTTGTACAATTGATTTAGCTCCTTATAAATTTGAGTAATTAAACCTTTTTCAGAGGTTTTCATTATAAATATTTTTCCCAATTTCTTGTTTCCCTTCTAATTTTGGTTACATTGGCTTTGTTTGTACAAAAACTTCTTAATTTAATGTAATCAAATTTTTCATTTTACATTTTGTAATAGTCTCTTATCTCCTGCTTAGCCTTAAAATTTTTCCTTTCCCATAGGTCTGACAGGTATACTATTCTATGTTCACCTAATTTACTTATAGTTTCCTTCTTTATATTTAAGTATTCACCCATTCTGAGTTTATCTTGGTGTAGGGTGGGAGATGTTGATCTAAACCTAATCTCTACCATACTGTTTTCCAATTTTCACTGCAGTTTTTGTCAAATAGTGGGGTTTTGTCCCAAAAGCTAGGATCAAGTCCATTCCACTGATCATCCCTTCTGTCTCTTTGCCAGTACCATATTGTTTTGATGATGACTGCTTTATAGTATAGGTTGAGATCTGGTACTGGTAGGCCACCTTCCTTCACATTTTTTTCATTATTTCCATTGATATTCTTGATCTTTTGTTCTTACAAATGAACTTTGTTATATTTTTTTTTCTAATTCAGTAAAAAAGTTTCCTGGTAATTTGATGGTTATGACACTAAATAAGTAAATAAGCTTGGTTGGATTGTCATTTTTATTATGTTAGCTTGTCCTACCCATGAGCAATTCATGTTTTTTTCTAATTGTTTAGTTCTAATTTTAATTGTATGTAATGTTTTGCAGTTGTGTTCATATAATTCCTGTGTTTGTCTTGACAAATAGAGTCTGGGCTTAGTTTTGAATAACAATTCTCCTACTTTGCTACCAATATGTCCTTGGCAAATGAATTCCTTGCTTTTGGCCTCAATTTCTTTATCTGTAAAACAATAAGATTATTATTTTTTGTGTCTTTAAGGTCTTTTCCACTTTTAAAATCTATAATAATGCCATGAAAATCAGCAGTTGTTCTTCCAGCTCTTTGTGCTAAAGATATTCCCCAAATCAGGGCTGGCCCAAGAGTCTGTTCTTTGTTTCTCTCTTACATTTCATTTATCACCTAACAGGAGCTCTGAAAGCAGCAATTCCCAGAAAGGAGAAAGACTCAAAAAACATTGATCTTTCAGCTAGTCTAAATATATATAAACCAGTGCTGAAAAATCAAATTATGATTATGGTTAATTCCATTTCTGTAGTGTTTCCTCACAATCAAGCTATGGGATAGCTAGCTAGGTATCCAGAGAAGACAATTAGACTGAGCTGCCATGAGGCAGTTGGATAATAGCAGTGATAAATTTGACCTTGATTCCTTTCTGGGCAAAATCACAAAAGTATTTAGGACCCTTAGAACTCCAAAGGATATTTCAGCATTTATGAGCTGTTAAGAGCTTCAAGAGTCATTAGGTGTCTATATCTATATAATTACATATGAATTTTAACATATCTATATTCATGTAATATATTTATATTGTATTTATATAATATACACTTATATAAATATGTATGTAATACATTTATATTATATATAATATTTTTCTAATATAATTATCTAATATTTATATTTCTATAATATGTCTATATTGTCTCTCTAGATTTATGATATTCCCACACTTCTAGGCTTAAAACTGACCAAAGCACTAAGACTTTTGGGATACCTTATCTGACTGTGTATATATGTGTATCTCATATAGGTTTACATAAATAAATGCATATATGTCTATATATGTGTGTATATATGTATGTGTATATCAACATACATATACATCTATGGCTATTTTGTGTGTCTAAAAGGATATGTGTATATGATAATAATATGTCCTTTTTGTGAACAATTAGGTGTTTCAGTGGATAAAGAGCTGAGCCTGGAATCAGAAGGACCTGAGTTCAAATCCAGTGTCAGACATTTACTAGCTATGTGACCCTGGATAAGACACTTAGCCCTGTTTGCCTCAGTTTTCTCCTCTATAAAATGATCTAGAGAAGAAAATGGCAGAGCACTCCAGCATCTTTGCCAAGAATACCCCAGATGGGGTCATAAAGAGTGAGACATGACTAAACAACCACAAGAACATTTATATAGCATCTATTCTCTGCCAGACTTTCCAAATATTGTCTCACTTAAGCCTTATAACAACCCTGGGAATTAGGGACTGTTGTTATTCCCACCATTAAGGAAACTGAGACAAATAGAAGTTGAATGAGCCAGCAAATATCTAAGCTGGATTTGAACTCATGTCTTCTTTTCGGTAGCCCTCCTCCTCTATTCATTGCACTGCTTAGTTGCCTGAGTATATTTGCAAGTATTATATGCATATACAAACAAATACATGGTACCTATATGTAGGTTTTATATTTATTTATGTGATTATATCCATCTATCTGTTGCATTAATAATAATCATAAAATTTTATATGATACTTACTGTATGCCAGTAACTCTCCTAAGAGGCTTATAATATATTCATAAATATGTGTATGTACACATTAGGGAATGAGGTACCTAGATATGTGGATATATGTGGGATAGAGATATGTGCTTATCCACATTTGTAGACACATACATCTCTAACCCCTCGATAGGTACCTAGCATTTGTATGTATCATCTCAAGGGACTGATATATGGGATAGGGGTGTGTATGTGCATAGGTATTTGGGTGGGTGGAGAATGTGATGTGATTTTATTAGTATAGAGAATTCCCAGAAAAGGAAACTCCCTCTGCAGATGCAAGTTGGCCCCTTCTTTACTTCTTAACATTGCGTGGAGCTCTGAGACGTTAGATGTCCAGCACATGTGAGAAGTGGAAATTGAGCCCAGGTCTTCCTGTCTCCCAAACTGGACACCATGTCCATTACATTGCTTTGTCTCTCTGTTAAAAACATCATCCTTCTCAATGCTATGTTGAGAATCAGGATACAAGGGTAAAGTCTTTTTTTCTGAGAGTAGAAATTGAGACCAGAAAGCTATGAAATCAACCTCTCACTTAGTTGCCTGGGACTCAGGTAAGACCTTAATGTTTTCAGAGGATACTCAAAATAGTTGTGCATCATCTTGTGAGCACCTATAGGCTGTGGACAGACTGCTTTGGAAAGCACCAATTACTCCCCTCATGACATGGTTTCCTCAGTGAAAAAGGACATATTTTTCATCAAGACTCTCCAAAAACCCATATAATAGACCAGAAATGAAATATTTGACATAGTAGGGTTCTGTAAAGGGGCAACAATTTTTAAAAAGTGAGCCCCTGCTACCTTTTTTTTTTAAGTCTGTTTATTGGAGATCATGTTATTGCCTATTCTATGCCTTTAAATGTCAGTGATTGGCTCATGGCAAAATAATCAATGTCATCATTCTCTGTTTGAGCAAGAGAGCTCTCTGTGCAAAAGGAGTGGGGCTACTTTCCCAAGACATTCTCACACACATACTTTTCCAGAGAGCCATGCTTATTTCCATGGAGAGTAGCCCACAAAAGTCATGCTTCCTTCAGAGCGGCCCATTTGTTTAATTATGGGCCACAGCCACACTTCATCTCACAATGTAAATATTCGTGGTGTTGGTAGGTCCTCTCAATGAATGATTTTTGTCTCTCCTCTTATAGGTTTCTAATCCATACATCCTACTTAGAGTCAGGACCAAAGAGGACCACTAAAATTGTCTTGTGAATAAGTGAGAATTATTTACCCTTTGAAAGATGTAGACAGTGAAATGAATGAAGAGTTATTCCTGTACCGGGGACAGTAATCACCTCAGCCAAAACCCCAAGTCATACTAGTCCTGGAATAAGATGGTAGATGAGCTCAAGTAGAATCATATGTCCTTGATATAATCCAGTTCCTTCTTCATGGACACTGTTCTCCAATGTGATTACTCCATTTGTTACTTAATGAGGCAGCTAGACAACCCTGGACTTGAAGTTTGAATTCTGTATCCGTCTCTTCCTAGCTATATGAACCTGGTCAAGTCATTTATTCTCTTTTTACCTCAGCTTCCTCATAAGTAAAATGTTGATAATAATATCACCTTAGAGCAACTAGGTAGCACAGTGGATAGAGTTCTTGAATTCTTCTTGAGTTCAAATCTAACCTTAGATATTTAGTAACTGTTTGTCCCTGGGCAGGCCACTTTCCTCCTCTATAAAATAAGCTGGAGAAAGAAAAAAGACAAATAATTCACTATTTTTATCAAGAAAACTCCAAATGGGGTGATGAAGAGTCAGACCTCTGAAATACCTGAACAAGAACAAATATCATCTTGCTCACAGGATTATTGTGGAGATCAAATAAGATAATATATACAAAGTATTTTACTAACTTTAAAGCATTACATAAACATAAGATCTTATTATCATCATTCATAGAAAATCAGAAATCTGTGATATCTGAATGCACAGCTTGTTATTGTACCTATAGCTTTGAGTCTTGATACAAGATTTCCTTAATATCAATTTTTCCTCATATATTTTCCTCTGCAAAAGCACTCATAATGCTTCATTTGAAGACTAGTCACAACTACAAATGAGATCTCAGTGATATTTGGTTGTTGGGAAGAAAGACTTTCTTTT
This sequence comes from Monodelphis domestica, assembly GCF_027887165.1. Taxonomy (NCBI): domain Eukaryota; kingdom Metazoa; phylum Chordata; class Mammalia; order Didelphimorphia; family Didelphidae; genus Monodelphis; species Monodelphis domestica. The sequence continues at coordinate 129,291,254 of NC_077233.1, forward strand.
CAGGTTCCAAAGAAGTAATTTCCCCTTGCTGCCCGAATCCCCATCAGCCACATTTATTTTATTCCCACATTCCAAACAAATCCACCTTCTATTAAGCACAGGATGATGTTTTCTTAATCCCCCTACATTTTCAGTAAGAAAAGTGAGTCATGATATTAGAAAGGAAGGCTTGAGGTAAAATGGAATTCCTTTTTTTCTGAACCTAGACTGAGGGATTGTTAGCATGAAGCAATATACAGTACAACCAAGGCATTATTTGATTATTTGAGAATGCTCTTTTCATAGGCTTTCTGTGAAACAGCAAATAACCCCGAGCCAGACTGCCCAAAGCATAAGCCCACAAGTGGTCCCAGCCTGCGTTGAGAGATCTAATGTTCACATATTACAAAGCTCCTTGTATCTGGCATGAAACAAGCTGGTTGCATGAAAGCCTATACTTAAAGCCTTTAACAATGTGGTTTTGGAATTAACAGAGTAATTTCCTCTCTGTGGGGACAGTTGGGAGACTTGGCTGCTAAGAGGCTGTATCTCCTTCTCATTAAGGGAGTGAACATCTCTGTTCACCATGGATAGAGAGAAATAAAGGCTAACAGGAATTTCTCTTCCTCTCCCAAGAATAACCAGCATTTGCTTCTTCAGTTAAGAAAACGAAGCCGAAGAGGCAAAAGGTTTCTTTGTCCTCATCAACCTTCTCTTCTAATTTGAAGTGAAGCTCATGCAGCTGAGAACACACATATGGAGAGCTTTTCTTGTGACCAAAGTAATTTCTTCAAAAAGATGGCTGGCAATGACATATCTGACTAGCAATGAAATGTGACACCAGGGAAGACTGGCTAAGTCATTTACAACATATCGTTCTCCATGACAACAAACATCCACTGAGTGCTTGGGGTCCTAGGCTCTTCAGCTTTGCCCCATGGCTCCGAAATGTAGAGGCTACAGACAGCATTTACAAGTCCAACCTGAGAAGCAGAAACAACTGTTTCCCTCAGTTTCCTCATCTATTCAATAGAGATAATAATATCACCTACTTCCCAAGGTTGTTATGAGAATCAAATGAGATAATAATTACAAAATACTTAGCACAGTGCCTGGCACATAGTAAGCCATGAATAAATGTTAACTATTATTATTATTATTAAGTAATACATTTCATAATATATATTTAAACAATAATATCTCATTCCATAATATGTTAAACAATAACATATTATTAAGAAATAGTATATTATTCTATAATATACTCATAATAAAGTGACTGACACATAGTTAAGTGCTATATAAATATTACCTATTATTCTTATCCATAATTATTATTGTTTCTGTTGTTAGTTGGTAAGAATAATTCATTAAAATAGGAAATTATAAACTCCTTGAGATTAGGGATTCTTTTACTTCTATATTTTAATCCCCAGACTCTCTCACAGTGTATCACTCATAATAAGTACTTAATAAATGCTTATTCATCATTATTTTGATCGATTAATGGTCCTCTTCCTCTCTCCACCCTGTTCTAGGACCAGAGCTCAGGCAAGTTCCTCCTTGGTATGTCACTGCCTTGCTCTGTCTTTAACAATGACCTCAAAGTGTCCCAGGGCTCTTGTCTTGAGCTTTGGTCCACACAGAACATTTGAATTTGTCTTAAGTTGATCTGTGAATGTTTCTTTTGTCAGGCATGATTTTTTGTGCTTTTCTCAAATACCAGAATTCCTATGATAGCCCTCTACAAAACATTTCATTTTCTAAGACTTTAAGACACACCAAATGAATTTATGTTCTATAGATGGATCTGCTTAAATAACCCATTTCCAGCCACAAATTTTTAGTGTTATGTGAATATGAGAAAGAACAATGATTTGATTATTATAGGAAACTTCCCTCATGGGAACACCTTCTACCAAGGCAAATTATTTTTAACTCTCTCTAACTTAGTAGATAAGCCGGAGAAAGACTAGATAACTTTCCTATGGGGTCACACAGCTAGTAAAAACCAGAAGTAGTATTTAAAGCTGAGGTTGTCTCACTCTATCCACTATACCATGTCGTTTCTAGATTTTCAGTACATGGTGCATCACAAAAGTAAAAACTTTGCCTCTTTGTCTTTCTATCTCAGTCTCTGTGTCTCTGTATCTCTCTCTCTTTGTCTCTCTTTCACCATCACTCTCCCTCCCCCATCTCCGCCCCCCCCCCAACTCAAATTGCTGAGTCCTATTCAGGAAAGAAGGTGTAGAAAATTCCTTTGTGGTTACTATAGTGATTATATGACATCCTCAGGATTAAAATTTTATTGCCAAATCATCACTCAGTCAGTTTCTTTTAAATTTCACATTTTATATTTACCTTTGTGGTCTCTTCTGGCAATACATTTTAAAGGCATCTAGCTATACATGAGTAACTTATTTGAAGTTATTTAAAATGTATTTGCCAATGGTATCTTCAAGTGACTCACATATTTGCATTTTGAGACATTGTAAAAAGATTTGGATTTAGTAAGTTTCTTTTTTTCCCACCCTACCAACTTTTCTCAATCTTTCATCTAAGCAATGGTTTTTGGTTGCTTTTTTTTCTGTTGAATTCTTGCCATAAACCTAATTTTCTGGCACATTTTCCCCCTGTGATTTTTATCCTGAAGGCAAAACACTGAGTTGAATGTGAACAGTCTTAGAAATCATGAAAGTCATTCATTTTGCAAAATAAATTGAGATCTCCAGTTTATTTTTCAGTAATCCATCAAGCATCTAGCTCTAGATTTTTAGAATAAAAGGATTTTCTTAATTTATTTCTCCATTATCCCTATTAATTTTGTAGGGAGTTTCCAGATTTTCCCTCCAGAACATCTCACATTTTTTTTCCTTTTTCTCTGCTCACCCAAGTTCAGTCTCTCATTGCCATACATCTATTCTACTGCCTCCTAACTTGTCTCGCCACCTCAAGCATGTCCTCTTTTCAATTCATCCTCCACACTGCTGTCAAAATAGTCTTCCTAAAACACAGGTCTGACCATATGACTTGCTTGCTCAAAATTCTTCAGTGGTTCCCTGTTGTTTTCTAGGATAAAAATATATACTCTACAATTTGATATTTAAAGGTCTTCCTAGTCCCCAGTCAATCTTTCTGGACTTAATTCACATTATTTCCCTTTATATTATATGCCAGCTTAATTCTGGTATGTAATATAATGGTATACTGGTATTAAGCTGTTCCTTGAACCCAGCATTCCATCACATGCTTTTGTGCATTTTTTAGGCTGATTTCCATGCCTAAATGCACTTCTTACTCATCTTCATTTTGATTATACTTAGTTTCCCTCAGAAATCAATTCAATTTAAATGTTGCCTCCTGTAAGAAAGAACTCTTCCTTTCTCAATTTAGCTGATGTTGATATATCAGTTTAGCATATTTACTTATCTGCAAATAACAGTAGTAGAATGTAATCTCCTTAAAATTATAGACTTTTTTATTTTTGTCTTTGTATCCTTAACATCTCCATAGTACTCTGTAGAGAATATGTATTTAATATAGATTTATTGAGTTGAATTGAAATGATTATAAATGAGGCAGCCATGGTTAATGGCCAAAGTGAGGAATGCCAGCCGACCTCATTGGAAAACTTCTTCATTCTTTGAGGTTGTACTTAATTTTGACAAGAGTTAAAATTCACTTGGATGCCATTTGGAGACAATCAGGGTTACACTATTCTTGAGTGCTAAACTTGAAATAAGGATTAAACTGCAACATTTACTATCTGTTAGACCTTAGATGAGTCATTTCAACCCGCTGAGCTTCTGTTTCCTCACCTATAAAGCAAGGATAACAATACTCGAACAGCCAACCTCACAAGGTTACTGTGGAGCACAGCATGGAATAAAAAGCTTGATTGTTGTAGTAATATGAGTCATTATTTTTGTCCTCAGCATCATCATTATAAGAGAAAGAAGCAAGCTTTCCTACCCCTTCCCCAGAGCAATCCAAATTAATTTTGCCTTGCCTCCCTTAGAGTAATGATATCACAGCAAGAATTCTGACATCAAACACTGAGGAGTACCCTGGATGAGAGATCTTTTTCTATCTTGTGAGAAGTTGGCAGAATCAGACTTTTCTTCCCTTTCTCCATCATGTGAGAAATGCACAAACAACCCAGTGGCAGCCAATTTCACAGTCAAGAAATCTCAGACAGCTCAGGCTCTTGGTGAAAGTTTGCCTTGCATAATTCATTTTGCTGACATACCCAGGGTTCCCCACCCCCTATCCTTTTCATTTCCACCCAGGGAAGGAGGGGGGAAAATCTCAATGTGCTCTGGGCTCCATTTTGGCATTTACCAGCAAAAAATAAAAAGGGCCTTCAAGCTTTGGTCATCCATTACAGTGTTTTCTTCATGCACAGCTTGCTTTCTTTGACTTCAGAGGGAAGACTCTTGTAGAACTCTTTGTCCTGGCCAGATCCTGTCAGTACTCAACCTAGTAAAACCTTTTTTTTTAAAACTGTGTGGTGGTAATAATAAAGTTCAACCCACTGGGAAGCCATCATTTCATAGCTTTCTTACAATCAGGAATTAGAGATACACACTCATAAATTTTGCTATCATCTACTTCTCAGTGGAAAAGACAAAGGATATCTGGTGACTCATTTGCAGTGAACACTGTTCCAACCTTCAATAAAAACCAAACCAAACCAAACAAAATGTATAGCCCATGAAGAAAAGAATTCCATAGTTTTCTCTAGATTCTTGGAACATACTTGCTTCCATTATCTTGTTGGATTCTTGCAAAAACCTTGTGAGATAGGTAGGTCTAACATTAGCATTTCCTCTGATAGGGAATGACAAAGGAGAATTAATAGGAAGACCTAGGGAACTGTTAACCCAGAAAAAAGATTAGACTTAAAGAATTTTAGATATAGGGATGGAAAGGACTACAGAGGGTGCATAGTCCAACTTTTCTATTTTTACAAATGAAGAAACTAGAACCCAGGAAGGTTAAGAGACTGGTCTAAGGAAGGACAGGTTGATTTTAGTCTCATTACTCTAAGACTATGGGGAGAAATGATGGCTATCTTTAAGTATCTGAAGGACTATGACATAGAAAGACAAGATGCGGGTTATTTTGGTCCCAAAGCAAAGGAAGTATAAGTGGGTCAAAGTTGAAAGGAGGCCGAATTAGGCTCTATTAAATAAAAGCTTTGGGAAGCAGAGTGGATTCCTGCTCAGTGTAGTTCTTTTTCTCAAAAGTATCAGAGAAAGATGCCCTCTCCCTCAATTATGGATTGAACTAGATGACTTGAAGTCCCATATACCTCTTAGGATTTTTCAATTTTGTGTATTTCACCAAAATCATGAGAGTTCTGCCATTTTCTAGACAAGGAAGTTGAGGTCCAAAAAAGTTATAACTCACTCAACATCACATTGCTAGTGATGGAGGCAGTAGTACAATCCAGTGCCTTCCAATTCTAAGCCCTGTCTTCTTTCCATTTTACTTAACTTCCCATAATTAGGCTTTCTCATAGTTTGGATGCTGTGTTCTCTTGGGTCTTTAGACATAATGGGTCAACTCCTAAAGACACAGAGTTCTTTGCCTGCTTTGGTCTTGTCTGGGTAGACCATGGAGTACAGCCCACAAGCCTTGATGGCAGTTCCTTCACTGTTGAAAGCTGGTCTTGATTGTTTCAGAAGCAGAATTCAATTTGCAGTTCCCCCAGTAACGCACTGTGATTCATTCGGGGACAAATCTGGATTGAAATGAGTCCAAGTTTCTCTTTTGTGAGACAGAAGGGAAGTATAAGTAGATACTATAGTCACCCAGATGAGTAAGCCAGGAATTCATGAAGTGATTCATAAATCGTTATAAAGACCACTAAAGTCTACTAAAAAGGAGCCCTGTCTGGCTATACAAAGTGGGGTATTATCATTGGGTTTTTTTTTTAGATGTTAAATCAAATGTGAAATCCTTAAAACTGTGCTTTTCATTTTAGGTTTTGAAAAGGATTCCTTTTTTTCCCTGCAGTTGGCCGACTGCTAAAGCCATTTTTCATTGATTAGTTTTCACAGATGAATTTTAAAACCCCAGAGGATGATATCCTGTAATTCTTTGGCAGAGGGGGACACCCCCATAACACCCCCTCCATAGACCATTTTGTGTTCATTGTTCCTGCTCCCTGGCAGCAAATCAGTAATCTTTTCATGTAGATACTATGAACCAAGCTATTCCAAGTTTCTTTTGCTTCAACCTGAGACCTTTAACTCCACAGGAAAGAAAACAAGACACGAAATACCACAGTACATATCAACCAATGTAGCATCTGTCTGCTGGTGTAAATACACATATGTTGTTGGTTTTTTTTCCTTGGGAAACTGCTCAGACTCCCTGCAATCCTAAAACACTCAGCATCCCTGTTAGAACTGTATAAGAGTTGGATATAATTGATTAGCAAGGAACAAATATGTCTGACATGTTCTTGACCTCTACTCAAGTTGCTCGGAAAATTTAGATCCAAGAGACAAAAGTGATATAGTAATGAGACAGAGGTGCAATGAGGTAGAACAGTGCATAGAGTGCTGGCCCTAGAGTCAGGAAGATCCATTCCTGAGTTCAAATCTGGCCTCAGACACTTACTAGTTCTGTGACCCTGAGAAAATCTCTTCACCCTGTTTGCCTCAGTTTCCTCATCTATAAAATGATATGGAAAAGGAAATGACAACCACCTCAATATCTCTGCCAAGAAAACCCCAAATGGAGTCACAGAGTCAGATATAACTGAAAAAAAATGACTGAGCAACTGATGAGACATAGGAAGAATGGGAGATGTGAAATTGCCAGGTCAAAAAATTCTTAAAAGGAGTACTACTTTCTTTGTGTGTCACTCTGAAAAACTGATGAGGTCAGTGATTAGCACCATCAAGCCTTACCTTCTTTGAAAGAAGTAACCATAGTTTATTGTTCCTTTTCAGAATTTAATTCCAATTCCCATTATCCATGATCACCTTGATAGACTGGACATGTACCATTGATGACAAAGAAGTGAAAAAGTTGAGTGGAAGGAGAAGTGAGGGGTCTGTTAGGTTATCTATATTAACTAAATCAGTTAGACTTCCCTTTGGGGTATGAAGGTAAAGCCACTGTATTGAATTTGGTCTGATAAATGAGCACATCTCCTGGAGAGGATAAGTACTCCTCAGTTTGTACTAGATGTATCATTACCACAATTCCCATCGACTCATAGGGTTTGTGGTTGGAAGACACTTTAGATATTGTCTAATTCAGCATCTGAGCCTGCTGCCTCATTTCACAGATGAAGAAGCAGGGTCCCAGGGAATTAAAGTGATTTTCTCAAAGAGTAAATAGCAAAACAAAGATTCAAATTTTATTCAAATAAGATAAAGCAACCACAATCAATTGCATGAGACATTAGTGATTTTGATATATTGGTCATTTATATTTCAACATGCATGGTTTAATCTTTGAGATAAGCAAATGCCACTAACAGGATCAATGAGGTAATTGTGGCTGCCATCAGCCACAAGTTAATATATTCATGGGTGAATACTCAGAAGGGAAGTTGAAGACTGAGGAAGAATGGGTGATGAGGGAAAAGGAGAAGGGAAACAATAAAGGAAGAAATACTCAGAGCTTAAGAATCCAACAACCTGGGCTCCAGCTGGCATGCTCCTCTGATGGTGATAAGATAGAGGAACACAATAAAGAAAGACTCAGAGAGGAGAGAATTGAAGCAAAAGAGTAGTCCTTACAGGGAGTAAGCTCTAGGTGGAATTGTGTTCTGATGGTGAAGAACTTTGGTAGTTAAGAGCTTCCTGGTGTTTAGACATACTCATTTTTATTGGGGTTACAAAAAGGAAGGGGGAGAGGGATAAAGGTGGTCTGACAAGCTAGGTAATCATCACAAGATGCACACTGGTAGATGTGGAAAGGAAAACGAAAGCAAATTCTGGACTTTCTGCCACTGAGTTGAAACCAATAGCAGTTAGAATGTTAGAGAGAAGATATTGACAAGACTGACAGTTGGAAGAGGGAAGCAGCAACTGGGAGTGGCAGTTGATCTTGTGACTAGGACTTCCTTCCTGGCCCTGGAAGTGGAAGGAGCTCTCTCCTGGTCTCTGTATAGGAGTGCCACTATTTTCCTGATTTTCTCAACTGTGTGTTCTCCCTGTATTCCTGTGATCATGTCATCGACAAAAGGACTTAAAAGAAGCAGTTTAGACTGTAAGGCCGGTCTTTAGGGGCATCAGCCTGAAGAGACAGGCCCACCAGTTCTGAAGGTCAGAACTTTCTTCCTCTTGTTATCTACTACTAAAGACTTGAAATTAAGAAAGCTAGCACAGATATAACATAGTCAGGAATAAGAGAAACCCTCCAGCAACCTGTGAAGCCCGACCTCAGCTCAAAAGCTGAGAGAGACTCAAAACCTCATCTAGGGAAATCCCTCTTGCCTCTTCCCTGATACCTCTCCAATCCAAACTTGTTATTAAAATTTATCTTTATTTGAATATCACAGTCAGATAAGGGGACTATTTTTTCAGGGGACATAGAGGGAGCTAAACCTCAGGACAGCCATTCAAATAGAAATGGTCCTTATTGGATGCCTGCTGGGCGACCTTGGTCTGGGGGGAGGCTTGTCCCTCAGGAGGGTCCATGCTTACCTACTCTGGGGCATCTTCAGCATCAATCCATAGAGAAGACGTCTCCACAGGCTATCATAAGTGGCCCATTTCTCGGGAATCCCATTTTTCAAAAATAGCCTCTTGGCATGGGGCCTCACTCTCCCTTTACCTCAACAGCAGCCATATTCCCTCTCTCCCTTCAACTCCTCCATTCCCTGTTATAAAACCTTCAGTATCCCTTATCTTCAATCCCACTCTTTTCCCCTATAAATATTACAGTTTTAGGCAGTCAGCTAGGTTTTCCAACATATTTTGTCAAGAATTTGGGAATTCAAACTCAGTTGGAGGTGTCAGAGAAGTTTCAGAGAGATTGGGCCTACATACATTTCAAAAGCCTGTGTGATTGTGGAAAGCAGCCATTTTTGAGAGCAGTGTTGAGTGCAATTAATCTGCCAAGCAATACCACAGTCAAAATAAACCACTCCTTCTGAAGGGAGGAGGTAACTCTTAAAGGGCCAGATTTAAAAAACATTTTTCCATTGCAAAGGCTTTTCAAGATACAAGATGGCAAATAAACTATTACTTGCCATGGGTTATCTAGCCTTGATTGGACATTTCTTTTATATGGTTTACAACTTATTTTTTGTCAATATTCCAGATTATATTTATTTTCTGCTAACCATATATGAAAGTTTTCAATGGCTGAAAATAAGTGTAAATCGCTTGATTTCATTCATTCCCACATATGCTGGAGCATTATTCTTCTTAATCCAATTATACTATGCCCTAAAAAATGGTGCATCTAATTTATGGGGGGAAAAGCAAAAGACAATGAAATGGCTGTGATGATTTTAGCCATGAGGGAGGAGATGACAAAACTAAAGCAAATGATTAAGCAACTGACTGAGGAAAAATAAAGTAGCAAATATATTAACACACAAGACATACCTAAAAATAACAATATAGCTGAGCAAGAAAAAACAGATGAGACTGAAGAGGGAATACCAATATTGCCACTAAGAGATCAAACAAGCCTACAACCAGACAGTGGCATAATTCATATTAAAACACATAAACCATTTACAGCAGCTGACCTTTGAAAGTCTGAAAAAAAATGGATGCCTTCCTGGTTTTCAGAACCTATGAGATGTTTGCAAAAATTTAAAAGAGCTATTAGGCTTTATGATCCAGATTTCCAGGACACTGAAATTCTTCTCTCAGAATTATTTTCAAAAAAGGAAAAACAACAATTCATTGATGAAACTAGAAACAATTCAAATTTAACATCATGGCCAGAGGAAGGAACAGACTTAGAGTTATCTAATAATGCAAATCTGCATTATCTAAAAAAGGCCATAGAAGATCTATTAGAGGCAATGAAAAGTTTTTCAAAAAGACCAGATACTTTGGGACAATTTGAGAAATTGAGACAGGAAAGTGGGGAACATCCATCAAAGTTCCTTCATAGAGTGATTGAAGTACTAGATCCTAAGATCTAATGCCCAAAATCTAGAGTACATATGGCTTAAAGCAGCTAAGTTTGTTTGATACATATGTTACTTGATTATTATTGGCAAAACAAGGCCAGTCTTCCAGAAAGTAGCCTCAGGGATGGGTTGCAATTAGACAAGGTTAATTAAGTACTGAACCAAGGACATAGAACTTAGCTTGGTAAAAATGAGCAGTGGTTTTTGAGTACACCCAAAATATAACCAAGGTTCATACATGTCTGGATTGCTACAGTAATCTTGGAAAAGGAAGCATCTCTTAGAAATGTAGAGAGGAAAGAGAGAGAGAAATCAAGATGGTAGACATGGGACTATGGAGATAGCAGGCATTCTATCAACCACACTGATCAAACACCAACATTGCCAAACCAATGAGCAGAATTTACAAAGGTAGAAGACTGTCCCAGCCCAACTGTTCCAGAAAAAGAACTGCTTTACCCCAAATGCCTTAATTGAAGGTAATTTGATTCTAGGTTCACTCTTCACTTTGATTCTGCTATGAACATTATAGCACTAAAATAGATTTTTCTTTAAGAGAATTATATGACTATGGTCAATCCCTAAGACTATCTTTGGGTCTTCTTTCAGAAACTGTAAATGGTTGCATAATTGAGTACATAATTGAGTACATTGAAAGACCCTACCCAAAGATAATTGGTCATTGTCAACATGAAAGAAGCTATTTGGTGATGTATAAGTGGATATTTGTCCTCATAAAATTTTAAATATTTTTTATCAGTGACTCATACGATGACATGGTTGTTATGTTTGTTGATTGAAGATGATACTAAGCTGAGAGAAATAGTTTATATGCTGGCTGACAATCAGAATCCAAAAGCATTTCTTTAGGCTGAAATAATAGAATGAATCTGATAAGTGAAATTTAATGAGAATAAATGTAAAGTCCTGCATTTCTATTTCTGTTCAGAAAATCAGCTGCATAAAAAACTTTATAGGAGCCAGTGGTTTTGATCTGAGAAATGGGGGGGGGGGGGGGTAGTTGCCTACAGTATATTCTTCTCAGTAATGTAATGATTTATTTAATTTAATTTAATTTATTTAATTTAGGGACAGATATTCTTTTAAATCTTTAGGACTTTTTAATAATCATATTGTTTGGCTTATAACCCTACTCAAAGTTTCTCTCAGGAATTTCTAAATTTAGTTGATCTTTATCCAACCCAGGTTTGCCTCTGAGAACATCTAGATTTGGGTATTGTCTAGATTTTCCAAACAAAATTTGGGTACTGTCTAGATTTCCAAAACAAAAGAAAAAAGCCCTTGGCTCAGGCTGATATAAGTCATTGGAGCTGATGACACATTAATGATAAAATAAATACTATTTAACCAAAAAGAAAAGGCAAAAAGAAAATCCCATGGAAGTCCCTCAACAGCCAAGGCAATTCCCCTTCCTTGTCCAGTGGGCCCTCACCTTACCCACAATACCTTCCAATTGCAGATCTCTGAACCTCTTTCTGTTCTCTTCTTAGATCAGCTTTCTTCGTTTCTTTCTTTCTTTCTTTCTTTCTTTCTTTCTTTCTTTCTTTCTTTCTTTCTTTCTTTCTTTCTTTCTTTCTTTCTTTCTTTCTTTCTTCCTTCCTTCCTTCCTTCCTTCCTTCCTTCCTTCCTTCCTTCCTTCCTTCCTTCCTTCCTTCCTTCCTTCCTTCCTTCCTTCCTTCCTTCCTTCCTTCCTTCCTTCTTTCCTTCCTTCCTTCCTCCCTCCCTCCCTCTCTCTCTCTCTCTCTCTCTCTCTCTCTCTCTCCTCTCCTCTCCTCTCTCTCTCTCTCTCTCTCTCTCTCTCTCTCTCTCTCTCTCTCTCTCTCTCTCTTTTGTTATCACTATCATTAGTCCTCTTCTCCCTCCCTAGATTCTTCCACAAAACAAACAACAAAAACTCCCTCTTTACAAATAAACGTACTCAAATAAAACAAATTCATCCTTGGTCTATGTCTGTAAATGAATGACTCATTATGTAGCTATAGTCCAAACAAAGGTTAAGAGACTGAGCAGGACAAGGTTGGAACCATTGTGTTTAATTTGTTATATTCTTTTAAAAAGAAAACAGTGGAAAAGAATCTTTTAAGCATTAAGCACAGTGCTAAGTACTTGGGGGTGCAAAGAAAGGCAAGAATCCCTTGTCTGAAGAGCTCACAGTTTAATGGGAGAAACAACATGCAAACAACTCTGTATATACAAAATACATACAGGGTAAATTGTAGATGATCTGCAGAGGGAAAGCATTAGCATTAAAGAGAAATGAGAAAGTCTTCTTAGAGAGAAGGATTTTAAGCAAGGGTTTATAAGCAGCCAGAAAATGGAGTTATCTATTGTGGATTCTGTGCAGTCCTTTTTCTGTTCTTTATAAATGGAAATATTCATTTTGGATAGTGTTTGTCAAACTCAGAAAAACAAAAGGTAAAAAGTTATTTGAAAATATATAGTCTGCTCGACATATAACAATAACCTCTATGACTTCTCATGAGGAATATGGGGTTTGAGGAGCATCAACCATTTCCTTCTATGGACCTCCTGCCTTAAAATACTACCCAGAGTAAGGGCTCCCCCAAGGAGAAAGAACTTGTTAACAGAGTTAAGTAGCCTTATCTAGACATAGGTTTCTACCCTCCCAAGAGACCTATGCAGAGTTAGAATCTTATATGAGGTGGCATTCCCATCTAATGTGTTTCCCAGACTTTCATATCCTCCATGGCTCACAGGACTTTTGATGTCAAGGTATTGTTTTGTTACTCTTTATGGTGGCTCTGAATTGTGTTTCTCCTCAACTTCTACAACTCCTGGTTGAACCAGATCTTTGGCTTAGTTCTGAAACTCTTTATTTTTATTTAGGAATTCTTTTCTTCCTCTATTGCTATCAATCACGTCACTGCTTCTAGCTTGATGGCACAATGTACTGATTCTGGCATTCTTCTTTGCTCTGGAACTGGAATGGAGAGCCCCTGCTCTCCTGTAGATGCAAGTGCTATCACTCCTCTTGACCATAGAATGAGGACCAGAGCCCTTGTTTCCCTTCAGCTGCAAGCCCTCATGCTCCTCTTCACCCTGGAAGTGTGACCCAAAACTGTACAGGCAATGCAAAAAGGCCTTGCGCCTAGTTTCAGCAAAGGATCCTCTGTAATCTCTTTCTGACCAGTTGTCTACTCCTTTTTGAACTCTGAGCTGAGAGTTCCCAAAGCTGCTGCTGCTGCTGTTGCAGCTTCTTTCAAGGCTTTTTTTTCCCCCTGATACTGTTGCTTCCTACTGCTGGACTCTGAGCTGGCTCCCACCCTGGTGTCACAGACCTCTCCTGCCAAACTCCCAAGTTGTCTTGGGAAGGAAGAATGTCTCACCTCAACCTTTTGTTGACTCTGCCACTCCAGAATTCAATTTGAGGTTTTATTTTAAAGTTGGTTGGAGGGGAATGTTGGGAAGAGTTCAGCTGAGCTGCTGCCCATGCTTTTGCTGTCTTGGCTCCTCAGTCAATGAATTCTCTGTAAAGTAATCCTATGGTAATTTGATTAACATGGTACAGGATAAGTAAATTAACTTAGATATTGTTGTCATTTATAGTTTTATTGGCTCAGTCTACCCATGAACAATTAGTATTTTTTCAGTTACATAGATCTGTATTAAGTAAAAAGTATTGGATAGTGTGTCCTAGCAAGTAAACTCCCAGGTATTTTATACTTCTGTATTTTTTAAATGGAATTTTCAAAAATTAAATACTGCTTCCTCAGCAATATAAAGAAATGCTGGTTGTTTATATGAACTTTTTATATCCTGCATCTTTGATGAAGACATTAATTTTTTTTAAATAAAATATATAGTTAAGTAAAACTATCATATCATCTCTAAAAATGATAATTTTGTTTCCCTTTTTTTTTTAATTTTTATTTGGTCGTTTCCAAACATTATTCATTGGAAACAAAGATCATTTTCTTTTCTTCCCTCCCCCCCTCCCTCCAACTCTCCCACAGCCGACACACAATTCCACTGGGTATCACATGTGTTCTTGATTCAAACCCATTTCCATGTTGTTGGTATTTGCATTAGGGTGTTCATTTAGAGTCTCTCCTCAGTCATATCCCCTCCACCTCTGTAGTCAAGCAGTTGCTTTTCCTCGGTGTTTTTATTCCCACAGTTTGTCCTCTGCTTGTAGATAGTGCTTTTCTCCTAGATCCCTGCAGATTGTTCAGGGACATTGCATTGCCACTAATGGAGAAGACCATCACCTTCGATTGTACCACAATGTATCAGTCTCTGTGTACAATGTTTTCCTGGTTCTGCTCCTTTTGCTCTGCATCACTTCCCGGAGGTTGTTCCAGTCTCCATGGAATTCCTCCACTTTATTATTCCTTTTAGCACAATAGTATTCCATCACCAACATATACCACAATTTGTTCAGCCATTCTCCACTTGAAGGGCATCCCCTCATTTTCCAATTTTTGGCCACCACAAAGAGTGCAGCTATGAATATTCTTGTACAAGTCTTTTTCCTTATCTCTTTGGGGTACAAGCCCAGTAGTGCTATGGCTGGATCAAAGGGCAGACAGTCTTTTATTGCCCTTTGGGCGTAGGTCCAAATTGCCCTCCAGAATGGTTGGATCAATTCACAACTCCACCAGCAATGAATTAGTGTCCCTACTTTGCCACATCCCCTCCAGCATGCATTACTTTCCATAGCTGTTATGTTAGCCAATCTCCTAGGTGTGAGGTGATACCTCAGAGTTGTTTTGATTTGCATCTCTCTGATTATAAGAGATGTAGAACACTTTTTCATGTGCTTATTAATAGCTTTGATTTCTTTGGCTGAGAACTGCCTGTTCATGTCCCTTGCCCATTTATCAATTGGAGAATGGCTTGGTTTTTTGTACAATTGATTTAGCTCTTTGTAAATTTGAGTAATTAAACCTTTGTCAGAGGTTTTTATGAATATTGTTTCCCAATTTGTTGCTACCCTTCTGATTTTAGTTACATTGGTTTTGTTTGTACAAAAACTTTTTAATTTGATGTAGTCAAAATTATTTATTTTACATTTTGTGACTCTTTCTAAGTCTTACTTGGTTTTAAAACCTTTCTCTTCCCAAAGGTCTAACAGGTATACTATTCTGTGTTCACCTAATTTATTTATAGTTTCCTTCTTTATGTTCAAGTCATTCACCCATTCTGAATTTATCTTGGTGTAGGGTGTGAGGTATTGATCCAAACCTAGTCTCTACCACACTGTCTTCCAATTTTCCCAGCAGTTTTTATCAAATAATGGATTTTTGTCCCAAAAGCTGGTATCTTTGGGTTTGTCATAAACTGTCTTGCTGAGATCATTTACGCCAAGTCTATTCCACTGATCCTCCTTTCTGTCTCTTAGCCAGTACCAATTTTGTTTCCCTTTTGACTAAGTTTATTGCTTCAATTTTTTTCTTACCTTTTCATGATAGCTAGCAATTTTTGTACCATATTAAATAGTAATAATGGACATCTTTAATCTTTACTATATATGTAAGTACTTTTCTCATAGCAAACTGGAAATAGCAGAATTATTTTTCCCCCATTTTATAGATTAAGAAACACTCAAGAGGGCAGCTAGGTGGCTCAATAGATTGAAAGCTAGGCCTAGAGATGATAGGTCCTAGGTTCAAATTTGACCTCAGATACTTTCTAGCTGTGTGATAGTGGGCAAGTCACTTTTGCCCAGCCCTTATTGCAATGGAAGGTAAGAGTTTATAAGAGGACAAGAGAAGTGGAAGAGAAGAGCAGAGCAGAGGAGAGGACAGGACAGGACAGGACAGGACAGGACAGGACAGGACAGGAGAGGAGAGGAGAGGAGAGGAGAGGAGAGGAGAGGAGAGGAGAGGAGAGGAGAGGAGAGGAGAGCAGAGGAGAGGAGAGCAGAGGAGAGCAGAGGAGAGCAGAGGAGAGCAGAGGAGAGCAGAGAAGACAAGACGAGAAGAAACATTCTTAAAAAAAAGGTGAAGAGACTTATCCAATGTCACATAGATAGTAATGTCAAATGTAAGATTTGAAAGAGCACAAGTCCTCTGACTTTAGAGTCAGTTCATTTACAAAGATTCTGTATGGAAATGTGACTTGATTTAAAAATATATAATAATACCAACTTGGGCTTTGTTAAGAGATATATTGAGTATAACAAGGAAAATAGTACTACTCTATTATCCTTCAAGCAGACCATATTTGTAATATGTCAAGTTCTTGATGTTTCCTTTTAAAAGAGACTTTTAGGCTACAGCTGGGTGGCTTAGTGGATTGAGAACCAGGCTTAGAGACAGGAGGTCCTGGGTTCAAATTCGATCTCAGACACTTCTTAGCTGTGTGATCCTGAGCAAGTCACTTAACCCTCATTGCCTAGCTCTTACCACTCTTCTGGCTTGGAGCCAATACACAGTATTGATTCTAAGATGGTAAGGGTTTCAAAAATGTTTTTAATAAAAGAAACTTTTAAAAATTGGAGCACTTCTGGATAAAAACCACTAGGATGCAGAGAGGACTATATCATCCGTGCTACCTAAATGATTAGAAAATTTGGTAATAAATGTAAAATGCTACAATCAGGTTAAAAAATCAACTTGACAAGTACAAGGTGGGAGAAGCATAGTTAGAAATTTGTCTAAAAAATAATCTGGGGAAAAAATAATCATCTGGGAGTTTTAGTGAACTGCAAGATCAAAATGAGTTAGCAGTGATGTGGCAGCCAACTAGAAAAAGAAGAATGTGATCTTGGGCTATGAGAGGGATGGATTTAGAAACATGCAACTAAAAGTTCCATGGTATACTACACACATCAGGTTCTCATCTGTAATATATTGTGTAGTTCTGGACACCATTTTCAAAGATGGAGATCAATAAACTGAAGTCTTGAAAGGAGAGAAATCAGCATAATTGAAGACCTTCAGTTAATACCACAGGAGAATCAGCTGAAGAACTGGGGATGCTTAACTTGGAGAAGAGAAGACTTGGGGACAGGATAGCTGTCATCAAGGATGTGAAGGAATATTTTATAGAAAATGAATTGGATTTGTTCTGTTTGACCCCAAAGGGAAGAACTATAAGCAATAAGTAAGTCCTTGGGGCACTGGGTCCTTGACATGCATGCCCACAGGGAGGTCTAAGTGTGCTATCTCTGGCACACATAACTTAGGTTCACCATCACAGACTTATAGTATAGAGTAGATTATTGTTTAGGTACAGATTATACTATGTGGACCTCAAAGTCTCTTCCAAACACTTTGAAATTCTTAGAAGACTTTTATGACTATAGAAATAAGAAATCCTAAAAGTGATAGAAATCCAGTACCATGTCTAAACAGTGAGCCCTCCATGCTTCTTAGTTTTGTTTTGTTTTCCCCATAGGAATGGCTCAATTTGGTCCAGTACTGCTCAATGGACTTCTTTATTCAAAATTATTAAAGGAGGAAAACTGTTTTATAGTATGGTGCTTTCAAGTTTACAGATGGCTTCCCTTTTTCTTTCTTTTTTTTCTCCTTAATTTTTAAATTTGAATATTCAAAATAGTAATAACAAGTACTACCATTTGTAGGATATGATAAGTGCCCCTTAACTTTCCTCACATTGATAATCCTGCAAGTTATATAGTTCTAATACCTGCATTTTGCTGGTGAGGACATGGAGGAAAAAATAACTTAATCCATATACCCACATCAACTAAGCTAGTAAAAATGTTAAAGACAGGGCTTCTAGGTCTTCTGTGTCTATTCCATATAACTTCAATATATTTACTTTTAAGGCTGTATAAGTGCTTTTAATTTTAAGGTTCTATATCAGTGTTCTAACCATAAATCTCTTAAGTATTTTGGTAAGCCAAGGTCAAGAAAATTAAAATTACTTTCATATGATAAAAATACTTCAATATCTCAATGAATCTATGATTTTTTTGATATGAGAACTCCCTCCATTAGAGCAGATGATGACTTATGTATACCTTCTACCCTATATAATTTCTAGACATATATCTTGCTAGATCAAAACCAGAAGAGCATGCTGGAGTCCTTTCTCTTTCCCTTTTCCTATTTGGAAAGTACCAGTGGAGTACAAAAGCTGTTCATATACATTATCTCTTACTTATAACCAATGACTAACCCACTTTTTTTGCCTTATGCCTTTCCTCCATGATAACCACTTCGTGACTATAGCTCATTATTTGGAATTTGCAGTAGCTTATCTGTGCTCACTAGGTATATCTCCATTACTCTTAGGCCATTCACAATTTTAGTTTCTCAGAAACTATGGTGCTTCAATATTTACAAACAGATCTTTTCTGAGAGAATATTTCTGCTGAAAATGTGAATCTTTGCCCTGGGAAAGTTTAGGATCACTTAAATCACTATACATTTTCTAAAGTGCAAGCCATCCCCATGGTCTTCAGTCTATCCATCAGTCCTTGTCTCAAATGCCTGTTGATATATTAACTCAGTTGACAGGTCATGTAACAATATATCATAATCAAAACAATAAGCATTTTTTAAAAATCCATTTAGTTTTTTTGATGGTCTTTTTTGAGGAATCATAGTTTTCACTGAGGAGTCCTGAAATGTCCTGGGGCTTTATGTAATCGGCACAGTATCATCTGCAAACATGAACATTTAGAAGGCCTTACCATTCCTAGGAAATACCTCTTCTATTTGGACCCTGCCTAAGAAATCTTCAATGACGACAAACGTCTTTGATGAGCACACTTCCTGTTTTATGTCTTATTTATATGGATAATAATGTCATTGAACAGATTTATCATTATGGTTGCATTTGTCAAGAAGTCTAAGATCTAAACATGTGCATCAGATTTCTCTTCAGAATACAGAGAGCTTCTAAGGCTGCATTTAATTCTGTTGAACCAAAACAACAACAAAAATGCACCAGGATCATGTCTTCTCTGTACCCTTTATTCAACCATGTGACTACACATATGTAGTCTGCTATGAAGACTTGTCTATGAGACTTACTTATTCGCTTCTCATATTTTCATCTAGGATGTGTGTGAAACATACACTGATCATTCTCATAAATAATTTATTGAAATTTAGAACGTGGACATATGTCAGTAATTAATGGCATTTTCTTGGTATTGTTTTGGAGGCATTATTATCATGTGTGATTGTCCTTCTTTTCTTCTATTATATTCCCCTCACTGAGATTCCTTATAAGAGAGTTCACAGGGCTTTCAAGGTTATGACTTTTCCAGCATGGATTTCATCAGGGTATCCCCTGGTCTGGTCCAGTGGCTATTAACTACTTTGTCTTTGGGAAGTGATAAGGTCCAGATATAGTGTGTATTTTTCTTTCACTAATGAAAAAAAAAACTGTTTTGAAAAGACTGACAAGTCTCTGTAATCCTCCATCTATTTGTTGTCCTTCTAACCAGTTTTATCTTTGCATGTTCTTGGGATGACTGACTCAGTTGGGTCTCCTGCAAACTTTTCTCAGGAAATAATAAGGAGAGAACTAACAAGGGAACATGGTAGAAATAATCTGGAGTAACATGCAGTCTGGGGAGGAATGAAATCATATCTGACCTGAGGGTTTTCCATAAATGAAGGTTCTGGGAGAAGGACCATCTTATTGGAGGGACAGACCAAAGGGATCAAAGGTGCTTCCAATGTATAAATTCTAAGGCTGGAGTGAGCTTCCAGGATGAAAAGTTTTCTAAGGCCTTAGTGTTCCCTTGAATGTATCAGGTTAAAGCTGCTAAATTATTTCCATTTTTTCTCAACTTTAGCTTTTTTTCTTATTTAATATTGGTTTTCACCACGGTGTCCAAAGAGTTAAAGGCCTGACTACTTCTCATGATATCCATAGCAGTAACCAGACACATTTAGTCTATCAATCTTATTTTTAATGAATTCTTTTTTTAAGTCTGTCATGGACCATGATTTTTCTGAAAGAACATAATTGATGCTATATTGATATAACATGACTAGACAACACACCTTTGGTCTTTTTAATTCTTTAAGGATGAACCATATTTCATAACATTTTTCACCATCTTTCCCTGTGTCAGCTTTTACACTGTTGTCATAAAGTACTGAAGTTGACTTGGTTTGGAGGACCTTGTTAGTTTGTTCATAGTGTCTTTCCCTCTTCGTATTCTGCACCAGAAATTGGTACATAAACTGCAACTACATCTTCTTGGTTGTCTTTTTACTTCTACTCACCATAAGCACTATAAAAAAGATAAAAAAATATCCTATGAAATGATGTTCCTTATTATTTTTATGTGCACAATGAAACAAATTCTGCTGACTCCTGTTTTGAGCTTTCCAAAGAATAAATTTGAATCATCCCATCTAGCTTCTATTTCTTTTTTTGTCTTCTAGTTTTCCTTATTATGATTTACTTTATTTCTTCCCAATAAAATGGAAGCTCACTGTTCATTGGACAAAAAGTTCATGTTTAGAGTACCTCTAATTGTGTTAATATTTATGGATGTCTCTTTCACCTTTTCCATCATTCTATTACTGCAAGGGGGAAAGGGCCACCTAAAAGTGAGGGCCATTTAGGGTTCTGTGCATTGTGGGTTATTGTGATTAAAGAAATCAATACCGAAACCTTTCTATTTCAGGCAGGTATATACTTCATATAGTATATACTCTGTCACTGGGACCGTACTTATCTTTCTATTATAGAAAATTCTGCCAAAGCTTATGTTCCATGGATATAGCCTTTTAGAATCCAGAATTATCTGCTTGCTATGATGAGGCTTTGGAATAAGAATTTATGAGTGATGGTGAAGATGACAATAATAATATTTTAAATAGGTTTTAAAGACTTAAAAAAGGTCATATCTTATCAGAACTGTTAAGCAAAGTTAATTTGACTAGCTTGAGTTTTACCACTTCCTCCTTCCTCTGCCCACCCTCTATTGGAGAAAGTAATGACTGGGGACATAGCCAGAGGCTATGCATATGTGATGTCAGACATCAAGACAAAAAGTGAACAATTCAGTCAATCATCCGGATGTTTCCAATCTATGTGAGAATCTATTTTTAAAGATTCCAGAGAAGGACATTCCATCATCTCCCCTGGCAACTCATTCCAACATTTAATAATTCTCACTGTCAAGAAACTCCTCCTACAGTATGCTTAATCTCTCATGCCACAATTTAAGCCCATTTCTTTTGGTCTTGGCCTGGGGAAAAATAGAGAAAGACTGATTGCTGTCCACCTTCTTTGTGACAACCTTACCATACCTGAAGAGCTTCCTTAAATCTAAATGACCTTTAAAAGTCCCCTCTGACTGAGAGTCTGTGGTTGCTTTGAAATCACAGTAAAAAAAAAAAATCTCATCTTTTTTTACTTTGAATAATCTTGTTGTTGTTGTCATTGTTGTTTTAATCTTCTCCTCCCCCTCCATGGGTCTTCTCTTTTCCCTAATCCTCTTTGCAGCTTGGATTGGAACTCAATCCAATTTCTATGTATTCTTCACTTGAGGATAAGAATAATAACTCATACTTAAACAACATTTTTAAAATTTGCAAAGCATTATCCTCAGAACAAGAAGTGTAAGTACAATGATTCCTATTTTATAGAAAAGGAAAAAAATACTCAGAAAATAAATGGAGGAAAAATAATTTTTCCCATCAACAACTATGTGCAAGGCACTGAGCCAAAGAGAGGCTACAAATACAAAAGTGAGAAGGTTCCTGCTCTCAAGGACCTTACATTTTAATAGGGACTGATAAAACACAGAGGGGAGGGGTCAGCAAAGTCATAAAACAATTGATTGACTTGTCCTGTCCCAGAATGTTAATGTTCATTTCATTATTGTTCCCATAGTAAGAAATGGAAAATTGGCAGTGGGTAAAGTGCAGGTGAGGAGTAGAGAGAGGTATATAGGGAGGGGATATACAAGGCATCTAGATAGAGTTAGTTCTCACTAGTAAGAAGTCGAAACAACTCAAGAGGCATGATCACCCAGCCCATAAAAGGAAAAGCTAGGATTCAGACCCTTGTGATAGAACTTGGAGCTGGAAGAAACCTTAGCAACCATCTAATTTAAACCTCATGTTCTAAGTAAATAGAATTCCATCGCCAACAACGAGGCCCAGGGAAGTGAATTTGTTCAAGGTCACATGGAAAATAAGGGACAGAGGTGAGATTTGAATTCAGGTCTTCTAATACTAGAACTAGTTTTCTTTTTAACTCATTACTGTCTCTCCTGGTTCTATGTCCCATGTCCTTTCCACCATCACATTGCCTTTTCAATGAAATCGTGCATATTCCTTTGGAAATCAGTGCAGCACAGTGAGTGGTTGGTTTTGGTGAAAATGCTTGTCACTGGCCTGTGTTACTACATTTGAAAGTTCAATGGTAACAATCTTTCAAGTTGAATCAAAGTCAGCATAAGAAACATTTATTTAGCAGCTGTTACAGCAAAGTGCCATGCTGGGTTCACAGGAGAGAAAGATGAGCAATATAAGAGACCTAATTCTCAAGAACCTTAAAGGAGATTCCAGTCCAGTAGAGTCATACAATCAGAGGATTTAGTATTGGAAGGGTTCTTAAGAATATTCTAATTTAACTTCATTTTATAAATGAGGAAACTTAAGCTTAGAAAGGGAAGTAACTTGACTAGCTCTGCAGAAAGGAGTAGAGACATCAATACAAAGAAGCATGTGAAAAGAAAATGGAGAGAGACTAGAAAAGTATTACTTAAGAAAACATGGCTTTATGGATTAAGCTTTTGATTTGGAATAAGAGAGACTTGAATTCTAATCCTATCTCAGACACTTAGTAGCTATGTGACCATGGACAAGTCACTTAAACCCTTTATACCTCAATTTGCTTATGGAGTTTGTGCAGCTAAGTGGCACAATGGATAGATGCCTGGCCCAGAGTCAGGAAGATTCATCTTTTGATTTCAATCTGGCTTAAGACACTTACTAGTTATGTCTCAGACACTTACTAGTAGTGTGACCCTGAGCAAATCATTTAATGCTGTTTGTCTCAGTTTCCTCATCTCCAATATCTTATAAACAAACCACAAATGGGATTACAAAGAGTTATATGCAACTGAAAATAATTGAACAACAAATATGGAGATTGCAATACCTATAATACCTATTGGTTTGACCTAAGGATCAGAGATAATAATTTTGCAAGCCCTAGACAGGGATAAAGAGAAAGATTTCACTGATGAAAAAAGCTCCCTCTTCATTGTATCTAGCCTACAATTTAGTCTTAGAGAGTTTCTTAGGACACTAAGACATCAATAATTGAACAAGCATTTATTAAATGCTCACTATGTGCCAGGCACTGTGCTGATTTGTTTAAAGGGCACACAGCCAGGATATGTCCCAATGGAGACTTGAATTAAGGTCTTCTTTACCCTGAAACTATAGAAATGTCTATAAAAAGCCTATAGAAATATTATAGATTGAACTAATCCAACAATTCTGGAGGGCAATTTGGAACTGTGCCCAAAGGGCTGTAAAACTGTTCATACCCTTTGATCCAGTAGAGATAAAAAATGGAAAAGGGCCTACTTATACAAAAAGATTTATAGCAGTTCTTTTTGTGGTGACAAAGAATGAGAAATTGAGGGGATGTCCATCAACTAGGGAATGGATGAACAAATTGTGGTATATGTTGGTGATGGAATATTATTGTGCTATATAGGAAATAATAAGAAGGATAATTTCAGAAAGAGCTGAAAAGACCTTCGTGAACTGATGTAGAGTGAAATGGGCAGAAGCAGAACATTGCACACAGAAACAGCAATATTATGCTATGATCAACTCTGAAAGTCAGCTACTCTCAGTGATACAATGAACTGGGACAATTCTAAAGACTTATAACAAAGAATGCTGTATACCTTCAGAGAAAGAATTATTGGAGTCAGATGCAGATCAAAGCATATCATCTTTCATATTCTTTTATTGATGGTGTTATTTTGGAGTCTTGGTTTTATATGAATATTCTCTTACAACAATGATCAATGTGGAAGATTGTTTTACATGACAATACAATATGAATATTCTCTTACAACAATGATCAATGTGGAAGATTGTTTTAAATGACAATACACGTATAACTCAAAACAAATTGCTGACCATCTTTGAGATAGGAGAGGCGAGGGAGGGAGACAATTTGGATCTTATAATTTCAGAAAATGTATACTGAAAATTGTCATTACATGTAACTGGGAAAATAAAATATCTTTGAATAAAATTATATAAAAAAGAAATGTCACAGATTTAACAGAATCATCCCATTTTAGGGTTGAAAGGGACCTGATAGACCATCCAGTCCAACCTATGCTCAAAAGGAGTCTCTAGTAGGACATTTTCAACAAATATTCATTGATCCCTGCTTGAAGACCTACAATTAAAACAAATCCATCATCTCTCCAGGAAGTGAAGATGATGGTGAAAAGTCAATGATAAAGAAAAAAGATGACTTTAAGGAAGGAAAGATCACTTTCACTTACTCAGAATCCTTTAATGATCTACTGTTCAATAAGCCTATGAAAGTCACTCTGGGAAACTTCTGTGGTGGTTTCCCCCCTTCCCCCCTAAGCCCTTTATTCTCTGTCTTAGAATCACTACTAAGTATTGGTTTCAAGGCAGAAGAATATAAAGCAGAAAGGGTTAATTGATTTAGCCAGGATCACAGATCTAGGGAATTTCTGAGGTCACATTTGAAACCAGGATCTCTCATTTCCAGGTCTGGCTCTCTATCCACAGAGCCAGCTACCTGTCCCAAAACTTCAATAATGTTGATGAATGTAGCCCAAGGTGGTAGTTCCCTCTGTTCCATCCTCTTTGCTATCTGCTATCCTTACCCAAGTCTTGTAAACTGGCACAAAGCTTTTCCTTGTTTCATAGTGTAAAGTTAAGGATGGGTTTATGTGGGGGAACTGGGGAGGGAAGGGAAGTTGAGTAGAAAAAAACACTAAAGAAAGCTGAAAATCAGGTATATCCTTAAGGAGAATATTCTTTTGCTAATTGTATTTTCTGTCCCTCTGTATTTGAAACCTGGTTCCTGAATTTTTGGCAGAT
Source organism: Monodelphis domestica (assembly GCF_027887165.1). NCBI lineage: Eukaryota > Metazoa > Chordata > Mammalia > Didelphimorphia > Didelphidae > Monodelphis > Monodelphis domestica. The sequence goes on from NC_077233.1 coordinate 129,316,397, forward strand.
CTATTCTAGCTCATGGTAAGGTTATTCCAACTACACTAAGTGAGTGGAGGGTGACAGCCTGGATTTTATGTTTGTTTTCCTTCAATGCAGTCTGTTTCCTGTAAGCAAGGATTTTGCTGGTCTCAGTGGTTTGTATATTTATATAACAGTGATCTATTGTTTCAAAATCATAAAGAGACCAAGGAAGAAGACAGTAAGTGGGAGCAAATTAAGCCTTGTAAAGTGTAAGCCTTGTAAAGTTAATAATAATAAACACTAAAGCATGCAGATTAGCAGCTGGGGGAAAAAAGGGATAAATGGAGGTTATTGCATCATGGAATCATCTTTTGCAGAATAATTAGCCTGAAAAGAACTTCAGAGATTCTTGAGTCCATTCTCTAGCTTCTGGGCATGAACCTAGCAGAGTGAATCTGAATTATATAATGACTCATTTGTTTACCATTATAATCTTTCTTATTCAGAGATCATGTTTATCATCATTGCTCAAAAATGCCTATTGAGTAAAAGCCTCCTTTACCTGACATTCTGCAAACGTGCTATAACCCTCCATTTCCAGATATCTCATATTACTTTAGTCTTTTTTTTTTCAAAAACTTCAATCACTTTTCTACCTGCATGCCTTTAATCTCCTTATTCCTTTTACTTAGAATGGACTTCCCTTTCCCTTTTTTGTCTGGTAAATTCCTTCCAATCCTTTGAAGCCCAGCTCTGAGGCCACCTTCTCCAGGAAAGATTAGATGTTCTTCCCAGTCAGCCTTTCTCCCAGACTTAACATAGCCCTTTGTATACTGTGGTATATTATGATGATAGCTCTGGGTGGTTTATTCCATGACTACTTGTAAACTCTAGGAGGACAGGAATCAGGATGTATCTAAACTTGCATTTTCCCCACCACCTTCCAAGTTCTTTGAACACTGTAGGTGCTTGCTAAATGTTTGTTGAATGAATGAGTATATAATTGAAGAAAGTATGAGGATTATATTAGTATCAAAGCTTATCTTTTTGGCTGCAAATTTTTTGTTTAGTTTTAATGTTTGATAGAAATCTTTCCAAAGTGAATTTTATGATTTCTTGCCTTCCTTATCAGCAAAAGATAATTCAAGAAAGCTCCAAGCAGTTGGGAGATCAAGAAAGTCGACGTGTAAAATACAGTCTTTGAGCTCCTTCTTGAAGAAAAGGGCATTCATTCTGTAAAGTGAAGTGGGAATTCGTTTTAGGAAAGGAAAACTGCCACTGAAAAAAAACACATAGAGACAAGCCATTTGGCTACATCACAGAATGTAGGAAAACATACAATGACTCTGGAAACCTGGTTAGAACCAGGATATGAGGGGTTTTAAGAACTAAATTTAAAAGACAGTATTTCATCCTAGAGGTATCAATACCAAAGTGACATTTAATGAGTTGCAGAATGACATGATTATAATTGTACTTAATGAAAATCACTTTAGCAGTAGTATATAGGATGGACTCTTGTGGGAAGAGATTTGAAATAAGACCAATTAAAAGACTGTTGTGATAATCTAGTCAAGAAGTGATGAGGGTTTGAATTGGGTATATGGATATGGTAGAGTAGTATGGGGATGGGTAGAGGAGAAATGTTAACATGTGACTTTGGATATATTGGGTGATAGAGAGTGATGAATTAAGGCTAAATGCTACTAGAAATTACAGAAAAGACAAAAAATACAAAATTTAGCATCTACCAGATACCTTAAAAAATTATCAGGTAGCTAGAATTATATGCCAGAAGACTGCTATCCTTTGAACCAACAGACAACAACTTCCTATAACTACAAATACAAGTTCCCTTAATCACTGAGAATTCAACAAATAAAACTATATTGAACCTGGAGCACTATTCCAGACAGGTCCTGGACTCTGCTACTATGTATGACTCTGGATTCCAGAATCCTCCCATGCTACACAAATGTATTTGTATTCTTAGCCAATGTTGCCCTTAGCTATAACTCTTGGCTAAATTGAGTATTTGCTGGCTGAGATGATTTTTGGTTCTTTGGGGCTCCTCACTGTGGCAAGTTTTTTACATGTTAGATTCTTTTTTTTTTTTAACCCTTACCTTCTGTCTTGGAGTCAATATTGTGTATTGGCTCCAAGGCAGAAGAGTGGTAAGGGCTAGGCAATGGGGGTTAAGTGACTTGCCCAGGGTCACACAGCTAGGAAGTGTCTGAGGCCAGATTTGAACCTAGGACCTCCCATCTCTAGGCCTGGTTCTAAATCCATTGAGCTACCCAGCTGCCCCCTATGTGTTAGATTCTTGAAGCAAGCATTATTAATGAAAGACATCTTGGACTTTCTCCACTTGATATTTTTCAGGACTGAGAGTTTTGACAGATCAAGTGGTAGTTTTTAGTCTTATGAAACATTTCCTCATCTTTAAGCCTTCTTCTAATTTGATATTGATTTTTGCTCTATCTTTTCAATGATCTGTCTGCATAAAAATATCTGATTTTGATATTACCACTTTGACCAATAACCAATAGTTTTATGTCTGTTTTGATAAAGGAAATTTCTTTGGATATGATGTTAATTTGTATTTACCATGCCTGGACTTGGAGTCAGGAATACTTGTGTTCATATCTATGTGAAGAGAAGCAAATCTTATAACTTCCCCAAGCTATAGCATGTTTTTCCCCCATAGGAAAATTGTGAAGGTTGTACTTCAAACTCTAAATATGTTGCTGCTATCCAGTAATTTCATCTGTGCCTTATTCTTTATGACTGCATTTGGGATTTTCTTGGCAAAAGATACTAGAGAAGTCTGCCATTTCCTTCTTCAGCTCATTTTTCAGATGAGGAAACCAAGGCAAACAGGGTGAAGTAACTTGGTCAGAGTCACAAAGCTATTAAGTGTCTTAGGTCAAATTTGAACTCAGCTCTTCCTAACTCTAGGCCTGGTGCTCATTTCCCTGTGCAAACCAACTGCCCCTAACTGTAATATATAATCTTAAAGTTCCAAATAGGTATGAGACTTCTTAATATTCTTAACCTTAAACCATATTTTAAAACATATTTTTCACCATCTTCTCTTGTGTCTACCTTAGCATTCAAGTCATCAGCATGTGTATATCAAGGAATACATTGATTCGGCTGGGAAGATCTTGCTAAATTCTTTGTAACATTTTCCTTCCATTTCCCCTTCTATAGCAAATTTTGGTACCCAAGCTGCATTAATTTTCATGGTCCTTATTTTGCTTATTACATTCATCATGAATGATGTGAGATGAAACCAACCAAGTGTTTCATAAAATGATATTTCACATTGCCTTTGGACATACACTGAAACTACAATAACTTTTTTTTTATTTATTTGCCTCTCTAAAGGAGACTTGTGAGTCATCCATCCATTTAGCTGCAACTTCCTTTTGTTTCTTTTATTACAAGCATTTCAATATTGATGTAGTTCACTTCTTCCAATAGTATATTATTTCACCAGTCATTGGACAAATACCCCACACTTAGTGTAGCAACCATTAAGTGAATAATTAATTCATGTTAATCTCTACTCTCTTTTCTGTCACCACCACCATTGTGGAAGCAAAGGAAGTAACCTAAGAAAAAGGACCATTTCCCCTTTTTCTGTTTGATTGATTGCTATGGCCAAAGAATTTGTCACCTACTGGCCAGTGGCCTGGTGATGAGTCTCTTTCCTCACAATCAAAGTCAGTCTGTATGAAATGATTTTTGTATTACCTGTAACCGTCAAACTCCACAGTTCACCTCCTTGCCATGATGAAGCTTTGAAGGAGGACTTGGGGAAGGTCTTAGAAATATCCATGCAGATGATTCTCAGTGTAAGCCCTGTATTTGTTTACCTAAGTATTTCAACACTTCTTCTCAGGGTAAATTCTATTGAAACAATAATAGGCTCCTAAAGAAAATATTTACCTGGCAAGAGATTTTCAATTAATGTTTTCTTTTAAAGAAGTAGAAATGAAAACCATCAGTAAACCAGATGGCTTAATTCAACTATTTTACTTTAATAACTACTGCCCTCTGTCCACTGGAATCTCACTCTTAAGAGCTGTAAAGGGCCTTTCAAGTCTTCTAGTTCAACCTTCTTCCCTGTCTTTTCATTGTTTCTTAACACATCTATTACATCCCAGTAAAAAGATCAAAATAATTTTTTACATAGTCTTACCTAAACTGCTTCAGAAGAGAAGATGGAGAAGAGAGGAAAGGCGAGAAGAGGGGAGGAAATATCAGTTTGGAGAGTCATCCTTTTGTCATATGTGGACTTTAAAAGACAGAGAAATCATTTGCCTTGTTATAAGAATTTGAATTTCATAGCTTATACTTAGAGGATGGAACAACAATCAGTTGAAAAGTTGGTAACTTACTAATCTATACTTTTGCTAAACCTATAACCACTGTCTAGGAAAATATTAATTTTGGGGAACCAATGTATTCTCTCAACATATTAATATTATAATTACTGAATTAATAAATTAAGCACTTGCTCAATTTATTAGGATTTATCATAATTTATTCTTATTTAGAAACCCTAAATTTTATGTCAGGTGAATTTTTCATCTTTTAGGATTATTTGGACTATTAGTCTCCAAACTGGATCCCTCTATTTCTAAACTCTCCTCTGTTTTGTCTATATTCCTCAAAGCTATTAAAATAGTCTTCCCAAAACACATCACTCTCTTGCTCAGAAGTCTAGCTTCTTAAATCCTAGAGAATTAAATGCAAATTTCTCAGCCTAGCATTTAGGGTCTTTCATATTCTGACTCCATCCTTTCCAGATTTATTTCACATTATTCCTTATTATAGATTCTACAATCTGGACGGACTGCATTGTTAGTTGTCCTCTAGTTTCATCTTGCCATCTCCAGCCTCATTGCATATACTGTGAAAGCTACACACTCCACCCCCAATATCTGGAATATAGTCCTTTCTTAATCCCCCAAACTCATCACACATCCACTCCTCCCAGATGTTTAAATCCTCTTTTTTCATGATTCAGCTCGGGTTTTCTCTCTCTCCTGGTCAGTGGTCTGTCAACTAGCATTTCTTAAATGCCTACTTTGTGCCATACACTATCTCATCTTCCCTGACCCTAACATTCCTCTATTTCCTAGAATTCCTTATCTGGATTGATCCAGTTCCCCTCTCCCTTTTTTCCTTGACTTAGACTTATTTTCATAGGTGTTATATTCCTGCCTACTCTCCATTCAGTAATCTGTATGCCTAAGGACTGTGCCCTTTCTTATCTTTGTGATGAAGGCACCAGCACACTGCCTTCCACAGTTGTTCAAGAAAAGAAAATGTAGGAGGAAAGGGAAGCCAAGTCCAGATTACCAAATGGCATTGATTCTTTTTCCCAGTTTGACACCCAAATTTAGGTCTCCTCAGGTCTTTAGTTGGATTAGAAATATCTCTGAAAAGGCTCAAGAGAGCAGAGTCTAAAGCACTTATTGAGCTATCTATGGCTTGGCCAGAGGACTGGTGACCACTAGCCTATATCTATTTCCTTCCTCTACCTTCCTATTCACAAACAAGCAGAGACCAAAGCTAAATATGAACTGGGAATAGTGTTATGACTAATGCCCCCAGATGGATGCTCATTAATGCCCAAGCCACCAGGAGTGTCAAAATGTCTTCAAACTCTGATTATGTGCCATTGTAGAGAGAAGACCTCTTTATAAATGTTCCATGGATGGCTGGCTAAGTGGCACAGTGAATAGTGTATGTAATTGGGATCTAGGAAGACCTTAGTTCAGATATTACATCTGACACTTAATTGTGTGATCACCAAAAGTCATTCTGCCTCTATGTGTCTTTCTGTAAAATGTGGGCAATGATAGCACCTACTTACACAGGGCTGTTGTAAGTCTCAAACGAGATAAAGGGCTTTGCAAACCTTAAGACACCATATCAATCCTGCATATTCTCAGCTATTATACTGACCTAAAAATATATCTTCTCTTCAATTTCAGAAACATTTTTAATATTAATTTTCTGAAATTTTACAATCCATGTTCTCTCACCACCCTCCCCAGATTTACCTGTTCTTCATGTTATGAAACAAGACACATGTTGCTTACACTAGAGAAAAATTTATGGAGGAAATAAAATGAAGAATGGTATGTTTCAATTTGTATTCAGATTCTGCCCCTTAGATAGCAGTGAATATCCTTTTCCATTATGAATTTCATGCCTTGCTGACAAAAATGTTCTCTTGTTTCTATTCACTTTACTTTGCATCGCATCATATAAATCTTTCTCTGGTTGTTGTTATTGTTGTTTTGTGTGTGTGTGTGTGTGCTCATCTTGTTGTCATTTCTTGTGACTCAATAGTATTCCATGACAATCATATACCACAACTTGTTCAGCCATTCCCCAATTGATGGATATCCCTCTGATTTCCAGTTCTTTGCCACCACAAAAAGAGCTTGCTATGAATATTTTAGAGCATATATTTTCTTTTCCTTTTCCCTTGATCACCTTAGGAAATAAACCTAATACTGATGTTGCTGGGTCAAAAGCCATACAGTTTTATAACTCTTTGAGTATAATTCCAGATTGTTCCCCAAAATGGTTAGATCAATTTATAATTCCATCAAAAACATATTAGTGTCCCCATTTTTCCATGTCCTCCCCAACATTTGTCATTTTACCATTTATCATTATCATTTTCTGACTCTGGAATTACAAATATATATATATATATATATATATATATATATATATCCATCTTATGTATTCTGTATTGCTTTGAAAAATAGCCATGTTTAATTGCCAGGAGTAGAGTAGAAAAATACAGGATACTTGAGTCATGACTGGGCCTCTTATTCCTTGTACTTACTAGTTGTGTGACCATAATAAGACACAAACTCTCTGAACCTGTTTCCTCCTCTATAAATTAATGATAACATTTATGTTATCTACCTTATGCAGCTGTTGAAAGTACATTGTAAATCCTAAGTGCTAGGTAATGAGTTATTATTACCAACATTCCTGCCCTCCTTTCCCCCTAAAAACTACCCTTTGGTATGAACATGATTGGCATAAATAGTAGCAAAAGATGCTTTCCCATCCTGTTTCTGTTTGAGCCAAGAGAATGCTTTATGCCAGGCACTGAACCCACTTCAGCCTCTGGGGCTCTGCATTTCAAACCATACTTGACCCTTTTGAGGTTTAAGTCAATTTACTCTTGGCAAAGGGAAATGCATTGTTTGAAGAGAAAGGATTAGACCATCATACCAAAGCCCCATAACACTTCTTGGACATCACATGTGTCTTACAAAACAAAATTTTGATGAGCTAAGTGTAAATGAATCAGAAACATATGGATTAAATTTCCCTTAAAATATAAAAGGATTTAAAAATTAGCAGAAAAAGGGGGCCTGGCAAAAATGTGTTCTGAGTTTCGCCAACTTCCAAATGTTGGAAATGAAGTTTGAAAGACTTAACAAACCCACATGTAACCAGTATTTGGGTTTTTTTTCCCTCTCCTTTTCTGGTTTGTTTATTAATCATAGTTAAGATGCAAGTGAAATGAGAAGCTAGGGGTTCAGGAGAGGGAATGAATGGATGAGAAACGAGTAAAAAGGTTCACTTGTTTAAGAGTATATTGTCATTCTGTTTCATAAATCATGGTTTGTGATCCATTAACATTGCCTTAAAAGCTCTTAGATTTTTAAAAATTTTAACCTTTGCTTCAGTCATCTTATGTTGCTTCTATTTTTATCTGATCGTTTCCCTAGGTTTGCCCCTTCTGCTCCATCTCCTCACCATATCAGCCCCCGGAGAATGCCAGCCACCACTACAGTCATGCAGAGACCACCACCTTCCCATGTTCAGCAGCCAGCAGGATCACACTTGAAGTCATACCAGCCAGTAACAAGTTCTTCTTTTCAACCAAATGGCATCCATGTCCATGGTAAGGGGAAAAATATAATAGAAAATTTTAATATCTTGATTTTTTAAAATCCATTCAAATTGGTAAAGAAGGTTCTGTCTTGGTTTCTTATGGCCCTTCTCTGCAATGAAATGTATAAAAATAAAATAAGCCATGGAATCCATCTGCATTTTGCAGACTTGAAAAATAAGATGGCCTCATTTCTGATCCTCACAAATAGTTCATTTTGCAGAACCGAGAGAATCCAGGCTGCAAGTCTAGGATCCTCCAGCCCCCTTTCCCCTAGGGTTCTCCCATCACAATCTCCATTCATGTATAATTACAGTCTGCTTCCAAAAGACAGAGAGGAAAACAAAATACATTACAGGACACCTGCTACCTCTAAAGCAGAATTAGACCCTGTAGCCTGGAAAAGAGTAGTGTAAACCTTGGTAGTCACAAAGATGCTTGGCTCTGCAAGCAGAACAAAGTTTATGGGGAAGTAGGTTCAGGGAGAGGGTGAAGATTCAAGCTGGACCCCAGCATCTTATCAGCACCATCTCTGCAAAGAAGAATGACAATAATCTTCCACAATCAATGCAGAACAGGGTAGAGAATTCCTTTGTGGATTCTTCTCCCTACCTACTTCTAAAGAGCAGTGTCCAAGCTTGGCCAGCTTTAACTTCCACTCACTTTATCATGGGTCAGATGGAGGTCCTGAGGTATGGTACAAAGAGCATCAATTGACAAGTATGAGGAGCAGGGTTCAAATTCCACCTCTGACACTGACTACTTATGTGATCTTAAACAATTCCTTAACATCTCTGGCCTTCATTTTCCTCAACTCTAAAATGGAGCTGTTGGACTAGCTATCCTGAGATTTCCCAGCTTTTAATCTACAGTCCTATGATCAACACATCAAATTCATTTTAATTTGTGGTTCCACCTCTTACTTGAATGACCTGTCTTAAATCATAATGGAGGTTTATTAAGAGGTATAAAGATTTTTTTTTGTAGCATCTATCATTTTTAATTAAATAATTAGAAAGAATACAAGAATGTTTATCAGGGAATCTGATTTCCAACCAGCTCTAATCTGATTTTGTTACCTAGTTAGTTGCTAAATTGTTAGTGTGAGCATTTACACTTCAGAAATTGGTAATCTTCATAAATCAGGGCTTGATTTATTGCTTTGTTGATTGCCTGTACTTAAAAAAAGTTGATAATATAAATTAAACTTATAAGTGTGGGTAATATATATGTGTATATATGTTTACATTTCCATGTAGAACATAGTTGTTAAACATTTAAAAGAACACCCTTGTATTACTCTGTAATCATTGCTTGAGCTCAACAGCAATGCAGTAGAAGGCTCAGGGAATGAAATCATCTAGAGGTCTGGTGATTGATTCTAGGTTAATCATAATTACGATAATAATAAAAGCAAGATTGATAATAATAGCTGGCATCTGTATAGCACTTTACAGTTTGCAAATGCTTCATATTCCTTATCTCATTTAATATCAGGATACTTTTGGTTCTAGACCACTCTAGGTTATAGATTGCAGTCTTGTCAGGTCCAATCACTAGTGTCTTCATTTTCCTTCAAATCACCTTAAATTTTGATTCATTGGAATTTTTGTTATTCTATAGTTTTGCTGCATAAGCATTCCCTGAATATTGGTGTTAAAAAGATAAGGTTGTGTGTGTGTGTGTGTGTGTGTGTGTGTGTTAGAGAAATTTGAGATCATTGAGCATGTGACCAATTACAATCTGCCCATTCTCTTCTTTCTGTTCAATTATGACCACAGCTGTAGTACCCTTCTAAGATATTTATGTTCTGATGTTCTAAATCAGTGGCATGGCATCATCTAGGTCACAAATCAGAAAACTCAGCCTATGAGACAAGTTGACATTTGTTTGGGGCCCAGATTCAGCCCAGGGGCCATAGTTTGCTGTCCTCTGGCTAGGCAATAAACATTCTTTACCATTTTTTCTCTGTTTGTATTTATAAGCCATTCTTTTTTGAGTGTTTGTAAATTTTACTAAGGAAATCTTTTTTGCATCCTGGGTCTTAATCATCCTCTCCTCTCCAGTCACCTCTTGTACAAACGCCTCACCATTGCTCAAGTGTCTTTTCTTCTTCCCTCTCACCCTCCAGGTCTAGAGCCAGAAACCATGATCCAATTCCGTTATTGATCCTGGTTGGAGTAGGTCCCCTTATGGCCCCATTTACAATCCCTGTAACTTCCAGATTAAAGTGATCCCCCGGCGAGTCCTACTCTGTATGTTGTCTCTCTCCTTAAAATGGAGGCTATTTGAGAACAGGAACTGTTGTTCCTTTTTTGGTTGTGTATCTATCATTTAGCCTACTATATGGCATATAGTAACTTCTTGAGGAATATGTTTTTTTTTCCCATTTGTGCATTGATGTCCCAAGACCTCTATAGGCAAGAATAATTGAATTAAGTCACTATCTGTAAGGGAAATATCTTCATTTGATCTCTGAATAGGACCACTTCCATGACAATGGCAAATATTTTTGGCAAGAAGTTAGCCCCATTTTATGTCTTGTTTGATATCAGTAATCCCAGAATCTAGAGACAAAAGGAAATTTAGAGATCAACTAGTATAATCCCCTCATTTGATAGACAAGGAAACTGATGTTCCCAATGCTTAAGTGGCAGACTCAAGGTTGTTTAGCAAGGTCATAACAATAGCTTGTAACTATGTCTTAATGAAATCCCATTGTGTCCAATCAGTGCCACTGATGGTAATCTGATAACATCCATGTGTTCTTGTTAAGTGTGTCTTTCAAGGAGTTTGTGATTTAATTGATCATCATCTCAGTCTTCTGATGGCATCTGACTCAGATGTCTTCAGAGTTCTCCACAGTAGATAGAGGTCAAGAAGAAATGCTATTACCATTTTTAAAATGGAGGAACCAAGGCAAAGGGGAACATAAATTGTCTGGCTGAATGTAAGGTATGAAGTCACCTTTGAGAGAGAATCTACATTAATGGTGACTGATTTAGAAACCAAGTCAAGCTGATGTTCCATTAATAGCTTTTTAAAGAAGTGTTTGATGAAATGCACATTTCAAAAAGATTCATATATATATATATATATACCATTAAGTTTCTTCACCCAATGAGTTCTTCGAGGCCAGAACGCAATTGTTGTTTTTCCATTCAGTTCTTCTGTGATTATATGGAAGAAACCAGTAAAATGACAGTCAAGATTAATTTAAAAACTACAAAAGCTCTTAAAAATTGTGTCCAATTTTGTCATTTTGCAGATAAGGAAATTTGAGAAAAAGGATATGACTTTATATGAGGTCACAAAGTAAATCAACATCAGAGCCAGGACTTGGACCCAGGACTACACACTCCCAATCTGTGATGCCCCATTGCCCCTGAATTTTTGAAAACTGCTGGTCAGCTTAGCTTTCAGCAGGGGTCCAGCTTTGAGCCTGATACATTCTTTTTACTCATTTCAGTCCATTTCTTTAAATATGTAATGGCCACAGAAGAATGATTCACATTTAGTTTAAAAAGAATACTAATCATTGCTTTGTGCTTAAAAAATTAAAAAAAAAAAGACCTGGGTGGATGAGGAGGGAATTTTAACTCCATGCAAAGACTGAAGGAATATTCCTTTGGGTCATGTACAGATTAGAAGCTAGCTAGACAAAGAACACATCCCTTCTCAGATCTCAGCTTCCTCTGTGCCATTTTAAACACATTTTTCCTCTCCTGGGACATCACTCGGAGACTTTCAATACTATTTTATGGCATGGGATTCAGTTCTTTTTTTTAAAACTCTAAAAATAAAACTCTTTTCCAGAACGTTTTTCTCTGATCTACTATAATTCTGTAAAAAGTAATAATAGCTGACATTTATGTAGCACCTCAAGACTTGAAAAGCACCTTACATATGTTATCTTACTTGAGCTTCATAGTGATCCCATGAGGTTGGTACATTAATGTCCTCATTTTATCAGAAAGGAAACTGAGGTTTGAAAAAAACGAAATGATTTTTCCCATGGCCACACAGATAGTCAGTATCAGAGTGGGGATTTGAACCAAACTCTTTCTGTTTCAAGTTGTCTAGGCCTCAGCTTCTTCATATATAAAACCAAGAAGTGGAGATCCTGTCAACTCCAAATCTATGATCCTTTTATCTTATTATATCTGAGCACCTTCCCAGATGTAAATTCTAGGATCACAGGCTCCACCAGCCAGGACAAAGAACTACCACAATAAGCTATTTTATGAAGACCCTCATTTTTATTTCTTTTATTTTATAATGATTAAATAAAAGTAAAAACCCTTGTACGGCAGAATAGTACAATGGAAAGTACGTTGGACTTTAAGTCAGAAGATTTGGGTTTAACACCATGTCTGTAACTTGTAAGCAGTTTAATTGTGGGCAAGTCATTTAATCTCTCAGTCTCAGACTCATCTATAAAATGAAAGAGTTGGAATGGATAACTACTAAAGCCCCTTTTAGATCTAAAATTATATCTCCATTATTTGTGATACTACAGAACCCAGTGAATCCATTAAAGTCTGTGAAGGCCTTTTTGCCTTTATTGTTGTTTTGCCTTTATTATCCCTGGCACTTAGCGTATTTCAGTCATATCCAATTCTTCATGACCCCATTTGGGATTTTCTTGGCAATGATAATGGAGTGGTTTGTCATTTCTTTCTCTGCTCATTTTACAGTTGAAAAACTGAAGCAAACAAGTATAAGTGACTTGTCAAGAATTACATACCTAGTAAAAATCTGAGGCTGAATTTGAACTCAGGAAGATCAGTCTTCATGACTTCAGGCTTGGCACTCAGTCCACTGTGCCACCTAGCTGCCCGGCACTTGACATAGTGCCCGATATGTAGTAAGCACTTAAAAAATGCTCCTTAAATTGAGTCCTTAGAAGATCATCCTGCTTAAGGGACAATAATATTCTCCATACTCACTCTTCATCAGTTTATCCCCATACAACTGAAATTCTTCCTCTGGAAACTAATCCTGCACTCTTTACTCATTTTCCCCCTCCCTCCTTCTCTAAAATTTCCCAATAGCCAACACAAAGATTTCAGTCAGGCAAGGTCAAGTCATTAGATTTCATTAAGGAGAATACCATGGAGTGCTTTCTCCAGCCTAAGCCATTTGATATATCTTATGTAGCTATGGGGAGTGGGAGCCTTCCCCTGTTAGTCTCTGTCTCCTGCAGTTCATAACCAGCCTTCTCATAATTTAAAGAGCTGTAGCTACAGCCACTGAACCCTCCATTCAATCTGCTACCAAAACAATGGTGACATTTTTCTGTCTCGATGTGTAGTCTTAAACTTGTCAACTCAGTTCAAATTGGCTCCATCAAGAAAGAAAGTATTTCATGGCCAATATACCTTTTGAACAGAATGATTTGTAAATGGTTTCTCTGGCTTTTAGCAGAAGCATCTTTCGAGTTCATGTAAATCAACCAACATTAATATTTAAATAGGAATGAAGTAGCAGGTATGAGTATAACTAACTTCATGCTCCATCAGCTGCTCACATCAAGTCCTGACTTCTAATTTCCAGGAAAGAGTCATTTTGGAAGCAGGACTGATGACCTGTCCTGTTTCCCAAAATGTATCATGAATTGAATGTTGAAATGTGTGGTTAGGTTTTGTTGCGTATGTGCGTTGTTTTGTGTGTTGTTGTTTTTTAAAAGAAAGATATGGAGATAATAAAGAGAATCTTCTCCCAAGGGAAATTTAGTCACAACTGCAGATGCTTTGTTGTGAAATAATGCCAATATGCTCAAAAGAAAAACTACTGCTAAGAATTTGGGGACTGTGTAGAAAATGGGCTGAGCCCACGTTCAAACTCCTGTCTGTAATGGCAGTAACAATATAATGGTGCAGGAAGATTGATTTCTTCACCAACAAGGAAATAGCTATGTACCAGACACCCTGGTGAAATGAATAGTCACTAAGTGAGTGAGCCAATCAATATGTGCTAGGATGTTTCTCTTATTGTTATCATCGTTAATCATCATTTACATGAATAATTACATTAAGCTCAATAATGCTGTTCTAAATGCTCACAGAGGACTAGGGATTAATTGCCTGCTCCAAGGAAATTATAAATGAGTGTATGAAATCAGTGTAGATCACTGTACAAAATCACTCTAAGAATAACTTACTTATCTAAACCTTAATGAAGCCTAGCAATTCTACAGAGCTAAGGCAGCACCTAGACACACACACACACACACACACACACACACACACACACACACACACACACCAGTAAAGACTATCCAATATATTCTTGCACTTTTAATAATCAAATATTTAATTGTCAAGGTAGGGTGAATAGAATATTTCCCTGAGGAAGATTTAGAGTCAAATCCCACCTTTGACCCTTGACCAGTTGAAAGGAAAAAGAAGAATGAGCTGTCTCCAGAGGGAACGGGTCCCCTCTCTCTGAAGCCACTTTTGAGATGTATTGAAATGAGGATTCTTTAGGAATTATAGGAGTGGACCAGATGAGAGTTAGGACCCATCCTAAAGCTGAAACTGCGATTCTTTGTATCTGTGGATAAATCCTTCAGTCTGTATTGCCTCTAGCAACATACTAAAACTTAGACTTCATATGAATTAAGTCCTAAGATACCTAAGGCATCTGCCTTGGTAGAATTCCTCCATTTGGAGTTTTCTATATTAATGAAATCACAGATCCTTCACATATTCATTTCCCATAATGATTAAATAGCCTATTTAAACAAGCAATTATGGGGAAAACTCTGATACTGAATTGACTAGGTTACAGCCCACCAAGGCACATAATTTAAATATGGATAATAAATATGCTCATTTGTAAAAGAAGACCTCCTAACACATATTGGTTGGTCCATTCACTTTATGATTATTGCTTTCATCATATTTTCTCTTTTTGAGCAACACTGTACAGGCAAAGACATTTGTGTTCCAGCACACTTCTTCTCCCCAATTCAGACAGTTTCCTCTTTTCAGCACCCTATCACTTACCCAGGTGACAAATTTGCAACCCACCCTAGTTCCTTCCTACAACAACAACCAAAAAAACTATTCTAAGTCACTAACATTTTCAATGATTGTTTAAAACTAATCAATCAATATTCATTTGGCATCTACTACAATTAAGGTATTACGCTAACTACTTATGATCAATAAATTGATCGATTAGCTTTTGGTAATTGCCTACTATGTGCCAGGGACTGTGTCAGACACTGGGGAAACAAAATAAAAGTGAAATATTTCCTGCCCTTGAGGAATTTATAATTTTACTAGAGCAAACAACATGTACATATGTAGGTATATCAAAATATCTCTTTATAAGAAAGAGTGCACTGGATTGAATCAAAATTCAATCATAGCTCTGATATTTAGTAGTAGGTGACCTTGGACAAGTCTCTCTTGGCCTCAGTTTCCTCATCTGCAAAAGGAAGGAGCTAGACTAGATAGATTTTCTAGGATGTCTTCCACCTCTGATTCTATGACAATTATTGGGAGAAGAGCACTGGTAACTGGGGAGACTCTCGAAGATGTTCATATAGAGGGTAGCACAAACAATAAAGAATTCTAAGAAAAAGAAGCAATGCATCCTAATCATAGGAGGCAGCCTGGGCCTAGGAAATGCATAGAGAGAGAAGGACATGGATAAAGAATATTAAGAAGGCCAGCAAGGCATTTCTATTTGTTTCTAAAGGTAATATGGAGCCATCAGAGTTTATTGAGAAAGGAAGTACCCTGGATCAGACCTTTACTTTGGAAAATTCGACTTGGCGGTTTTATGGAAAATTTAAGTCAGAGACCAGTTAGGAAGCTATTACAATTCAGTAGTGAGAGGTGATGAGGGTACAAAGTAAGATGGTAGTTGTGTGAATAGAGAGATGATATCTGGCAATTGACTAGATATGTAAGATAAGTGAAAGTGAGAAATGGAGGATAACATTGAGATAGGAAACCTAGTGGTGGTGCCCTTGACAAAAATATTAGAATTTGGCAGAGAGAGGTATATGAGAAGGTAGTGGTAATGATTTCTTTTTGGGATATGTTGAGCTTAAGATGTCTATAAAATATTGAATTAGAAAATATAGAAAAAGCAATGGGTCATAGAGACCAAAGCAGAGGTGAGAGAATGAGTCTTGATATGTAGATAAAGGCACCATCAACATAGAGATGATAAACTTTTTTTTTTCTTTTGTAAGCGTTTTTATTTTTTTTAATTTTATAATATTTTATTTGATAATTTCCAAGCATTATTCATTAAAGACAAAGATAATTTTCTTTTCCTCCCCCCCTCAATAGCCAATGTGTGATTCCACTGGGTATCACATGTGTTCTTGATTTGAACCCATTGCCATGTTGTTAGTATTTGCATTAGAGTGTTCGTTTAGAGTCTCTCCTCTGTCATGTCCCCTCAACCGCCGTAGTCAGGCAGTTGCTTTTCCTCGGTGTTTCTACTCCCACAGTTTGTCCTCTGCTTATGAATAGTGTTTTTTCTCCTAGATCCCTGCAGAATGTTCAGGGACATTACACCACCAATAATGGAGAAGTCCATTACGTTCGATTATACCACAGTGTATTAGTCTCTGTGTACAGTGTTCTCCTGGTTCTGCTCCTTTCACTCTGCATCACTTCCTGGAGGTTGTTCCAGTCTCCATGGAATTCCTCCACTTTATTATTCCTTTTTGCACAATAGTATTTCATCACCAACATATACCACAATTTGTTCAGCCATTCCCCAATTGATGGGCATCCACTTGTTTTCCAATTTTTGGCTACCACAAAGAGCACAGCTTTGAATATTCTTGTACAAGTCTTTTTCCTTATTATATCTTTGGGGTACAAACCCAGCAGTGCTATGGCTGGATCAAAGGATCTTTTATCGCCCTTTGGGCATAGTTGCAAATTGCCCTCCAGAATGGTTGAATCAGTTCACAACTCCACCAGCAATGAATTAATGTCCCTACTTTGCCACATCCCCTCCAGCATTCATTACTTTCCTCTGCTGTCATGTTAGCCAATCTGCTAGGTGTGGAGTGATACCTCAGAGTTGTTTTGATTTGCATCTCTCTGATTATAAGAGATTTAGAACACTTCTTCATGTGCTTATTAATAGCTTTGATTTCTTTATCTGAAAACTGCCTATCCATGTCCCTTGCCCATTTATCAATTGGAGAATGGCTTGGATTTTTGTACAATTGATTTAGCTCTTTATAAATTTGAGTAATTAAACCTTTGTCAGAGGTTTTTATGAAGATTTTTTCCTAGTTTGTTGTTTCCCTTCTGATTTTAGTTACATTGGTTTTGTTTGTACAAAAGCTTTTTAATTTGATGTAGTCGAAATTATTTATTTTACATTTTGTGACTCTTTCTATGTCTTACTTGGTTTTAAAGTCTTTCCCCTCCCAAAGATCTGACATGTATACTATTCTGTGTTTACCCAATTTAATTATGGTTCCCTTCTTTATGTTTAAGTCATTCACCCATTTTGAATTTATCTTGGTGTAGGGTGTGAGGTGTTGATCAATTCCTAATCTCTCCCACACTGTCTTCCAATTTTCCCAGCAGTTTTTATCAAATAGTGGATTTTTGACCCAAAAGCTGGGATCTTTGGGTTTATCGTATACTGTCTCGCTGAGGTCACTTGCCCCCAGTCTATTCCACTGATCCTTCTTTCTGTCTCTTAGCCAGTACCAAATTGTTTTGATGACTGCTGCTTTGTAATATAGTTTGAGATCTAGGACTGCAAGGCCCCCTTCCTTTGTATTTTTTTTCGTTATTTTCCCTAGATATCCTTGATCCTTTGTTCTTCCAAATAAACTTTGTTATGTTTTTTTCTAAATCAGTAAAGAAAATTTTTGGGAGTTCAGTGGGTATGGCACTAAACAGATAGTGCCATATCAGCTAAATGATGAGTACAGGAGCCAAAATGCAGAGATATTAGATAGAGAGAATGAAAGGAGAGAAATTAGAAGCACTGGCTATACATAAACTTTTTCTAAGAGTTTGAGAAAGGGAGAAGAGATACAGAATATCTTGAAAGAATGGTATAGTCTGTAAAGATAATTTTAGTGTTTTGACTTAAATCTAAATAATTTGGTTGCTAGGGATGATTCCCTTAAAATAATAAAATACCCAAGTCAGCTGGGAATTATGGAGATTTTAATTAATATAGAGAGAAGGAATTAAGGAAGAGAGAGAGAGAGAGAGAGAGAGAGAGAGAGAGAGAGAGAGAGAGAGAGAGAGAGAGAGAGAGAGAGAGAGAGAGACTGAGAGAGAGAGAGAGAGAGAGAGAGAGAGAGAGAGAGAGAGAGAGAGAGAGAGAGAGAGAGAACTAATTTAAACTGCTCTGGCTCAGGCTGAGCCAGGCAGTAGTTAAAGGCCTTGGCCAAAGTGGCCTTCCTGAGTCTAATGGAAAGGGAGTCAATCTTATCACTCACCTCGAGACTGTCTCCAAGGAAGCTCCAGTCCTCCACTGAACTCAATCTCCTGAACTGAGTTCCAACAATCCTGAACTGACTTTTTAGCCTCCTTTTAAAGAGAATTGTCTCTTATGTCACCTCCCTTAAATTTTTATGTCTACTAATCACAATATATGCTTTTTCCAGGACTGCCCATTCTTTAGTTCTCACCACTCTTTAGTTCTCACCTTCTCTGGTTAGATTGTATCTTTTGAGTACTTCATGCTTCTTTGTTAAGCTTGCCTTTTGTGATTAACTTAACCTTTATAGGTACTTAACAACACCCTTTTGTATTAGATCTACAAATAGACTTAACTTAAAGTTCTAGTTAAGTTCCTTCATTGTTCAATCAGGAGTTTACAACTTTATCTTCCCCTAAAGTATATCTAAGTATGGGTGAAGTAATGTAAAGTTCCCAAGACATTCCTGATTCTGTTAGACTAAGTATCTCCATTGTTACAATAAGGAAATAGTTAAATCAAATCTTCTAAAGTACAGTCTGAGTAGTTTTTAAGATTCCCAAGTCTAGTAAAAGTTTTTTTGTATATTTTTAAGGACTGGGAGACAAGGAAAAAGCCAGTAGATAGGGAGAGATTGAAAATTAGAGAATGATTTAAGGGAAAAGATAATGGGATGAGGGGTACAAATAGAGAAGGTAATGGTTAGAAGAGCCAACTCTTCATTAGGAATTAGAGAAAAGAACAAGAGAATGTAGGATGGTGTTGAATGATTTTGAGAGGTATAGGAGGGAGTAAACTCACAGTAAATTACTTCTATTTTCTCAGTACAATATGAGAGATCCTGAATTGTGAGGGAGATGGAATGTTGTGGGAGATTTAAGAAGAAAAAGGAAAATTTGGAATAGTTGCTATAGAATAGTAGAGGAGTAAAATGATTGCCTTTTTACAAGTATAAAATTAGAAGCTTGGATTAGGTGAATTCTGATATTTTTCCTAATTCTAAATCTATAACCTTAAGTAATTATAAGATATAGAAAAGTAACAACTGAGAAGATTTAGAAAAGCTTCCTGTAGAAGGTATTAACTGAGTAACTTCCTAAGAGGCAAGGAATATATTTCCCTTCCCATGAATTTATTCCATTAGTCATGTTCAATTCTTCATGACCCTATTTTGGATTATCTTGGCAAAGATGCTGGAGCAGTTTGCCATTCCATTCTCCAATTCATTTTACAAATGAGGGAACTGAGGCAAACAGGGTTAAATAACTTACCTAGAATCACATAGCTGATATGTGTCTGAGACCAGATTTGAACTTAAGTCTTCCTAACTCCAGGGTTTATACTCTAACCACTGCACAATCTGGTTCCTCTTTTCCCACGAATAGTAGCATGTTGAAAGATAAACCCAAAGGAATGAATTTCTCATAGGATAACTCTCAATTTCCATCCTTCAGAGACTGTGATGTTTCACGATTCTTACTGTTTGGAACTTGGAGTTGAAATTTAGATTGCATTTCCCCATTGAAACAGTGTAATATGGGATTTTTAAAGGTCCTATAGTAGTACTCTTATAATAATTATTAATCTCCATTATTGACAAAATGGCCTTGGGAGGTTATTTATAATGTTTCTATTAAAATGGTTCTAAAAAAACAACTTATAACTGAACTTTTGGAACCATAATTGAATTAGTGCATACATTTGGACACTACATATATTCTATGCGTCTCCCTCTAAATGAAGGGCTCTTAGAAGGTTTTTCTTTGTGTCTGGACCCATTAGGCCCCTTGATGAAGCTTTTCTTAGAACAATGTTCTTGAATGCTTACTCTAAAGCACACAAGATCATAATGAAGCAAAATGTTATTGAATATAAAGGAGGAATGTTTCCTCCCAAGTTCACAAACCCCTTGAACCCATGATCTAAAGGATTGAAGAGAGAATTCGTTTGGACAAAATAAGAATTCTCTACTCTGCTCTCAACTTTTCCCCTCAAGTCCTTTCCAGTTCTGAAACTAAATCTGTAAAAGAACTTAAAGTTAAAGGTTTTTTGTTTTTTTTTTTCCTTGAGATCTTGGAAGTTCAGTTGAGATGATTTTTTTCTTTTCATGTTTATTTTTCTATTTTTTATGCTCTATAGCCAGAAGCTAAAATGGGAAATGAATCTGTACAACCCTATAAGTGACTGGAGTCTAGGCCCATCCCTATATATATTCTATATGATAGTCACAATTACACAATGGAATTTCCCATTCTCAGCTCTACCACTAACACACTATATATATGATTTTAAAGAAGTCATTTTCCTGGTCTGGTCTTCAGTTTCCTCATCTGTATCACATTGGAATTGAAGTAGATTATTATTTTTATCAGTCTAAATCATCAACTTTTAATAATAAATCAATACTTATAGATCATCCACAATTTTCTGGGTATAGTGTAGGATGTTAAAAAAAAAGTGTTCCTAACACATAAATGAAGTTTATATGCCAAAAATTTCTATGTTGTAACTACATTTTGCCTCAAGTTATTCTTTCTTGTGCTTTAATGCTTTCTAGCTGTCACAAAAACTGACAGCTCATGAGAATATTTATTTTGTGGCTTGTAGGAGAGCCCATCTACCACTTTTGTCTTTTTTTTTTAGAAAATTTTATTTAGTCAATTTAGAACATTATTCCTTGGTTACAAAAATCATATTCTTTCCCTCCCTTCTCTTCCTCTACCCCTCCTGTAGCTGACACACAATTCCATTAGGTTTTACATGTGTCCTTGATCAGAAGCTAGTTCCATGTTGTTAATGTTTACACTAGGATGTTCATTTAGAGTCTACATCCCCAATCATATCTCCTTTGACTCATATAATCAAGCAGTTGTTTTTCTTCTGTGTTTCTACTCCCACAGTTTTTCCTCTGAATGTGGTTAGTGGTTTTTCTCTTAGATTCCTCCAAGTTGTTCAGGATCACTTCATTGTCACTAATGGAGAAGTCCTTTACATTCTATTGTACCACAGTGTATTAGTCTCTGTGTACAGTGTTCTCCTGGTTCTGCTCCTTTCACTCTGCATCACTTCCTGGAGGTTGTTCCAGTCTCCATGGAATTCCTCCACATAATTATTCCTTTGAGCACAATAGTATTTCATCACCAACATATACCACAATTTGTTCAGCCATTCCCCAATTGATGGGCATCCACTTGTTTTCCAATTTTTGGCTACCACAAAGAGCACAGCTATGAATATTCTTGTACAAGTCTTTTTCCTTATTATATCTTTGGGGTACAAACCCAGCAGGGCTATGGCTGGATCAAATGGCAGACAGACTTTAGTGCCCTTTGGGCATAGTTCCAAATTACCCTCTAGAATGGTTGGATCAATTCAAAACTCCACCAGCAATGAATTAATGTCCCAACTTTGCCACATCCCCTCCAGCATTCATTACTTTCCTCTGCTGTCATGTTAGCCAATCTGCTAGGTGTGGAGTGATACCTCAGAGTTGTTTTCATTTGCATCTCTCTGATTATAAGAGATTTAAAATGCTTTTTCATGTGCTTATTAATAATTTTGATTTCTTTTTTTTAAATTTTAAATATTATTTTATTTCGTCATTTCCAAACATTATTTGCTGGAAACAAAGATCATTTTCTTTTCCTCCCCACCCCCCCTCCCACCACCTTTCCCTCTCCCATAGCTGACACACGATTCCATTGGTTATCACATGTGTTCTTGACTCGAACCCATTTCCCTGTTGTTGGTATTTGCATTATAGTGTTCATATAGAGTCTCTCCTCAGTCATATCCCCTCAACCCCTGTAGTCAAGCAGTTGTTTTTCATCGGGTGTTTTTACTCCCACAGTTTATCCTCTGCTTGTGGATAGTATTTTTTAGATCCCTGCAGATTGTTCAAGGACATTGCATTGCCACTAATGGAGAAGTCCATCACCTTCGATTGTACCACAATGTATCAGTCTCTGTGTACAATGTTTTCCTGGTTCTGCTCCTTTCACTCTGCATCACTTCCTGGAGGTTGTTCCAGTCTCCATGGAATTCCTCTACTTTATTATTCCTTTTAGCACAATAGTATTCCATCACCAACATATACCACAATTTATTCAGCCATTCCGCAATTGATGGGCATCCCCTCGTTTTCCAATTTTTGACCACCACAAAGAGCACAGCTATGAATATTCTTGTACAAGTCTTTTTCCTTATTATCTCTTTGGGGTACAAACCCAGCAGGGCTATGGCTGGATCAAATGGCAGACAGACTTTTAGTGCCCTTTGGGCATAGTTCCAAATTGCCCTCCAGAATGGTTGGATCAATTCAAAACTCCACCAGCAATGAATTAATGTCCCAACTTTGCCACATCCCCTCCAGCATTCATTACTTTCCATTGCTGTCATGTTAGCCAATCTGCTAGGTATAGAGTGATACCTCAGAGTTGTTTTGATTTGCATCTCTCTGATTATAAGAGATTTAAAACACTTTTTCATGTGCTTATTAATAATTTTGATTTCTTTATCTGAAAATTGCCTATTCATGTCCCTTACCCATTTATTAACTGGAGAATGGCTTGATTTTTTGTACAATTGATTTAGCTCTTAATAAATTTGAGTAATTAGACCTTTGTCAGAGGTTTTGATTATGAAGATTTTTTCCCAATTTGTTTCTTCCCTTCTAATTTTGGTTGTGTTGGTTTTATTTGTACAAAACTTTTTAATTTGATGTAATCAAAATTATTTATTTTATATTTTGTGATTTTTTTTCTCTTTCTTGGTCTTAAAATCTTTCCTTTCCCAAAGATCTGACATGTATACTATTCTGTGTTCACCTAATTTACTTATAGTTTCCTTCTTTATATTCAAGTTATTCACTCATTCTGAGTTTATCTTGGTGTAGGTTGTTTTATTAAATAGTGGATTTTTGTCCCAAAAGCTGTGATCTTTGGGCTTTTGCCCCAAGTCTTGAATTAGATCATTTTAAAGGGGCTTCCTAGCTCTTACCTCCCATAGCAATCTGGCTTATTTTCCCTGTTATTTGATTGTTTTAAACCTTTGCCTTCTGTTTTAGCATCAATTCTAAGATACAAGAATAACAAGGGCTAGCAAAAAGGAGTTAAGTTCTTTGCCCTGTGTCACAGAGTTAGGGAGTATCTGAGGCCAGATTTAAAGCTAAATCTTCTCAGCTTCAAGCCTGGTACTCTATCCACTGTACTCCCCAACTCTCCCTTCCTTTTCCCTATTGTAATGGATTCTTATGATTCTATTATGCATATGCATTAAGGAGTATCTAGAAAAAAAATCCTTATGTAGAGAAGTAGTGCAATACTCTGGATGTGTACACAAAAGAAGAGTATTGAAGATAGAGATTGGGGGATTTGTCTCTGCATCTCTGGCACCTAACAGTGCCTTCTACATTTTTTCCTTCTAAATGAAACTCTGACTTCACCTGTTTGTGAAGAAGTTCTGCCTGTCTCTATGGGCATCTTCCCAACAATTTTAGAGTTACTTAGGCACCCAGAAGTAAGCTTCCGAGGTCATACATTCAGATGGGTTGATCTAGGACTTGAAAAAAGGTCTTCTTGACTCCAAAGACAACTCTGGTTACTATGCCCCATTGCCTAGTTAGTCCTTGGGAAGTACTTATTAGAGTGGGCTGGATTAAACTGGAATCAGATCCTGTATCTGCCACTAATTAGCAATCCTCTTCACCTTTTTACACTCCAATTTCCTCAAATTCTATGATCCTATTAGATCAGGAACCAAAACCGTCCCCTACCCCAATCTCTCCATGGAGCATCCTGGGAATTACCATTCTGAGTTCTAGGCAATCACATGGAAGTTTTGAACACAGTTTAGCTGCACTGTGCCTATAGCTTTGTGGAGACTGGGCAGAAGAATGGGGCCTTTCATCTCCATGCTACCCAACTCTCTAGAGAAGATCAATAGTCCTATATAATTCACAGCAGTAGAGGAAGTAAAAAGGTGTGGGAAAGGCTCCTCTATTTTGAACTGATTACTAATAATATACTGATTACTAAGTTCTTAGCCATCTAGGTGGTACAGTGGATAGACTACTAAATCTGGAGTTAGGAGTTCAAATCTGGCCTTAGACACTAACTAGCTGTGTGACCCTAGGCAAGTCATTTAACACTATTTGCCTCAGTTTCCTCATCTGTAAAAAAAGCTGGAGAAGGAAATGATAAACCACTCTAGTATCTGTGCCAAGAAAACCCCAAAATGAGGTTAAGAAGAGTCAAAAATGACTGAAAACAATTGAACAACTACAAAATACCACAATCTGTAACCAGTAAGGATGTTTTTCATTATTTCATAGTATTAGGCCCTAGATGATGAATCGTATCATCTGGAAGCCCTTATTTATAGCAGGGTCCTTCCATAAGGTTAACCTCAACCAGAAGTGGTAACTCTAAAGCCCATTGGTAGGATGACAGTTCCCATAACAAACGGATCCTAAATCCAAGAATAACTGTTCTCTGAGTATGCAATTTTAGTAAAATAGAGATGAACAAGTCTAATAAGTTACCAGAAAATAACACTCATATTTCAATGTTTTAAAATTTCCCTTATTTCCTCAAAACCAGCCTGTTTTAGTTTCATTTAGGAAAATCCTCCACTCGATTTTCTTACTAGGAATTCAAACCAAGTTCTCCTAAATAGAAAAGGGAGTTTCCATTGGTTTGTTTGCTGCCAATTATGTTAGGTAAGAACCAGCTCCTAGAAGGAAAGTATTTTCAGCCCATAGTTGTAACTTGTATTATATTTTATAAATATTTCTTTTCATTTGGGAAGTTGGTGTCATCACTCCAGAGAACAACTGCCTGATTTATGCCCCAAACTCATAAAACCCTGTCTCAAAAGAGTGGTGCTCTTAAAAGCAAATTAAGTGCTTTTGAAATAAGCATGTTTAAGTGACTGCTTCATTTGAATCTTATGGGCTGATCATGTCCACGTCAAAGTGGATTTTGTAATCCCCAAATTTGCAACTGAGATTTTTCTTATAAACATAAGGGATTGTTGGTTTGGGTGTAGAGTGGAGAAGTAAGGAGGAATAGGAGCCGAAATGGGTGGAGGGAGGATATTTAAATCAAAACAACACATCAGCACCATCTGGCTTACTGGTAATGAGGCCATTGTGTCAAATCATTTTAATAGAACAAAGAAGGTCAGACCTTGGCTTGGATTGACCCCCCTCAGATCCATGACCCAGGCTCAGGCTTATGTTGCTAAATGACATTTCCTAGGCATTTAAGATTTACCAAATGATTACTGGATCTTTGCTTCTCTTTTGGTTGACCCTGACCCCTATACCTCACCCTACCCCACCCCAACTTGGTTTTATGATTACCAAAATTTTGTGCAAGGCTCATTATACATACTCTCAAGGCATAAAAATCCACTTAAGTGAAGAACTCAGAAAATTATTGGATAATTCAGAGATCAGGACTTCCTACACACACATAAGCAGATTGCATATACCTATGATAAATTATTTTAAAAAGCATTTAATAAGGGCCTCATATTCTGGGAACAAAGCTAGGTACTAGAGATTCAAAAACAAAAGAGATCTGTGCCCTCAAAGAGCTTACATGGTACTTTGGGGAGAAGGGTAGGAGCAAGGTAATTAACTAATTAATTAAACAAGGAGTTTATTAGTAGGTGAGGGAATCAAGAAGGCCTTAATGAAGAAAATGGTCATTTAGTTGAAATTTGAAGGTAAGTTGGAATTCTAGGAGGAAGAAGTGAGGGAGTCTGGAGGAGTACATTCCCAACTGAAGGACAAATGGCTTGTGCAAAAGTTTGGATACTGGAGGTCATAGTATCTTAGATCTGAGGTTTAAATGGGACCTAAGAAATCAACTAGTCAATCCCCCTCATTTTATAGATAAGAGGGCTGAGGTCCATAGAGGGTACATAATTGGTCACACAGGTAGTAAGGGGAAGAGTTAAAAATTGGAATTCTTGTGCTGAGATGATAGGTTTAGCCTTCTAAATTCAATACTCTCTCCCCTATACCATGAAATGTATGAGAAACAACAAGTAGGCTAATTATACTAGATCATACAGTGCTTAAAGAAAATTAGAAGGATAGGATGGAATAAGAACTTTGAATGCCAAAGGAATTTGAACTGGACCTTAGAGACACTGAAGTTTTTGTTTTGTTTTTTTTAATTATTCCTATTTTTATTGTACCAAAATCCTTGTTGGTATTTTTTAAAATTTTATTAATAAGTCAATTTAGAATTTTTTCCTTGGTTACAAGAGTCAGGTTCTTTCCCTTCCCTCCCCAAACCCCTCCCATAGCCTATGCTAAATTCCACTGGGTTTTACATGGGTCTTTGATCAAAACCTATTTCCATATTGTTGATTTTTACATTAGGGAGAATATTTATAGTCTACATCCCCAATCATATACACATAGACCCATGTGATCAAGCAGTTGGTTTCTTCTGTGTTTCTGTTCCCACAGTTCTTCCTTTGGATGTGGATAGAATTCTTTCTCATAAATTCCTCTGAATTATTCTGGATCACAGCATTGCTACTGCTAGAAAAGTCCATTACATTCGATTTTACCACAGTTTATCAGTCTCTGTCTATAATGTTCTCCTGGTTCTGCTTCTTTTGCTCTGCATCACTTCCTGGAGGTTGTTCCAGTTCCCATGGAATTAGTCCACTTTATTATTCCTTTGAGCACAATAGTATTCCATCACCAACATATACCACAATTTGTTCAGCCATTCCCCAATTGAAGGGCATCCCCTCATTTTCCAATTTTTTGCCACCACAAAGAACACAGCTATGAATATTCTTGTACATGTCTTTTTCCTTATTATCTTTTTGGGGTACAAACCCAGCAGGGCTATGGCTGGATCAAATGGCAGACAGACTTTTAGTGCCCTTTGGGCATAGTTCCAAATTGCCCTTCAGAATGGTTGGATCAATTCAAAACTCCACCAGCAATGAATTAATGTCCCAACTTTGCCAAATCCCCTCCAGCATTCATTACTTTCCATTGCTGTCATGTTAGCCAATCTAGGTGTAGAGTGATACCTCAGAGTGGTTTTGATTTGCATTTCTCTGATTATAAGAGATTTAGAACACTTTATGTGCTTATTAATAGCTTTGATTTCTTTATCTGAAAATTGCCTATTAATGTCCTTTGCCCATTTATCAATTGGGGAAAGGCTTGATTTTTTTTTTTGTACAATTGATTTAGCTCTTTATAAATTTGAGTAATTAGACTTTTGTCAGAGGTTTTTGTTATGAAGATTTTCCAATTTGTTGCTTCCCTAATTTTGGTTGCATTGGTTTTGTTTGTACAAAAACTTGTTATTTAATGTAATCAAAATTATTTATTTTACATTTTGTAATTTTTTACTACCTCTTGCTTGGTCTTAAAAATCTTTCCTTTCCCAAAGATCTGACAAGTATAGCGTTCTGTGTTTATCTAATTTACTTATAATTTCCTTCTTTATATTCAAGTCATTCACCCATTCTGAATTTATCTTGGTGTAGGGTGTGAGATGTTGATCCAAACCCAATCTCTCCCATATTGTCTTCCAATTTTCTGAACAGTTTTTGCCAAATAGTGGATTTTTGTCTCAAAATCTGTGATCTTTGGGTTTATCATAGACAGGCTTGCTGAAGTCACTTACCTCAGGTCTATTCCACTGATCCTCCCTTCTGTCTCTTTGTTTTGATTGTACCATATTGTTTTGATGACCACTGCTTTATAGTATAGGTTGAGATCTGGTACTGGTAGGCCACCTTCCTTCACATTTTTTTCCATTGTTTCGATTAATATTCTTGATCTTTTGTTCTTCCAAGTGAACTTTATTATGTTTTTTTTTTCTAATTCAGTAAAAATATTTCTTGGTAATTTGATAGTTATGGCACTAAATAAGTAAATTAATTTGGGTAGGATTGTCATTTTTATTATGTTAGCTTGTCCTAATCATGAGCAATTAATGTTTTTCCAATTACTTAGATCTAGTTTTATCATATAGTTCCTGTGTTTGTCTTGGTAGATAGATTCCAAAGTATTTTATATTTTCTAGGGTGATTGTAAATGGAATTTCTCTTTCTAATTCTTGCTTCTGAGATATGTTGGAAATATATAGAAATGCTGATGACTTATGTGGGTTTATTTTGTATCCTGCAACTTTGCTAAAGTTGTTGATTATTTCCACTATCTTTTTATTTTAATCTCTAGGATTCTTTAAGTAGACCATCATATCATTTGCAAAGAGTGATAGCTTGGTCTCCTCATTGCCTATTTTAATACCTTCAGTTTCTTTTTTCTTTTTCTCTAATTGCTAAAGCTAGTGTTTGTGATACAATGTTGAGTTGAGGTGATAATGGGCATCCTTGTTTCATTCCTGATCTCATTGGGAATGCTTATAATTTATTCCCATTGCAAATGATGTTTACTGACGGTTTTAGATATATACTGTTTATTATTTTTAGTAAAGGCCCTTCTATTCCTATACTTGCTAGTGTTTTCAACAGGAATGAGTATTTTGTTAAAAGCTTTTTCTGCATCTATTGAGATAATCATGTGGTTTTTGTTGGTTTGCTTCTTGATATGGTCAATTATGTGGATGATATTCCTAATATTGAACCATACTTGCATTCCTGGTATGAATCCCACCTGACCATAATGAATAATCCTCTTGATCACTTGCTGGAGTCTTTTTGATAGTATCCTATTTAAGATTTTTGCATCTATATTCATTAAGGAGATTGGTCTATAGTTTTCTTTCTTTGTTTTTGACCTGCCTGGCTTTGGAATCA
Organism: Monodelphis domestica; assembly: GCF_027887165.1. Taxonomy (NCBI): domain Eukaryota; kingdom Metazoa; phylum Chordata; class Mammalia; order Didelphimorphia; family Didelphidae; genus Monodelphis; species Monodelphis domestica. The sequence continues at coordinate 129,345,537 of NC_077233.1, forward strand.
GTATAATATTTGTGTCATAAAAGGAATTTAGTTGAACTCCTTCTTTGCTTATTCTGCTCAATAGTTTGTATAATATTGGAATTAATTGTTTTTTTAATGTTTGATAGAATTCACTTGTGAATCCATCAGGCCCTGGGGATTTTTTCTCAGGGAGTTCTTTGATGGCTTGTTCAATTTCTTTTTCTGATACAGGATTATTTAAGTATTCTATTTCTTCTTTTAATTTAGCAATTTCAATTTTTGTAAATATTCATCCATATCACCTAGATTGACTTATTTGTTGCCATATAATTGGGCAAAACAGTTTTTAATGACTGCCTTAATTTCCTGTTCATTAGAGGTGAGGTCTCCCTTTTCATCTTTGATACTGCTAATTTGGTTTTCTTCTTTTTTTTTATTAGATTGACCAGTACTTTGTCTATTTGTTTTTTCAAAATACCAGTTTCTAGTCTTATTTATTAATTCAATGGTTCTTTCACTTTCAATTTTATTGATTTCTCCTTTAATTTTTAGGATCTCTAATTTTGTTTTTATCTGGGGATTTTTAATTTGTTCACTTTCAAGTTTTTTGATTTGTATGTCCAATTCATTGACCTCTGCCCTCCCTAATTTGTTAATATATGAACTCAAGGATATAAATTTCCTCCTGAGTACTGCTTTGGCTGCATCCCATAGATTTTGAAAAAATGTCTCATCATTGTCATTTTTTCAATGAAATTATTGTTTCTACAATTTATTCTTTAACCGATTTTGTAGAATTATATTATTTAATTTCCAATTAATTTTTGACTTGACTCTCCATGTACCCTTACTAATTATAAATTTTATTGTATTTTGATCTGAAAATGTTGCATTTATTATTTGTTTTTTTGCACTTGTTTGCATGTTATTATGCCCTAGCACATTGTCAATCTTTTTTAATGTACCATGTGCTGCTGAAAAGGAGGTGTGTTCCTTCTTGTCCCTATTTATTTTTCTACATATAACTATTAATTCTAAATTTTCTAAGATTTCATTCACATCCCTTACTTATATTATTTTTTTTTGGTTTGATTTTTCTAGATTTGATAGAGGACAGTTAAGGTCTCCCACTAATATAGTTTTACTATCTATTTCCTCCTTGAGCTCCACCAATTTCTCCTTTAGAAATTTGGATGCTATACCATTTGGTTCATATATGTTGATTACTGATATTTCCTCATTGTCTATACTGTCTTTTATTAGGATGTAATTACCTTCCCTATATCTTTTAATCAGATCTATTTTTACATTGGCTTTGTCAGATATCATGATTGCAACTTCTGCCTTCTTTTTTCTCAGTTGAGGCCCAATAGATTCTGCTCCAACCTTTACTTCTAACCCTGTGAGTTTCTACCCACCTCATGTGTATTTCTTGTAGACAACATATGGTAGGATTTTGGTTTCTAATCCACTCTGCTGTTTGCTTTCATTTTTGGGGTGAGTTCATCTCATTTATGTTCAAAGTTATGATTGCCCCTTGTGTGTTCCCCAACATTTTGGTATCCTCTCCTAGTTCTTCCCTTTCTTCTCTCACTATATCCTTTTAAACCAGTAGTTTACTTTTAATCAGTCCCCCTAATTCCACCCTTATTATGCTTCCCTTTCTGCTCCGTCCCTTTTTGTTCCCTTATTATTACTTTTTTATGGTCTGTTAAGTTCACTCCCCCCCCTTCTTTCCCTCCCTTTTTGTACTCTCCACCCCACTCCCCACCTTGGTTTTCTTTTCTCACTTTCCCTGTAGGATAAGATAGAATTCAATACCTCAATGGATGTAGATGCTCTTCCCTCTCAGAACTGATTCCACTGAGAGTAAGGTTTAAGTATTACCTATTAGCACATTCTCTCCTTCTTATAATAGTATTATTCCCCTTCCCTTCCCATGTGCCTCTTTGTGTGATATATATTATCCTATTTTTCTTATTCCTTCAAGTTTCTCTTGGTGCCATCTTCTATTCCCCCTCCCTTTTTCTTTTTTTGCATATCATCTTATACCACTTATTACCCCAATCTCTACCTGTGAATGATTCTTCTAATTACTATAGTAGTGAATATAATTTTTGAGAGTTACAAATAACATGTTTCCATGTATTAATATAAATAATTTTATATTATTGCAGTCCTTAAAGAAGAAAATTTAAATAAAAAATCATTTTCCCCTTTCCCCTCTCTTTCTTATTTACCTTTTCATGTTTCTCTTTAATTTTCTGTTGGGATATCAAACTTTCCACTTAGTTCCAGTCTTTTCTTTACAAGTACTTGGAAATTTTCTATTTTGTTGAATGCCTATACATTTCCCTGGTAGTATATAGTCAGTTTTGATTGGTAGGTTATTCTTGGTTGAAGGCCCAATTCTCTTGCCTTTCTGAATATCATATTACAAGCCTTGTGGTCCTTTAGTGTGGAAGTTGCTAGATATTGTGTAATTCTGATTGGGATTCCTTGATATTGGAATTGTCTCTTTTTGGCTTCTTGTAAAATTTTCTCCTTAGCTTGGAAGCTCTTGAGTTTGGCAATTACATTCCTGAGGGTTATCTGTTGAGGATTTAGTATAGAAGGTGTTATATGAACTCTTTCAATGTCTATTTTTCTCCCTTGTTCAAGAACATCGGGGCAGTTTTCTTGGATAATTTCTTCTATGATGATAAGATTTCTGTTTATTTCTTGGTTTTCAGGTAGACCAATGATTCTCAAATTGTCTCTTTGAGACTGGTTTTCCTGATCCATCATCTTGTCATTGAGATATTTTATGCTTTCTTCTATTTTGTCAGTCTTTTGACTTAGCTGTATTAATTCTTGTTGTTTTGCAAGATCATTGGCTTCTAATTGCCTAATTCTGGTATTTAAGGACTGGTTTTCCACTATAATCTTTTAATTTTCCTTTTCAGTTTGGTCTGTCCTGTTTTTCGTGGCTTCCAGTTGTTTCTCCATTTGGGATTTCCTGTTCTTTAAACAGGAAAAGAAATTTTTTTTAACTCTTTCCCACCAACTACCTACCCCTGAGAGCAGCTAGGTCTGAGACCCCAGCTTGATGAAGAGCACAGACCTTGGATGCCCATACAGAAAGAGTACAGAAAAGGGCAGTAAACAGTAGAAGCTGTAGAGACTTCAGAGGTGGCCTCAGGCAAAACTGTTCTCCTTAGCTCCATACACAGAGAACCGGCTCTCCTCACTCAGATTTCTGACTGGAAAGAGAAAGAAAAACCACCATAGTGATGCAAACGGTGCCCAAGAAAAGCAACTTCCCAACACCAATAAAAACAAGAAGAAGGCATTGATCCTGGATAATTTTTATGGAGGAAAAATCCAAACTAGAGAGGAAACAGGAGAAGAGGACATACTAGTAAATGCACCCAAACCTTCCAAAAATGGAAATTGGCCATAAGCTCTTGAAGAATTTAAATTGGAGCTTATCAAAAATATGGAAGGATTTTGGCAAGAAAAGTGGGAAATAGTTCAAAAAGAAAATATCAGTTTAAAGGACAGGAACTCCCAATTGGGGAAACAGCTGGAAGCCACAAAAAGCAGGATAGACCTACTGAAAAGGAAAATCAAAAGATTATAGTGGAAAACCAGTCCTTATAAACCAGAATTAAGCAATTGGAAGCCACTGATTTTCCAAAACAGCACTGAAGTTTTTGAACTGGATCAACAGTCTATTTTGTAAAAGATTGATCAGAGAGGTAAAAAGATAGAAACCAAGAAACAAATGATAGGCCATTGCAATTGCCCAAGGAGAAAGGTAATAAGGGCCTGAACTAAATTGATTGTGGTGTGGATGAACAGAAATATGCAAATAAGAAAGATATTATTTGGGTTGGATCAATAAGACTTGGGGGACAGGAGAAGGGAGAAAAAAGTAGAAGATGACTCCTAAGGTTGCAAACTTGAGTGACTATGGAAATATGGTGGTACCCATAGGAAGCTGGTAAGTTTGAATGGAAAGATGATTTTGTATCATACAAGCATGCATAAAAACCAAATTTTTACATTTTTTAAGAGACAGACTAAATTATCTAATTAATTGTTTCTGTATTCCACAGCAATTTGCATATGTCAACATACGTATAGTAAAAATACCCATGTGCATTCCTGTAAAACAATCCAATATTAGCTCTGTTATAAAAGAAAAAAAAAGGCAAGAAAAGGAAGAAAAATAAAGAAAGTAATAAAAGTATGCTTCAATTTGCCTTCAGACTCCATTAATTCTATCCATGGAAGTGGATAACATTTTTCTTCAGAAGTCCTTTCAAATTATCTTGGATCATTATATTGCTTAGACTAGCTGGGTCATTCACAGTTGATCATAATAAAATATTACTGTGACTGTATAATAATCTGGTTCTTCATTTTGCATCAGCTTTACTCATCCTCAATTTATAGCACAATAGTAATTCCATCACAACCAGATAGCACAACTTGTTCAACCATTCCCCAATTAATGGACAATTCCCCAGTTTCCATTTTTTTGCCACCACAAAGAGTCACTATAAATTTTTTTGTATATAGTTCATTTTTCTTTTGATTTCTTTGGGATACAGACCTAATAGTAGTATTGCTGGATCAAAGGTTATATACAGTTTTATAGCCCTTTGACCATAGTTCCAAATTGCTCTCCAGAATGATTAGATCAGTTTATAATTCCACCAATAGTATGGATTAATGTCCCAATTTTCCCACATGCCCTCCAACATCTATCATTGTCCTTTTTTTTGTCATATTAGACAGTTTGATAGGTGTGAAGTTTTTAAATTTGAATTTCTCTGATTTAGAATATTTTTTTCATATAATTATAGAAAACTTTGATTTATTCTCCTGAAAACTATCTGTTCATATCCTGGGACCATTTTTCAACTGGAGGATGAATAACTCATATTCTTATAAATTTGATCCCATTTTTTACATATTTGATAAATGAGGTCTCTACCTGAGAAACGTGCTGTAAAATATTTCCCCAGTGTCTCTCCTTACTTCTAATCTTGGCTGAATCGGTTTTATTTGCATGAAAAAATTTAACAATGTAATCAAAATTATCCACTTTAGATCCTATAATGCTATCTCTTCTTTGGTTATAAATTCTTCCCTTGTCCATAGATATAATAGTCAAAATTTTCCATGTTCCCCTAATTTGTTTATTATATCACCCTTTATGTCTAATCATGAACCCATTTTAACTGCATCTTGCCATACCAGATGAGATATTAGTCTATGGCTATTTGGGGTTTTCTTTGCAAAGATACTGGAGTAATTTGCCAATTCCTCCTCTATCTCATTTTGTAGATGAGGAAACTGAAGCAAACAGGGTTGAGTGACTTGACTAGGGTCACACAGCTAATAAGTATCTGAGGTCAGTTTGAACTCAAGTCTTGACTCTAAGGCTGGTGCTCTTTCTACTATATCACCTAGCTGACTCTTAAGCATTGCGTAAGAAGATAATTAATATACTTCATTCTTCCAAAATTTGATGATTTCTACCTAAATTTCCAGCTTGTCCTGGTGGTGAAATGGTTTGTTTTACTTTTCCAATTTGTCATAGTATAAACAGGCAGCATGGAAAGAGAATTGTTCTTGGAACCAGGAAAACCCGGGTTCAAGTCTTATCTCTGATATACAGAGGTCCTATGATTGTGGATGAGTCACTTCCCAGCTCATTGTTGTAGGAATTTCTTGCAGACTCCAAGTTGTAGAGAACTTGCCAACCTACATTGGTGAAAGGAGTCTCCTTAGTGTGGAATTACAAAAATCACATGTAAAATCCAGTAACATCACTTATCTTACTCCTCACACATGTAAAGGTGTTTGGTTTTTATTTTCTTTCTCATTTAATGGAAATAACACAGAAAAAGACTTGGGTTCCAATCCTGGGACCCTATTTATAATTGTAGAATCATAAACACATAGAAGGAACTTTGAAGTCATTTAGTCAGACTTTCTTACTTTATAGATAAGAAATTTAAGTTCCTGAGATGTTTTGTCAACTACCCAAATTCCATGGGTTCTATCAGGGATAGAGATGGGATCTGAAACCAAATGCTAACTTCAAATCTAACATTCTTTCTCACCATAATACCTTTGATAAGTCACGTAATCCTTTCTGATACTTAATTTTAACTTTTTATGTAAATTGAGAAGATATACTTCATGATCACTCAAGTCCTTTTAACTCCTCTGATCCTTCATAAGACAAATACTCCTTCCAAATTCTGTCTTGCTGTTTTCATTTCAGTCCTTTGACTTTACCCCATGGATATTATATAATGTCCTAAATTGGGGAGTTAGGGAGATTGAATTCCAATCTTGCCTCTGATGCTTACTAACTGCATGACTGTAGGCAAGTCACTTAACCTCTCTCAGCCTCAAAGTCTTCATCTGTTAAATGGGGACAGAGAGATATGGGGAAATCAAATGAGTTAATTTATTCAGAGCACTTTGCTAACCTTAAAAATCCATATGCATATTACTAAAATATCATTACAACTGCAAAAAAAATATTTTTACTTATTATTACAAGGGCAGTCTGTGGACAAACTGGAAGGCCATCCTGTGGTTTGTTAGCATAAACCCTAGTACCAAGTTTTAGTTGTGTTAAAAACACTAACCCAGAACTCTAGAGGCCTGGGTTCTAATTCTAGCTCTACTATTAACTACCCATTTACAAGCCCATTCACTTCTTTGAGGATTTCATCTTCCTCATCTTTAAAATGAGGTTTTAGCAGAAGTTCTTAACCTTTTTATGTGTCATGGACTTTATCCTGCAATGCCGTTTTAGCTGTATAAAACAAAATGTATAGGGTTACAAAGGAAACCAATTATATTGAAATGTAATTATCCAAATTTAAAAAAACAAAACAAAGCATGATCATAGAATCCAGGTTAAGAATCCAAGAATTAGAGCAAAATGATCTCTGAGTCTTTTTCTAACTCTAAATGAGAACCTATTAGCAAATTACAATGAAATGAAGGGGCCCAAATAGAGAAGGATGGGGCAGTGTTCCCAGTATGTGTCTAACTGCTCCCAGCCAACTGGCTTTGAAACTTAGCAATGGAAATAGGAGCTAGTAATGCTCTTCCTGGCCACCTTCCCTATGCTGTGCATCATGAGAGACGCAGTCCAGAATATCCTTTGGAAAAAGCCAGTACAAGGTGCTATTGGTAACCTTAATTGGGTTTTATAAAATTTAAAAGTCTATTATCTTCCTAATTTAGCTCAGAGTTGCTTAAACTAGTCAGTTGTAAATAGTTCAAGGGCTTTGCTAACTGGTTCCGTTCTGGGGGACAAATCGTCTTCCAACCACACAAGTGAAGATACCTTCCCAAATTTTCCACATGTATAGACTTAGACAAGGGGTATTGTCACTATTTCTGGCAAATAGGAAGAGATTCAGTTTGATGAGGATGTTCAGGCATGGGGGCTCCCTTAAGAATATTCCCAAACCAGGAAACCTTTCATTTTCTATTCCAGTGTCATATTTTTCCATTGAATTAATTAGTTAATGAAAAAACATTTATTAAGTGCTCACTAGATTAGAAAAAACAAGGACATAAATACATTGAGTAACTTTTTTTGTATAAAAGACAGAATATGAATTCCATAAAGTAGAATGTAAGGCTCTTGATGGAAGACAAGAGGGACGAAGTTGTGGGATCCAGGGAAGGAGATTGACAAGAGGTCAGATAGACAGGAAGAGAAAATATAGAGGAAAGAATTATAACAAAGAGAAGAGGGTGATCAGCAATGTTAAAGGTTACATAAAAGCCAAGGAAAATGAGGATTGAGAACCAAGCATTGGTTTTGACAATGAAGAGATTGGCAGCTTTGGAGAGAGCAATTTAGGTTAAATAATAAAGCCAGGAGCCAGATTATAGTGCTGAGAAGAGAGGGAGAGGAAAGGAAGTGCAGGCACCTGAAATAGGCAGCTTTTTTAAAAGGTTATGGTTAACCATAAAGGGCAGAAGAGATGTGGGATGTTAGTTAGCAGGGATGGAAGGATCTAGTGAAGATTTTGGAGGATGGGGGAGATGTGAACATGTTTAAGGGCAGCAGGGAAGCAGACAGTAGAGAGGGGTGAAGAAGAAAATAGTGGCAGAAGATATCTGAGTCTCACTGAGCTCACAGAGCTCACAGAGCAACTACATTGAACCATGCACAAGTATAAAAAGGAGGAAAGGGAAAGGAGCTTTTCAACAAATGGCCTCAATTTTTCAGTAAATTATGAGCAAGTTTCTCAGCTGAGAGACTGAGGGGAACAATGGGAGGTGTGAGAAAGAATGAAAAGAGTTGAAAGAACTGCTGTGGAGTATGGAATAATGATAATAACAGAAGTGTAGAAGGATTGCCTTGTATCAATGAGGGCCCAGTTGAGGAACTGTGGCATCAGTTTGCAAAGGATCCAGCCAGAACAATTCCATAATTTTTTTCACCCTTGTTCAACAACACATATGTTCCTACACAAAGTTAGTAGATGGGGAGCTGAAGCTTAATAGAAAACAACTCGTGATATGATAATGGGACCAGGGATTCTACCAGTATAGAGTCAAACTAGTTTACCAAGAGATCAAATTGGGAGAAAGAGAAAATAGTTAGTTCAAGCATGGTAGCCTGGAAGAGAAGTAAGGGCACAAGAAGGAGAAGTGGTAAATCAATAGATTGTAATTGGTTAAGGGAATTTCAGAATTCTTTAACATGGAGGTGGTACATTTATGGATGATGGCTGTACCAAAAGTTACCATCTTTATGTGTGACCAAGATAACATGGAGGAGTAAGTTGAGAAAATAGGAGGTTAGAGTGTTTGCGAGAGGATCAATATGAATATTGAAGTGCCTTAGTATGACAGCAAAAATTAGGAAGATGAGAAAGATTGTGAACCAGACACTGAATTCTTTGGGGGAGAAAGAATGGTGTTCTGGAAGCCTATGGACCATAACTGATGGACCATAAATAATTGGGTAGAACATGTGAACTGTACAGACCTCAAAGGAGAGGTTACTGCGTGAAGGTAATAGAGGAGAACCTGAAGTGGTAATGGGTAGCAAGGAGTATTCTGAATCCCCCACCTCAATCAGTTCATCAGAGTTAATGAGTGAAAATGCAGTCAGTGTTGGAAAGGGTAGCCACAGAGGCTATGTAATAAAAGGGAGCCAGGTCATATTGATAACCATAAGATGGAAGGAGGCTCAGAAAAGGAAAAGATTGAAGATGAAAGTAAATTTGTCTGTACTGTAGGCATTAAAGACAGCACAGTGGAAGCAGATACATATTGAGGAGGATGGGGGAAGGAGTTTGAATGATGACCTGAAGGAGCTCAGAACCACTGTGAAGTGGAAGGAATGATCAGGTTAAGGAGGTGATGGTGGTATGCATTACCTGACACATAGTGACTTACTACTTTAGGTAGGCTGACTAACCTGTTCAACGTATGCCAGCTGATTTTCAAGAATTATCACAGGTCAGGGTTGATCAGAAAAAATGGACATATTTCTTGAACAAATTGAATCTGAATACTGGTTGTGAAATAATCCTACTGTATTGGAAGTCAGAGTACTTGAATATAACATCAAGACATTGCCTAAAAATTATCAGTAAGGGGACAACCAAGTCCACTTTTGAATATATTTATTTTTTAAAAACCCTTACCTTCCATCAATACTGTGTATTGGTTCCAAGGCCTAAGAGTGATAAAGGCTAGGCAATAGGAATTACTTACCCTGGATCACACAGCTGGGAAGTGTCTGAGGCCAGATTTGAATCTAGGACCTCCTGTCTCTAGGCCTGGCTCTCAATCCACTGAGCTACCCAGCTGCCCCTGAATATATTTAATTGTTAGGAAATCATTACTTATATCTACCCTAAGCCTACATTTGTTCAACTTCCATTGGAATCGTTATTTTCATTGGAATCAAACAGATCTAATCCTTCTTCCACATATTATCCCTTCAGATATTTAAAGAAAACTATAATATTTCAACTGAGTTTGCTTTTTTTTCAGACTAACCATCCTCAGTTCCTTCAGTGATAGATAGTCTTGTAAAGTAATTACAAAGCCCTTGACACCCTAACCACAGTCCTCTAGACATGTTCTAGGTTATTGATATTATTCCTAAACTGTGATATCCAGTACTAACACAACATACTTGCTGGAGTTTAAAGAATGCATCATACAGGTGGAAAATTGCCTCTCTCTTTCTGAACCTTGTGTCTTTCAGTACAACCCTAAAAGCTCATTAGTTTGTCTTTGCTGCTACATTGCATCATGCATGGGGTTTAATGAGAGACTACAGACCTTTGAAACACCAAGATCTCTTTTTCAGAGCAATTGCCTTCTGGCCATGCTTCTATCATCTTGGGTTTATTAGGTTGATTCTTTTAAATTCACACAGAATACTTTACATTTGTTACTTGTAAATGCTATTTTATTAGATTGGGACCAATGTTGTAACTTATCGAGATCCCTTGGACTTGTAAGTAAGAGTTAAGTCTTTCAGTATATAGAGAGAAAAAGAGTGGATTCACATCCCTTCTCAAAGTGGGGTTCAGGGGAGACAGCAGTTGTAATGGAGAAAAAGGTCTGGGGATCGATAAAGGGACCAGGATCTAGGAAAGGACAGCTGATGTTAAGGGTTGGCTCAGAGAGAGGAGAGGGGTTTGAAAATTTTCCCTTTTCTGCCTTCCCTCCTTAGCTATGGCTGCTCTCCCAGATTTGCTCTTGTCCCTCTTGTCCCCCCTCCTCTACTTGAGACCAAAGGGTTTCATTTTAGGAAGATGTCTCTCCCCTTGATCTGTTCATTTACACTTGATTCACAGCTTGGAGAAAAGATAACTACTTTAATGTCATTTAACTCAATCAGGGTAATACAGAGGAATAACTGGCAGGGAAAGAATGGGAAAGGAAAGTGGGAAAAATGGAGTCCCTGTCTCTATCTAAAACCCTTTTCCTCCCTCCTCATGTTTGGGAGGAACTTGGGCTTGGCAGTCTAATCCCCCTGAGAGAAAGTCAGGTTGACTCACCCTGGGTTTGGCCCCTTAGCCACAGTTCAGACCCAGGGCAACAGGAGCTGAAGTCAAGTCTGACAGAGATTCAAAATGCCTTTTCTCAGGTTTTCTCTTCAGTGAACCTCTTCAATTGGGAAATGTTGGGGGGAAGGATTTCCAGTCACAGCAGGAAAAAGTGGGTAACCCTCTGGAGAAAGTCTTATGTAACCTTCTCTCTTCAGCTTCTCTAAACTGCTCTTCAGAAGGGAACTTCCTGCTTCTCCTCAAGATTCCATCCTCCTTGGGCCCCTCCCCCATTAAGGTGATCAGATCCACACACTCCAGTCTGGCACTTTTCTTATATGCCAGCCTCTGTCAGGAGATCCTGAGTTTAGCGTCCAATATGTTAGGTATCCCATCTACATTTGTGTCCTTAATAAGACTTCTTAAGTTTGGCACTAACCTATTCATAACTACTCTATAGATGTAGCCATTCAGATCCACTTTAACTATGTTATTCCCTAGCCTATAAATTTTCAACAAGAATAACATGTGAGATTTTAGTAAATCATTTGCTGGAAATCTAGGTAAATATTTATCTACACCATTCCCCTGATCTTTTAGTCTAGTTAGTCTGTCAAAAATGGAAATGAGGTTACTCTGATATGACCTGCTCTTGTTAACACCATGTTGACTTTGAGATCACCACTCTGGGTCTCAATAAACATTCTTTTAATAATATATTGCAAGTTTTGACAGGAATTAAGATTAAGGTCACTAGCCATTAGCTTTCAGGGTATGTTCCCTTCTCTTTTTGAAAATTAGGACAACATCTGTGGTTCACTAACCCTATAGCACCTCTCCCTTGCTTGTAATCTTTCACAGATCATTGACAATAGTTCAGTAATTATATTTGTAATTTTTTCCCCGTGTCCTAACAGAAAGTTTGACAGGGCCCAGTGCCTTGAACTGATTAAAATAATATCTCCTATTCTGCCTCATCATCTGCTTACTTGGGTATTGACTCCCTGTTAGCCACTTTGGTTAAGTTCTTCCCAACCCAAAGATCTTTCTTCTGGGCATAGAAAAAACAAATAAAAGAACTGACTAGTCCTACCTTCTCTCTGTTATCGATCATTATTCCTCCTATCTTGAGTTTCCTTGATCAATTTCTTTTTCCCAATATAGTTATCACAAATATCAAAGAATTTTAGAGTTGAAAAAGACTTCAATCACCATTTAATTCAACCCAAATGGGGAAATGAATTGCCACTACAATACATGCTCTACAAATGTCATCCAGACTCTCTGGAGGAAACTCCAAGGAGGGGAGTCTACTTCCTCACAGGGCAGACCATTCTACTAGTAAGTATCCTTGATTGTTGGAAAATTTCTCCTATTATCTAGCTTTAAATTGCCTCTTTGCAATATCTATGCATGGCTCTTTGTTTTGCCCACTTAGGTAAAACACAACATCCAGATACTCAAAGATACCTATTATATTCCTCCTCCTGTGGTTGTTTCTACTACAAGCTACATAGAATTCTTTTTTTTTTTTTTGGAAGATTCTTTCCAAAATTTCTTTATGTACACTAAATTTCATAATCTCTTTTAGTCCTCCAAAAATGAACTAACTTCTCTGACTTCCCATTTTCTAATATGATTTTTTCTTGTCTTATCATTTATTTTTATACATAACAATATAATATGTAACATCATAATATAATATATATTTATAATTTGTTGCAAATATTTAACAAATTATAAGAAATATGCTTATCCAATAGAAATTCTCACAATAGCTATGCCCCCAAATTTGTCTCATTCTTTTTATTGCACTCTCTCTCAATCTTCCCTCTTCTCGCATACACACTCTCAAAGAAGGTAGATAATATGATATAGGTTGTAACTATATCATAATATGCATTTCCCTGTTCATCATGTTATGAAACAATATATATATATATTACTTACACTAGAGAAAAATTCATGGAGGAAATATTCTTAAAATGGGAAGCAGGATAGCATAGTAGACAGAGCACTGGACTTTGAGTAAAGGTTTAGGTTCAAATCCCAACTTAGACACTTACTAGTTGTGTAAGAGTGGGCAGTTCCCTTAAAGTCTGTGTGCTTCTAATTCCTCATCTGTACAAGAAGAAAGTTGAACCCAGTGGCCTCTGAAATCCCATCCTCTTCTAAATATAAGATCCTATGTACTGATCCTTATATAACATTAATTTATGGCCCTTTGACATCCAATTGCCTTCAAATCTCCAACATAGCAAAAAAAAATCTTTATCTAGATTGGAAAATAATACTCTACAAGTGGTCTGACCAGGACAGAATATAGAGGAGCCAACATCTCATTGTTTCTGGAAGGCATGTTTCTCATAATGGAGTCTAAGACTGTTTTAGCTGCTACTTCATATTACTTACTCATATTAAACTTACATTCTACAAAGATTCCCAGACCTTTATGCAAACAATCTACTGTCTAACCCCATTTTCCTCATCTAGTACTTGGGAATTTGATTTTTAAAAATTTTACATTTATCCCTATTGAAGTTCATCTTTGTGAATTCATTCCAATATCAAGATATTTCTGGATCCTAAATCTAACAGGTGATATTTTTAACCCTCTCTCCCAGCTTTCTGTCATCAGAAGATTTGATGAGCATTCAGACAGCTTAGGGCCATGCACAGATGTCCATTTGTAACAAGTGATGACTTTATCAAGGGTAGGAATGTATTGTTTTAGTATCTCCTTCATTTTCTTGAGTATGATTTACCCATTAGCCATTTCTATTCTATTATTCCTGATTCTAACATAATTCCCCTTAACAGAGAAAAATCAAAGCAAAATATGACTTGAGCCACTCTACCTTCTCTATGATGGCAATTGTTACTATACCATCTACCCTAAGTTGTGGTCCCATACTTTTATTGATCTTCCTCTTTCCCTTAACATAGGTAAAAATAAAACCCTCTTTTTGGTGTCCTTAGGATCCAGTACAACATTAGCAAACAATAGGCACAATGATTCCCCACATTGTTCAAGTTTCTAACACTAGAGTTTAACTCCTATCTTTCCCTCATCTGTCATAACCAATCCATTTCCAAATATTACTAATTTCTGCCTCCATATCTCTCATAACCATCCCCTTCTCTCCAAGGCCACGACCTTAATGCAGGTCCTGTCACCCCTTGCCTAGGCTATCATAATAGACTACTAAATGGTTTCCTGGTTTCCAATCCCTCTTCTCTGAAGTCCAGCCTCTAAAGCAGACATTCTCAGACTTTCTAATGCCGTGACCCCGCAATACAGTTCCTCATGTTGCAGTGACCCTAAACCAAAAAATTATTTTGGTGGCTACTTCAAAACTGTAATTTCCCTATGTGTATGTCAATGTGAATACCTGATATGCATTATGTATTCTCATTGCTACAAATTGAGAGGTTGAGAACTGCTGCTCTAAAGCTTCCATAATGATCTACCTAAAGTACATGCATGATCCAATGTCATTCTTGCTTAAAAAACCCTTAATAGTTCTCTACTACACATAAGATAAAATATGTACTATTCAGCCTGGCATTTAAGGACCAAACAATCTAACTCTAATCCACCTTTCCAATTTTGTTTTTTTAATACCCTTCATACACTGACATGCCATATTTGAACCAAACTGGATCATTATTCCCTTGTTCACAATTTTCTGTGCATTTTCCCAAGTCAGTTATCTTCCCTGATGCCTAGAGTTCACTTTCTTCTCTTATCCACCTCTCTGAATCTCAAGACTCCACTTGAGGGCACATACTCCATAAAAGCTTTACACCTCCAGTTGCTAATAATACTCCCTCCTCCTTCCTCAAATTATTTTATTTTAGTATATGCATTCTCATTGTATATTATATCATCTAATAGAATTTAAGCTCCTTGAAGTCAGAGACTACTAGGTTTTTGCCTTCATATCCCCACTGCCTCGCATAGTGCCTTACACGTAGTACGTACATAAGAGTTGTTGAATTAAATAGGAAAATTCTTGAGTCCACATTAATTGATGAGATTTTAAGTCATTGCTGAGTTGGCCTGGTATGGAAGCCTGAATAAGGCATGCTAGGAATGTTTCTTCTCCCTGTTGGATCCCTGACTATATCAGAAAGATGAGTGAAAAATGACAGGGCATGGAGGGGCGACTCCCTTAAGGACCAGCTTCCAAACCTGAAGTTTGTTTAGAGACTGGGTTTGCTGCTTTCCCATTGTGTTACCAGGTTGTATGCGCATTCACTTAATAAGCACCAAATTTTTCTTTCTAGTATGTGTGTCAGTGGCATGGCCCCAAATACTATACTTCCTTAAGAAGCCCACAAAATTATAGTCCCTGAGGAAAAATAATTAGAATCATAAAGCTTAGAAGTGCACATCTTTTCTTCTACTTGGCAAGAAAAAGCTATGCCACCAAGAAAGAAGGAGTTTGCCAGCTCTGCCTCTAACCACTAACATTTACTTATTCCACTCTCCAGGCCTAGATGGTTTAGCACCATTGGTAAGAAAAACAGCAGTAGACATGCCTGTGTTCAGCAGAATGACTGGACTCAGTGTGTGGCTTACACCATCTGCCCCAGGACAATTTCACTCAAATTATGATTAAAATAACATATCTAATACCTGTTATTTTTGTAGGAGACAACCAACTAATTTCTTTTTCTTCACTACTTGAATTCATTCTAGTGAGGATGATGTTTTCTTTGTATTTATGTATCAAGATATAATTTTAAAGAATTTCATGTATATTTATCTTGATTTGATGACTCCATAATGGTTAATTCTTGTGGATATTTCAGATGACCAGCTGATGATAATAGCTCTAATTATTACCATTTTGATATCTCTTTTAGATCTTAAAGTGTTTTATGCATGTCATCTCATTTGATCCTCACAAAACTATTTTAGAAGCTGAAATAATAAGTGTATGATACAACAAAGGTCATACAAATTCATATGCCAGCTTTTATCACTGGTTCACTTTTTTCTCCATTTAGTTCATTTCCAATTCTACAATCATTTATTAAACATGTAAGTAGTAAACAATAAGTAATACTGTATACTGTAGAAATAAAAGGCAAACTATAAAAATAATATAACAATTGATTATTATTTATAAACTAATTTTGATACTCTGTTTGCTGTGCATGCAATGTATACTCAGCTTATATAAATGAAGTAAAGGTCATAAGTGAACTTCTCTTCAGGGCCAGGCACAAGGACGCTAAAGAGATTCTTGTTATGAAAAAATAAATATTTATTGAAATATATAAAGATAAAAAAGGATGTCTAACTCTAAGGGATTCTAACTCCACCCAAATAAAACTCCCTGGTTCTGCAAGAAACTGCTTCTCCAGTGTCTGCATGCTATACTGATCCTTCCTGATCTGACTAATGCAAATTTTCTCTGTTCTACAATAAACTAACACTCTTAGCCTTATTATTCTTAACTTTGTCTCCAAGTTATAAAAATAACAAAGGCTAGCTGGCTGAGTCTCAGCAAGAACCAAGTTAGGACTGTGAAAGAGAGAGAGAGAAACTCCTCTTACCTCCCAGAGAGTAACTCCAACTCCCTCAGAGTAACTGCCACACCGAGAGTTTGCAACTATCACAGAAAAACTGTTAAACTGTCAACATTTGAAGTTGACATTCTGTCTTAGATCTGCTTCAAACTCTAATTCTTCCTCAAGCCAGATTCTCTACTTCTTATCTCTAAACTAATATAACAAGACTCAATTTCTAATACCATCCTTATAATTTCCCCACTTCGAGCACATGGAGAGATAAAAAAAAAAAATCTCCCTGTATGCTCTCTACTCTATGTAATTCTAAAGCTATGCCTAAACTTAATATTATATTTCCTAAAAACATAGTCAATCTTATACTTATTTTATCCTATTCTTATTGCTACACCTTATCTATGCTAACCTGCACTAGGGATATAAATCAAAGAAAAGAACATTTCAATGAAAACAGATAATCAATGAAAACATACTTGCACAAATGCAAGTGCAAAACATACAATTACAGAAATTCAAAATGCAACAAAATACAGTTACAAAAATACTCACTAGGCTCCCCCTGCCCTCCCACACAACTCTCTCAGTCATATTAACCCCTCCCCCCCCAGGTCATTCCATGAACAAAACACTACAGTTCTCAGTTCCAGCCATTTTCTTGGGCTGTCTCCCTTATCTAAAACATTTTTCTTCCTCATTTCTGGCTCCTGGAAAATATCCCTCCTTCTACAGAAAACATTCTCTAAGGGAGCAGTTGGGTAGCTCAGTGGATTGAGAACCAGGCCTAGAGATGGAAGGTCCTAGGTTCAAATCTGGCTTCAGACACTTCCCAGCTGTGTGACCCTGGGCAAGTCACTTGACCCCCATTGCCTAGCCCTTACCACTCTTCTGCCTTGGAGTCAAGACTCCAAGATGGAAGGTAAGGGTTTAAAAAAAAAACAAAAACATTCTCTAATCTCCCTTAATTCTAGTGCCTTAATTCTAATCTCTGTTGATTATTCCTTTTTATATTCTATAGAGCTTTTTTGAATTGAGTAATTTGTAGGTTGTCTCACTCATTAGATTGTGAACTCCTTGAAGATAGGGATTGTCTTTTGCCTTTCTTTGTATTCCTATGGCTTAATACAGAGCATGGTCTACAGTAGGTATTTAATAATTGTTTATTGACTGATTACCAGTCATTGTCTTAAGACATGGGGACAATAGAAATCAAACAATTCCTGTCTTCAAGAAACTTAGATTCTATTGGGAATTTACATTCTACTGAAGGATGCATCACTGGACAAAGAGAGAACATGATCCAAAGATCACTACACTTGCTTATTGACTTAGAAAATAATATTATGTATGTTCTACTGTATTTTGATTCAGTCAAATATTTTCCAATTATGTTTTTGTTTGTTTGTTTGTTTTTGTTTGTTTTTAAACCCTTAATTCTGTCTTAGAATCTTCTAAGGAAGGAGAGTGGTAAGGGGTAGGCAATGGATTACACAGCTAGGAAGGGTCTGAGGCTAGATTTGAGCCCAGGATCTCCAGTTTCATAGTCTGGCGTTCAACTCACTGAGCTACCTTGCTGTCCCACCAATTACATTTTGATATGGCTCAGACCATATTGGGTAATGTTGTGGTCACCTTTAGGCCTTGTATTTGACCCCTATGCTTCATAGTATTATAGTATTTGGAGGCTTTAAAAAAAAGGCTTTGAAGAAAATCTAGTTCAACTCTGCAATTTTACCAATGATCAAACTGAGACTCAAAGACATAAAGCAAGCTGCCATAATTACACAGCTATAATATAAGCTAGAGCTAAGTTTCCAGCTACAGTATCCCGATTCTGTATGTCTGATACTTTTCCTACAATGCCACATAAATACATAGCAAGAAAGTTTCAAACCCCAGTTGTCTGCCTCTAAATCTAATGCTCTTACCTTTATATCACTGTTCTTTACTGAGTACCTTAGGCTGCCCTTATATTGATTGTCTGACATTCCCTGAACTCCCTTTTAAAAATGCCACATGCCATTCTTTGGTTTTCTGTAGTCAGGCCCATAATTTTAACGTGTTGGGTTTTTATATTTTTTAAAGAGTTTCATAAGTGTTTTTGATAATACTGGAACCAAGAAGTGTTTTTTAAAAGTGCCCTCTGTGCCTTTTGGATAATAGTAGATAAGCCTAATGAACTGGGGAGGAGGAAGAAAGACCATTGGTTTGATTTTATTTTTAGATTTATTATTTTTATTTTTCAAGTAACGAATTTTAAAAACTCAATCTGTTCCTTCCATTAACCTATACTCCCACTGAGACTATGGATTCCTGACGCTGGCTCTGGTTGAATTTATAGCAAGAACTTCTTTGATGGCTTGGACAGGGCAACCAAATCGATTTGAATAACTATGTGATTTCTAAGTTCTCTTCCAGTCCTAGGAGTTCATAAGCTCTGGGCACATGTGCTAAAAACAAGGGTGCTCAAGGAGCCATTCACAGTTATTGATTGCTCTGACCACACCTTTGGAATGGACCCATAATGTAGTGAAAATTATGCTACTGGCTACAATGATTACAGTGCCAGGTTCACTTGAGCTCAAAGCCCTGTGACTTATTAAAGTTATTTATTTGCATGGCTCCTCTTCCCCATCCCTTTTTGGAAGCAAAAATATCTGCTAAAATTGGAGATATTTTGCAACTAAATTCTCCAGTGAAATCTACTTCTGATGCCATATAGGGTTGTCATTATGACACTAAGTCTTTGAAAGCTCAGCCAACAGAATTCTGACAGATTATATCAACATAGAAAAGCTTTGTGTCAGAGCCCAGTGAATGACCAGATCTACTCTCCAAGTACCAGTCAACCTAAATGAAAGTCATTAAGTATTAGGTGATTTTTTTTTTAGCCATGGCTGATGATGAAACTATTTACTCAGGCCTGCTTCAACGGATAATTCATTTTGAGGATAGCTTTGTAAAAGAATCAATAATTTCCAGAAGATGTTGGTCTACTTTGGATTTCTATCATTTACTCAATATAGACATAGATTCTATTTGTCAAGCTTGCTGATGAGGATGAATTGTGAATAAATATCCAAGAAGAGAGTCAGGATTTAAAAGACCATTGAGAACAGCTATCATGTTGCCAAATATTTTCTAATCATCCCTATCCCCTTCAAAAAATACTCATAAGATGTGAACTAGAGTTACATTATCTTGCTTGTCTTCCTCCAGAAAAGTTACTAATTTTCTTCTCAAAATTAAAAGTGATAGACTATATTTTGTAAACTGTACCATAGAAAGAATTACTATCAGTACTAAATATACATGCTAAATTCACAAAGGAAAATATAAGTGAGCTAAATGGAAAAATAAACAGTGTAACAATAGTTATAGGAACCTCAATTTGCATCTCTAAAACCTAGGGAATTTTAAACAAAAAATAACCTAAATAGAATTCCAGAGAGTTAGATATGATAAGCCTTTGGAGAATATTGAATGGGAATAGAAAGGAGTATACCTATATCTCAGCTACCCATGCATGATGCCATCATAAAAACTGGCCATGTATTAGGGCATAAAAACATCATAAACAAATATAGAAAAGCAGAAACACTAAATGCATTTTTTTACTGACCAATCATAATCCAATGAAAATAATTTTCAATAAAGGACCTTTGAAACAATGGTTTAAAATCAATTGAAAATCAAGTAAATTAAACCTAAACAAGGGATAGGTGAAAAAACAAATTATAGGAACAAAAATAATTTCATTTAAATAATACAACAATGAGAAAACATATCAACATTTAGGGGATGAAATAGAAGCCATACTTGGGGAAACATTTTTATCTCTAAATATTTCTATCAATGAAAAACAGAAAGAACAGAATGATAAATGAGATATGAAACTCAAAGAATGAGAAAATCCTAATTAAGTAGCAAAATGGAAAAGGAGAGAAATATTAATGAAATGGAAATAAAAAATGAATTAGTAAATAAAACTAGGACCTGTTTTGAAAAACAAACAAATCAAAGAATAGGTAAGCCACCAGCTAACTTAATTTAAAAAGAAAAAATACCATTATCAAAAATGAAAAAGGTGAATCTGTAACCAATGAAGAAGAAACAAAGCAATTATTAGGTGCTGTTTTTTTCCAACTAAATTCCAATAAAACTGACACTCTAAGTAAATTGGATAAATGTTTACAAAAATACAAAATTCTTAGATTAACAAAATAGGAACTACAATACTTAAATAATACTCTCTTAGAAAAAGAAATTGAGCAAGCCATAACTTAATTCCCAAAGAAAAACTTCCCAGGACCAGATGGATTTACAAATTAATTCTATTAAGCATTTAAGAACAATGAATTCTAGTAATAGAAAAATTGTTTGGGGAAAAAATACATAAAAGAATCCTACCAAATTCTTTCTATGATACAAATATGGCTCTGATGCCTTAACTATGGAAAGTCAAAACAGAAAGAAAACTATAAACCCAACTCTTAATGAACATTAAAGCAAAAAAAGAATTTAATAAAATATTTAAAATTAGTCAATATATCCAAAGATTATACACAATGACCAGGCTAGATTTATATCAGTAATGGTGGGCCAGTTCAATATTTGGAAAACTATAAATTAAACACTTCATTAAAATAAAAAAACAACAAAATTATATGATTATATTATTTGATTTATTATAAGTCTTTGTTAGCTATAACAGCTACTCTAGTTAAAAATGCTAGAAAGTCCAAGAATAAATGAAGACTACCTTAAAATTGATAAGTAGTGTCTATATAAAACCAAAACCTTTTGTAATCAGTAATGACAAGAAGCTAGAAGATTCTCCAATAAGATCAGGAAGAAAACAAGAATGTCCATTATCATCATTAGTATTCAATACTTTGTCACAAATGCTAAATATAGGAATAAGAAAGAAAAGAAATATAGGAATAAGAAAGAAAAATAAAATGAACAAGCATAGGCAAAGAGGAAAAACAATGATCACTTTTTATAATTGAAAAGATGGTTTACTTCAAGAACTCTAAAGTCAATTAACAAAACATTTTTTAAATAAGCATCAACAAAAAAACTAAAATAATTAACATCATCAACAAAGGTGCAGGATATAAGAAAAAACACAAATCATTTATATTTCTGTATATTAACAAAATATAGTAGGAAGAGTTAGAAATACAAATTCAGTTTAAATAGATATAGAAAATGTAAATTATTTTAGAATCTGTCAGCTAAGACACACATAAGAACTATAGGAAAACAAATATTGCAAATATTTTGTCCAAAAATAATCTATAAATTGAAGACATATGAATTTCTTGTGGGTTGACTGAGGCAATGTATCAAAAATTATATTATTTAAACTAATTTACCAAACTACCAAAATATAACTTTATAAGTCTAGAAAAAATAGCAACAAAATTCATCGGAGGAACAAAGGATCAAAAATATAAGGGGAATTAATGAAAAAAGGCAAGAAGGAAGGAAACTTATTAGCCAAATATACTACAAAGATATAATCATCCAAACTGTCACTTGGTAATAAGTAAGAGTGAAACGAATAAGGTACACAACTTATAGAAGTAAAGAAACAGAGTAGCCTCCTGTTTGGCAAACTTCCTTCTATTAAGGCAATAATTCACTATTTAAAAAAAAAACAACTACTGGGAAAATTGGAAAGTAATATAGCAGAAACTAGGTATAGACAGCATCTTATACCATGTATGAAGGTAATCTCCAAATAGCTACAAGATTTAGACATAAAAGATAACATTCATCATAAACAAATTAGAAGAGCAGGAAGAAATGAGCTGCTAGACTTTTCGACAGAAAAGTTCATGAACAGACAAGAATTAGAGGTGTAAAAGAGGTAAAATAGAAAATTTTGATTAAATATAATTTAATAGTTTTTATACAAACAAAACCAGTGGAACTGAAATCTAGAAAAGAAGTAGGAAATTGGGGGGGGGGGGGAACTTTGCAGAAGTTTCTCTGATAAAGGACTCACTCATAAGATATTCAAGAAACTGAGTAAAATTTATAAGAAATGTTTAAAGTGTGTGGATAGAATTTCACCCCCAAGACTCTTACCCAGCATCCCATTTATGTGCTAACACTGCGTGAACATACAGAGGATAAAGTTTTGGTGTGACCCTGCCCCTCTCTTTTTTTTTTATCCTGAACGTGGCTGCTAGCTTCAGCAGCCACGTTCAACTGAGAGCCCGTAGGAGAGTTTACACATGTGGTCATACTTTAGTTAGAATATTAGGCTTTGGACTTCTTTTTTTTATTTCTTCTACTTCAAGTGATTATTAATAAACTTTATAAAAATAATACTTGGAGTTATTGATATTAATTTAAATCTTACAGTTTGGGCAAGCCAGCTATTTAAATCTTTAAAAAATGGATATGAACCAGAAGTTAGTAGAGGAAAGAAATCTGTCATAGGAAGTAATCCAAACGATCACAAACAGCATGAAAAAATCTTTTAAATCACTAATTATTAGAGAAACACAAATTAAAACAATTCTGAGGTAATGCCTCATTCACAGTAGATTGGCAAAGTGGACCAAAAAAAGGAAAATTACAAATGCCAGATGGGTTGTGAGAAACAGGTACATTAATGCAATAGTAAGGGAGCCATGAACTGTTCCAGCATTCTGGAAAGCAATTTGGAACTATGCACAAAATAACCTATTAAAATGAGTATATACTTTGACCCAAGGATATCTCTATTTGGTCTATGCCACAAAGATTAAAGAGGAAAAAGGAACTATTTGAACAGAAATATTTATAACATCTTTTTGAAGTGGCAAAGACTGAGGGTGTTCTTTAATTAGAAAATGGCTGAAGAAGTTGCAATGGAATAATAATATGCTCTAAGAAATTATTAAGAGAATGGTTTCAGAGAAACCTAGGAAGACTTTTATGTACTGATGCAAAGTGAACAATCTAGAAGAACAGTTTATACAAACAACTTTGAATGGACTTTCAATGGTCTGTGGTACCTCACCTACAATATGACCTTCATGAGGCTGGTTTAGATATCAAAGTTAGAGCTACAACAAAACCAAGATATATAGTCAAATCCCATTTTTTACAGACAGGGAAACTGAGGACCAAAGAAAGTAATTTGCTTGGGGTCACACATGGAAGAAATATGAGGATAGAGATTCAAATATAGTCTTTCCACTATACTATCTTGCCTCCATATTTTGACAAACACCAGTGGTGTTACTGAAATGGCAATGAAATGAAATGAAATGAAATGAAATGAAATGAATTCACCAATGAAATGAAAATTCTAAAGGGGATCCTTCAGTGAGTTTATTGGGATCTTTGAAGCTCCGTTTTTAATGTTTTGTTGCTCCTTTCATGCTTTGCAGTATATTCAAGGTTATTTCTTTGTTTCAGGGTTCTACGGGCAGCTGCAGACATTTTGTCCCCCGCATTACAGTGATCCTCAAAGAAACATGGCCCATGGCAACTCCTGCAATATGGTGCCTTCCTTTGAAGATTGCCTCGTCCCAGCATCCATGGGTCAGGCAGGATTCGATGTTTTCCATCGAGCTTTCTCCGCTCATTCAGGCATCACAGGTCTGTTTGACATTAGTAGCTTAGAACCCGGGGCATACTCTCAGAAGGGGGAAATTTCCCTTTATTTGTGCCATTTATTTTCCCATTATTTGTATTTTAATGGGGACTCCTCACTCGCTCCAGTCCACCCTAAATGGTCCTGCCTGCTAATGTTGCTGTTGAGTGGTGTTGTTGGCTGGTCAGCCTCTGTTATGAAGTCACCCTTCATCATTACTGGTTTCCTCTTGTCTCTTCTAGTGTATGATCTACCATCAGGTCCCACCGGCATCTTTGGCGAGTCTCTCCGAAATGGACCTGAAGATGCCACCTTCCTACAGATCAGCGCCGTGGATCGCTGCCCCAGCCAGCTCTCTTCGGTCTATACTGAAGGCTAAAAGCCACCCAGGCATCTAATGCTCATCCCCAAAACCTCTGCTTCGAATCCCCTTCCTTCCATCCCAGTCAGGACCCTCAGTGCCCGGGTGAGCGCAGCCCAGGGGCACAGAAGGATCCTTGCAAAAGAGGGCTGGGAGATGCAGGTCCTCACCAAGCCTCCAGAACGTCAGCAGGCGTGCCTCTTTCTCCTTTGGTCTGCTGAGTCTTGGGACAGCCCAACTATCTTTTCAAAGACTGAATGAGAAAGTGGCTGTTGTTGGGAGACTGTTCCCATGGAACCACTGAAATCATGAAAGAAAAAATTCAGGCTTGGTTTGGGGACAATCCTCTTTTCACACAAGAACATAGAGGCACAGTACAAGCCTCTTAAGGCACAGAGCTATGCCAGGCACACAGCTCTGTGGTGCTTCTGCAGCTAAGCAAAGCCAAACACAAAAGGGAAAAAAATAGAGCTTCTGACAGATGCCTTTGGAGGCACCACCTCCCAGAAGCCCTCCAGGGATGCTACCTGGCTCCAGGATCTCCAGCAAGTTTGGTTCAGCTCTCCCATTTTATACCCACAGGCTTACCAGTAGTTTGCTTTTTTACTATTTTTCTAATTACATTATTTTATGCAGTGAATAAAAATAATCTGCCAAGTACAGTGACTTGAAAGACAATTTACTTTCATCCCAGCTAATTCTTCCACTTATAAGAATTAGGGCACCTTTTTGTCACTTAAAAAAAAGAAAAAACAAACAAGCAGGAAAAAAAAAACCAACAACAACTTTTCTGTGGCCTCTTTCTGGCAAAGCCAAATAAATAAATAAAGCACTCCTACTTGTATTTCCTCATCCTTTAAAATCCTGCCCACACAGACCCAGCAGTGCTTGGAAGTCCTTTGATCTTTCAGTTTTATAGTTAGCAGAGGATGAGTGGCTGAATTATGTTAGATGTGCTCCTCCAGCACTGAATGCAAAGTCTTAAAGCTGATTTAGTTCAGTAAGCTTTGGGCCTCCCACTCCAAGGAACTTGTGCCAAGAGAAGGGCTACAAATTGATAAATTAAATCCTATTTCAGTGCTCTGGCCAGGTGAGACATTGGCAGACCTTTGGCTCCATTGAGGCAGTCTGGGGGATGTGAGAGGAAAGAGGGAGGTTCCAGATGTGGTAGAGGAGGAAGTTAATGGGGGTTGAGGTGAACAGTTACTCTGTTCTCCTCCCTCCTCTTTTAGCCTTGCACTGTTCTCTTTGTTCTTGGTTCTTCCTTTTCCCCTCCTCTCCATCTCTTCCCCACTTATGTGTATCCTCCTCCAACCCCAGTGCTGGTCCAGACCCAATCCACCCTAACACCTAGCTCCAAACTCTGGAGAGATCTGCTAGGAAACCAGTTAAAAGTGGCAATGAAGGAGATTTGAGACCTGGAATACAGATTGAGGGACGAAAGAGAGATGGGAAACCACCATTTCTGAAATGCTAGCTTGGCAGCCCAGAATTTAAGTTGTACTCTAGGTTGGTATATAGATCTTGAGACTAGATGGAAAGCCACTATTTTTTATATTTTTTAAAGCTAGCATGTTCTGGGGCATAAGACTACCAGAACGTTGGACAGGCACTAATGGTCATCCTGATGTCATGATATTTAAAGGTTAAAGCTACCTTTCCTTTTTTATTAATAATAGCAGAAGGGAAATAACCTTGTTGGCAAAACCATTAATAATAGGACAATAAAGAAATCTGGTGTTGTGCATAAAATCATGGGTAATTTCAAATATGACTGAATGATTTGTGAGTTTCAGTAGCAAATCCTTCCCTAGAGGATTCTGAACTCCAGGCCCAAATGCAAGTCAAAGGATGAATCAAGAGCAGAATATCTGTGTCAGACTATACTAGAGGTGTCAAACAAATGACCCATGTGCTCGTTTGCTGCAATATAGGTACTTGAACCAGATTAAAACGTAATTGGGAATTATTTAACAAAATATGTAAAATTACAATATAGCATATAAAATGTTTCTCAGGTAATATATGACCTGCAGGAATCTTTATGCATGGCTTAAGGTTTAGTAGCCAGTTTCTATTTGAATTTGATACTGCTGGTCTACACTATGGACCCAGATGGAATTAATTTCTCTGTACACAGATGGGCTCTACCATAAGAAAAATCAGTAAACAAAGTTTCAAATTTATGAGAGCTTGAGAAGCAATTACTTTGTTTTATGTAAAATTACTCCATTTTCATGATATTTAAGAAGCTCCTTTATACATTTAAAATATAATTTAAAACAAAAATAGTTAGAACTGCTTTGCACATTTTCAAGAGCCCATAAATCACCAGGTTGGCAAGTATTAATTCAGCATCTCCTAGGTTCCAGTTTTATGCTAGGTGCCAGGAATACAAAGGCAAAAATAAAATATTACATGCCCTCAAGAAACTTATACTCTTTGTGGGGAGTTAATATATCCATACCCATTTTGTACAATGTATAGTAAAAGTGAGTATGGTAAAAATTGACTCTTTTGAGTCAAAATCATCCTGATATTTGATCCTTTGTCAAACTCAGGTTAAAACAGAAAATTGCTTTAGAATCTTCACAGGTAATCCATTAATTCTAATCTCTGGAGCATTCATGACATTCAAAATACGTAGAATTTATTTGTATAAAGAAAGGAGAAAAGGGGATATATTGGGTGAAACAGTTCATAGACTGGTGATGCTACCAGTTAATCTCAGTGTCATAGCATGTGGCTATAGCGTTAATCCTAATAAGAAGGGGGCAGGAGGTGAAGCAGAAAAATTTGAGGATGAATATCAAGAATCGATTCTAAGTGCTGGCATCCCACGTCCAGTAACATTATGCCTTCCTAGGAAGACATATTTGGTTCTATGACCACTAGTGTCATTTCTAGCCCCTCTTTAGGAACTGACACCCCATCACTGGCACCTGCCAGGAAAGAGGCTAAGTAGGTAGTGATAGCTTAAACCATTGTTCACCTCTCCTAACCCCACAGCATTTATGGCGTGAAAGCTACTTAGAAAAGGGGCCATGGAGGTAAAATCAGGGATTCCAGCTAGGTGACTGAGTAGATAGAGTGCTGGACCTAGAATCAGGAAGACATGAATTCAAATCTGGTTTCAGACATTCATTAGTTGTGTGACACCGGGGCAAGGCATTTAAACTCTGCCTCAGTTTCTTCATGTGCAAAATGGAGGTTAAAATAGCAATATCCTTCTTGTCAGAGAAAGTGAGATTCTTTTGGAAGTACTTTATAATACTGTTACTATTATTGATTTATAGAATCCTAGACCAGTGGTTCTCAACCTTTCTAATGCCGTGACCCCGCAATACAGGTCCTCATGTTGGAGTGACCCCAAACCAAAAAATTATTTTGGTGGCTACTTCAAAACTGTAATTTTGCTACAGTTATGATTCGGAATGTAAATACCTGATATGCATTATGTATTCTCATTGCTACCAATTGAGAGGTTGAGAACCGCTGGTCTAGAACATCTTTTAAAATGATTTTGGAGATCATGTAATCCAGCTTCCTTTGTAGATGAGCATATTGAGACCAAGAGATATTAAGTGACTTGCTTGAAGTCACCCAGGTAATTAGTGGCAAAATCAATACTTGAACCAAAGTCTTTTGAATCCTGGGTCATTCTTTCCATTACACCATAGAAGGCAAGCCCAACGTTGTCCATTCTTCCCCTGTCCCTGCTCTTGACTCACCCTCACAATATATCATCGGATAAATGGGAAGAGTAAGAGAGTGGGTAACACTGTGTAACAATCTCCCATTTCCACTCAAGTCTCTGTGTCATCCCTTCCCAGGGATCCAAATCCTAGCCCTGCTTTAGATGGTATGTCTTGTTTACCTAAGTATCTGCAGGAAGTGTGTATGTGCTTTCATTATTATTCTGGTATTATTGTAAGCTTACTTCAGGAAATTGTTCCCTATCCATTTTTAGCTTATTATGTAACTTTTCTGGAATAGCTTAATGGGGATTTCTTTCCCCTGTATTTTTCTTTTCTATCTCTCTCTCTTTTTAAAAAAGAGGTGCTTGTGAAAACACACACATACACACAGTTCAATGCCAGTTATCTGATGGTATTAAAAGCAACATGCCTTGAAAACATTTTGTTTGCTGCGTTATCTTAATTCTCAAAAAAAGGATTATATCCAAAAGGCTGCTACAGTTTAGATCCAGATCCAATCTGATCTAAATCCTCACCAGCCCTTCATTTATCTCTCTTTGCCTTCTTTTCCAAGTATCACAGAGCTAACTCAATGGTTGCAAAAGGACCTCTCTACTGGAGTACAGTAGTAATCTCGCTTGCGGGGTTAGGGATGGCTAATCATGAGGAAATTTAAAAACTTCGTCATAAGACCAATTTCTCAAGGGTGGGAATGTTGCCCTCATTTGCCTGAGATCATCACTCTATCTTGATTGCCTTGAAGGCTTAGAAATAATGACTTTGTCAACATTCAGTGCATTGTTTGGGATTTTTGTCCTACTCTTGACCACGTAAATTTGTTGCAGCATTTTTTTAAAATGGCACTTTTGGTTGTTGGTATGGAATTTGTGTGGCTATTATTTTGTTTTCTAAGAACAGCTTATAGCAGAGAGACACACACAGGAAAATAATGGTGTGTGCAAAAAAAAAGAGAAAAGAAAAGATTTATTTTGTACAGACAGCAAAGCATCCTGTGTAATGTTGCTTACACAAAGCACTTTGGAGGAAAAGAAGTGGAAATCTGTTTTCCATAACTCATACAGACTCTTGTACATAGTTATATATGCTCACATATAGATATGAACTGCATATATCATACTGTATATCGGGCTGATTCTACTCTAGTGCCACATCTGGTGCCTATTGTCGTAAATCTTTTAAAGAATTAGGTACTTTTTTCTATTAATATGTATAGTTTTGTGATTTGTCACAGTTATGTTTCATATAATCATAAGTTATTTTGTCTTGTTCCATGAAGTCCTTTTTTTATGTCAAAGGTAAAATGAAGGGTTTGTGCACTTGGTACAAAATAAAACTGGAAATGTATAACAACCTCGGCATGGTGGAAATTGTCCTTTGGGGTGTCCTTGCAAGAACAACTGGCCTAGCTATTGTTTTGTTTGGGGTTCTTTTTTGTTTTTGTATTTTGCCATTAGGCTCTCATATTAGAGCTGGCTCATATAATTAGAAGCAGATAAGTGGGGAGAGGGGAGGAGTACCTCCAAGGGCAGTTTTTAAATGCCATGTAGCTTTGGGCCAGGGTCGAAGCCTGGATTCAATTATAGATACGAGAGGAAGAAATGACAGTAAAAGCGTGTGTCTCTCTGAATCTTTTACATGTTGGGACTGCCCATAAATAAAACATGAAGTTTGGTTTCGTCAGACTTAATTAAAACTCATATACATGTTTTATTTGTTATTCTATTAATCTGCTTCCCAAAGTGGTTAAATGTGTGCAGGGCCTTAGGGGCTGGGGGTCTTTCAGAAATGATACTCTATACATCAGGCTTTGGAAAAGTCCAGAAAGCTTGATATTTAAGGTGATGGGATTTCTGTGTGCTGATGACTGAAGTGAAGGTCTCTCTCACTGAGCTGCACTCCGGGACAGTGCTCAGCAAGACAGAAGTGTCAAATTGCTACTGTGCCCTGAATATCTCCATCAGAAGTGGTCTAATTTTTACCAGTCTGCAATGTGCCATCTTGCAGAGCTGCTGGTTAGTTCTGTCCCAAACTATTTTTCAAGTGAGACTGTTCAAAACATTTTAAATGCAGCAGAAATCTTTTCAAAACCAATACAAATAAATGAGGGGAACCCAGCCTAAATATGTATCATTATCAAAGAAATCATTCTTAGAAGACTAACCATGTTCTAATTTCTAGAACGTCATTTGTTTTAGAGTAAAGGAGGGAATAAAATAAATCAAGATGGCTAATACTTTCAAGAAAGGACGGGGCTAATTCTAGAAGACTACAGTTATATTTGGTTTAGAAAGACGGCTTCTAGTTCAGCTTGGTAAATAGTCTCTTTTTTAATATTTTAGTTTCCCAATTACTTGTAATCACAATTTTCAACACACACTAAATAATCTTAATGGCGATTTCAGTATTATTTCAATTCTATAACATCATCAATGTGATTGATCTTTCCACTGATTCAGGTCCAACTCATTCATATCTAAATAGTCCCAAAATTCACCTCCATGCTCCCCAAAAAAATACATCATCTAGTGGCTAATCTTCAGTTAATGAGTCTTTCTCCAAACTTAACTGAGCTGGGCCTCAGTCAATAACAAAAGAGGAGAAAGAAAACTATCTTTGATCTTTTTTAAAAAATAAAGTTTAAATAAGTTTAATAAAATAAGTTTAAATAAGTTTAATAAAAAAATAAAAGTTTAATAAAGTTTTAAAAACTTTATTAAAAGAAAAAAAAAACACTGGAATTCCCTAGCTAAAATTAAGTAAACCCCAGCTACTCTGAATCTTCTCAGATTCAAAGTTCCCTCCTAGGCACAGGATTGGTCCTTATATATAGACCAATCCCACTCCTAGAAGTGAGGGATGTTGCATGGGCGTGCTTCCTCCCTAGCACAGAATTGGTCCAATTCAAAACCAATCCCATACTAGGAAGTAGAGGGCGTGGTCCCTCCCTCAGCACAGTAATGGGGACATTCAAGACCAATCCCATGCCAGGAAGTAGTAGGGAGGGACCCCTGAGGCACGCTGGGGGATGCAGTTCCCTTGGCCACAACACTTTAAAACCCACAATAAGACATACAAAAGCTGCGCAAGACTTCACCTCTTTCCAGCCCAACAGAACTGGTACTTAGTGTTAGTCTTCAGGAAGCCAAGGCTCCTTACTGCAATGAGGTATTAGAATAGAACTTTAATAGAAAATAATTATAATAATGTAATAATAATCAGGGGGTCTATGATTTCAACACTTTGAAGATTCCCTCCCTCAAGATATATTGTAACCTATCACCAAATCATTGCTCCTTTAGGCTAAACATTCTGAGTTCTTAAATTATTCCTCTTGGATTCTGAATCTTCTCCAAAAACATCTCAGTGCCATAATGGATAGAGTACTGGGTCTAGAGTCTGAAAGACACAGGTTCAAATCGTGCCTCTGATACTTTTTAACCTAGGTAGCCTTTGGCATGACACTTAACCTTGTTGAATCAATTTCCAAAATGAGAATAATTAATAGCATCTGCCTCCTCAAGTTGTTGTGAGGATTAATTGATATAATATGTGTAAAGTGATTAGCACAGGCCCTAGCACAAAATTGTTGTTCTTGTTCAACCTTTGTTTTTTCAAAGAGGACCAATGGCATCACAAGGGTGATGTCTTCACTTGTGCATAATTGGATTTAAGTGAGGCACAAACTCATCAGCCACACTCTCTCCCAAAGCCATGGGAGTCTGGTGACAAGACTGAAGATGACTAATGATAGCTCAGGATGGAATGTATAGCTTTGGCTTCTTCAATGTTAAATCAAACGTGGAGCACTCTACCAGGGCCTGTGTCTGCCTAGATGGTTCGCTGGGATTTGGCTAAAACACATAATCCTTGGAGCCATAGGTGAGGGCTGGATGGCAAGTGGACACCAAAGGAGGAGAAAAGGCCTGGATGCTGCATTTCTGCTAATGCAATCGAATATTGTATTAGGTTTTTGGTCACCCTGTCAAACTATTAATTCATAATTCTCCTGTACTCCATTAAAATTCCCAAGACTTTTTCATATGAAATATTATTAAAAACATATTTTCCTATCCTATACTTATATAGTTTATTTTTTAACTTTTGTTTGACCTTCATTTTTATGAATTCTAACTAACTTTATTCTGATGGAAATCAACCCATCATTCTAGGCTACTGACTTCTTTTGCAGACACTTCTGTCATCCAATGAATTTGTTGTCCCTCTCAGTTTTGGGAAATCTGAAAATATGATTACTATTCAAAATATCCAACTTAAAATAATGAAAAATGTTAATATTACAAGGCCTAGGTTTAGATTCTATTGAAAGACCACTTTTTTAAAAGGCTTCCCTTTTAGGTTGACCTTTTCTCTCTTTGGGTTTAGTCATTGAAACAATCATGAATTTATCTATTTAATTGTTATTCAGTCTTTATATAAACAGATATCTTTATATGTTTAATAAGTGTTATATATAATATGTATGTCTAGTTCCACCAGGATTAGGAGTTGATAAAGACCTTAAAGAAATCTATGTAATACTATGTCTTTAACTTGACCTAGTAATACATGCCTATAATCTGTGATAACAGTGAGACTGAAGCTGGTAGATATCTTGAGCTCAAGACTTCTGAGGTATAGTGGGCTATGATAATTGGGTATACACACTGACATCAATATACTGAGTCTCCTTAAAAGATTAACAATTGCCAAAGGATAGAAAAACTAGCCCAGGTCAGAAACAGAGCAGGCCAAAGCCCCCATGGCAATGAGAGGAGGACGAAGTCGAGTGTTACTTTCAACTTGGGTGAAATAAACAGAAGTGTTTGAATTTTTAAAAATAGTTTGCCTAAAAGCAATTTGTAGCATTAAATGATTGACTAAAGATTCCCAAAAAATAGTTTGCCTATAACATTGTCCTGATTTATCAGTATATTAATTTTCTTCAAAGATGGAAGCAAGATTATTTTGGAAAATTTCATGAATAGTCAACCCATGTTGACTTAAAGTGGTCAATGTTTATTCTAAAATTTCACAACCATCTATTTCGTACTTTTCTCTAAAATTTTGCTAGGTATCAACTTTGAATTTTTAAGTTTATATTTTATAGAATTAACTTTTTCATCACTTCCCAGTATATTCTTGCCTTAGAAAAATTCTTTAAAGATTAAAGCACAGTTCATCAAAACTAACCAACAGATGAAAAAAGTATAATATGATGCAATGTTCCAGACCCATTGTCCCCATTTCTGAAAATAAAAAGAGGAATTGGGACATTTTTAAGGTAATTGTTTGGCAACATATGAGTAACAATAGTCCAAGGGGATAAGGTATTCAAACACAAAGGATGCTTTACTGTTAAAGTGATTAACTAAAAGGTCAAGACTGATAATAAAGAAATATAAAGCTAGAATAAGGATAAAAGCCTGAAAGAGTACATTCCTACTCTTCTGATCATCCAGTATGCATAAAGGAAGGTGATTCTGATCCCAGAGAAGATGGCCAGTGTACCTCTGGAATTCTGCATCTGGTACATGGATCACTCTGAGCCTTAGTGTTACAATAACTGATCTCTTTATTAAAATATATATTTAAGTACCCACAGATAAAAGTAATTCCCAATAGGATTAAAAAGCAGTTTGTAAGAAGATAAATGCAGACAAAAGCTATCACAGTTAAAAGCAATGGTCAAGGAAGTTCTCAGGTCAGAAGAATTCTCTCCCAAAATTTTAAAGCTGACTTTAGATCCTCAATGCCCAAAGAATCCACAGTTGCATCCCAGATCAATCCACTGAGACAAAGTTGATCAGCCTAGTTCAGGGATGCTCCAAAATTTCTTTCCCACAACAGTATCAGCTGATGTTGTACAAGGATAAGGGATTAACTGGAGCCTCCCCAGTTCCACCAATATTCTGAACCACAACAATAAGGGTTGTAGTGTCTTCTTGGAGAGAAGATGTTTCCATGAGTTCTAAATGGAAGGTATAAAAGAAGAAACAACTGAAGGAAACTTTGTTTTCTATGGAATGATACTCTCAAGGGGCACACTGAATTGGGGTAAGAGTTATATAGGAAATTTGGAGCAATAAGTCTAAGATGAATAGAGATAAAAGTAGTAAAAGAAGGCCACTAAGGGCAATGATTTTTATTTAAGTGGTATGTGATAGTATCTGGATTCTGAAAGAGGGTCAGGTTTGCTATCAATAGGATCAGTACCTTTTAATGGGGCTCCTGCCTTCAATAGTTCTATGAATAACAGAGGGAAGTATCAATTCTCTTCTATGCATTTTTATGCAAAATAATTCTTTCATAGGGGAGAAGAAAGATTCATCCTGGATATAGCAGTCCTACTCATAAATGAAGCCCTGATGATCCTGATGATCTAAAATCCAATCTCTGATTCAGTACTGGAGCATAGATACAAGGGTCTGAGGTTCCAGGTTCTGGTTCTAGAAATGAGAAATCTGAGATCCTAAACCTGAACTAGACCCAGTCAATGACTATATACATTTATATATGTCTGTGTATATATATATATATATATATGTGTGTGTGTGTGTATATATATATGAACATACATATGTATGAGTGAGAATAACAAAAGAAACTCAGGGAATTTGAAATTGGAATGATATAACAGAAAAGAAATTGAAATCAGGAGAAAGAAACTTTAATCATTATTATTAATTATAATTTACAGAGCTGAAGTACTGACTTAATATGAGAGAACTGTATCAGTTTAATGAAAGAATATAGCAATATAATAATTATAACCCTAAATATTAGTGGTCTATATTGCTTAATAAAAAGAAAAATGGCAGATAAATTAATAAAGGAACAATACCCAACTATGTGTTCCACAAAAGAAGTGCATTAAACATATACAGGAAAATACAGATTAAAATTTAGAGAAGGTGACATGATAGGATCAACAGAGGTGAGACCAGTTACAAGATAGTAAAATAATTGTTTCCTGTAAAGTTCTCCAATTCGATTTTTTAAAATTATGCACTGAATCGATAGTAACTGGGCCTGAATGCATATGATGAGACAAATGATACACAAAGTATAAGAAAAGCATAATGAAATAACTTTAGAGAACTTAAAAATGTAGAGCCTCCAAACAGTATTTCATACCACATAAATACTGCCTCCTTGGCACAGTCAGTACAAGTAAGTTTGTAGGCAATTGCTTCCATATCTAGCTGTAGAAATTCCTAAACTTTCCTTCTACAGTAGTAATTCAGTAAGAAACCCACCTCCAACATTCCACAAAAGGCAGCAAAATTTTTAAAAAGTAGAGAAGAGCATGGGAGATATGGACAATGCCGAGTGAACTAGAAAGTGAAAATTTCAATGCCTGAAGTGCAAGAATCCTATAAACCCATTTGGAGATAGTTAGAGCCAATCATCTCCAATCAGGAATTACTCAAGTACCCAAGCTGGGCTTATAACCCCCAAATTAATTAAGTTGAGTTTGTCATCATAAAGAACTAGATAGAAAACCAAAAATAATGGACTCAGACAATGGGACTAAGATAATGGCCAAGGGAAAGACTGAAAGAACAAAAAACATAAGGGGAAAAATCTGAGTAAAAATCTAACTCACAAGTAATCATACCAATAGACTCATAAAGAAAATGAAACAAAGGGAATAAAAATACAAAGAAAAAGTATTATACTATGAAGAAAAATGAACCAAAATCCCCTGATAAAAAAAAATGGTGTGGATTCCCCAGAGATCATGAATAACAATAAGAAACTTCCAATCAAAGTTTTAAAAGGAGGTAATAAAGATGAAATCAGGTTAGAAAGAAGTGCTATAAATTCAGAATTTAAAAAGACAAGTGTCAGGGTAAAGAAAAATAGAAAACCTGACAGAAACTCTCTCCAAATAAAAAGCAGACCTAAAAGAATGATAGATTTGGAACACAAAAATGCAGAAGTAGAATAAAATACAGAAGAGAAGCAAAAGGCAACAGCTTTAAATGAGCACATTAATTCTCTGTAATTTAAGGTAATTTATCTAAAAGACAGTATGAACAGTGATAATTTGAGAATCACAAGTCTACTATGAGAATAAGATACATCAAAAACCTGAAAGCAATATGACAGAAAATAATACAAGTAAACTCTCCAGTACACACAAAGCACTGATCAAAGGGATACAAAAATCACTATCACAGAAAATCCTCATTCTTATAACACCAAGGAATGCGGTGGTTACATTTCACAATTTCAATAGCAAATATCAATGTAGTCAATCATCATCAGCTAACTCTAGTCATGAAAAATTATAAAAAGACTGAAATAATGTAATTCAAAGAGTAAAGGAATTAAAAACTGCAACCAAAACCAGATAGAAACTAATTATCAATAAAAAGTTGGACAATAAAAATATAATAGATTTATTTAAGGAATTCCTAAAAACAAATTGAAAAGAATATTTGCATTAAAATAATCCACATAAAACATAAAAGCTATTGTATGACTGATAAATAAAACCAAGAGCTTAAAAAAACCCTTACAAAACTGATAAATCATTAGCCAGTCTACTCAAGAGAGAGAAGAAAATTAAATAAGCAAATTCACCAGAAAAGGAATAAAGGAAATTATTAGAAACTGTCATAACTAATTATATGTCATCGAAACTGGATTCAGTGGATAAAGTATCTATGAAATATAAAGATACCTAAATTAACCAAATAAGAAATAGAGAATTAACTCAGAATCTCTTCAAGACAGTGGTATTTATGATGGTTTGCATTTACATGGACTTTGGTCCAAAATGCCAAAGAAACAGAGGTCTATCTGGAATTCTAGGTTAGCTGACTTATCATGTCACTTACCTGTGTGTTCATTGGAGGTGAGATGCTTATAGCACATGGGCAAATAACATTAAGTTACTTGTTGCCACAGTCGAGGAAGGACTATTCCTCTGTGAGACAAGAATGCAGAAACTGTTGACAATAATCTTGAAAAGCACACCGGTCTCTTCCCCACTCCCTAGAGGCTTCTTTTTATAAAAAGCCCAACCAATGCGAAATGGCTTTTATACAGCAGAACCGAATACGACAGAGATAATAGAAGGGACACAAAAAACCAGGTGACACCCCAAATTAGTGAGGCAGCACTTTTCAGAGCAATCTGATTACCTGATGTGTGTGTGTGTGTGTGTGTGTGTGTGTGTGTGTGTGTGTGTGTGTGTGTGTACATCTGCTGAATCTCCTGAAATCGTCTTCAAGAATCCCTTCCTGATTCCTCCACTTGGGCTTCCTCCCCATCACTGAATTTATTTTGCATATATTGGCTTATCTATGAAATATTGAACTCTTCGGAATATAATCTCCTTGAGGGCAGACACTAGCTCCCATTTTTCTTTGTATCCCCAGTGCCTAGAACGGTTCCTAATACAATAAGAACTGTGTGTTCATTACTGAATGATTGACCAATTAGATAGACTACATGTCAAACTGTTGGAGGTCTTAAGACCCAGTACATAGTGATAAGTCAGACTCTGATAAGCCAAGAGCACAGAGGAAGTGATCGCTGCAAACTTAACAGCATGTTCTGAGTCTTCTCAGTTGTGCCCATACCAGAGGATTTGGGAGACTTGCAGCCAGAGATCATAGGACCCTTACACTGTAATGGAAGTTAAATGATGAAGGTGCTAAAATAATCCAAGAAAAAACCTTAAGCAACACCACAGCATCATTCAACACATTGAAGCTTGCCAGACAGCAAATGGTTTGAGCATTTGTTGTAGTCTGATACTTTTAAAATAAAGTAATACATTGTCATTTTTTCATTCCATATGTTTCTTGATTTGGCTTTGCTCTGTGCACAATACTGCGTACAATTTGACCCATCATAATAAATAGCTACATAACATGATTCATTGTCCTGCACATAACATACTGTATGGCTCTGAACAGCAGAGTCCCTGCATATGAAAAAGCTCCTGGAAACTGTTCTAGCCTACATCGATTCTTCAGTTTTTATTGCCAGATTACAGTTATTCTTTTTCCATTTGTACATGTCACTGGGCTCTATGCAAGTTGGAGTTGTTTTAAAAGCCTGGCAGTCATTTACCTGAAGAATTCATAACACAAGACCCATGACTTTTATCCTAACACCAGTATTTCCATCCTCTACCATTCTCTTATTATCATCAAAATTTACATCACAGATTAAGTTGACTAGCAGCAAGTGAAGTCTCATTCTGACAAAGATACCCTCAAATATGACGGAAAATCAGTTGAACTCAATTATGAGAAGTTAGCTAGAAAAATGTACCTGACATTCCATAATTCAAAGATTTTCTTATGTAAATCCCTTCCATGCCAATACAGATGTACACTTTAAAGTTCCCCATAAGTCATTCATTTAGAAAGGAAGCAAGGTAGAGTGAAGAGATGGCTAGAACTAGAAAAGTTCCTGAATAACTTTAGCCAATAGAGCCAGAATCATAGATAGGTTTGGTTGTTGTGCCCTTGTTTGAAGATAGACCCACAAGGAACAGAAACAGGAAAATCCTGGAACTCTCCCTGGGTGTTGCCCAGGTCCTTAATCCATGTTGCCTTTTGCATCAGATCTGAATCACCTACATTGAGCTTTGTCTTTGATTGGGCTGAGGTCAGTGTTTTGGCTCATACACATGATAGATACATGGCATAGTTCAAAGAACATGAGCCTGAGAACTAGGAGGTGTGGTCCTTGGTCTGACTTGGTCGTTAATTCATTGTTCACTGTAGGCAAGTCACTTTCCCTTTTTTAAATGATCTCTAATATCCCTTTCAGTTCTAAAATTATATGGTTATATTCCATAATTGTTATTAAAGGTCCTGTCATTCCATTCATTCAACAAGCACTTGAATCCCTACTATTTTGTTAGGTAGATATTAAGGATACAAAGTAGGGAAGAGGTTCAGTGGAGAGTGTCAGAGTTGGAGCTAGGGACACCCAAGTTCAAACAGTACCACAGATATTTATGATCTGTGTGATCTTGGAAAATCACTTATTTTATCTTAGTGTCGTTTCTTCATTTGTAAAATGGATCCAGATAACAGCAAATACCCCCCAACGAGTTGTACAGTTCTAAGGAGATCAACTAAAATGTTTTACAAACTTTGAAATGCTATAAAAACACTACTAGTAGTATAAATATTGTTATAAATATTAAAATCTTGAAGGTAAAAGTGGAGAACTCCCTGTACTTTCTGTCCTCAAGGATCTTATATTCTATTGAGATGAAATAGCCATAGGATCATAGATTGAAAGGATGCTGAGAGCCATTTACTTTAACCAATTAATTTTACAGATGAAAAAAACTAAAGCCCAAAGAGGTCGTGTCTTGCTCAAAGTCATATGGGTATTAAGGGAAGTGGGATTTGAACTCGACCCTCTGACTCAAGAACTAGTTTTCTTCTTTATGTACAGAGATAAATTACATTAGCCAACAAGCATTACTTGTTGTAATGTAAGTAATGTAAATGTAATTTACATTATTACAAATGTAAAAGTAATGTAATGAGCTCATTGCCCAATAAGGAAAACAATGTGAAAATAATTACGTGCCAGTATATATGTACGTATGTTCCTATACATACACACATATATTTGGCACAGGAAGATTTAGTTCAATGGTTTTCATATCTAACTTGAAAATGAATGCATTCATTTTAGGGAATAAACAAACCTAGAGCGCATATATGTACACATACATATCAGATAAATTGGACATAATAAAGGGAAGGCTCTTGCATTAAGGAAGATCAGGAAAGGCTTTTTGTAGAAGACAGGATTTTTTTTATGAGAACCGAAGAAAGTCATAATATTCTGGAGGCAACATGGAAGAGAGTCAGTGAAAATGAGCAGAGCTAGGAGATGGAATGCCCCTGCAATGAAGAGTAAGGAGGCGAGTATCACTAGACTGAGGAAGATGTGGGGATGTGTAAGATGTAAAAAGACTGTAAAGGTTGGAAGGAGCCTGGCTAAGAAGGGATCTGAATGCCAGAGGATTTCATATTTGATCCCACAAGTAGAGACAAAGTAAATTAAGGCAAATACAAGGGAACTTCAAGGGGATGGAGAGACATGAGCAGTAGAAAGACTCGAAAAAGACTCATGTTGAAGGTAACAAATGTATCTGAAGAAAGGTAGGAATTCTAAGAGATGAAAATGAATAGGAAATGCTTTCCAGATATAGATGGTAGTCTAGACAAAGGCATGTTGATGGGAAATGGAATGCTGTATATGAGGAGCAATATGTAAGTCATTTTGGCTGTCTTGCTCTTTCATCCCCACATAAAAGATGCTTATTTCCCAAGAGCTTTTGCCATGACCCTCTCTCAAGCCTCCAAGATTAATTTCTCTCTTGGTTTGTCCTACTTCCCAACATGACTGGATTCATTTTCAAGTTAGATATGAAAACCATTGTACCACATCTTCCCATGCCAACTTATAGATTTACTGCCAAAGTATATTTGCCTGGTAGTCAGTGTCATTAATGATTCACAGACAAGAAGGACCTGTTTGGTGAACTGTGACAAAGAACTTTTTTCTGTGTTCTCTGCTCAGATCTCCAGCTCAGCTTTGAAGTCACTGGGACATGCCAATCTTATGCCTAGTCTAATTGAAAGCCAAGAGGAAAGTACAGTGATACAGTGAGTAGATTCCCAAGAAGGAAACTTCAACGGAATAATTTACTTCCCTTACT
Source organism: Monodelphis domestica (assembly GCF_027887165.1). NCBI lineage: Eukaryota > Metazoa > Chordata > Mammalia > Didelphimorphia > Didelphidae > Monodelphis > Monodelphis domestica. The sequence goes on from NC_077233.1 coordinate 129,386,482, forward strand.
CTGTGAAAAGTCCTTTCAATAGATTGTAACCCAAGCTGCCAGGTAGTTAAGAACGTTTCAGTAATCCAGGAAAGAAAGAAGCCAAGGGACCTGTGAGGACATGAAGGAAAGTCAGAAACATACATTAAGTTAGCTGTAGTCTGGCTCAATTTTTAGGACCATCTCAGAGAGAAAAGACTTCTGAACTAGGAGAACAGGATAGGGCAGCTAAGTAATACAGTAAGTACTGAAGCATTGGCATTGAAGACTTGAACTCAAATATTGCCTAAGACACTTGCTGATTTTGTGATGTGGGACAAGTCACTTTACCTCCCATTGTATCATTTTCATTATCTGCAAAATAAAGGGGATTAAACTAGGTGGCCTCTAAGGTCTATCCCTACCCTAAGTCCACGATCCTATGACCAATGGTTTGAGTTCCAGGTCTATTAATTAGATTTGTTAAATGATTAATAAATATTGGCTAGATTGAATTTCATTGCATAATGTGTGGCATTGACCAAATCACCTTATCTATTAAAGTCTCAATTCTCTTATCTGTAATAATGTACCACCAACCTCACAGGGTTGTTTGGAAAATGTTCTATAACCCCTAAATTGTTGTTTAAAAGCAAATTTGCAGTGTCATTTTCCCTCGGTCTCTCCTTCAACTTGACCTTTTAGCTTGGGTTGTCAGGAGGGTAGCTACTCCCTGGTTCAAGATATTCTAGGGATTCTTACTCTTCAAACTATAGGTGGCCATGAGCCCCTGCTGCTGTGCTTTCACTTCAGTCAGCCAATAGACAAAATAGCTCAAAGTAAAGATATTAATTAATATCTCATAGAATGGTAACTCCCATAAACCTAGAACACATTCTGCCCCAAATATAAATGGCATCAGTAGGAAAAATGGTTACATACACAAGGTGTATTGATGAAGAGACATTCATTTTTAGGGTATACATAAGACCAAGGCAAACCTCTATGTCCATTCTCTTCTTGTGGTGCTACTCCCTAACTCTGCTGGGTGGGTTGATCATCTGAGCAATTTGGTCTTTTTTTTTAACATTATTTTATTTGGTCATTTTCATACATTGTTCATTGGAAACAGATCATTTTCTTTTCCTCCCCCCAAACCCCCCGCCCCTTCCCTAGCCGACGCTCGATTTGCAATTTGTTCTTTCTCCCCGTAACTGAATTTATAATTGCCAGGTCTAATTCTTACTTGAATCTTTATCTGTCTCTCTTCTCTACTGCCAGAGGTCATACTCCTCAAGGCTTTGTTGTGAGAAAAACACTTTCTAAAGGACAAAATTTATTAATTGAGTTAAACTTGAGTTATTTCTGTAATAGAAAAAATATGGTCAACAGAATTTTCATTCAGTTTTGGTTTCTTATTCATTGCCATCCTTAGTATGGTCTTTGATGGTCTGACTCATATTAACTGAGCATCGGTGAATCATCTAGATTTGTTCAACAATCAATGACAGAAGTGGTTCTTTTTTGGATGAGGATTATGGGATCACAAATTTATAGCAGGAAGTTCTCAGCTAACATTTCTTCTTTCCTTTAGCAATTCTTCAATATTACTTTAAGAATGGTTAGAGCTGTTTGTGAAATATATACAAATAAAAGAAAGGACAGTAAACTTATATGTGATTTATAGTGGTCTTTATATTTGAGATTTCCTTTCCTTTCAATTTTCAAGTTTGGAACTTAAGCATCTTTGTTCCTAGGAGCCAAGGAACTATCTTTCCACAGAGTCATGGGTATATTGACAAATGGGGAAAGATAGTCCTATCATACCAGAACAGAGGATGTTTACATTATACAGCAATAAGAAAGCAAAGGAAATAGATAAGGATAAAGGAATAAGGACTAACTAACCTGTTATATCCCTTCCTCTTATATCATCCAGTGGATTCTAATTTAATCTTAGTAGTCTTTATTAAAAAGTAAGTGTGTTTTGCTGGCAGAGTGGCTACTGTTTCAAAACAAGATGAATTGTGCATAGGAAAGGAACAGGTAGAAGTAAAAAGAAAGGGACTTGAGCAGAAAATAATGGGGGGGGTAGGTTCTTTAGAATCTATTCAAGTATATGCAATATGAAATAGCCAATTTAACTATTACCTAGTCCTCAACCATTTGAGCCTCAATTTCCTCATTTGTAAAACTAGTGTAATAATGTTTTCACTATTTTCCTTATTTCCTTGACTAATATTGAATGATACTCAGTTTCCTCAACTATAAAATGGGGATATGATACTTCAGTATTTTTCCTAGAGCAAGAGTTCTTAATCTGGGACCCCTAAACTTGTAGGTTTTTTTAATGCTTTGATAACTGTAATTAATTTTGTTGGCTTCCTTTGTAGCTCTGTGCATTTTATTGCATATATTTAAGAACATTATTCTGAGAATACACTTCACCAGGCTGTCCATAATGTTGAGAACAGCAAAGAGATTAAAAAACATCTACTTTAGATTTGTTGTGAGGCTCAAATGAGATCATGTATATAAAGATATTTACAAACGTAAAATGCCATATAAATGTAGGTGAAATTGTTATTGTTATGTTTCATTGTGGACCTTGTAGTGACCCTAACTTCTTTAGGGCTATTCGCGTAGAGCCTTTCTGCAAGTGAAGTACATTTGAGTACAGTCATGGCAGCAGATTATGGCTGCTTTTCTAAGGACCAGCATCAGTTAGTTGGGTTGGACACCAGTAGGCTGATCATTTTGTGATGAATTCATAGACCAAGGAAATCCATGAAACGAAAATAAATACCAAATGGTCTGAGCTCTATGTCATCCTCTTCTCTATTTGCAGGGAAGTTAGCAGAGTAGTAGAAAAGGGGGAACAGTTGCTAAGGGTCATTATTTTTTGATTGACTGTTAATTACAAAAATGTTAATAAGACCCTCCAAATTAAATTAACTGTACGATACCATGAAGGTAAGAGTCTTGACCAATGGGCAAAGGTATTACTATAAGAGAATTGTATCAATCTTAATCCTGTCACTATAAATGAAACCAGAAGACAAAAGTAAATTGCCCTCAAATGGAATGCTAATCCATAAGCCTCTCATAAGGTAAATATATGATGAGTTCAAAGGGCTTAAGAAACATCATTTTTTCATGAGGAATTTGGCTGTATTATATTATAATATTGATTTTAACATTTTGAAAAAAGTCCTCCGGAGGATAATTCAGTATATGGGCTCAAATCTATTGTAGATCTGGGGAGTGAGGGAAGTTCTATGGACAACTCAGTAAGACCCTACAAATTAAACTAATATGTATTTTAAGACTCGATGACAATGCAAATGTGGAGATTAAGAAAAGGGTACTCCCCACTATCCAAAAAAAGCTTTAAAAAACATAATTCAAGAGTACCACAACAATAACAACACTAGAGACCAAAGGCATATGGGATATTCAGAAAACCAATGCCAACATATCTTGAATACTTTCTACAAGAGGAAAGCTGGAAGGTGCTAGAGATGGACAAAACAAATTACAACACACATACACAAATGAAAATTGTTATGTATATTAACAGATAGAAAATGATTACTTACTGATGAGGTAGTCATTTTTAATATGCTTTCAGGATATAGATGGACTTTTGGTTTAGAAAAAAGATAAAAATCAATATGAAACTGGAAGAATTAAAATATAAGTTGTAGTATATAAATGAGGCATCTCTAATCTGACCTATTTAAACAGACTATCAGTGCCTAAAAATAGGAAAAATAATAGACAGTGGCACAGGCTATTACCATTTCCTGAGGAAATTTAATTAATGTAAATCAATTACTACTATGAGGAGATCAAGAGATCAGAAACTGTTTAAGCCAGGGAATACTTAGACTTCTTGTCAAGTGGAAAAATATGGAAGGTAAGTGCAACTCCAGTTTAGACAACAAACTCATTTAAAGAAAGAAATAATAGAAGATTACCAGCTTGAAAAATGTCAAGAAGCAATGGAAAGAAAACCAAATTTCTAGAAAGCATGGTGGAAGACCCAAATAATCCAGGTTACCCTGAAAGTATTTAATTAATCAGTCAATCTGATTTGTTTTTAGGATTTCTGTGTGAAACTAAGAGGATAACAGAGAAAAATGGAAAAGATGTATAGAATAAACTCCTTCTAGAATAAACCCTTTTCTCCATCAATGACAGTCAAGCCACTCTATTTCTGCTATAACATCATAATTTCTAATAGGATACATGAAAAAAGCAGATCAAACTAAAGGTAACAAAGAGAGAGGAGGGGTGTATTGAAAAGGCTTCAATTTTGAAGGTATTATGGTATGATCAATTCTAAATATAACCAAAAGTGAAGACAACACCAAATGCTTAGAAAAAGCCTTGGACATTATTTTTAATCGAAATTTTAAAAAGCAACTAAGAAAATATCAATAACTAACAAATGTCTACTCTCCTATCTCTACAAAGTCTTTTAAAAAAGAAAAAAAAAACCCTTACCTTCCATCTTAGAATCAATATTGTGTATCTGTTCCAAGACAGAAGAGTTGTAAGGGCCAGGCAATGAGGGTTAAGTGACTTGCCCAGGGTCACACAGCTAGAAAGTATCTGAGGCCAGATTTGAAGCCAGTCCTTCCTTTTTCTAAACCTGACTTTCAATCCACTGACCCACCCAGTTGTCCCCATTACAAAATTTTTATGAGAATGATCATATGCATTAATAACATAATTTATAAGGAAATAAAAAGAGAACCTTTTTCCAAATGCCAACTGCTAGTCAAAAAAATCTTTACAGACATGCATCTGATAAAAAGAGATAGACACTGAAAGATTCCATTATACTTAGTTTGTTGGATTTTTTTAAGTATTTGATTCTATAGAGCAAAATACAGACTCTCCTCAAACAATTTGACTTTATTGTCTGTGTAAAAACCATATAAACCTCCTTGAAATATGTTAATGATTCTCTAATTATTCACATCAAATGAGGCATAAAGTATAGAGACCTACATTCACTAAAGGTGTTTACTGCCTTCACAGAAGATGCCTCAAACAGTCAAATGAAAGAAGATTCCCCACGCAGTTGGTAAGGTCTTCCAGATGCTATAATTTTCAGATGACATTGTGTTGACATCATATGTAAAACTCTGGATCATGGCATAGTCTATTTTTTAAACCCTCGTTAGGTATCAGTTCTAAGGCAGAAGAGTAGTAAAGACTAGGAAATGAGAGTTAAGTGACTTGCCCAAAGTCATACAGCTAGAAAGTGCCTGAAGCTAAATTTGAACCTAGGACCTCCTGTCTCCAGGGTTGGCTCTCTATCCACTGAAACACCTGGCTACCCCCCAGGAAAGGCTAAGTAGTTGAAGAATGCTTATTATCCCAATTTTTACAGGCAATTAAATGGGAAACTCATAAAGCTTATCTAAAAAGTGCAATTGGAATGCAATTCAATTTACTGAAGATTCATTGAAAGTACTCAGTGGCAAAGTATTGTATTGGGTCCTAGTGATAAATGAACAAAAACAAAATAATTCTTGTCTTCAAGGATCCTGCATTCTACTATTTTATAATTAAATATGAAATATCTAAGAAATACATAGTTATTTCCAAGAGAAGAGAGCACTAAAAACTAAAGCAATAAGGAAAGGCCTCATGCAGGAGGTGGGATCTGAGCTGAGATTTGAAGGAGCCTAGGGATTCTAAGAAATACAGGTAAGGAATCCAGACATGTGAGATTTCCTGTCCAAAATGCTGGAGACAAGAAATGGAATGTTGTGTAGAAGGGGCAGCCAGCAGACCAGTTTGACTACAATGGAAAGTATGTGAAGGGGAATGGTATGATATAAGATTGGAGAGGCAGGTGGGAATCATAGTGACCTTGGATTTAAGCCTATATTTTATTCTAGAGGTATAAGGAAATGCCAAATGAATTTTGAGCAGTTAAGGTGATATGTTCCTATCTGTGTTAGGAATATCAGTTTGGTAGTAAGATGGAGGATAAATTGGAAAGAGGAGAACATGGAAACAAAGAAGTTAATTGTACAAAAATGTTCATAGCTGTGTTCTTTGTGGTGGCAGAAAATTGGAAAATGAGGGGATGTCCTACGATTGGGGAATGGCTGACCAAATTGTGATATATGTTGGTGATGGAATACTATTTTTGCTCAAAGGAATAATGAACTGGAGGAATTCCATGTGAACTGGAACGACCTCCAGGAAGTGATGCAGAGCGAGAGGAGCAGAACCAGAACATTGTACACAGAGACTGATACACTGTGGTATAATCGAACATAATGGACTTCTCCATTAGTGGCAATGCAGTGATAATGAACAACCAGGAGGGATCTATGAGAAAGAACACTATCCACATTCAGAGAAAAATCTGTGGGAGTAGAAACACTGAAGAAAAACAACTGCTTGATCACATAGGTGGATGGGGATATGATTGAGTATGTAGGCTCTAAACAATCATCCAGGTACAATTATCAATAATATGGAAATGGGTCTTTTTCAATGACACATGTAAAACCTAGTGGAACTGTGCATTGGCTACAGGAGGGGTTTGGGGACAGGGGAGGGAAAGAACATGAATCTTGTAACCAAAGAAAAACATTCTAAATTAACTAATTAAATAAAATTAAATATTTTTTTGAAAAAGAAACAAAGCAGTCAAAAAGGAGGCTATTATAACAGTTGAGGGATAGGAAGAGGTGATAAGAGGTTGAAATAGGGTAGAGTCTGTGTCAGTGGAGAGAAGGGAGTACATATGAGAGATGTGATGGGAATAGACTCAATAATGCTTGCAACAGATAGGATATGGGAGTTTGGGGAGAAAGAAGCTGGCCCTATGGTAGTAAATCTGGGTTATTGGAAGACTGGTGTTCTCAACAAATCTAGGAATGTCTGGAAGAGGGATGTTTGTGGTAAAATATAAAATATAATGAACCCAAACTTCAAACAGAAAATAACGTGGTCTTAGAATTGAAAAAGAAGAGAGTGGACTCGGTTTCCCTTGAGAAATTGTACAGTGCCTTTAATAACTCTGATCTTCTTTCTAAAACATGGTCTCATGTTTTTAATATCAGTATTTTGATGTAAGCATATGTCACATCAGACCTAGTTTCTTCTCCCTTCCAAGCTACATATATTTACATGATTCAGAATGTCTATGTCATGGGATACCAAAGACTCTAAGCAATTCAACTTGATGGTCACCCAAAAGCCAATGGGAAAGTGTATATTTTTCTTTCATAAACAGGCTAGAGTATATTGCCAATGAAGAATCCACCCAAGAAAATTAGCTTAAAGAATATCATTAAACGAATATATAAGGAGAAGATGTGACCTGGTCATGTATGGAAAGAGAGATAACAAATGAACAGCTTGCATTGTCAGTTATTATGAAATCATTGGTAAGATACCAAGAGGAAAGGTCTCCGTGCATTGAGCAGAGCCCCTACAGCCAAACCAGAAGAGAACGCATGAATGGATTAGATGCGATTTATACTGCTGAGGGGAGTACCCACATCAAACAACAAAAAGCACAAGAGAAACTAGCACTTATATAGTATTTTAAGGTTTGCAAAGCACTCAATAGGACTTCATTTCCTCATCACAACAATCCTGGAAAATAGGTGCTCTTCTTATGTCCATTTTAGGGATAAAGAAATTTGGACAGACAGAAATTATGTGATTTGCCCAGGGTCATGTAGTTAGTGTCTGAGTTAGGATTTCAACTCGGGTCTTCCTACCTATCTCCAGATCTCTAATAAGATGAGAAATCTATTAACCTATTTTTAAATGTCCTCATAAAATCCCTTTCTGATATATACATACGTGATATATATACATACACATTATATATGTATATACATATTTGATTTATTTATATATACTCAAGAATCATATTTATATATACACATCTATTTATATATTTTTATATATGCACAACTCTGGAATACATGTGAGGTTTAGCTAGGAAGAAGCTGTAACCAATGTTATATAGGCCAATGCCAGTAAGTCGCTTTGTCTAGGAGCAGATAGGAGAATCAGAAGTGGGCTTAGCTGGTAGAATTCCAATGGGCAGCTCTAGGAGCACCAAGATCACAGCTAGCATGTTTTGTTGCTATTTCAATTCAGAAACACAATGTTTGGAAACTTGGAAGCAGCCAGTCAAGATGCTGAACCAATACCAATGCTTGGCAATATGTCCACACTTCAAACTAGCCCAAGATGAGGAGATCCAAGTCTATGCAGCAGCACCAGGGCTTACAGCATTCCATTCCCTGATTCTTTTTTTTTTTTTTAATAAACCCTTACCTTCCATCTTGGAGTCAATACTGTGTATTGGCTCCAAGGCAGAAGAGTGGTAAGGGCTAGGCAATGGGGGTCAAGTGACTTGCCCAGGGTCACACAGCTGGGAAGTGTCTTCATTCCCTGATTCTTATCATATAATAATCATAGAACCAGTATTTATTTTAATGTTTGCAAAGCACTGAATATGTCACCTCATTTTATTCTCACAAGAACCCAGCAAGGTAGGCATTATTATTATCCCCATTTACAGATGAGGAAACTGAGATGAAGAGACTAAATGAATATCACATGCCTAAAGTGTATTGGATACAGGTCTTCCTGATTCCAAGTCCAACCTCAATCATGACTGTCAAATGATATCATTCCATTTATAAAGCAAATATTGAAAAGCCAATTCTATCCAATATACAATTATTAAAATGTCTGTCGTGTACAAGACACTTTTTAGGTACTGGAGATGCAAAACTAAAACAACAGCTAATAATAATAATAATAATTCCTGTGTTTATATATTATTTAAGTTTTATTATCTCATTTGATCCTCACAAAAATCCCTGTGAAATAGGTACTGTTTTTATGTCCATTTTACACTTGAGTAAAGTGTTAGCATTCCCATTTTACAGATGAGAAAAGTTCAGTGACTTGTCCAGGGTCACACACCTTGTAAATGTCTAAAGCAGGATTCATTTTCAAAACTGGGACTTCCTAACTTCAAGTCTATCACTTATCCATTTTGCCATATAGCTGCTAGTCGAGTCAACAAACATCTATAAAGTGCTTATGATATACTGTACAATATGCTAAGTGCGTAGTACTGCTCCCAAGGAGCTTCCACTCTAATGGGAAATGACTACACATAATAGGGAGCAAAAAAAAAAAAATCAGAGAGAATGAGGAATGGTGAAGAAAATCCAGAGAGGTAGAAGGAGATTCCAGGGAAGAATGAAATAAGACAAATCCTGCTCTGCCCTCAAAGAGCTTATTGTCATTGAGGGAATATAGTATGTTCACAGATAAAGAAATGCAAACTTATTTAAGGATGAGTCAAGTACTAATAACTAGGGGATAAAGGAAGGGTTTTTGTGTCGTTTTGTTTCTTTGTTTTTAAGCAGGACCAAGTTTCAGAGATGTCACAAAGGGAATTGCTATTCTAGTTCAGGTTGCACTGGTGACCTTCCAACTCTGAACTCCTTGAATAATATTTTATATTTTATTCCACTTAAGAATGAGAATCAAATTCTATTTTAAGGAATGTTATTCAATTTTTGACTATTCTGGAAGAGACCTAAACTAACTTTTATAAAATGGAGATACTCATCAACAGTTCGAAGGTTCCGTCTCTTGTTCTTTGATTTTCAAGCCTTTGGTGGGCCCTTTATATAACGTATTTCCTGCTATGACAGACAGATTACATCAAAAGAATTTACAGAAGAATTTTCCAGTTTTCAAAGTTCTTCCTTGACAACTCTATGAGGAAAGCAGTACCCTGAAGCCTCTCCATTATTTGTCCATAGTTATACAGCTCAGAATGACCACATCTCAGACTTAAATTCATGTTTTTTAACTTCAAATCCAATGTTATTTCTTCTATCCAACCAGCTTTTACATTATACCTTGAATAGGGCACTTAGGGCTGATGATTAATTGATCCACATAAAATGGGAACCACAATAGACAGGAGGAATAATTACCAAAGGAAATGACCAAAGAAGCATTGTCAACAGAAACTTAAGCCTCATCTCTAGGTGATCATAATAAGAAGGCAAAGAGAGGTCCCAAGAAAGAAATCTCAATCCCCTGAAATCAGATGACTAGCTGCACTAGAGAAAGGTCACTACTGAAATGAGCAAGATGGAGAGAAAATTAGCAAGTGAGAAAAATGAGCTCAATAAGGGATTGAGTTCAGGAAAAAGAATAACACTCACCTGTTTGCAATTTTGTGATGGTCAAAGAACCTACATTCTGACATCATTTTACGTGCATCCTGGTCCTCTCCCCTCCTGGCTTTTAAAAGGACAGGAGCTACTATTCACTCTGATAAGTATTGAGGCAAGGTGAGCTGTGAAGAAAGTTATAGCAGGTCAGCAAAAGTAAATGAACTTAATTCCTAGCTCTCTAGATAAGATGGAGATTAGCATTTCTGGGATTGGGTAAATGTGAGATGGTGGCAAATCGGGGTTGTATTTTGGAGGAGTTTGCTAGAGAAACTATATCTTCTGAGTCCTGCTTCGAGTGAGAGAGAAAAAAAATTAAAATGAGACTTTGCATAGTGAAATAGCCCTCCAAACTTATTGGGGTGAGAATAGGTTGATATTTTGGCTATGTTACATATATTTTAAAATTCAGAATTACATGATGTTGAAAGTAGAAGTGACTTCAGAGATTAATTGGGCTTAGTGGAAAGATCATTTGATTTGGATTCAGAAGACTGAATTCAGGCACAAGTATTTTCCACCTTGCAAACATAAAGTCATTTAACCTTTTTTCAGCATCCTCCTCATCTGTGAAAGGAAGAAATTGGACAAGATAACTCCTAAACTCCCTTCCATTCTAAATTTTATAATCCCATGAGATCGTCTTCTAACCCATTATCTTCTTTTAAAGACAAAGTAGAAAGTTAGAGTCCAAAAAGTAAGTGTTATGTCACAAGTGTTTATTAGTCTTCTTCTATGTTTCAAATAGCATTGCTAGGCACTAGGATTAGGATATGAATATAAATAAAACAATTCCTGCCCCCAAGGAGTTTATGTACTATTGGTGGAGAAGCAACGTGCACACAGTTGAATAAATACAGAAATTAAAAGATACTTACTAAGTGGATGGAAATCAGGATAATTTGCACGTAGGAGGTAGCCTTGAGCTGAGCATGGAAGGCAGTTGGTGATTCTATGAAATGGAGAATGGAGGACAAGAGGGGATAGTCAGTGCAGAGATCTAGTGATAAGAGATGTAATGTCATAAATAGGGAACAAGTAGGGCAATTTGTATGGACCATATGTAGATTGTGTGAAGGAGAGTAATATGCTATTAGCCTAAAAAGATAAAATGGAGAAAGATTGTGAAAGGTGACAAAAAAGGATCTATTTTATCCCCCCCAAAAAGAGGGAGCTCCTGGAGGTTCCTGAATAGGGGTTTCTTGAACCACCAGAACTTCCTGAGAATTTCCTCCTAACTTCCACATGGGTCAGACTAATTACCTCAGTAGTTTTATGAATACAAAGTAGATAAAATAGAAAATGGAAGACCATTAGGAGTTATTGCAATAGTCCAGGAGAGATGTGATGAAACTCTGACCCTGGGTAGTGCCACACGAGTGGCAAGGAGACAGATTCAAGAGATGTGGTAGAAGTAAAATTGATGAGATTTGACAATTTGTTGATTGGATATGGGTGAGAGGGGTGAATGAGGAGAGACAACAAACCTGGAAGGATAGGGATGTCCTCAACAAAAATAAGGAAGTTCGGAAGAGCATGGGTTTGCAAGGAAATATGCTATTTTTTTTAACATGTTGATTTGTCTATGGCACAATAATTTGGAAATATCCAATGGGTAGTTAATGATATGGCTCTTGTACTCAGGAAAGAGATTGGGATATTTTGAGGGTCATCTGAATAGAGTCAATTGAACCCTTGGGAACAGATGATGTCACCAGGATAGGAAATATAATGGGAAAAGAGAGTCTAGGGTATGTTCAAAATTAAGAGGTGGGATATGGAGAATGAGCCAACAAATGAACCTAAGAAGGAGTCATCAGATAGTTAAGAGGTAAACAGAAAGAGAGCAAAGGCTTAAAAACTCAATGGTGACTAACGAGGGAAGAAAGAGTGTTTAACGATGACAAATGCTAGAAAAAGAAATCAAGAACAATGAATACTGAGAGAAAGTAATTGGTCATTTTGGAGAAGGTAGTTGCAGTTGGGCAAAAAGGTTGAAAGTCAGATTGCAAAGATCTGAGGAATGATGAGAGGAAGCCTTGCTGAGTTTCAGCTCAGCTATGAGGGAAAGAGATGAGTTGCTGCAGTGAGGAGCAGAGTAGCAATAGTTTTTGAGGCAGAAAGTTGGGAGTTTGGGGTGGCTATGGAATCTTGTTCATGGTCAGGTTAGATACTTCCATAGTTCCTTTGATGGTGGCTCAAACAAGTAAAAATTATTCTTATTCCAAGTTCAAAACTCCAAGTTTCCAGAGGAAGATGAAGGAAACAGGTAGTAATTAGTACCTACTACAGGCTATACAGTGTGTTGGGAGCTGTTCCATTGTAAAACAACTTAGTCTATGAACTAGATGACCAGAGAGTAGACTCCAAGCAGAGTCAATATCTCATTGGCAAGACGTTAAAAGTTTGTTGGACCCCCTAGCTGAAATACCCAGACTCTATTGTCTGAAGGGTATATTTGTTAGGTTAACTAAATCACTAGTGGAAAGCTAGAAGTAGGTCCATTTAGGAGGACAGGCTCAGAATTAGATAGATATAAAAACCCTAAGTGGTAAAATCATACTGAGAATGTAGGTTTGTATTGGTGGGCAATAAAATAAACAATAGTGGAGATACCGGAATTAGAAAACCCATTATACCTTGCAGCATCACAACTTGGTGACAATGGCAGAATCCTCTAGCTCCTTGGACATACCACCATATGGGGCTTGAAAAAATCTCACTGGTACATTATTTAAGAATTAGTACTGAGAGGACTTCTGGTCAAGATGGCGGCATAGAAGTAGCAAAAGTTCAGACCTCGGAAACCCTTCCTTACCAATCACAAACTGAGTGCTCCTAGGACACCGAAATTCAAGCTAAACAACAGGATAGACCTGGGGAACCCTCCTCCTGGACCTGGATCAAAAGGTACAGCCCCCAAAAGCCAGAACCCTAGCTAGATCACTCGGATCTAAGGGGTAGGCAGAAGGAAGGTCCCAAGACCCATCTCCCCCAACCCAGAGTGCTGAGTCCATGGCAGCAGCAGGAACCTCAGGGCCAGCAAAAGGGCTTCAGGGCTGGCTATTCTGAAGGACTCACCTTGAAAGCAACCCGAGCAAGTCTCCGGGGCCCCCAACACAGAAGGCAGGGAAACATAGAGAGAAGGGGGAAGCCTGTAGCCCCCTGGCTGGGTCCTTCCATCTGAGTCTCAAGGGAGGTCCCAGCTTTAGGGCACCAGCTGAACCCAATCCCATCAGGAGGCCTCAGGGCTCCTGAAAGGACAGAAAACTCAGGGCCAACAAAGGGGTTGCTCTGAAGAGCTTACCTTGAAAGTAACCTGAGCCAGTCTCCGGGCATTCAACACAGATTGTGGAGGAGGAGGGTTTTTTTTTTAATTTTTTTTTGTTTGTTTCAGGGATCATTTGATCCACTTCAGTTGAACATAATCCCATCAGGAGCCCTCAGAGAAACATTAGGGCCTGCGAAGGGCTTACCTTGAAAGCAACCTGGGCCAGTCCCCAGGCATTCAACCCAGATTGAGAAGGAGGAGGTTTTTGCTTCAGGGCTCATCCAGTCCAAACCAGCTGAACCTAATCCCATCAGGAGCCCTCAGAGCCCAGGGAGGCCACTACCCCTCCCCCCTTAGAGAGCAGGTCTTCTGAAAAAATATAAACCTAGAGGTGGAGTTAAGATGGCAGCCTAGAAGGAACATAGCCCTGGCAGCCTGGCCAGAGCTTTGGAGATCCTCCATATTTGCTCCAGCCTTCCAGGAAGTTTAAAACTCAGAGTAAACCCAGCCCAACTAAGCTGAACTCCATCCCATCAAAAGTCTCCAGAATGTAGGGAAGCCCAGGCTCCCCACCCATCCTCATTGACTGCTGGACTTTAAGCCAATCAAAAGCCTCCAGAGGACAGGGAAGCTCAAACCTCCAACAACCCTCCCCCCAGAGACTAAACCAAGAGATCTTCTGTTAAAGCTCCAAGAGGGGAGACTGATAGAAGTCCCCCAAAAAACAAAAAAAAAATGAGAGGAACAAGAGCACAGACAAATACGGGGAGGAAAGAAGGGGTGAATTTGAGCAAACAACAGAAAAAGAAGAAAGAAACTACAATAGACAGCTACTACTCAGCAAATGGAACAGAGGGTAAGATCAGCAAACGATAAAACAGAAATCCCAGCGAATTGGATACAGGCTGTGGAAGAACTCAAAACACAACTAAGAGAGGCTGAAGACAATTGGGAAAAGAACTTAAAAATTAAGATAAGTCATCTGGAAACAGAGGCACTTGAACTAAAACGAGAAAATAGTGTCTTGAAAGCCAAAATCAACCAGCTGGAAAATGAGGCAAAGGGGATGAAAAATGAGGCAAAGGAGATGAAATACGAGGTAAAGAGGATGAAAGATGATCTTCAAAGAAAATCAGACCAGAAGGAAAAAACATGACCAAAAAGCCAGAGATGAAATCCAATCTTTAAGATCCAGAGTAAAACAACTAGAATCAAGTGACCTCACAAGGCAGCAGGACACTATAAAACAAAACAAAAAGAATGAAAAAATTGAGGAATATGTGAAGCATCTCATTCACAAAACAGACAGTTTAGAAAATCGTTCAAGAAGAGACAATTTAAGAATAATTGGACTACCGGAAGACCACGACAAAAGAAAAAGCCTGGACATAATACTACAGGAAATTATCCAGGAAAACTGTCCCAAGATCCTAGAACAAGAGGGGAAAGTGGAGATTGAAAGAATCCACAGATCACCCCCTGTATTTAATCCCCAACTGACAACACCAAGAAATGTTATAGCCAAATTCAAAAACAATCAGATGAAAGAAAAGATATTACAAGTTGCCAAGAAGAAGCCATTCAGATACCATGGAAACACAATGAGGTTAACACAGGATCTGGCTGCATCCACACTGAAGGACTGAAAGGCATGGAATACGATATTCCAGAAAGCAAGGGAACTAGGTCTACAACCAAGAATAAAATACCCATCAAAACTGACAATATTCTTAAAGGGGAAAGTATGGTCATTCAACACAACAGAAGAGTTCCAAGCATTTGTAAATAAAAGACTAGATCTGAACAGAAAATTTGATGTCCAACCACAGAGCTCAAGAGAATCATCAAAAGGTAATTTAAAAAGAGGGGCAAAAAAAAAGAAACAAACAAAAGAACAACAAAAATTTTTAAGAGACTCAATAAGTTAAAATGATATGTATCCCTATAAGAAAAGAGGTCATTGGTAACTCTTAAAAACTGTTGATAATCACCTGAGCAGCTAGAAGAATTACACTCAGAGGGAACAGTGACAAACTATAGGATGAAAGGACAAGACATAAAAAGGTATATAGATATATGCATGCATAAATACATATACATGTGTATGTATGTATGCATGTATATATATACATGACTAGAGCTAAAAAAGAAAAGAGGTTATGACTAAAAGAAATGGGAAAAGAAACAAATGGGGGTAAATGTATATGTCACAAAGCTCATAGTGGGAGGGGGGAGAACATCGATACACTGGAAGGGTAAAGAGGTTGGAGACAGGAAATACTCAACTCTTACATACTTTGAAACTGACCCAAAGAGGGAAGAACAATCCAATCCATTAGGGAAGAGAATAGATTTGCGCCCCATAGGGGAGTAGAAGGGTAAAAAACAGACTAGTGGGGAGGGAAGCAGTACAAGGGAGGGAGAGGGTGGGGGGGAAATTTTAAAAAGACTACAGGGGAAAATAAGGGAGGGAATAAGAAAGGAGGGAGGTAGAAAGGGAAGTAAAATAAGGGCGGGGGACGAGGGGGACTGACTATAAACAAACATTGGTGTAGAAGGAAATAGTGAAAGAAGAAAAGGCAGGACCAGGAGTAGAAATCAAAATGCTGGGAAATACACAGCTAGTAATCATAACTCTGAATGTGAATGGAATGAACTCACCCATAAAACGCAAGTGAATATCAGAGTGGATTAGAATCCAAAACCCTACCATATGCTGTCTGCAAGAAATACACATGAGAAAGGTAGATACGCATAGGGTGAAAGTAAGAGGATGGAGCCAAATCTATTGGGCATCAAATGATAAAAAGAAGGCAGGAGTAGGAATCGTGATATCGGACAAAGCCAAAGTAAAAATAAATCTAGTTAAAAGAGATAGGGAAGGTAATTACATCCTGATAAAAGGCAGTATAGACAATGAGGAAATATCTGTACTCAATATGTATGCACCAAATGGCAGAGCATCCATATTTTTAAAGGAGAAACTAGAGGAGTTCAAGGATGAAATAGATAGAAAAACTATACTAGTGGGAGATCTGAACCTTCCCCTATCCGAACTAGATAAATCAAATCAAAAAATAAATAAGAATGAGGTGAGAGAAGCAAATGAAATCTTAGAAAAATTAGAATTAGTAGACATATGGAGAAAAATAAATAGGGACAAAAAGGAATACACCTTCTTTTCAGCAGTGCATGGTACATTCACAAAAATTGACCATGTACTAGGGCACAAAATCATTGCAAACAAGTGCAAAAGGGCAGAAATAATAAATGCAACCTTCTCAGACCACAATGCAATAAAAATAATAATTAGTAAAGGTACATGGAGAGATAAATCAAAAATTAATTGGAAATTAATATGATTCTCCAAAGCCAGCTATTTAAAGAACAAATTGTGGAAGCAATTAATAACTTCACTGAAGAAAATGACAATGGTGAGACATCCTTTCAAAACCTATGGGACATAGCCAAAGCAGTACTCAGGGGGAAATGTATCTCCTTGAGTTCATATATAAACAAATTAAGAAGGGCAGAGGTCAATGAATTGGACATGCAAATTAAAAAACTAGAAAGTGAACAAATTAAAAACCCTCAGATGAAGA
The DNA here is from genome assembly GCF_027887165.1 of Monodelphis domestica. Lineage (NCBI taxonomy): Eukaryota > Metazoa > Chordata > Mammalia > Didelphimorphia > Didelphidae > Monodelphis > Monodelphis domestica. The sequence continues at coordinate 129,403,575 of NC_077233.1, forward strand.
CTAAATTAGAGATCCTAAAAATCAAAGGAGAAATTAATAAAATTGAAAGTCAAAGAACTATTGATTTAATAAATAAGACTAGAAGCTGGTACTTTGAAAAAAATAAAATTGACAAAGTACTAGTCAGTCTAATTAAAAAAAGGAAAGAAAAAAACCAAATTGACAGTATCCAAGAAGAAAAGGGAGACCTCACCTCTAATGAAGAGGAAATTAAGGCAATCATTAAAAACTACTATGCCCAATTATATGGCAAAAAATATGGCAATCTAAGTGATATGGATGAATACTTACAAAAATATAAATTGCCTAGACTAAAAGAAGAAGAAATAAATTACCTAAACAACCCCATATCAGAAAAAGAAATTGAACAAGCCATCAAAGAACTCCCTAAGAAAAAATCCCTAGGTTCAGACGGTTTCACAAATGAATTCTATCAAACATTCAAAGAACAGCTAACCCCAAAACTATATAAACTATTTGACAGAATAAGCCAAGAAGGGGTTCTACCAAATTCTTTTTACAACACAAACATGGTACTGATCCCAAAGCCAGACAGGTTAAAAACAGAGAAAGAAAACTATAGGCCAATCTCCCTAATGAATATAGATGCAAAAATCTTAAATAGGATACTAGCAAAAATACTCCAGCAAGTCATCACAAGGGTTATCCACTACAATCAGGTAGGATTCATACCAGGAATGCAAGGATGGTTCAATATTAGGGAAACTATCCACATAATTGACCATATAAACAAGAAAACCGACAAAAATCACATGATTATCTCAATAGATGCAGAAAAAGCCTTTGACAAAATACAACACCATTCCTATTGAAAACACTAGAAAGTATAGGAAAAGAAGGGTTTTTCCTAAAAATAATAAACAGTATATACCTAAAACCATCAGCAAATGTCATCTGCAATGGGGAAAAACTCAGAACCTTCCCAATAAGATCAGGAGTCAAACAAGGATGCCCATTATCACCTTTATTATTTAATATTGTACTAGAAACACTAGCAGTGGCAATTAGAGAAGAAAAAGAAATTGAAAATTGGCAATGAGGAGACCAAGCTGTCACTCTTTGTGTATGATATGATGATTTACTTAAAGAATCCTAGGGAATCAACCAAAAAGCTAATCGAAATAATCAACAACTTTAGCAAAGTTGCAGGATACAAAATAAACCCACATAAGTCATCAGCATTTCTATATATCTCCAACACATCTCAGCAGCAAGAATTAGAAAGAGAAATTCCATTTAAAGTCACCCGAGACAATATAAAATACTTAGGAATCTATCTGCAGAGATAAATACAGCAACTATATGAACACAACTACAAAACACTCTCCACACAATTAAAACTAGATCTAAACTACTGGAAAAACATTGATTGTTCAAGGGTGGGATGAGCTAGCATAATAAAAATGACCATCCTACCCAAACTTATATATCTATTTAGTGCCATACCCATTGAACTACCAAAAAAATATTTTACTGAATTAGAGAAAATGATAACAAAGTTCATTTGGAAGAATAAAGGATCAAGGATATCCAGGAAAATGATGAAAAAAAAACAAATGAAGGTGGCCTTGCAGTCCCAGATCTCAAACTATATTACAAAGCAGCGGTTATTAAAACAATTTGGTATTGGCTAAGAGACAGAAAGGAGGATCAGTGGAATAGACTTGGGGTAAATGATCTCAGCAAGACAGTCTTTGACAAACCCAAAGACCCCAGCTTTTGGGACAAAAATCTAGTATTTTATAAAAACTGCTGGGAAAATTGGAAGACAGTGTGGGAGAGACTAGGTCTGGATCAACACCTCACACCCTACACCAAGATAAATTCAGAATGGGTGAATGACTTGAACATAAAGAAGGAAATTATAAGTAAATTAGGTGAACACAGAATAGTATACATGTCAGACCTTTGGGAAGGGAAAGATTTTAAAACCATGTAAGACTTAGAAAGAGTCACAAAATGCAAAATAAATCATTTTGACTACATCAAATTAAAAAGGTTTTGTACAAACAAAACCAATGTAACTAAAATTAAAAGGAAAACAACAAATTGGGAAACAATCTTCATAACAAAAACCTCTGACAAAGGTCTAATTACTCAAACCTATAAAGAGCTAAACCAGTTGTACAAAAAATCAAGCCATTCTCCAATTGAAAAATGGGCAAGGGACATGAATAGGCAATTTTCAGTTAAAGAAATCAAGACTATTAATAAGCACATGAAAAAGTGTTCTACGTCTCTTATAATCAGAGAGATGCAAATCAAAACAACTCTGAGGTATGACCTCACACCTAGCAGATTGGCCAACATGACAGCAAAGGAAAGTAATAAATGCTGGAGGAGATGTGGCAAAGTCAGGACATTAATGCATTGCTGGTGGAGTTGTGAATTGATCCAACCATTCTGGAGGACAATTTGGAACTATGCCCAAAGGGTGAAAAAAGACTGTCTGCCCTTTGATCCAGCCATAGCACTGCTGGGTTTGTACCCCAAAGAGATAATAAGGAAAAAAAAAAACTTGTACAAGAATATTCATAGCTGTGCTCTTTGTGGTGGCCAAAAGTTGGAAAATGAGGGGATGCCCTTCAATTGGAGAATGGCTGAACAAATTGTGGTATATGTTGGCGATGGAACACTATTGTGCTCAAAGGAATAATAAAGCGGAGGAATTCCATGGAGACTGGAACAACCTCCAGGAAATGATGCAGAGTGAGAGGAGCAGAACCAGGAGAACACTGTACACAGAGACTGACACTTGTGGTACAAGAGAACGTAATGGACTTCTCCATTAGTGGCTTTACAATGTCCCTGAACAACCTGCAGCAATCTACGAGGAAAAAAAAAACAACTATCCTCAAGCAGAGGACAAACCGAGGGAGTAAAAACACTGAGGAAAAGCAACTCCTTGACTACAGAGGTTGAGGGGATATGACTGAGGAGAGATGCTAAATAAGCACCTTAATGCAAATACCAACAACAAGGAAATGGATTCAGAGCAAGGACACATGTGATACCCAGACGAATCGCCCCTCGGCTAGGGAAGGGGTGACGGGAGGAGGAAAAGAAAATGATCTCTTTCCAATGAACAATGTAAGAAAATGACCAAATAAAATAATGTTTTAAAAACTAAAAAAAAAAAAGAATTAGCACCCAGGGAGATGAAAACAGAAGTTCCAGGTGACTAGGGAATAGTGTCAAGGAAGCAGGTAGATTATGAAAGCCAAGGCTTCTGGAATTAGGCTTTAGGTATAGGTAATAGAAAGATATATATGAAAGATATATGACAACAATCTCTTCAATAACAAGATAATCAGTTACTAGTCTAGTTTTCAAGTTGGAGAAAGGCATATACGAACTAGAGAGAGAACTGGATTTATGTATATGTAGGGAAGATAATAAGATCATAAATATAGAGGTAGAAGGGATTATAGAGACCATCTGGTCCAATATTGTCATTTGATAGAAGATAAAACTGAGAGTCAGAGAGTCTGAATGACTTGTCCAAGGTCACAGATAATAAGTAGAAAAACCATTGCCCCAAAGAAACATGACTTTACTTTAGGTCTTTTGATTCTGGATCCAATATTCCTTTGATGATAAATATCTAGTCTATTAGCAGGATTATACTTGAAGACTTTTTGTCTCACTAGAACACAGAATCATCTACACACTACTAGGAAGGTCAAAGATTTGATTTTTTTTTTTTAAGAGTGTTTAGGAGCTTTAAGAACTTGGATCTGGGAACTACAATCAAATGGGACCCTTTAGTCCCAATCTTGAATGGGGTTGAGCCATACAACTTCATGCTCAGAAATCTGGTCTATATCTTGGGGCTTAGAAGACAGGAGGGAAAGTTATTACTTTCCATAATGAAAGACTCTAAGAAATGTGACCACCTCACTAACTCTATCCTGGGGGCTGTTTAAAGGGTAATATCAATATACACATCAAAAATCTTGGAAAACTATGATTGTGTTTGGGAAACAATGAAGCTGATCCTTTTTCTCCAAAGAAATGGCACAATCATTTCATATTAAAAACCCCATAAACCTTATTAAGGAACCTGGGGGAGGCCATTTTGGCAGAATGAATTTCCCATCAGCCTACTTGATTTTGCTTCCTGCCTTTCATAAATATATATTCATGAAATACATATATATATATATATATATATATATATATATATATAAAATGCATGAGACTCCCCACTGTGCTCTACATTCATATGCATCTGTCATCCAATTTACAGCTTGCAAAGGAGGTGTTAATTAGTTGGCAGATGCACCTGAATAGGGAGCTACAGAGTTGGGCGGGGGTGGGAAGGTCTCTTGCTTTTCCTATTCATATAAGCAAGGAAGTGAGAAGAATGGAAACTCACTTGGCTCCCCAAAATGGCAGCCTCTAAGCCAAAGCAAGTGATGAAACCACAACAGGTATTTCTATTTTTCCCCCTAGAAAAATAGTCTATTTCTGGTTTGGCATGATTAATTTCAAATATTTATATCTCCTTGTTGATGCCCTAAAGAGTTAATTTTAACTGCATTTTAAGGGTTGTTTTTTTTTTCCTTCTAGAAAGATAAAAACCTCATGAAGAAGAAAGGAACCCTTTGAATTTGGGTGAGTTCTTAAGTGAACCAAATTAGCAGTCCAGACTGAAAGATGCTAATTTCAACCAGAGAAAAAGCACTGAACACATTATACAGTAAAAAGGGGGAAGAGAGCCATGTTCCAAAGCCTTTACTGGAGCCAGGACAGTCTCTGGGTGAGGTGGGAAGTTACACACAGGTGGAGCTAAAAGGACTTTTCATTCATAGCCAACTTAAAAAAAAAGAAACAAGAAACTTGGCTCAGTCATATTGTGTTGGTTCCCTTAACCACTGACTGGGGGCAAGCTGATGGGGAGAAAGGGATGGAAAGGGTGGAACTAAAAACACATCCCAAACACTGCATGTAGATCCCAAGCATTTATACTTCAGGGAAAGATTATTATGGCCTAGAATTCACAATTAGTTGATGAAAGGAAAAAAATAGATCTTAGGGAAATTTTTGACGGAAGGTTTCCCAAAGCTTGGCTTACAAAGTAAACTCACAATGCATGCTGTTGCAGCATGGCCCAAAAATTTATTTTGCAGCAGTGGCCCTATGTCTCCAGTTGGCTCCATAAATAAAATAAAAAAGCAGAGGAGATCTGGGGGATATAGGGGCTCTGAGATAAATGTGGAATGCCTCTTGACTACATAGAATTTGAATGGAAGAGGTCAAGATCAGAAAAAAGAGCAGAAGAGGAGAAGCAAGATGGGAAGAAAGGCAGAGTTGTCTCCATGTCTAACCTCTCTTTTTTTTTATTTTGGATCCCACTGCTACAAAAAAAAGGGTTGTAAAAAGGTCAATCTGAGCTTGCTGACCTGTGATCAGGTACCATGAATAAGGGTGGCTGCCATATTCATGCTTCATGCTACTGTAAACCTCAAAATTTCTCAGACTTATGAATGTTAGGGGTTTCCCCCATTGGGGAATCTTCTACTTAAAAAAATTCCCTAGCAAATGGTGAGAACTCTACTTGAGTGTTGGGGCTCCTAGCTATGGGAGTGTCCCTGCTCCACCCTACTTAAGACTGCTTTAGGACAGAAAACTGTTTGCTAAACAATGAAAGTACTTTGATCCATGCTTATGGAAGGGACAGGAAGTTCTTTGAGTCATGACTGTTTTAGAATTGATACAATGGGATACTAAGTACCTATAAAGGTGGGGCAACTTGTAAACTACTTAAACCTAAAAGGGTGATAACTTATTCAGAGGTTTTTTCTTAATGAAATTTGTCGACACAGCAGCATTTTTTTCCTGACTTACTAAAGAGATTAAAACTACTCAGCTGTGAATTCAAAATGGGTGGTCCTTTAGAAACATCTACAGTGATTGGTAGATGTAAGGACTTAGGGGAGGAGACAGAGAAGATTTTGCCCTTAAAAATAAGAGCTCAGAGAAGAGCAAAGGATCTGGATTTCTGACTCTCATTCTGAAGGAGAGCTCCTTGAGGAGCTCCTCTGAGGGGCTCTGTCCCTCTGGGGTAGGAGCTCTGGAGGCTCTTGAGAGAGGCCCTTTGAAACAATCTCTGGCTGGAAGACTCTTTGAGGAAGGATGCTGGCCTGGTGTTACTAGAATCCTTGTTTAGTCAGACCTTGTGGTGAGTGTTAAAAAACTGACTGATTTCTCTTTTAAGACTCAGGTCTAGGCCATATTGGCTTGAGGCCCTTCATATTTATTCCTTTCTTACTCTCTCTCTCTTTCTTTGATTACTTATTGTATTGTTAATTAAAATCTCTAAAAAACCCAATTGAGTTGGGCATATTCATAATTGTTCTATATTCCCTGTCTCCCAAACATTTTAATTGTAACACTACAAAGAAGAGCTAAGACCGAATCCAATGTTCCTAAGTTCTAATGATCAACCTGACTTCATAAAGTGACTTGAATATCATCAAGGATCATAACTAAAATAAATTCTAGATTTAGACCAGTAAGGACCCTAGAGATCATACTTTCATTTTATAGAAACCCAACCCTCTCATTCCATAGATTAGGAAATTGTGTTTCCAATTGTGATTCACCTAAGGTATTAAATTATTGGTCACTGTAGATATTAAACAGTAGAACTGTGAATTGAACTCAGTTTCACAGACTCTAGGTTCATTGCTCTTTCTATTAAACCAATCAGTTGAGATTTGTGTTGTGTTTTCTATACTCCCTTGACTATTCACAAAATGAATTGTTATGAGACAACTAAACACATGCTTTCCCTAGAATTCTTGGGTTCAGAGTGGGCTATTTGCTATTTATGGGTTGTCTGATCTAAGAGAAATTAAAAATACATTCTATAGGTGTTTTTATTTAATATTTATTCTTTCTTTGGAATTATTCAGTGCTCCATTAAAAAAAAAGGCCAGTAAAGAATTAGTATTTAAAATACGAACCCTCATTTTGATGGGAAGCATGAAGTCAGGAAAAGAGCTTTGTAATTTCCCCAAAGCAATCCAGGACACTATCACCTTCCTATTTAATTCTCATCCCAACTATTTATCCATCTGTACTGTTAGTTTTAGATAAACATACTATAGAGCAAACTTCGTAGGGTGCCCATCAAAATAAATGTTGTAATCCTAAAAGACATCTTTCATCCACTTGGTCTTTCCTGTTGAAAGAGAGACCACATTCCCTTGAATTATTATAGATCTCTTCCAGAATCTTTTGCAGTGTCTTTTGACTTGATGTAATTAGTACAATAACATCTGAAAATAGGAGCATCTGGAGGACCTCCTCCTCCCTTGACCTGGATTCTGTGCTGTATCTCATCCTTTGTGGTGGCTGATACATTCAATGAACATATTTGTCTCTGTTTTGTATCCTAACTGATATTTACTGTCAAAGGGTCATTGAGCAAGGTTATTTCTGTTGTTACATCTTCTGCTTGATCTTGAATGCTTCTGATATACAGATGGGAGGAATGTTGCTGCAAAAGAGCCTGGAAAGTATTTTAATCTGTTCATTTAAATGTTTTTTTTTTCATAAACAACATGACCTTCTATATTCTCCATAGTGTTCATTTAATTGTGAAATAAGATGGAAGAAGGAAACAGCACTTATTAAGTACTTACTATATGCCAGGCATTGTTCTTGGTGCTTTAAAAATATTATATTATTTGATCCTCACAATTAGCCTGGAACATAGGTGTTATTATTATCCTCATTTTAACAATTGGAGAAACCAAGGCAGACAAAAGTTAAGTGATTTGCTTAGGGGCCACACAACTGGTAAATATCTGAGGACAGATCTGAACTTGCCTCTTCCTGACTCTAGGTCCAGTGGTCTATCAACTGTGACACTTGACCACCTCTAAAATAGTTATAAGGAAATGAATTGTTCAAAATTGCACAAATTTTTTTTTTTGCATGCAAAATCCTACTTACTCTGATGATTCCCTCATAAAGGTTGATTCATGCATTTGTGATTCCCATGAAGATTTTATAGAACTAAGAGATAGGCATATGTAGGCTTTTGGTTTTGGTGGAGGAAAATATAAATGACAATGGAGTTACAAGGGTTAGAAGACCCATTGCACTAGTCTTTAAAACTTTTTTTTTGTTTGTTTTTAATAAAATCTGGAATTCTCTTCTGCATCTTTGGTATCTTCTTTTCTTCAAATATCTTGCAGTTTGATTCCTCAGTGCCTGCACAATTGTATCACATCCAGCATGTATCTTTTTAATGTAAATTTGGTGTAATAAGGCTATTTTCCATGCCTTTGTTCTTATTGCCAATTCTGCTTCCTCTGTCAGCACACCTGAGTCTGTGTTATGGCTCCTCTGTCCTCAACAAAAAGACATATAAAATTTTCCCTTTCTTTTTAATAGCTCTCCTTCTAGCATCATCCTTGAATGGCCTTGGGAAGACTTTGCTTCAATATGTATCTTTCCAAAATTTCTTTATTGGTTTTATCTTCTTCTGCTTCTCTATGTTTGATGAGATGATATTGATCATAATTGTCCATCATCCTTCTTCATAAGATGTTAAAAATGAATTTATATTCTAACATGGTATTATCATTGGCAGCTGTCTCTCTCCATTTGGCAAGTAAAGCAGAAGTTTCTCAAGGTACTTAAGGGCTCTTTAGGTCTCTGTAATGTGGTAATTTATTTACATTGGTAAATTTGGGGATGAAATTACTATCCTCTGTGTCCATAGTCTACTTCTCACTTTTTTTCAATTACTTTTTTAAATAATTCAGGATTAGACTATTTTAAATGTACACTACATTTTTCTCATTATTTTTTCTTTTATCTTTGTTTAATATCAAATGGAGGAATTCCATGTGAACTGGAAAGACCTCCAGGAATTGATAGACAGTGAAAGGAGCAGAACAGAGACTAAAACACTGTGACACAATCAAATGTAGTAGACTTTTCTACTAGCAGCAATGCAATAAACCAGGACAATCCAGAGGAACTTGTGAGAAAGAACACTATCCACATTCAGAGAAAGAACTATGGGAGTAGAAAATGTGCTTGATCAAGTGGAGTGATAGGGATGTGATTAGGGTTTTGATATTAAAGGATCTCTCTACTGCAAATATAAATAACAAAGAAATATGTTTTGAACAATTATATGTGTATAACTCAGTGGAACTGCTTGTCAGATTTGGTAAGGGGGGGAGGAGAGAGCAAGAGAGGAAGAAATTATGAATCATGTAACCATGGAAAAATATTCTAAATAAAAATTTAAAAAATGTTTATAGATACAGAAAAAAAGAAAAAAATTCTTATCCTAGACCTATTGAGTTGATGGTCTTGAGTTGATACAGGAAGTTGACTCATAGCTCTCGTATCAATAAGAAGGTTTTTTCTTACTATTAAAATAATTTCATTCATTCCTTATGGTGTTACTTGATATTCACCATTTCTAGCACCTACTATTTCTGTTTTTGGAAGAAAATGTTCATTAGATTCATGATGCATCTCTATAATCTACAAGTTTTTGTTCTCATTTTTTCTTCTTGCATCATGCTTTTCCATATATTTTTCCCAATCTTCACCTTTTCCCACCTTTCCAAGGTTTTCTAGTCTGATTATTTTTATTACCTTAACACTAAAATCAGTCATTTCTGTTTTCTTATGGATCAAATATTTCATCAGTATCCCCTCCAAATTTCCATATCCTGTAGCTCTGATCAACCCATCATATTCTAACATTAGTTTCCTCAATTATAAAATGCAAAACATGATATTTGTCAGTTAACTTCCTCTAAGTAGGTGTGTGTAGCTAACTCCATTAACAAGCAAAATCCCTTGTACACGAGGGAATTAGACAGTATAGTAGACTCTGATACATTTGAAAATGGAGTGAGGTAAATCATGAAATGTCCACTCTTTAGAAATCTGAATTATATTTGTAGGGAATAATATTAACAAGTATATCATGGTTGAATATACTGGTCCCTCCTGATAATAATGCTCCACACCTGAATACACTTCAAATCCCTCAGGTAATTAATCAATGTCATCTTAGGAAGAGGAGAAGTTTGGTGTTTTAGCATTTTTAAATAAGGAGAAATATTGGGATCAAAAATATAGAGGCTTAAATCCAAGAGCCTTCTATGAGACCCTTAGATCTATTTGAAAAACCCCAGGATGAACTTTGGGGGAAAAAAAACTGCCATCAGCTTTCTATTTTTCTGCCTGAAAATACACACCACTCACAAAACAAAAACCTTTGGAAGAGAACCAGCAATTATTTTGGATACTAACTCAGAAAAAATAAAAAAGGGAGGGGAGGGTGTGCTTTCCAAATCAATACACTTCTCCAGGCCCCTTTGGAAACTGAGTTTAAGACATGTAGGACTGGGACTAAATAAAGAGTTTGTGGCCTTTTCTTTCCTGCTTTGTTCTAATCTAATTGTTTTTCTTCAGGTGTGCCTGTCAGGTCTCAAATAAAATGAACTGAAAAGGGCACTAAAAATAGCCTTTAGTTGTTTTTTTTTCCTTCTCTCCCAATTCCCATGCTATACTCAGGGAACTTGGCAGGTGTTTGAAAGAAGAGAAAAAAGAAGTATGGCAATCCTGACAATTAGGCACATAGGAAACATTTACTAATCTCATCTCTTTAACTATCCCTGATTGTTTATTTTTCAAGTCTCAACCTGTGATTTTTTTAGGAACTCCCAGTGAGGCCATTCCCTCCACCAAATACAGATGATCACTTCTCTGAAACTTTTATTCTTAGAAACTTATTTTATATTCTATAAATTTTTAATTTATAAGAAATTTTAGTCTTAAAAACTAAACTAAGGAGTTTAGTAACTTACCTGAGATAACACAACTAGTACATATCAGAGTTGGGAATTGAAGTCACTGATTCTAGGATCACAAATCCAAATTTGGAAAGGCCCCTAGTAATCATATTCCATATCAATAATGCTATTTTCCTGTCCTCTCCCCAATTTGAGTATTTCTTCTAAACAAAATGAATTATCTTCTTCACTGATAGCAATAATGTGGGTTAGTGAGGAAAATACTGGGTTTGTAGACAAAAGGCCTATAATTGAATTTGTTTCTACTACTTAGCACCTATATGGCTTTGGAAAAGAAACTTCACTAATCTGGATCACAGATCCCTCACTGGTCAAGTGAATGTAATCTTCTTGAATACAGGAAAAAATGTCTTCTTTTCCATCCATCTTTATATCTCCTGTGCTGTGAAGATTGGATTTAGCTTTTTCCTGATTTTAACAATGAAGATACTTAGTTTAAGAAAATCAGGAATGTCTCTTGGGAACTCTAAATTACTCCACCCTACTTAGATTGTACTTTAGGTGTAGATAAAGTTGTAATCTTCTGATTGAACAATGAAGGTACTTAACTCTTACCTTATTGTGAAACTAGAACTTTAAGCTGTCTATTTTAAGATCTTAAGTTAAGTAACTATAAAGGTTAAATTAATCACAAAAAGGTTAAGTAACTCACAAAAGGTGAACTTAACAAAGAAGTGTTAAGTAACTCTAAAGATATAATCTAATCAAAGAAGATGAGAACTCTAAAAGAATGGGCATTTAGAGGAGGGGACACAAGGGTGAAAGGCCTATATATTGGCTCATTTCCTCTCTCAGGTACCTTTTTTTGTGGTGGAGAGTAGGCTGATAGCAGCGTGCTGGGTCTTTCAGTATCTTAGCATGGCTACAAGCTATTGTCCAGTTTGGTGGTGAGTTCTGGCTGAGTTTTCCTCCTTTACTTTCCAACATTATCCTCTTAGAAGCCTCTAATCTTCTTCAGAGACCTAGAGGCAGGGATTTTAAAACTCCCCCTGGAACAGGCCAGGCAGGAGAAATCCTATATCCTCTTCCCACCTTCTCCTTAAATTCCTTCCCTCTATATTAATTAAATTACCATAAATTTCCAGACTGATTTGGGTATTTTACTTGGGATTTTCCCCGGTGACCAATTAAATCTATATTTTAAGTCACAACCCTAAAATTATCTCGACAGTCCCTAATATGGTGTTTAATCTTATTCATGGATTGATCAATATAGAAATTTGGCCAAAATGAACTCTAAATTCCCTTCCAGCTCTAAATCCTATGATTACCCCCTTTCCATTTGTTCCCATAGTGTTTTATCTCAAATAGTAGTACTCTGTCTATGAGAAGGAATCATAAAAATTATTCAGATGAAGACTAATATGTATGCATATATGCATATAAACAAATCTACTATATTTATGCATGCATACACATATATCTACATGTTTGTATATATGGAGCAGTTAGGAGGTGTAGTAAATAGTATGCCAGACCTGAAGACAAGAAGATTTATCTTTGTGACTTCAAATCTGACCTCAGACACTTAGTAGCTTTGTAACCCTGGGCAAGTCACTTAATTCTGTCTCTGTTTCATCATCTATAAAATGAGGTAGAGGAGAAAATGGCAAGCCACTACAGTATCATTGCCAGAAAAAGTCACAAAGAGTTGGATATAATCAAAAAAGCTTAATAACAAAGAAAGAGACAGAGAGACACAGAGAAGAGAGAGAGAGAGACATAGACACAGACAGAGACAAGGGAAATCAAAGGCAAAGCCAAGCTGGATACAACAAACAAAAATTTACTTTTGACTTGAACATGAGCATATCAAATAAACAAGACAAATGGAATAATGTTTCCTAGGTCCTTCTTAGAAAAGCAAAGTAAATTTTCACTATGTACCCAAAAGTAATAAAATATTTTCAAAACACCTTTTGGTTATCTCATCCTGCAGGATTTATGACAAACATAAGCAAAAAGCATACCATGAAGATAACCTCAGCTTACTCAACAATGCAGTTGTAGAGGATAAAGAGAGAGAACAGTTCTAAAAAGAACTCAGCTAAATCTACCAAACTGAGTTAACATAGAGTTTAACATGTAGTGATTCTGGAGTGAAGGTGGGCACAGGGGAGGACAAGGAAAAGCATGTTGGAAAACAGAGCTGGAGTATGAGAAGTGAAAGGCACTGAAGACTGGTAGACTATTCAAAAATCTCACACCTTTATATCATGAATACTGTCTTCCACAAGAGAAGCAAAAGGTGCCAGACGTGACAATCCCTAAAGAACATCACACTCACAAAATGAAATTGCTTCTCTTTTAACGGACAAGAAATAACTGGTTCCTGGTGTATCACATCAAAATACACTATGTACACTCAGACTATTGACTCAGTAGAGCAAATGTAAAAATCATCAGTTAAATTTCAAGAAAAGATAAATATGAGAAGATACTGAAAATGATTGTAATAGCTTCAACCTGACTTATTCAAATGGACTGCATTAGAGAAAAATCAGAAATGGGAAGGGGGAAAGCAATTATTTGCAAGTAATGGGTAGAGAGTTTGTCTTCAGGCTCTTCTTATACTAAATATTTGACCCTAAGCCAGGCACTTACCCTTTAATACCAGAGATGTCAAACCAGAATGGCCAGAACCAGAACAAATGTAATTGGGAAATAGTTAACAAAATAAATAAAAATAAAATAGAAAAAAAGATAATATCAGTATGTGGTTTTCTTAGCCAATATGTAGCCCACAGGGATAGTTTACTACCACTGCTCTAAGTAAGTCTCTAAGAATATATAAAGAAGGCACTAACATGAACTGATAGAAGAGAGTTTCATGAAGTTCTGGATATCAGTGAAATCATACATCCAGTCTTAATCATTATTCTTATCTCCACAATTATCTCAGAGCATAACGAGGCAGATTATGACTCAGATCACAGAGATCCAGGTCATCACCAGACCTGTACTCAAACTCTTCAAACTTTCCCTGATGGCATATACTTTGAGACTTCATTATCACTTTTGTGTCAGGACAAAGTATCAAAGTAGGACTTTGGAAAAGGTGGAAAAAGTAGGTGAAGCTGATAAAACTAAATAGAACAAACATCAATATGTCTATAACCATCTCATTCATCTGTCATCTCAATTCCCTAAATGTCAATTAACAAATTTTAAAAGCCTCTTAAAGCAAACTTGCAAAAAAAATGCTGGACTAGGCCATTTGCACACCAACAAACAAATTGTGCTTCTGGTAACTCAATCATGAAAACATTGAACAATTTTGCTCAATATTTGAGAGAAATTCTAAAGGAAGTGGAGAAATCATATGTGATTAAGAGAGAATATCAATATCTACCAATATGCCTACCATGTCCTTTTTTCCAAAAATATTTATGAGAATGACCAAACATGTATCAAAGATACTCATGATGAAAAATATAAGAAGAAAACTGATAAACGCTTGCCAATGGTTTTCTCCAGCAGATGTAGTCACACAACTAATTAAATGGTAACCAAAATTCTTAAGAGACATAGCCATGGAGATAATTCTTCTCAATGATCCTTCGATTATTAATATCAAGTGAGAAATAAAACAAAAACATTATAATTCACTAAGGTGTTTGATATCATCATAGAGGGTTCATATATCATGTCTGCTAGAAAAAGAGAATGCCTATAAATGATGAGATCCTAAAGATGTTTTGGGGATAACATTACGGTCATTTTAGCAATTTCTACAACATTAAGTATCATTTTCAATGAAATTCATAATTCCCCACCCCCCCCAAAAAGAATAGAAAAATCAATCTAATACTCCATACAGAAAAACATAAATGAATAGAAAATTTCTATTGTCCAGATTATGATATGCATTTACAAAAATAACTGGTCTACAGAATTAGTACATTAAAAAAGATATCCTGAATAGGCAATTAAAATAAAGTTGAAGAGAAGGAAAAGATAAGATTGGATTTAACTTGGTAAGCAATGCATTTAATGATTTCAAGCAGCAACCTGGCATTAACTCACTTAAAAATATATATCCTTTTAAAGATTCTGTATGGTTAGTAATCATGGATTAACTCATGTTTAAATTTTGGGTGAGTTAAATGTTAATGGAAGCACATGTGCATACAAATAAGCTTATAGCTATTTCTAGTGATAACAGGTGGCATGATGGATAGAGTAATGGACTTGGCATCAGGAAGATTCCTCTTCCATAGTTCAAGTCTGGTCTCATACACATACTATCTATGTGACCCTGGTCAAGTCACTAACCCTGTTTGTCTCAGTTCCTTATCTGTAAAATGAGTCAGAGAAGGAAATGGAAAACCACTCCAATATTTCAGCCAAGAAAACCCCAAATGGAGTCATAAAAGCTCGGACCCAACTGGAACAACTGAACAAATATGTTCAAGAAGTGGCTTATGAGACATCAAATATGCATATGATCTGAAAAAGAGGTGAGCCAGTCATATAACAAATGGAAAGCCTGAATATTGACCTTGACACCCACAAAATGTTATTAGGTAGACAAACACTTCCTTCATGTTAAATGGTTTTTTTTTTTTGTCAAATAGAGATTTATGTATGTATACATTCATATGTACCAACACAAGTATATACGATAATCATGAGATGAGATTGGGAAAATCACTGCTGGGTTTGGGAGGGTACAGGGTATCAGAAGACTTCAGTTGAAATTCTGCTTGTCATTTAATACTTGGTCAGTTACGAACAATTCTCTTAACTTCTCTGGGTCTCAGGTACTTCAGGTATAAAATAAAGCAATTGAACTAGATGGCCTTTAAAGTCCCTTCCAGCTTGATATCTATGATCCTCTGAATGGATGGTTTGCAATCTACACTGATTAAAGGATGTCCACATACACAAGATCACAGATCCACTGAAAAAGTGCTATGTAGAAGTTGCTTTGTTTGACACTGGAACCCAAAGACAGATGTGAAATAGGTTCCATTTTCAAGGAATTCCCAAACTAAGAGATGAGATAGCCAGCTAGCATTTACATAGTACTTTGCATATGTTAGTTAATTCATTTAATCTTCACCTGGGAGGTAAGTGGTACTATTATCCCTGTTTTATAGATAAGGAGGCTTAGTTATAGAAAGGGTAGGTAACTTGACCAGGATCACATAGTTAGTGAATGTCTGAGGCAGATTAGCACTCAGATAAACTATGCTATTTAGCTGGCCTTTATAGATAGTGACACACTCACACATACATCTATTAGATAAGTAGAAGTGAGATAAGTGCAAAGCACAGTAGGCAGGCAAAATATTATCAGAAATGCATGGAGGGGAAGCTCATTCTCACTTGGGAAAAGGAGTAGAAGGCATCAAGAAAAACTTCATAGAAGAAGGGGCACCTAAGTTAGAAATAATTGGGGAAGAAAAAGTAGAAAGGAAGGTATAGAAATAGGAAAGGAAAGGGTGTTACCAGGAGAGCTCGAGCAATATTCTCCAAAGATTAAAATGTGAGGAGTCCTTTGATATAAGAATCCGCCTTCTAATCAAAAAGTCACAGATCTTCCCTAAGGTTATGAGGAAATCATGAGCTACTTTTCTTGTTCAAAGCTTTGTATCCCACAAAGTGATTTGAACAGCATCCCAACCTTCTCATACAAACCTACTTATGTCCCTTAGACCTTCAGACTATTTCAGGGTAGCATTGTGTTAGTGAAGTAGCTGGACAGGTCAGCAAGAATGAGAAGTTTGCTTCCCACTGAGCTCCCTTCCTCATCCGTGCTCCTGACAGAATCATGAAGTGTAGGACATGGCGCCAATGAGGAACTTCATGGCTTTGGGAGTGAAACTTTGAGAGCAACCATTTGTGACACACCATGTCCTTATTGATAGGGTCTGTAAGAACTGGGGCTAGTTCATGGAATCATTGGATTTAGAGGTGGAAGGGATCCTGGAGATCATTATTTTTTTTTCCTGACCTTCCCGTCTTAAAAAGAAACTGAGTCGTGAAGTGACTTGGTCAAAGTCATAGAGGTAATCAAGAAGAAAGGGAGTATTCGAACCCAGGTCTTCTGGTTCCCAAGCCAGTGCTCTTTATATTACCCTATGCTGCCACAGTGTGGAGGTAGATTGTTATACCACATGCTCCAGCCCATTTACCTTGAGTGTCATTAATAAAGTCAAGCTAAATATAGAGGCAGGCAGACAGACAGACAGACAGACAGATACATAGATAGATACTGGCAGAATGTTGAAGAGTATAGTTTCATACCAACATAGAAAGATGTTTGGCATAGGAGTCAAAGGGAATGCAGACTTCCTGTGGCTATTTCCATTGTTTCTATAAAGCATGTCTAAAAAGGCAGCCTGTGAGTGTGAGTGTGTGAGTGTGAGTGTGTGAGTGTGTGTGTGTGTGTGTGTGTGTGTGTGTGTGTGTCCACACAAACACCCAGCCACAGAAGCCCTGGCCTCAGTCTAAGAGCCTTACCTCATTCAGTAAGCATTTAACAAAGGGAGCATTATTGAATGCAAACTAATTATCAGGAGGGAAAGGCGAGACAGAGAGAAGGCCAGGGACAAAGAACACCTGACAGGATGAAATGTTAATAATTCACCCAGAGGCCTCTGAGAAAGCAGAGTAGCCAGAGAGAGTGGCTTCTTGCATCCTCCATAAATTTCTTCTTTTACAGGTTTCTTCTCATTTGAATGAAAGAATCCAGTTCAAAAAGGCAGACAAGAAGCTTGCTTTTTTCTACCTGGGCAGGTTGTCCTGCTTCCAACCTTCCTGTAGTGTTTTGGGGGAGAGACATCGGGGCAGATTTTTCCCCCTCCGTGTTACAGGGCTCCCCACAGTTAATCATGAAAATTATGCTAAGGAATTCCAAGCATGCCACTTTAAAAGTGACACAATTTAGGTAGAAGGCCACACATGGGCAAAGGGAGGTGGCAACAAAAAGGGCAAAACTAAGGCTGGAGCACCACCCCAAGTCAAAAGAATTAAGTCCTTTATTAACTTTATCCTCTATCTGAATGTTATGGCACTTGGAAACAAATGTGTCCTAGGTGAATTTTGCTCAAGTGTGTGTGAAAGAGAAATAAATACACCTCCCAAGTGTGGTACTTTAAGGACAAAGAGAGGACACCTTAGTGTGATATGTCTCTGCCTTCTGATTCCTTAAAAATCCTCTTGGTGCTGCTTACTAGCTGTATGATTTTGAGCCCATCACCTTTCCTCTCTACGCCTCAGTCTTTTAGAATCTCTGAGCTGATTGAGAAGACCATCCAAGTGCAAACAGTACAAGAAAAAGAAGGGGCAAGAGTTCTTGCTAATGATCCTCCAGACTTTCCTTGAGACCTATAGTGAGGAAGAAGATACTGTGTCTCAAGGTATCCAGTTCTACTTTTGGAAAATTCTATCGGACTATTTTTCCTTATGTCAGACCAAACTTCCACCCTTTGAGCCTATTTGTGTCTTTGAGATTAAGCAAAACATATTAAATTCCCTTCCCATGTTACATTTCTTAAGGATAAGGTACCACTTTCTCTTCTCTAGGCTAAACATTTCTAATTCCTTTACCTATGATACAATATAATTTCAATTCCCTTTATCCTGACTGTCTCCATCCTCCTCTAGCTTATGAAATTCCTTTCCAGGATATGGCATCTTGCAATGAAAACTGTTTGGTGGGATAGTGTATAGAGTGCAAGGTAAAGAATCAGAAAGACCCGAGTTCAAATTTGACATCCCTGGAAACATCAGTTAGCTTCTGCCTGCTTTACTTTTCTCACCTATAAAATAGCACTTTCCTCCCAGGACTATTGTGAGAAGCAAATAAGGCACTATTTGTTAAGTGTTTAGCACAATGCTGAATAGGAACTTAATAAAGGTTGGTTAAAATTTTTTTTAAGAACAGGAATATTGTTCCCTCATTCCTGAAAGCCAAGTCCCTCTTAATGCAGCCAAAGATGCATTAGGTTTCCTCTTGTCTAGAATTCTTTCTCATCTCTACCTCCTGTCTTCCCTGACTTCCTTTGACTAACAGCTAAGATCCCACTGTCTGTGAGAAGCCTTTCTTGACCCCCCTTCATGCTAGTGTCTTTCTTCTGTCTGTTTTTTTACCTCCAGTTTATCCCCTCTATATCTTGTTTCTCTAAAGTTATTTCCACATCATCTCCTTCAGGAGACGGAGCTCCTTGAGATCAAGGGATGGTGTTTTGTCTTTGTTTTTTTCAGCACTTGGCAAAGTACTTCTCTTAGCAGCTGTTTAACAAATACTTATTGTCTAACTAGTTCACTGAAATTTTCATATTTTAAAACTCTCCTACCAGATCTGTGATTTTAGAGGTGCCCTGAATGCCAATGAGTGAAACTCCCTCAACCAATGGAATTAGCTGCCACTTTGCAACTAGTGGTCACAGAGAGTAATTCCTTCCGTCGTCTTTTCCTGCTGGTGCTGCTTCCTCTTTCTAAATTGACAATGAGAATTTAAGTGTCTTAGGGTTACACAGCCATATGTCAGCAGCAGAATTTGAATTCAGGTCTTTTTGACCCAGCTTTCTTTCCACTACATTGCTAATTCTACTAAAATCATTGGACCTCATTTTTTCTATTTGGGATGAGTGAGTGCTGAAGTGAAATAGCACCGAAAGTAATCAGAATTCTTAGAGGCCCACTGTTCTGAGTTTTATTCTGGAAAGCAGCACACACAAGCACGCATACAGACCTACAAATAAATAGCAGACCAATATTAGCTGATGGGTAATGTCAAACATGCTGTATAAGCAAACAGTATATACTGGCAACAACCATCTCTCCAGGAGTAGCCGAAAGTGACACATTTTTCCTCCTAAATTTTGTTGACGAGGAATATCGACAACAGTTTTCATGACGCTAATTAAGGGTGCAAGTCTATGGCAAGACATTCTTAATCCCGAACTTAATGAGAAAGAGAGAACATGTCCATGTACAAAGTAGAACATAAAAAGAGAAATGGTTATGAAACCATAAATCTCTAATAGGAATAGTTTTTCCTTCTAAATACTAGCGTCTCAAACTTCTCTGCTAAGTTTTAAACTATTAGAGCTTTAAAGTTTTAAGTGAAAAACTATTAAAACTTAACACTGCACTGAAAATTTTAGGATAGCCCATATACGATAAATTCAATTTGCATCTTCTTTCTGGCCTTTCTTCTGTTTTCTTCTATGCATTTTTTTGCTTTATTTTGTTTCTAGTTTTTATCTTTTCCAGATTACATATTGATGCAGTTTTAGCAATCATTTTCTGGCACTTTGTGAATCATATTCTCTCCCTCCAACCATCCCCTCCCTATTAAATAGTTTGTATATGTGTGAATTTTAGATTTACTCCACCCTGCTTAGTCTTTAGAATTCTAGCAACATATGCAATACATGTTTCTATGTTCACCATGTGAGAGAAGACAAATATCATTTGTACAAGAGAAAAATTCATAAAGGAAATAAAGTGATCATCTATATTTTTATTTGAAATTTTTTATTTAATTAATTGACTTAGAATATTTTTCCATGGTTACATGATTCATGTTCTTTCCCTCCCCTCTTCCCACTCATCTCCCATAGCCAAAGAGTAGTTCCACTGGGTTTTACATGTGTCATTTGATCATCTATAGTTTTTTAAAATGCTTCAATGTGGGGCAGCTGAGTGGCTCAGTGGATTGAGAGCCAGGCCTAGCAAAGGGAGGTCCTAGGTTCAAATCTGGCCTCAGACCCTTCTTGGCTGTGTGACCCTGGTCAAGTCACTTAACTGCCATGCCTAGCCCTTACCAGTGGAACCTTACCATGGAACCAATACACAGTATTGATTCTAAGACAGAAGGTAAGTGTTTTTAAAAAATGCTTCAAATGCCATCTTTTTTTTTTCTTTCTGGCAACCCAATTGCTAGAATTTTTCTCCCTTTCTCAACCTTTTCTCCCCTTCATGGAAAAAAAAAAAGTAAACCCTTGCAACTGATCCTTGTATTCAAGCAAAAAAACAAAAAAAAAAAACCCTCACATTGACTGTATTCAGAAGTGTATATTCTGTTTTGCACTGCTTGTAAGGAGGTAAGTAATATGTTTCATCATCAATCCTCTAGAATTGTGCTTGGTCATGGCACTGATCAGATTTATTAAATTCAAAAGATTTTCCCATATTATAGATCTTGATAGTCCTGAGATAACAAATATATGAACAACAGAGTAGTCCATTGGTGGATTTCCAAGAAAGAGGGCTAAGGTTCATGAGCTCCTTCAGTCATCTTTTCCAACTGGTCCTCCTTCCTCTTTCTGAAATTGCCAGAGTCATGAAAATGTAACCACTACCATTCAACACAGTTATTTGTTTATGGATTTATTTTTTTTACCAACCCCCAGTTTGTTGTATTTAGCTTCTTGATAGTGTTGACTTGGAAAAGAAATACTTCCTAATCTTTGTTGATATTTGAAAGGGTCTGTAGCTCATCAAGTGGAAAAAGAGAAATAAATTGGAAATGACTCTTGGGAAGAGATTGAGCCATCATCTTGTGTTTTACACACTATAAAGTGTTTCATGACTTTTAACCATAAAATTATAATGAAACTCATTCTCCAGGCATTCATTGAGTAATCTGTTTGTCTTTTTTTTTACTTTTCCCCAGACAGGATTAGGAGCCATATGATGATTGGGGTTAAAATGTCAGCTGTCCTTTAAGTAGTACTCAGAACCTTGACTACATCAAGGTCCGTTTGAGCCTTCTAAGATTAGAACTTTGTTGTATCTTTCACAATTAGCTTAATAATTTGCTTTCTTCTTCTTTCTAAAAGGCATTTCACACAATCTTCCTTGTCCATCTTCTCATCTCTCTACCCTTTTATTTGGTAATCTTGTTCATTCTCATACTTCCCCAATCCCTCATGCTCAGTTCAGGTTTCTCTCCCAATCTCTAGAGCTAGCTACTTATTAGACATTTATACCTGGAATTTCCATTAGTGTCACATACTCAATATTTTCAAAATTAAACTCAATTTTGCTCCCAAACATGGTCCTATTGTTGACTTCTCCATTTCTGTCATCCTGATTCCAGGCACTATGCTTGATATTTAGGTCAGCTTTAACTTTTAGTTATCCCCCACAGGTAACCAGTTATCAAGTTCTTTCTTAGTACTATTAGCTAAGGGAAATGGGAAAAAAAACTTCCCAGATTGGCCTCTGAGTTGAGCTTTATTTTTTTAACATTATTTTATTTGGTCATTTCCAAACTCTGAGTGGAGCTTTAAAGGAAAATAAAGATTCCAATCAGAGAAAATGAGTAGGGAATGACCATAGTATTTAGAGCCAAAATGGATCTTGGGAACCATATACTTTGAAATCTCTCATTTCACAGAGGAGGAAGTTCAGACCCTCAAGTTCAAAGCAACTAGACAGGAGGCAGAACCAATATGGCAGTAAAGGAGAAATCACTGAGTTGAACTCTCCCTACATTCCTCTTACACCTTTAAATTAATGCCTCAACTAAATTTTGGAGCAGCAGAGTCAATCTAAGAAAACTTTTCCAACCTAAGAAAACTCAACAGGCAGCAGGAAAAGTCTGTGATACTTAGTGTCACAGAGTGACCTGTCTAGAGCTAACACACAGGGTGGCAGCAACAGTGGAGGCAGCAGCAGGAGCTTTGGGAGATCTCAGATCAAAAAAGATGAAGGAATTGAAAATCTTGTCAGAAAGAGAACATAGAACCCTTTACTGGCACTTGGTAGAGGTGACTCTGATTGGCAACTCTATTGTCCATATGCAATCTGCATCATAGTTCCAGTGCCAAGAGGAGTGCCAGTGCTGTATTCTGGCTTGTGACTAGAGAACTTCTAGAGGGGAACCTGAAACTGCTTGGTTGTAATGGAGGTAGGAATGAGAAATGCTGAGGGATGATAATACAGGGATGCTGCCACACAGGGGAACTGCTACACAAGGGAACTGCTTTGAGGTTTGCTTACTAATACCTATTGATGGCTGATGAATCATTATATCTTTCTAACCTCCTCCCCCCTTCACTCCCTCCCTTCTCCAACCCTCTCCTTTCTGCCTCCCTCACCCCCCAGTTCTTCTTGAAGCCTTTGGCTTCTTCCCTCCCCCCTTGAGTAAATTATAAAGATACTCTTTTTTTTTCCTTTTTCAAGTCAAGGGGTTTATTGGGATAATAGGATATAAAACTGAGGTAAGAGGAATGAGGATGTCTCTAATCTAAAATGAGGATTATAAGGGCTTGGGAAGTCACAAATGTGACAGAGGGACAGTTATAGATGGAGGACAGCAGCTTTTAATATCTTCTTTCTTCTTCACAAAGTCAGCAAGGTCTCTCAGCTTAATTTTTGAAGCCTTCAGTCTGAGACAATTCTCCAAGAGAGAAAACAAAGTCCAAAAATTTCTCAATTTCTCCTGGACAGCTTAACTCTCAGAGAGACAACCAACTCAATAGTCCTTTCTTCTCCTCTCTGTGCCCAGAAAACCCCTAACTTCCACTCCTTGGAACATTCTGTTTTGGAACCTTCTCCTTGATTGACAGAGAGGTCCCCATCCTTGACTTTTGCATCTTGGTTTGTACTGCAAATCCTCTCTCTCTTCATGTCTCTATCAAAAGAGGAAAGATTGAAAACAAATTATAATGATCAAGGAAAATTAAGCAAAAATAATTAACAGGTTGGTAAAAGAATCATAAAAATTGTGATTTTAAAAGACACAAAATATCGAAAGAAAAGAACTTAAAAAGCAAAATTGGTCAAATGGAAAAGGAGTTACAAAATCTCACTCAGGAAAACAATTTCCCAAATATTAGAGTTGGAAAACATGAAGATAATGACTGCATGAGATATTGAAAAATAATGAAACAAAGTTAAAAGAATGAAAAATAGGGGGAATATAAAATATCTCATTAGAAAAACATGTGGACTAAAATTATATTGAGGAAAGATGATGTAAGAATTGATATAATTACCTGAAAGTTACAATCACAAAAAGAACATAGATATCATATTTCAAGAAATTATTAAGGAGAATTCCTCTGGTATTTTTGATACAAATGATAAAAAAATTAGAAATCTACCAATCACTTCCTGAAAGAGATCAAAACCTGAAAACTACCAGGAAAATTCTAGATATCCCAGGCCAAAAAAGAAAATACTTAATGCCAAGAAAGAAACAATTCAGATATTTTGGAGGCACAGTCAGAACCACACAAGATTTAGTTGCTTCCATGTTAAAGGGGAAGATGGCAAATAATATGATATTCTGGAAGACAATGGAGCTAGGATTACAACCAAGAATAATCTACCCAGCCAAAAAAAAATAGTAATCTATCAGGGAAAAAATGGATATTTCATGAAGTAGAGGGCTTTCAAGCTTTTCTAAGAAAAAAAAAACAGCTGAATAGAAAATTTGACATTAAAATATGAGACTCAAGAGAAGCATTAAAAGGTAAACATGAGAAAATGAGGTCAAGATGGTGGGTGGCATAGAGGCAGTGAAAGTTCAGATCTCTGAAAACCCTTCCTCACCAATTAAAGACCAAATATAACTATAGGACAGAGCTAAGGAACCCTCCTGCAAT
The DNA here is from genome assembly GCF_027887165.1 of Monodelphis domestica. NCBI lineage: Eukaryota > Metazoa > Chordata > Mammalia > Didelphimorphia > Didelphidae > Monodelphis > Monodelphis domestica. Next base: position 129,428,032 of record NC_077233.1, read on the forward strand.
TCCAGAACACTTGGGTTTAAGGGGAAAGAAGAAGGAAGGTCCCAGGACCCCTCCCTCACCTATACTACTGAGCCTACAGAGGTGGCTGGAATCTTTTGTCGGGCAAGGGCACTAGTCTGGAGGGAGTATCTTGTGGGCACAGCTGTGCCTAGCTCAGAGCTTTGAACACAGGCAATAGAAAGGCAGCTGGAGGGGAATCACAGAGAAGACAGCCCAATTGCAGACACTCCATATTGAACCCCCCCCCCCAGCCCGAGGTTTTGGCCTCAGGGCACATCTAGCTGCACAAGATCAACTCTACCCTGGCTTAATCTTATTAATAGGGAAAATAAGAAGTCTTCAGAGGACAAGGAATCTCAAGCTTCAACACCTCCCCCCCCACTGACTCCACTGAGAGTCTGCTGACTAAACTCCAAGGGTGAAGGCGACAATTATTAGAGAACACCTTAATAACAAGGTGGGAAACCCAGCTCCTTTTCAGCTTCTACTGACAACTAGGGAAGATGTGGCATCAGGGCTCAACCCGACTCTCTGCTCAGCAGAGCAGAGAAGCCCCTTCAGGACAGAATAGCCCAAACCCACAGATCCAGCACATAATGAGACAAGCAAGACTACAGGCAACTACAAGGGGGAGAGGGGGAGGGGTAAATATGAGCAAACAACAGACAAAGAAAAAAGAAATTACAATCAGCAGCTTCTATCCAAGCAATGAACAAAGAGCAAATAAAACAGAGGAAGATGAAGGAACCCCAAGCAAAAACACATAAACTCCAGCAAATTTGACACAGGCTTTGGAAGAACTCAAAATATAATTAAAAAAAACAATTAAGAGAGGCTGAAGACAACTGGGAAAAGAACTTAAAAAGCAAGATAAAAGCCATCTGGAAACAGAGGCACTTGAACTAAAATGAGAAAATAGTGTCTTGAAAGCCAAAATTAATCAGCTTGAAATGAGGCAAAGGAGATGAAATATGACCTCAAAAGATTATCAGACCAGAAGGAAAAGGATGAGTAAAAAACCAGAGATGAAATTCAGTATTTAAAAACTAGAATACAAGAACTAGGAGTAAATGACTTCACAAGGCAGCAGGAAACTTGAAAACAAAATCAAAAGAAAGAAAAAATTGAGGAAAATATGAAACACCTCATCCACAAAACAGAAGATTTAGAAAACAGGTCTAAGAGAGACAACTTAAGAATCATTGGACTACCAGAAGATTAAGACAAAAGAAATAACCTGGACATCATTCTATAGGAAATTATCCAAGAAAATTGCCCTGATATTCTAAAGCAAGAGGGAAAAGTGTAGATTGAAAGAATTCACAGATCGCCTCCTGTACTTAATCCCCAACTGACAATACCCAGGAATGTTATAGCCAAATTCAAGAACTACAAGACCAAGGAAAAAATACTACAAGCTACTAAGAAGAAGTTAATCAGATACCATGGAACTACAGTGAGGATAACACAGGATTTGTCTGCATCTACATTGAAGGACTGAAAGCCATGGAATGATATTCCAGAAAGCAAGGGAACTAGGTATACAACCAAGAATCAACTACCCAGCAAAACTGACTATATTCTTGCAGGGGAAAGTATCATCATTTAATAAAATAGAAGAATTCCAAGCATTTGTAAAGAAAAAAACCAGACCTGAACAGAAAATTTGATGCCCAAACACAGAAACCAAGAGAATCACCAAAAGGTAATTAAGAAAGTGGAGGGGGGAAGAAAAACAAAGCAAAAGAAAACTTTTTTTAAGGGACCCAATAAGTTAAAATGACATGTATCCCTATAAGGAAAGAGTGTATTGGTAACTCTTGAATATTGTTATTATCACCTCGATAGCTAGAAGAATTATACTCAGAAGTGAAACAATGTATAGGATGAAATGCCAATACATAAATATGTGTGTATATATATGCATAAATATATATATGCATATATATATATATATTTACAACTAGAGTTTAAAAAGGAGATTAATACTAAGAGAAATGGGAAAAGAAACAAAATGGGGTAAATTTATATGTCACAAAAAAGCTCATGGCAGGATGTGGGGGAGAAATCAATACACTGGAAGGGTAAAGAGGATGGAGATAGGAAATACTCAATTCTTACATGCATTGAAATTGACTCAAAGAGGAGAGAACAATCAAATACATTGGGGCAGAGAATTGATTTGCACCCTACAGGGAAGTAGAAGGGTAACAAATGGACTGGTGGGGAGGGAAGCAATACAAGGGAGGGAGAGGGGGTAGTTTAAAAAGACTGTTAAGGAAATAAGGGGAATAAGAGGGGAAGGGGAGTAAAAAGGGAAGTAAAATAAGGGTGGGAATTAGGGGGACTTATTAAAAACAAAATACTTGTGTAGAAGGAAATAGTGAAAGAAGAAAGGGCAGGACTAGGAGTAGAAATCATAATGCTGGGGAAACACAGCTGGTAATCATAACTCTGAATGTGAATGGAATGAACTCACCCATAAAATGCAAGTGAAAAGCAGAGTGGATTAGAATCCAAAACCCAACCATATGCTGTCTACAGGAAACACACATGAGGAAGGTAGCCACACATAGGGTAAAAGTAAGAGGATGGAGCCAAATCTATTGGATCTCAATTGATAAAAAGAAGGCAGGACCTCCAATCAAGATATCTGACAAAGTCAAAGTAAAAATAGATCTAGTCAAAAGAGATATGGAAGGTAATTATATCCTGATAAAAGTCAGTATTGACAATGAAGAAATATCAGTACTCAACATGTATGCACCAAATGGCATAGCACCCAAATTTCTAAAGGAGAAACTAGTGGAGCTCAAAAATGAAATAGATAGAAAAATTATACTAGTGGGAGACCTGAACCTTCCTGTATCCAAACTAGATAAATCAAACAAAAAATAAGAAAGAAGTAAGAGAACTGAATGAATTCTTGGAAAAATTAGCATTAGTAGATTTGTGGATGAAAATAAATAGGGACAAAAAGGAATACACCTTCTTTTCAGTAGCACAAGGTACATTCACAAAGATTGACAATGTACTAAGGCATAAAAACATTGCAAAACAAGTCCAAAAGAGCAGAGATAATAAATGCAACCTTCTCAGATCACAATGCAATGAAAATTATAATTAGTAAGGGTTCATGGAGAGCCAAATCAAAAATTGGAAATTAAACAGTAAGATTCTCCAAAATCTATTAAAGAACAAATCATAGAAACAATTAATAATTTCATTGAAGAAAATAACAATGTTGATAAATCCTTTCAAAATCTATGGGATGCAGCCAAAGCAGTACATAGGGGGAAATTTAAAACCTTGAGCTCATATATTAACAAATTAGGTAGGGCAGAGGTCAATGAACTGGGCATACAAATTAAAAAAACTAGAAAGTGAACAAATTAAAAATCCTCAGATGAAAACTAAATTAGGGATCCTAAAAATCAAAGGAGAAATTAATAAAATTGAAAATCAAAGAACTATTAATTTAATAAATGAAACTAGAAGCTGATACTTTGAAGAAAAAAATAAAATATACAAAGTACTGGCCAGTCTAATTAAAAAAAGAAAAGAAGAAAAATAAATTAACAGTATTCAAGATGAAAAGGGAGACCTCACCTCTAATGAAGAGGAAATTAAGTCAATCATTGAAAACTATTATGTCCTATTAAATAGCAATCTAGGTGATATGGATGAATATTTATGAAAATATAAATTGCCTAGATTACAGAAGAAGAAATAGAACAACTAAATAACCCCATATCAGAAAAAGAAATTGAACAAGCCATCAAAGAATTCCCTAAGAAAAAATCCCCAGGACCAGATGGATTCACAAATGAATTCTATCAAACATTCAAAGAACAATTCATCACAATATTATACAAACTATTGGAAAGAATAAGCAAAGAAGGAACTCTACCAAATTCCTTTTATGACACAAATATGATACTGATTCCAAAGCCAGGCAGGTCAAAAACAGAGAAAGAAAACTACAGACTAAACTTCTTAATGAACATAAATGCAAAAATCTTAAATAGAATACTAGCAAAAAGACTCCAGCAAGTGGGTTATTCATCATGACCAGGTGGGATTTATATCAGGAATGAGAGAATGGTTCAATATCAGGAAAACCATCCACATAATTGACCATATTAACAAGCAAATCAACAAAAATCACATGATTATCTCAATAAATGCAGAAAAAGCCATTGACAAAGTACAACACTCATTCCTCTTGAAAACACTAAAAAGTATAGGAGTTGGAGGGCTTTTCCTAAAAATAATAAACAGAATATATATAAAACCATCAGCAAATATCATCTGCAATGGGGATAAACTAGAAGCCTTCCCAATAAGATCAAGAGTGAAACAAGGATGCCCATTATCAACTCTATTATTTAACATTTTACTAGAAACACTAGCTCTAGCAATTAGAGAAGAAAAAGAAATTGAAGGTCTTAAAATAGGCACTGAGGAGACCAAGCTATCACTCTTTGCAGATGATATGATGATCTACTTAAAGAGTCCTAGAGAATCAACTAAAAAGCTAGTCAAAATAATCAATAACTTTAGCAAAGTTGCATAATACAAAATAAATCCACATAAATCATCAGTATTTCTGTATATTTCCAACACATCTCAGAAGCACTAATTAGAAAGAGAAATTCCATTAAAAATCACCCTAGACAATATAAAATACTGAGGAATATATTTGCTAAGACAAACACAGGAACTATAGAAACACAACTACAAAACACTCTCCACACAATTAAAACTAGATCTAAACAACTGGAAAAACATTGATTGCTCATGGGTAGTATGAGCTAAAATAATAAAAATAACAATCCTCCCCAAATTACTTATTTAGTGCCATATCCATTGAACTACCAAAAAACTTTTTCACAGAATTAGAAAAAAACATAACAAAGTTCATTTGGAACAACAAAAGATTAAGGATATCTATGGAATTAATTTTAAAAAATGCTAAGGAAGGTGGCCTTGCAGTATCAAATCTCAAACTACACTGTAAAGCAGTGGTCAGCAAAACAATATGGTAATGTCTAAGAGACAGAAAGGAGGATCAGTGGAAGAGACTTGGGGTAAGTGACCAAACAAGATAGTCTATGATAAGCCCAAAGATTCTAGCTTTAGGGAACAAAATCCACTTTTTGATAAAAACTGCTGGGAAAATTGGAAAACCATATGGGAGAGATTAGGTTTGGATCAACATCTCACACCCTACACCAAGATAAACTCAGAAGGGGTGAATGACTTGAATATAAAGAAGGAAACTATAAGCAAATTAGGTGAACACAGAATAGTATACTTGTCAAATCTTTGGGAAAGGAAAGACTTTAAAACCAAGCAAGAGATAGAAAAAATCACAAAATGTAAAATAAATAATTTTGATTACATCAAATTAAAAAGTTTTTGTACAAACAAAACCAATGCAACCAAAATTAGAAGGAAAGCAATAAATTGGGAAACAATCTTTATAACAAAAACCTCTGAAAAAGGTCTAATTACTTAAATTTATAAAGAGCTAAATCAATTGTACAAAAAAATCAAGCCATTCTCCAATTGATAAATGGGAAAGGAACATGATAGGCAGTTTTCAGATAAAGGAATCAAATATATTAATAAGCACATGAAAAAGTGTTCTAAATCTCTTATAATCAGAGAGATGTAAATCAAAATAACTCTGAGGTATCACCTCACATCTAGCAGATTAGCTAACATGACAGCAAAGAAAACTAATTAATGTTGTAGGGGATGTGGCAAAGTTGGGACATTAATGCATTGCTGATGGAGTTGTGAATTGATCCAACCATTCTGGAGGGCAATTTGGAACTATGCCCAAAGGGCACTAAAAGACTGTCTGCCCTTTGATCCAGCCATAGCACTGCTGGATTTATACCCCAAAGAGATAATAAGGAAAAAGATCTGTACAAGAATATTCATAGCTGTGCTCTTTGTGGTGGCAAAAAAAAAAATTGGAAAATGAGGGGATGCCCTCCAATTATGGAATGGCTAAACAAATTGTGGTATATGTTGGTGATGGAATACTATTGTGCTCAAAGGAATAATAAAGTGGAGGAATTCCATGTGAACAGGAATGACCTCCAGGAATTGCTGCAGAATGAGAGGAGCAGAACCAGGAGAACATTATACACAGAGACTGATACACTGTGGTACAATCGAATGTAATGGACTTCCCCATTAGTGGCAATGCAGTGATCCTGAACAACTTGGAGGGATTTATGAGAAATAACCCTATCTACATTCAGAGGAAAAACTATGGGAGTAGAAACCCAGAAGAAAAACAACTGCTTGATTACATGGGTCAAGGGGGATATGATTGGGGATTGTGACTCTAAATGATCACCCTATGGCAAACATCAACAATATGGAAATAAGTTCTGATCACGGACATATGTAAAACCCAATGGAATTGCATGATGGCTACAGGAAGGGTTCGGGTGAGGGAAGGGAAAGAATATGATTCTTGTAATCAAGTAATAATGCTCTAGATTGATTAAATAAAATTTTCAAAAAAGAAAAAGAAAAAAAGGTAAACATGAAAGCATAATCAATAAAGCTAAACTGTTTACATCCCTATATGGGAAGAGTATTAATTTAACTCCTAGGATCCTTATCATTATTAGAACAGTTACAATTTACATAGACAGAGCATATAGGTGTGACTCAATTATGCTAGAATAATCTCCAAAAAATGAAGGGATAAGAAAGAGGAATGCATTGAGAGAAAGGAGAAGGGAGTCACATAAAAGAGGCACACAAGGAAGAGTTTTTTACAATGTAGGAGTAAATGGCAAGCTAGTGAGCAATGTTTGAACCTCACTCTCATCAAAATTGGTCAAAGAAGATAGACTTATATCTTAGTTATACAATTTATAAAGAAATGTAATTTACCCAGTGGGGAATAGAAGAGGAAGGGGATAAGTGAAAAGCAGAATGATAAAAGGAATCATAGATTAAGGGAGGCAGTAATTTGAAACAAAAAAGACTTTTGTTTGAAAAACTTGCCTTCTGTCCTAAGACAGAAGGAAGAGCTATCAAAGTCACACAGCTAGGGAATATCTAAGGTCAGATTTGAACCCAAGTCCTTCTTACTCCAGATTTAATATTCTATCAAATGTGCCACCTAGGTGCCCCCAGCCTTTGTGGAAGAAAATGATAAAAGAGAAAGGAAGAAACAGAAAAAATGGGGATAAGGTGAATACACAGCTAATGGTTGTAACTGTGAATATGAATATGAACTGTAAATGTAAATATAAATAGAATGTCCTCACCTATACAATGGAAAGAGATGGCTGAATGGATTAGAGACCAGAATCTAACAATATATTGTTTATAAGAGGCACACTTGCAACTAAAAAACATACACAGAGTTAAAATAAAGGGCTGGAGCAGAATCTAATATGCTTCAGTTGAAGAGAAAATGGTTAGGATGATAATCACAATCTCAAATAAACCAAAAGCAAAAACTGACAAGTGAAATAATCTGAAAAAATATATTCTGCTAAAAGGTATCATAGACAATGAAGTAATAGCAAAAAAAAAATGTATACTGAGGTTCTTTGATAAAGACCTAGTTTCTCAAGTATATACTGAGTACAAAACTGACTAAAATTCATAAAAATAAGAGCTACTCCCCATATGTTAAATGGTCAAAGGATATAAACAGTTAGTGTTGAGAAAAAGAAATCAAAGCTACCTACATTCATATAGATATGTGCTCTAAATCACTATTTATTAGAGAAATGCAGTTCACAAGAACTTTCAAGTATCTCCTCACACTTATCAGAAATTACAAATGAGGGAGGGAATTAAAAAAAATAGGTTTACTGACAAACTACTCTTGGAATAAGGAACTGGTCTAACCATTCTGGAGAATAGTTTGAATCTATGCCCTAAAGCCATATAACTGCACATGCCCTTTGACTCAGCAAACCCACTACTAGATCTGTCTCCCAAAGAGCTCAAAGAAAAAGAAAAAGGACTTATATGTACAAAATTATTATAGCCAGTCTTTTTGTGGCAGCAAACAATTAGAAATCAAAGGGATGCTCATCAATTGGGAAATGACTGAACAAGTTTTACATGTGATTGTGATGGAATACTATTGTGCTATAAAAATGATGAGGGGCACTTACTGCAGTAAGAAACAATGAGCAAATTCAAAAACAAAACTTGGAAAGAACTACATGGGGAAATGAAGAGGGAAATGTGTAGAATTGAGGGAACATTATATTCAGCAACAAATATTTGAAAAATAACTTCTGAATGTTTGCCTCCAGAGAATGAATTGAGAATTATAAACCTGAAAGAGATAGGCTATATATTTTGCCAGATGATGCCTTTCATGATGTGGGGAGAGTAGGGGAGGACTGAATAAAATAAAATAAAGCAAAATGCACAGATGATAGAGAAAGTTTAGAGAAACACTCAGAGAAGTAGAATTACTATGAAATTATTTTATTATATACTTTTAAAAGTTGTATGTGATAGAGACTTTTAGTTTTACACACAATTCTCATTATCTTCTTTGTACTGAAATGTTCATGTTTGTGTCTTTTAAATTTAGAATGATAAATTTTTTTTTAAATAAATTATGAAGGAGTGGTTTCAGAAAAAACCTGGAAAGACTTACATGAACTGATGTGAAGTGAGGAGAACAAGATAATTATACATGGCAACAGCAATATTGTATGATGATCAATTGTGAATGATAACAATTCTCAGCAATACAATTATCTTATACAATTCCAAAAGACATATGAGGAAAATCCACCTTCAGAGAAAGAACTGTTAGAGTTTGAATGCATACTGAGGCAATAGTGTTTTATTTTAATGCATTTTACCTGTCTGTTTTTTGGTCTGTGGTCTCTTTTGCAACATGGCTAATATGGAAATGTTTTGCATGACTACACATGTATAATCTATGTCAAAGCACTTGCATACTTTTGGAGTGGGGAGGGAAGAAAGGCGATAGGGAATTTGGAATTCAGTATTTTTTTATGTTAAAAATTGTTTTTATAAATAATTTAGAAAAATAAAAACATTCTAAATTTCTTTCAACTAGACCTACTAAAATTGCCTTTTAAGTGCTATGTCTGCCTTATGTTTTCTGCTGATATAGTTAACTTAATGTATGACTGCCACATTAAGCCTCCAAATGCATAGCTCTCATCCCATTAAACCAATGTTCAAAAACTTTCACTGACTCCTCATTTCCTTTCAAGTAAAAGCCCAACTCCTTAACTTGCCATTTAGGCATCTCTATTCTGTGACTATAACCTATATTTCAAGCTTTATCTTTTTTCATCCCTTCTCTCCATATTGTTTACCAACCTGGATTACACACCTTTCCTCAAACAAACCACTTTAATTCCTTCCTATCTGCAAATAAAGGGATATCCAAAATGGTTCCTATTTCAAAATTTTGCCCAAAGCCATTCTGGACAGAATAGTGTGTATATCTATCACCTCTATTATGAAGGGGTCTACCCAATTAAAAAAACTTCAAGGACTCCTCATTGTTGAAAGCTAAGTAGATTTAGAATTGGAAGAGATCTAAGGTGGTTTCTAGCCCCTTTCTTGCCAGATGAGGAAACTGGGGCCCAAATTAATATCCAAATGCTTTCACTCAATATTTAAGGTCCTCCACATGGTTCTAAAATTCTTTCTAGACTTATCCTACATTACTCCCCCATTCACAGATGCTATGCTTTAGCCAAACTGTTATTAGCTATTGGTCAGCATCATCTTTCATTCTTTTGCCTCTGTATATGGGCAAAGATAATCCCTTGTACCTGGAATTCATTTCATTCCCATCTCTGCCTATGGAAATCCATTCTTCACTTCAAGATGCAGCTCAGATATGAGATTATTCATGATATTTTCCCTGATTTCCCCAGAGTGAAAGTGATTTCTCCTTTGCATCCCTTACAATATTTTCTCTTGACTTCTCCAATGACCTGGTCACTTTTTACTTTGTATCTTTCTTATTTGTATAAGCATCTTGTTCCCCATAGGCTATTACTCTCTGACTCTAACCTCATCATATTCTTCCTCACTATATAGATTGTATGATTCATCTTTCCCTGGTGTCTAACACAGAAATTTGCTTAGGAAGTGCTTAAAATATTTGCTGAATTGATTTGAATCAAAGAGAAATTTCAAAGGCTGGCTGGTGAGAGATAGATACATTTCCCACATTTGGAAATAAATTTGTAATAGGTTATCCACTTGACCTAATTGTGAAAAAAAAGTGGAAAGAAGCTACTTCTTCAGTTAAGCAAATTCAACATTTATCAAACACTTTAGATGAATAAGATGCTGTATATATTAGACAGTTTCTGTCAACAGAAACTTTATAATCTTTATAGAGGAGGAAATATTTGAGCTGAGTATTATTCTTAAAGGGAAATAAAATGGAATGATGGATTAGAAAGTAGGCCTTGAAACCAGAGAGACCATGAGTTCAAGTCCTGCCTCTGATACAATATGTGTGGTCTTGTATAAATTACAACCTCTTAGTGATTCTTAGAGAAGCTTCCCTTTAAGACTTTTAATTGCACAGAAGGTGCTGACCTGCATTGAAAGAAAGAATATAGAAAACTCATCTGGAAGTTCCCTTCATCAATGAAACCACAAATCCAGAAAATTTAAGTTCTCTTAAAGGAGGGGTGAGATTTCAATTGCTGAAGATTAGGGAAGAGTTATCCCCAGGATAGGGTTGGTGAGCAAATAGTACACACAAAAAGCAATGTATTCTGTTCTGAGTGCCATCTTTTTTTTTAAAACCCTTACCTTCCGTCTTAGAGTCAATACTATGTATTGACTCCAAGGTAGAAGAGTGGTAAGGGCTAGGCAATGGGGGTTAAATGACTTGCCCAGGTTATACAGCTAGGAAGTTTCTGAGGCCAGATTTGAACCTAGAACCTCCCGTCTCTAGGCCTGGCTCTCAATCCACTGACCTACCCAGCTGCCCCCCTGAGTGCCATATTTTTAAAGGATATTGATAATTTGGAAAGGCTCCAAAGGAAGAAGACCAGAATGTCTAATTTGTAATGTCTACAACTTTACAGGTTATCATTGAAAAGCTAAAAAAGGTTTTGCAGGGAGTGGTATTAAGGGAGTGACCATGATAATTGTCTTCAAATATTTGAAGACCTTTCATGAGAAAGTGAGATTATCAGTACTATTCTACTTATCCATAAGGCTAGAACTAAATACTAATGAGAAAGAGATCATCATAATCACCCATCACAAATATTTATTAAGCACACATTATGTGCCAAGCACTGTGGAAATGAAGGAGAACAAAAACCTAGTATTTGCCACCTTCAAGAGGTTCCTATTCTAATGGGGGACAAAAAATGCAGGCAACATACAGATATGCGATTATTAACGATCAAAAATATAATGTTGCTGCTCAAAGGGTACCATTAAACATGAAGGAAGAGGTTGTTTTGGACTAGGGAATCCTAGAAGGCAAGAATCTAGCTTGTGATGAGGGAGAGGGAACGGAGAGGAGGAGGAAAAATTTCCATTCATTTTTATTCTTTCTGTTTTTAATGAAATTGTTTGAAAGATCACTGAGGATTTTGTTTAGCTTTGGTTTAGGGTTTCTGCACACTCACTAGCTTTGAGAAAATAGGCAAATCCATACACCTTTCCTCTGAAATTATCTCATGGATACTGATTCTTTAAAAATCTAATAACCTTGTTTCTGCTGCTTTCCTCAGTGACATTTCCTTAACAGGGTCATTTGCAAAAAGCCTGAGTGATGAGTAACTGTTACAGTAGAGAGTTGAGAAACATTGTGACTTTTGGTTTCATTTTTCTGTGAAGCACCATGAATGATTTACATACAACTGACTCATGTGTGGCATAGATATCTGATCAGAGATCTGTCCCACCTTGTCTACATGAAAGATTGATTTCTGCCTTTGGGGAGAATAAGAAGAAAATTATAACTGGGTACTAGCCACTTCCCTATCTCTAAAAGGACTAGTAACCTAGAAATATATTTCTTTTAATTTTTACATTTTCCAGATTATGTGCCAATGCAATTTTTAATAATTATTTTCTGAATTTTGCTATACATGTTCTCTCCTTCCCTTTCTCCTCTCCCCCATCCTCAAGATGGCAGGTAATATATTATGGTTTTAACATGTATTATCATACAATATATATTTCCATGTTCTTCATGTTGTGAAAGAAGACACATATTGCTTAGACTAGAGAAAAACTCATGGAGGAAAGAAAGTGAAAACGGTATGCTTCAATCTGCATTCAGGTCCATTAGATCTTTCTATGGCAGTGGATAGTCTTTTTAGAGCTAGAATTACATTGATCCATCTTACATCAAATATTAGTAGCCTATAATATTTGGGGGCTTAAAATGAAACCCACTTTCCCTGATCACTCTCAAGGTGTGGGTAATATTTAGTCTTTATGAGCTCCTTCTCACTAAATACTTGTTATAAAGCAATCATCACACATTACTAATAAACTTTTTTTTTTCAGTGAAGTGGATAGTAAAGAAGAATTGGGTAATTGTACAGGATAAGTTAGAACAATAGACTATACAGATTAAGTGAGATGTTCCTCTTGGACAAAACAATATCTTAGTCAACTAAGGAAAAACCTCTATAGCCTAAGATTCTGCTGGGGTCGAGGGAAAGAAAGAGGGAGGGGAGGGAGAATAAAATCCTAATATCTAGAGTTGCAAGTACTGGAAGTCAAGAACATCGCCTACCTGCCCACCCTCTAAAAGTTGGTGTTTGAGTTTCTTAACCACTTGTCTTGAAGTTCTCCAATTATCTGAAGTCCCATTACCTTCATGTGTGTTATGGTACAGTATCTTGAATTCAGGGGTCTCCACATTCCCTTACACAAAGTTCAACAGTCTCATAGGTCTGTTCTTCAGAGCACTGCCCTACCTAAGTTGATAGACATGTTATATTCGGATCTCCCAATTGAAGTAACTGTCTACTACTGTATTTTACCATCTTTTCTGTAACTAATAATATTCCTAGAGTACCGACAGGTTACATGAGTTGTCTGGGGTCATACAGTCAGTTAGGAGGCAGGACTTTTGACTCAATCCCTCCTGGTTTCAAGACTGCTTTTCAACCTCATCATATTTTATATTTTGCTATTTAAATGACTGAATTTTTGATCATCTCCTTTTGGAGTATCTTAAAACTATTTTTTAAAAAACTCAGTACACATCATAAATAATATTTATAGAATTAAAGTGAATGGAAACAGTAGAATTCAAACATTAATTAACCAGAATTTTCCTCTATATTGTATTTTTAAGGGAAATAAGTAAATCAAAGAGAGAGACAGACAGACAGACAGAGAGAATGGAAGGAAAAAAGATGAAGGAGAGGGAGAGGAGGGAGAGAGAAGAGAGAGAAAACAAAGGAGAGAGGGAGGAGAGATCAGAAGGATATGGAAAAAGAGGAGAAAGTATTGGGAGAAGGGGGAGCAGAGGTGGAAGAGAAGAGTGAGAGGAGAAAGGAGCAGGTAGAGAGGGAAAAGAGGAATGAAGAGAAGAAGATTGAAAGGAGAAAAGAGAAATGGAGAGAAAAAAAGAGAGAGGAGTAAAAGGAAAGAGAAGCTGGATATATATATATATATATATATATATATATATATATATATATATATATTTTCCTTTTCCTTTTTTTTTTTAAGAAAGCTGTTAGGATATATCCTGGGCAGGGCCATAATTAGGTGGAGGTAGTCAGGGTTCTGACCAGTGGTATCAGGTTTGGAAGGTCCCAAATTTAGAAGGTCCTGACAGTACTTTAAGTCCTTGCATTAGCAAAAATATTAATGCTTAGCCCTTGGGGAAAAGTACTTGCAGGATTTTACTAGCATGTTACTAGGTGATGGGCTGGGGCAAGTTTGTCTCCCTGATATGTCCCTTGCTCTGGACTAATGCCATTTGTAGGTTGTGGTATTTGGACTAGGTACAAAATTTCCTAGTTAGAACAATCTTGCCTGCAGGCTTTTATCTCATCTACAATTCTGTATAATACATTTTAATTTAAATGTATCATTGTGTGTCTACTATGTTCAGAGCATTTTCCTAGGTACTGGGAGGAAAATAGGCTTGAATAAGACATTTTTCTTGCCTTCATCAATTCCAATTGTTACATATCCACGATTTCAGGTTTCTCTGATCCCTCCAGCTGGCAACTGACCTCCTCAGGCTCCACATAGTCCTTTGTTTTCTACCTTATACCACTTGAATGCAGTCATCTGTTTCAAGCTTTCAGTTGTGTACTTGGCCCACTCTTTGGGAGAATAAAGCCATGGCATCTTGCAATGGGCCTCAATTCATGTCCGTTGGCCAAAATCCTGCTGATGTGAAAGATGTTTGGAGAACTCAATGGGACCAGTGCTGGGCCATTACCAAAACAATTGATGGAATCCTGTTTTCCCACAAACCGAGGCTTGCCTTGCTAGGTTTTTTTTTTCTTTTTTCATTAGTCATGCTCTCTCACCTGCTAGTTGTTCACATGCTACAATGTCACACTTAATAGAAAATAGCTTCATAAAGTAGCATGGAGACTCAAGTTTGGCCAAGCCCCACAATTAGTAGCTAATGATTAAATTCAATTGGTGCTCATTGTACAGTAATAACATTATTTATATGGAATTCTTAGGGGGCAGTTAATGTGGCTTCATTTTACAGCTCAAGTGGAATTTCTCATCCATTATCACTAAATAATCTCCATTTCTTGTAAATCCCTTAGCAAAGGCTTCTTATAAAAGAAGTTAAAAGGAATAAATCCTCTGAGATATTACAGGATTCTTGCTGTGTGACTCCCACGGACTTGGATGAGAACTGCTTAGTTTAAACCTTCAGCTTTGCTCTGACTGCTCATCCCACAGTGCCTTTAATGCAGGATGGGAAAGACAGCTATAAATATTTGGTAATGGAGCTAACGTTTGTATTGGTTTGCAATATTTTCATGGTGGTGGAGCAGGGGGTAGCTAAACTCTTATATTTATTTTCAGCCTTGTTTTCTGAACTCCCACTTGTCCCTTGGGTGTGGGGAATTAGGATTCACTTCAAAAACCAGTGAAGAGTGCAGATAGGGGTGAAAGGCACATATTTCTTCTTTCAACCTCCTTCAAAATTCTCCTTTTCTTCTGTGAGAAAAAATACATTTTTTTTTGCCCAGATAAACCCTAGAGATGTAGAAAGGCATAGCCAAGAGCACACACAACCCTGCCAGTTGGTTTTCTGAAACACTGACGTCCAACTGCCAAGTATTTCGGATTCTCAAGGTAGGCAGAGCTGCTGCTGCCCAAAGGAGTGGCTTTCGAAATTACATAGTTCCCATTTACAATCAGACACGTAGGAAACGGCAAGCATCTATGTTTTACTTACTTAAAATTTGATTTTGCATATAATTTCTTCCTTCCGCAATGGATAAAAAATGTACAAAGCATATCAGTTACTTACTTGGACCTCAGTTTTTCTCTTTTCATGAGGGGATAATGAGGGATTATGCCTGTTCTCTCAAGCTCTCTGATTTTTGCCTTCTTAATAATTCACATCTATCACTTTCTTCCACCTCTCATCTCCAAACCCCAAGTCTGTGTTTAACACAGATATTAATATTTTAAATACGGTTTTGGTCATAGATTTTAGCAAATAGTTCAATTACTGACTTTGTGATCTCTTCACCAAAATGGGTGACCTCTATGCAAATGCAGATTCCAACCCTTCCCCACTATCTTCTCCCAGAAGATGCTATATCTTTCTTGTTTGTGTCTTTTCATAAACCTTCCATAGCAGATCTACACAATGTACTCCAAGCTTTCCTTTGAATCTTTAAATATACATATATATGCCTAATTTAAATATATGTGTATACATATGTGTTTGTATATATCCCTGTGTGTGTATGTACATACATATATATAATCAGTACATTAATAAGACTTTTATAATATATGAGAATTTTATTTTGTATATAATGTTAAGATCCTGACTGCTACATTGATACCCACAAAATGTAAAGAGGCCTAGAAGAGGGAGTCTTGATATGCATTTAAAGATCAAAATACTAACAGTCCAGTAGAAATCCAGAGAGCACTTCCTAGCTGTGCGACCCTGGGCAAGTGACTTGACCCCCATTGCCTAGCCCTTACCACTCTTCTGCCTTGGAACCAATACACAGTAGTGACTCCAAGACAGAAGGTAAGGGTTTAAAAAAAAAGAAAAAGAAATCCAGAGAGCACATGACAAGGTAGTTCAGCAAGCCTTCTTTGTTGAGGAGACATACTTTTAATATAAGAAGGGTAGAGTCAGAGAAGAAAGTGGAAACAGGTCAGGAATGCTGGGACCTAAGTGAAAGTGAGCTCATCCTTCTTGGGCCCTGGATAGAATTGGAGTGTCTAAACCAGTAAAGTCTAGCAGGTTTTAGAGGGTTATTGTCTGGATCAAATATGACCAAGACATCGGAGGCAGAGTGAGGAACCCAAACAGCAACTGGTGCTGATTTGTAAAAATTGGAAGGCAAGATTTCTGGAGAAATTGGTGGCTAGTTAATATCCAAACTCCTGACTGGCAGGAAAAGAGCTCTGGGGTGTTACTGCTGGCCTCATTCTGACAAGGTGACTCGATGGTTTGAACTATCTGTGGGGAGGGAAAAGCTCCTTTGTTTAGGAAGTTGGGGAAGTTACTAGAAAATCAATTAAGACCTCCAGTATATTGGGTGGTTCCCATTTCAGAGGACCTATGGCACAAGCTAAGAGAGCATTTCTTGGTTGCAAGTGGTATGGAGAGAGGGAATATCTACATAAGTGGAGGGAATGCTCACACTGATGGAGACAAAACTCATGTCAGTGAGATCCACTGAAGTACTAAAGATGATAATATCCAATCAAATAGGATGAGATTGAAAATTTGTCAAATAATGTGTTTTCTATCAGATTTATTACTTCTAAACATTTCCACTAGATTCTTCCTTTGGCAGCTTTTTTTTGGCATGGGGGTTACAATGACATTATGAAGGTTATACCAGTGATCAATCCAGGTCTAAATAATTCAATAAATCTGGAAAGGCTTTGAGTAAAAGCACCAACCTACCTAAGCTTGAAAAATATCATCAACTTAATATTAACCTTGAGCAACCAAATTTTCCTAGACACAAAGATATCTCCAAAGCACAAAGTGCTCCGAAAACATTAGAGGAGGGGAGACTTAAATGCAAGCCGATAAATTCCTGCATTTCACAAATATTGATGTGTGTGGTCAAGAAAATCACATGTTATAAATTTTCAAAATGATGAGAGAAACAGCTTGTCAGTCAACTTGCATTTATTATATAGCTACTATATACCAGAAACAGCTAAGCACTAAGTATAAAAAGAAAGGCAAAGTTTATTTAACAAAAGACTAAGTATTGAAATCAAATATGGTAGCAATATCTTAAGTAGGAAGCTATTGTGGAAAGGAAACTAGACTCACAGTTGTGGGGGAAGGGGCCTACTGGGAGTGGCAGTTGGGTCTTGTGACTAGCACTTCCTTCCTGCCGTGGGGGGACTTGCTTCCGGGTGTTGGAGGAGAGAGGAGCTTGTTCAGCCCAATCTGGAGTGGCATGCTCTTCTTGGTTCAGCTGGAAGATTCAGGCCCAGTCACTTCTGAAGGTTAGACCTGTTCTTGTTTGCTTTCTATCTACTGCTAAGATTCTGAAGTATATAAAACTGGACTGATATAGAGTGGACGGGAGTGGGAAAACCCTCCGCCAGCCTCTAGGGCCTGGCCCTATACTCTGAAGCTAAGGAAAAACTCCAATTCCAACTGGATTATTAAACTTTATATTATTTGAATTCACAGTCAGATAAGTGGACTATCTTTTCTGGTCATAGAGGGAGCTGAAAATCAGTTCAGTCATCAAGGCAATAAAAGATCTTATCAGACCCCTACTGTTTCCTCTCAGCAGGGGGCATCTCCCTCCTTTGCATCACCAAGCAATATTCCCTCTCTTCCCTTAACTCCTCCATATCCCATATAAACCTCCCATTATCCCCTTGTTTTCCAAATCCAATTTCCTTTCCCAATAAATATTACACTATATAGCCACTTAAAGTGTTTGCCAATATCATGGAAGTCTATGTACATAGGCAAAGAACTGAAATCAAATAAGGTGTTATTTGGTAGGAATAACTAAGGCAAGAAGAGATATATCCACCTACAGTATCTCCCAGTGCCATGGAAGTTATCTTACTCATTGTATAAACTTAGAAAGGTTCCCTTATTCTCTAAAAGTCCTTCTTTATAGATAAGATTATATTGATTCCTTAAATTGCTTGATTTAATACAACAAAGTGTATTCTATGAAATTCATTGAAACATCAAAGAAACTGGTCCATAGTTTTGACCATGTAGAGTTAATGATGAAAGACATCTCCCTCCTCTCCATTGAGAGGTGAGGGGCTCCAAGTTAGAATGTGATATGTGCCACCAGAAGCACTCACTAAATCTCTTAGCTTTACTTAAGTGGTTTTCTTGGTTGTAATTGTAATGCTTGAGGGAGAATGTCTATGGTGCAAAAACAAAATTTCAAGTAAAATGAAGAGTTTGGCCATCCCACCCACCTAAAGGAAAGCAGGCCAAAAATACTTGTTGCCTGGACACTGATGTGAAATTCAGTGAGTAGTACACCTGCATATGTCCATCTACATGGTATGAAAGGAAATGCAATTTGTAGGTGGAGACAACCTTGTAATTCAGAAGAGGGGTTCAAATGCTATCTCTAACATAATACTATTTATGTGACCTTAGGCAGGTCACTTTAACTTTTGGTAACTTTGGAGCCTTTCCCTCCCTTCAGGTACCTCAGGAGTGTAGCCACTGACAGGCTTACAATTGTCTTGCCTCCACAATTTATATATATATACACATTTGACCTATTCTATGTCTTTTGTAAGCACATCCTGAACCATAATGTCAAAAATCCAAGTGCTGTGGTTCAATGTACTTGATTGTGAAAAGAGTTTGTAATAAAAATCTTGGCAGATCTTTTCCATCTCTTTTCAGTTTTATCCTTAAATGCCCTCAGGACTATTTTGCTTAGTTGGGTCTCTTGCCAAGCTTTCTTAAGACTGGCTTTTCTCTCTCCTACTTTTTGCTGTCTAATGAGGAGATACTGTTCATCATCTTCCGCCATCATTCTCCAGGAGATTTTTTACAAGTTTACACTCAACCTATATTTTCTTGGGCTGCTATATCTCTTGGCAAATAAAGTGTTTTTAGGTTATTTTTAGTCTCAATGTGGCAAATTATTTAATTCCGTATGGATAATTCTAATTGGTATCAACAACCTTTCTTCTTCCGTTTTTGAGGATTAGTAATATTTAATAGTCAAACTGAAGTTGTAATTGCACATTTTATATAAGAAGAAAATGTTTAAAGAAATACAGAATCTAAAAATGCAAAAAGATGCTCAGTTTCCCAGGTAGTAAGGAAAACAAAAATTAAGATAACCCTTTGATAACTTTAGATAAGATAACTTAAAAATTACAATTGAAAATGTAGAGCACTGTAGAAATTCCAGATATAAATGCAAGGAAGTGTGGAAAGGTCTATTTAAATTGATGCAAGGCAGGTCAGCATATCTAGACCTACATATTCATTGCAAAAAGCATTGAACTTGAAGTTATGGAACTTTTTCCAGCTCTGCTACTCATTACCTGTGTGATCCTGAAACAAATCATCTAACCTCTACTTCAGTTTCTTAAACTGAAAAATGGAGATATAATAATAGCACCTACCTACCCAGGGTTAATGTTTTTGAGCTTCACTTTCCACAACCATAAAATGAAAGACTAAACTAGATGAATTCGCAAGTTCTTTTTGACTCTCAATCTAGATCTCATGATCTGACTACTACTAGATTTTTGCCAAAAAGTGGCAAAACTTCAGTCTCAGAATGAGATGGGAATCATTGCATTTCTTGCTTATTTGTTTTATCAATTTGTCTGGTTCTAGTTTATTAAATATTTAAGTTTTTTTGTAAGATTGCAGTTCTTATTTCATAAATTCACTTGGTGTTATTTTATTGATGGTTGTTGTTGATGTATTGATGTATTGATGTAATTTTTTCAAAAGCAGCAAAGAAACCAGCTCTGCTGAGGACCCCTCAATAACAATAAAGTGGAGAAGAAGAAAGGAGGATCAGAGGAGAATGAAGATGGAGGAGCAGGGGAGAAAAGGAAGGAAGGAAGAAGAGTGAAAGAAAGAAGAAATATGGGTGAAAGGGAAATGAGGAAGAAGAAAGAAGATAGATATGCATAAAGGAAGGAAGAAAAAAAGAGAGAAGTTTATTTAACTGAAAGAATGGGTGGGAAACAGAAGACTAGATGTTGTTACATAGACCCATTCTCAGCTACTACCAGTAAATATGAGGTTGTTGGCTTAGACCTACCTCTGACATCATAGGGAAAGTTGGGGTACTGAGGGCCCTACCATAGCCTCCACCTGAACCTCAAAGGTGCAATCTATGTTCTATATGTAGGGCTCCCCCTCTCTCCACTCAACACTCTCCATCTCTAGCCTGGCAGGAAGATTCACTGCCACCACACAGATGCTCATTTTTCTCCCTCACCTCACATCAATTTTACAGCTCCAGCATCTAAACAATGAACCATTTTGGAGAACTATCTGAAATTATGTTCACAGTTATAAGACTCTTATAAAAGTTACAAAAAAAAAAACACCTTTGCCTTCTGTCTTAGAATTAATACTAAGTATGAGTTCCAAGGCAGAAGAGCAGTAAGGATTAGGCAATTGGAATTAAGTGACTTGCTCAGGGTCACACAAATAAGAAGTGTCTGAGGTCAGATTTGAATCCAGGACCTTCTGTCTCCAGTCCTGGTTCTCCATCTCCTGAGCCACCTAGCTGCTCCATAACTGTATATACCTTTTGATCCAGAAATATTACTATTATTTATTTCTTAAGGTGATCAGAGAAAAATGAAAAGAATTTTTATGTCCTGCAAAAAATATATAGCAGCTTTCTTTGAGGGGGCAAACAACTGGAAGTTGAAGGGATGCCCATCAAATGGGAAATGACTAAAGTTGTATCATAAGATCGTAATGGCATACTATGTTGCCTTAAGAAATTATGAACAGGTTAATTCTGGAAAAAATATGGAAAGATCCACATGAAATTATGAAGAGTAAAATAAGCAGAACCAAGAAAACATTCTATAGAGCAACAGAAATATTGCTTGAAGAATGACTTGTGTA
Source organism: Monodelphis domestica (assembly GCF_027887165.1). Classification (NCBI taxonomy): domain Eukaryota; kingdom Metazoa; phylum Chordata; class Mammalia; order Didelphimorphia; family Didelphidae; genus Monodelphis; species Monodelphis domestica. The sequence goes on from NC_077233.1 coordinate 129,449,339, forward strand.
TGTCCACCCCTAGAAAAATTACTAATAAAAATTAGTAAAAGATTGTTCTATATATACATAATCTTATACATAATCTTTTGGTCATATGATGCCTTCTCTAATGGGGAGAGAGAAGAGAGGGAGTTAACTAGGTGTTTTAATGTTACAAATAAACAAATGAATTTTTTTTAAGTGAAGGAGATGCAGCATTAACCCCTTCACTGCAACAAATCCTCTGTCTAGCTGCCATTATATTGAGAGCAGTGGCATCCAGCCTAGCTTCATCTCCCATCTCAGCAATTCACCACTCCCCATCTCACCCCATAGATTAAAGGGCTGAAGTCACAAGTTCAAGCCCACAGTTATTGAGGCACAGCATGCAAAACAATCTTACATCCTCTATGGAGGCCATGTAGCTGTTCCTGCTTTTGCTCCTAGGAGATTATAATTTTTACCCTTTACCCAAGGTCCAAGATACAAAGATAGCCACCACATGGATAGCTTCCTTTCAGACTTGCTACCATCATTGTTCCTAAAGGAGATAATGTAAGTAGACTAGGAAAAAAGTTAACAAAAAGTGGAATTGACTGAAATCCAGAGACTACTATTCAGGCATTAACAATGGCATCCCACAGAGTTTCTTCACAGGAAAGGGGGCAGAATATCAAAAAGGGAGGTAAACTGGAGGTGAAAGTCTAAAGGAATAGTACAAAGACTTGGAGGCAGAGGCCTATGGTAGTGCCTGTAGCACACTAAAAAAAAAAATAAAAACTCTAAAACTCATCCAAATAATGAAGATTAAAAAACCTCTTAACACGGTAAGTTTAACAACATAAAATATCTGAAGGACAAAGCTTATTTAAAAATCCATAGTGAAATATTGCTAAAAAGTGGTACAATAACTATGAACAGAATAGTAAATCAGATAATGAAAGCATTGACAGAAATAAAAGAATATTCTAATTGAACACTGAGAAAAGGCACAGAAAGGAATAAAAATATAAAATTAACAAAAGTAAGAAAGATATAACATCAATGGAAATAGCAATGTACAGATCAAATATAGTTAAGAAAAGATAAATGGATAATGAAAATAAAATCAAAGGACAGGGTCAAAATCCAGAAGAACTTAGAAAGTAATTAGTGGATATGCAGGAAAAAAATATTTATGAAAGCTAAAGCAATAAGTTCAAACCTTATATTAGTCAGAATTTTAAAGTTCATTAAAAATGAGATACCATATTTTTTTAAAATAGAGAAAATGTTCTTAGGCAACTAGATATGGAAAAATAAATTTCATTGGAAACCCACATGGAGAAATATTAAAAACTTAATGTTCTTCTTACTAAAATTTAAAATTACAGAACAACAAAATGAAAAATAACCCCAAAAAAGGATTCTACAAAGCACTTACAAAGAAAAAAAAAGCTAATGCCTTTAAAAAACAATAATTAGAATATCATTTGACTTCTCAACAACAGGGAAAGGAATACAAAACTGGAGAAAAGCATATATTAAATTGAGTTAGTTCTAAAATCATATATCAGGAAAACCTGAGCAATTGTTTTAGGAAGAGAAATACAACATCCCTCCCAAATCAAGAACTGAAAGAATTTATTCTTGTTGTTGAGTTATTTTTTCTGGTATGACCAACTCTTCTTGATCCCACTTGGAGTTTTCTTGGTAAAGATATAGGAGTGACCTATAGTTTCTTTCTCTGGCTCATTTTATAGATGATGAAACTGGGAGCCAAGATGGCAGAGTAAAGCAGAGAAGCTTAAGGTCACCATGAGAATCCCCTACAACCAACATTAAAAATAATTCCACAAAAAGAATAGAGGAGTGAAAGAAACAACTTTCAAAAAAAGAAAGACCTAAAAGGTAGGCAGAGAACATTTGGGGCAATGGGATGAGAGAGGAGCACAGCAACAGGTTATATAGCAAGAAGTGAAGAACAAGTCAAGAAAAAGCCATATACTCCCACTCCACATCTGTTATTCCAGTTTTGGAACCCAATCTCAAGCTAACATTCAGATCCTGAGACCCTACGTGGGCAAACAGAGGTCCAAGCCAATGCAAACCCTTTGAGATTTCAAATTTGTGGTGAAGTCTGGAATTCCAGCCCAGAGCAGTATATGCTTTAGTGGGCTGGTTTTTGTGAGCCTAGAGTGAAGCCAAGAGTTACAGTTTGGGGCTATGGTGAGGACATAGATCCCAGTTTGGGGTAGTTTGTTGACCCAAGGCAGGATCTGTATCCTTCTGCCAGGGGTTCAGGGCACAGCTCCAAGACAAGGCCGAATTGGATCAAGTACAAAGTGAGACCAAAGACTTACACCTATGCCTGGGGCTAGAATTTGAGCAGTCTCTGATCTGATCAGACTCAGAGTGCGACCAAAAGCTTATGCCCAAGCCTAAGGTAAGTCTTTAAGGTATTAGCATATCAAGAATCAATTGAATCAGCAGTGGGAGAAGATTCTCAGAGCTCCCAGTACTTAGACCATCCTAACATCTTGGAAGAATTGAAACTGATAAAAACCCAGAAAATAAGCTAAGAATAGCATCAAGGAAGGACTAAAGTTTAATAGGGTACCCTAACCCCCAGAAAACAGAGCCTACCTAGAAAAAGGTGGGAACAATGAATAAATAACAAAAAGGCATCTAACCCTAAAGAATTTTATGAAGACACAGAAGAGGACTGTGAAAGCAAAGAAAACACAAAGTCCACAAGAAAAATATGGATTGGACATAGATCCTGGAAGAACTTTAAAAAGACTTAAAAAACAATTAAGAGAGGAAGAGGAAAAGTGGAGAAGTAAAATGTGCTGCTGAAAAGAAGGTATATTCCTTTTTATCCCTGTTCAGTTTTCTCCAGATATCTATTAACTCTGATTTTTCTAACATTTTATTCACTTCCCTTACTTCTTTCTTATTTATTTTTTGGTTCGGTATATATCTAATTCTGATAGGGGAAGGTTGAGGTCCTCCACTTGTATTGTTTTACTATCTATTTCTTTCTTAAGCTTTCATTTCTCCTTTGAAAATCTGGATACCATACCATTTTGTGCATAAATGTTTAGAATTGATAGTATTTTATTGTTTATAGTACTTTTTTAGCAAGATGCAATTTCCTTCTTTATTTCTTTTAATCAGATCAATTTTTACTTTAGCTTCATCTGATATCATGAGTGCTACTTGTGCTGTTTTTACTTTAAATAATGCATAATAAATTCTGCTCTAGCCTTTTACCTTTAATCTTTGTGTGTCACTCTACCTCAAAAGTGTTTCTTGTAAACAACATATTGTAGGATTCTTGTTTTTAATCCACTTTGCTATCTGCTTCTGTTTTATGGATGAATTCATTCCATTTGTATTCCCAGTTATGATTATTGTGTATTGCCCTCCATCTTATTTTCCTCTTTTGATCCTACTCTATTCCCTTTTACTCCATTCATCCTCACCAGTGTTTTGCTTTTTATCACCCCCCACTTCTTCCTCCATCCAATTACCTCCCCCTTCCCTTGTCTTATTGCCCTTTTACTTCTCTATAGAGTAAGATAGAATTCTATACCCCAATGATTATCTTTTCCCTCTCTGAGCCAGTTATAATGAGAGTAAAGTTTAATCATTGCCCATCAGCACCCTTATCCTCCCCTCCCTGTAATGATTTTTCACATCTTTTTATGTCATATAATTTATCCCATTCTATCTCTTCCTTCCCTTTTCTTATTGCAATCCTTTTTTTCATTCCTTGATTTTTATCTATCAACATATACATACATATCATATCATTTCATTTATATACACATTATATAATTACATATCATATATATGTATGTATCATCATAATCACCTTACTTTCCCCACTCTTTTTCTAGGTATATTTCTTCTATATGCTCTACTACTAAGAGCAATGTTAGAGAATTACAGATATCCTTTTTTCCATGTAGAAATACAAACATTTTGATCTTGATGAGTCTGTCAAAATTTCTCTCTTATTTACCTTTTAAGGCTTCTCTTGGGTCTCATTTTTGGACTTCAATTTTTTTTTGGATCTGACTTATTCCTCAGGAATGCTTAGAAATCTTCTGTGTTATTGAATGTCCAGAATATACTCAGAATATAATTTGCTGGATAGGTGACTCTGGGTTATAAACCTAGATCTTTCACTTTCCTGAATATCATATTCCATGCTTTCCAATTGTTTAATGTAGAAGCTGCTACATCCTGTGTGATCTTGATTGTAGCTCCATGGTATTTGAATTGTTTCTTTCTGGCTATTTGTGGTATTTTCTCATTGGCTTGGAGGCTCTTGAATTTATCTATTTTATTCCTAGAAGTTGTCATTTGAGGATTTCATTCTGGAGGTGATTTGTGTATTCTTTCAATTTCAATTTTTTTCTTGTTCAAGTATATCTAGGCAATTTTCTTTGATAACTTCATATATTATGATATCCAAGATTTTTTTTGATTATTGCTTTCAGGTAATCCAATAATTCTTAAATTGTCTCTCCTGGATCAGGAGAATGTTGTACACAGAAACTGAAACATTATGGGATGATTATATGTAGTTGAATTTGTTACTAATAGCAATGCAATGATACAGGACAATCCCAAGGGACTAATGAGAAAGAATGCTATCCACATCAAGAGAAAGAACTGTTAGGAGTAGAAATGCAGAAGGAAAATATTTGATTTATCACTTGATTATATGGATATAGAATGTGGGGTTTTGGTTTTAAAAGATTACTTTATTACAAAAATGAATAATTTGGAAATAGATATTGAATGATAATACATGTATAACTCAGTGGAATTACTTGTTGGCTCTGGGTTAGGGGAGAAAGACGGGGAGGGAAAGAACATGAATCATGTAACTATGAAAAAATACTTAAAGAAAAAATATATATAGATGAGACAACTGAGGCAAACAGGATTAAATGACTTGCCTATGGTTACACAGCTAGCATCTCAGGCCAGATTTGAACTCAGAAAGATTAATCTTCCTGATTCCAGGTCCTACACACTGTGCCACATATTGCCTAAGAATTTATTTAAAACCTACAAATAATGGGGGAAACGGAATTATAGAATGATAAAAGGATAAATTCTCAAAAGTGATAATGCATTAAGCCTGTTAATCCTTACTGTTGAGATTATAAAATATGTAAACTTCAGTGAAAGCAGTAGAACTGATAAAATTATTATTTGATTTCTAAAACTATAATGAAATTGGTAAAAATAGGAATTAATATAATGAGCAATTCAAAATTTATTAAGCACTTATTTTGTGCAAAGCATTGTTAGAATTTGTTATAAATTAATAATAATAGCAAATGAACAAAAACACAGCTATAGTAAGATTGATAGAGTAAATAAAGCCTGAGCCTATGTCTATTGATGATTTGGATGTGTATAGAATCAAATTGCTGACATGGGAATAGGATGTATAGATCAATATCTTATCTAGCATCTTTAAACCCCTTTCCATGTCTCAAAAGGGAGACTGATTTACAACTTTGTAGAGAGTAGGATGATAAGGAGATGATTCTATTGCTGTTGACTTTTGATTTTTCCTCCTATTTTCTATTTCCAAGAGGAATATTCAACCATAATTCTACATATCAACTTCATCTCAAATATTTATAGACTAGGGCTATGATACTCTTTCGGGAAGTACAAAAAATAGTACTTTCCCTGATCACTCTCTTAAGGCAAGAATAATACTTAACTTGCTCTCACCAGCCATATCCCTCTCTCACCAAATTCTGGTTACCCAAAAGATTATGATCAAAGTAAATAGTAACTACAAATCTAAGAATCTGGACAGATTAAAGTAGAAGGAATATACAAGAGTAAAAGAACTATTCAGAAGTTCTCAGTTCAAATAAGGAGAGGGTATAAACTCACCAGGAAGAAATCCACTCTTGATATTCTCTAGGGTTACATGTATTGAGAATTGATAGATATATTGGGGACTTGATTCCCTAAGTGTCTGACACTGAAGAGATCTCAAGTCTATCATTCACAAATTTATACTTCTTATACCTCTCCTTCACTCCATTTCTGCCTCTTCCAGTCAGTTCTCTAAATCTCAAGAAATATATTCTCTGTGTAGATAGAAAAGTACATCACATCTCAGCCTCAGTAGTCCCTTATCCAAAAAGCATGTCATTGGGTCATAGAGCTATGTTTCCTTTTAATTTTTTAATTAAATTTTAATATGAAATCATCATTTATGTTTTCTCCTTTACAAATATGAATAGTCAGACAAAACAAATTCCATTGGCCATATGCCCTGGACTTGGGACAAGAATTAGGTTATGCTGCTTTTCTGAAGCAAAATACCTTAGAGATCTTTGCAAAAATCCCCTGGGGTAAAGCTTAAAATCAGGATCTCCTGTAGCATAAACATAATTTCAAGCACTTTAAAACAATGAGGGAAATTTTTCTAGAGTCCTAATAACTAACCTATGGTACTATTGGAAACAAAGAAAATATTAACCACATGCAAAAGGCATGACACATACAGAGCAACTCCTGATAAGTTACCTTCATGGCAACATACCTAATTTACATGCAGAGCATAGCCTATGAACATCTCAAGAAAATGTGCATATCTATATTACATAGTGATTAATCATAAGCAACAAAGCAAAACAAGGCTAGTTAATCAAAGATACATTGCTAGAATAAAAATAATAATATCAATAGGCCTGTATAAAAATAGAGCAAAACTCAACCCTCTGTCAGGTCATGAGTACTGATTCTTCAGAATTATGCAAAATTAGTCCTACATTGTAAAGACAATCAACCTTGAAATAATTTATTATATAGATTTTTTATTTTTCATTATTCCTTATTGTGCAATACTATTACATTTCATTCATATGCTATTCTCAGTCATTCCTCAGTAGATGGGTACCCCCTCTTCCCAAACAATTGGAAATGTTTAGTTTCTGGTTTATCATCACTACAAAAACCACTATTTTAAATATTTATATTTGAATATATAGTATATATACACATATATATGTCTTATCCTCTTTACTTGATATCTTTTGGGAAATCTTAAGGATAAGAAGTCATGCTCAAATTAGTGACTACTTGATAATACTTCCAAATTGCTTTCCAGAATAACTAAACCAATTCATCACTCCACCATTTTGTTAAAAGTAACTGTTTTTTGCAGCCCCTTTATATGTTATCACTTCCATTTCATGTCAATTTTTCCCTTGATGGGTATTGTATGGAACTTCAAATTTTTAATTTGTGGTTCCTTTATACTGATTTGAAACACTTTTGCATGTGGTAATTGACAGCTTATATTGTTTCGTTTAAGAATTGTTTATTTATATAGTTTGACCACTGTCTACTGGGGAATGGCTCTTAAGCTTAGATATTTGAATCAGTTCTTTTTCTATATTATATATAAAACCTTGGTTAAAGAAACTTACACCAAATATTTTATTCCACGTTAATTGTTTTACTTCTTTTAATTGCCTTTGTTTGTGCAAATACTTACCAGTATTATGCAATCAAAATTAATCATTTTATCTCCTGTGATCAGCTCTATTCCATATTTGGTCATGAACTGTTCCAGTACTCAAAGTTGTAATAAGTATTTCCTTCCTTGCCCCTTTATTTTGTTTATGATGAGTTTATATTTGGGATTTATTTTGATGGGAAATGTTGGTCTAAAACCAATTTTTTGGCAGACTGCTTTTTACTTTTCCTTGTAGTACTTGTCAGTGAGCGAGCTCTTACCCCATAAGTTAAAACAGTTGAATTAGTGATACTTTTTAAATCTTTCATAATCTGTTTCCTAACTTTTTAGACCTTATTCACACTATTTTTCTTAATCTATTCTACATTCAAATCACATGAACTGCATTCCATCTGTTATTTCCTTGACTTTCACATACTGAACTCTCTCCCAGGTCTCACTAATGAAATACCTTCCTTGCTCTGTTCCAACTAGTCGCACCCTTAAGTTTTTTTAAAGGTTTAACTCAAGTGCTACTTTCCCAGGAAGAATATTCCTAACTCCCCTAATTGTTATGCTCTCATTCTCAAATTATTGATGATTTCCTTATTTGTGTATAGGTTATAACCTATTCCACTTTCACCAACCTAAATCTAGTTTCCAAGAGGGTCAGAAATCATTTTTATTTTGTTTTTGTATCCTTAGCATGTAGTGTAATGTCTTAAACATTATAGCACTTAATAAATTGTGGATTAAACTTAATATCAATTCATTGATTTTCTTTTTATTTATCTGTACATTTCATCAAAAAAATTCAATTCAGCAACCATCTATTAATGGCTCCTCCTTCCTCTCCTGATCCCTACATGCAAATGCCTCATAAAACTCTATTTTTGGCATTGAACTCTTTTCTTTATCTCTCATTTGGTATTCCATTTTTTTGGTTTCAGCCATAACTTACATGAAAAACAAGAGAGTATATGGAAGTAATGAACTTGGATTTCAGAGAAACCTAGCTTCAAATCCCAGCTTTACTAGATTTGTGATCCTGGGCATGTCACTTCGATCAATTAACACCATGAACTGTCTAGTTAAGAGACTGTCCTTGGATCTCAATTTACTTTGTGTAAAATAGAAATAATTAATGGCACTAACTTACAGATTTATTTTAAGGAAGATGATTTCTTAATATTTAAATCTTATAAAAAGTGAGGTAAAATTAAGAAGCTACAAAATTTTTTCTAGCATTGACTTAAATTTCATTCTCATGTTTTCTACAAGACATTTCTGCTTTTTAAAAAATTAGGGGGACTTCTGGGCTAAGATGGCCACAGAGTAGAAGCAAGAGTCTTCTTCTCCTCAACTCCTCAAAAGACCAAAAACCAAAATCAGATGAGTGAAGGGGCTCTACTCTAAGGTGCAGCCTTGAAATAGGCAGGTTTGGGCATTTCTACACTACAAGGGGGTAAAAATACTCCTTCCAAAACACTAGCTGATCACCTCTCCCCCACTCCACCTATAGTACCAGAGTCAGAGTGAGCACAGGGCAAAATCTAGGTTCTCAGGAGCTTGCTGAGGACACCGCAGACTTACCCCTGAGAGCAGCAAGACTTTGGACTCAGGAAGCTAAGGAACACAGAGCTTGGGTGCAGAGATAGGATAGAGATGGACTGCCCACATTGGATGCAGCAGAGACTGAAAAATAGTCTCAGGGCAAAAATCACTCTGTAACTTGATACATACAGATCTGCCTACCATCCTCACTCATATTTCTGATTAGGAAAGGGAAAAAGACTAACAAAGAAATAGCCACAAACACCCAAAAACTATAATCTACAACCACAAAAAAATAAGGAAAAAACTTTGACCCTGGATAAATTCTACAGAGAAAAACAGCAATCCACAGAGTATATAGCAGAGAGTGACAAACAAGCAAACATATTTCCCTAAAAAATGAAAATTTGTCACAAGCCCTCCAGTAAATCAGAATGGGGGTGGAGAACCAAGTAAGAAAGAGAGAACAAACTTGGGCAAAAAGTGGGAAATCATTCAAAAATAAAATAACAGTTTAAAAGACAGAATTTCTCACTTGGAAAAAGAAGCTCAGAAATCAAATGAAATGATACACAAATTGAAGGACAGAACTGACCTGCTGGAAGCCATGAAAAGCAAGATAGACCAAACCAAAAAGGAAAATCAAAAATCATAGTTTAAAACCAGTTTTTAAAGACTAGAATTGGGCAAGCAGAAGCTAATGATCTCACAAGACAGCAAGAATTAATAAAGCAAAGTCAAAAGAATCACATATTAGAAGGAAACACAAAATATCTCATTGAGATGATTGTCTTGGAAAACAGGTCCAGGAGAGAATTTGAGAATCATAGGCCTACCTAAAAACCTAGAAATAAACATAAACCTTGACGTCATACTAGAAGACATTAGCCAAGAAAACTGCCCTGATGTTCTTAAAGAAGAGGGCAAAATAGATATTGAAAGAATCCATAAATCACCTTCTAAATTAAATCCTCAAAACATAAACCTCAGGAATATAATTGCCAAATTCAAGAGCTTCCAAGCTAAAGAGAAAATATTGCAAGAAGCCAGAAAGAGACAATTCAGATATCAAGGAGGACCAATTAGGTTTACACAGAATCTGGCAGCCTCCAAACAAAAGGACCACAAAGCTTGGAATATCATATTCAGAAAGGCAAGAGAACCAAGGAGCACATACCTACCAAATCTGACTATATACTTCAAGGGGGGAAGTATGAGCATTTAACAAAATAGAAGATTTCCAAGTATTTGTAAAGAAAAAAACAGGAACTAAATGGAAAATCTGATATCCAAATATAAAAATCAAGAGAAACATGAAAAGGTAAACAGGAAAGAGGGGGGGGGATTTTTAATGCCTTCAGTAAGGTCAAATTATTTAAATTCCTATGTGGGAAAAATGAAACTTAAAACTCTCAACAACTGTATTCACTATCATAGCAGTTAGAATAATTATTCATAGGTAGAGGTTGGAGTACTAAGTGGTTTAAGATGACATTAAAAAAAGAAAAGTGGGGAGGGGAAATAGAAGATGGCACCAAGAGAAACTTGAAGGAATAAGAAAATTAGGATAAATTAAACCACATAAAGAGGAGGGGGAGGAGAAGAATACTATTATAAGAAGGAGAGGAAGAGAGTGCTAATAGGTAATACTTAAAGCTTACTCTCAGTGGAATAAATTCTGTGAGGGAAGACTATCTAGATCCATTGAGTTATCAAATTCTATCTTATCCTATGGGGAACTTGAGAGGGAAAAACCAAGGGGGGAGTGGGGCAAAGAGTACAAAAAAGGAAGGAAAGGGGGAGGGAATTTAATAGAACCTAAAATAAATAAGAGGGAAATAAGAAGGGAGGGTTTGGGAAGGGAGGTAATATAAGGGTAGGGATTAGGGGGACTGATTAAAAGCAAAACACTGGTGTAGAAGGAAATAGAGAAAGAAGAAAGGGCAGAACTAGGCGAGGAAATTAAAAAATGTGTAATACAGAGGTGACAATCATAACTCTGAATGTAAATGGAATGAACTCACTCATAAAATGGAAGCAAATAGTAGAGTGGAATAGAAACCAAAATCCTACTATATATTTTCTACAAGAAACACACATGAAGCAGGTAGACACACACAGGGTAAAGATAAGAGGCTGGAGCAAAATCTATTGGGCCTCAACTGAGAAAAAGAAGGCAGGAGTAGCAATCATGATATCTGACAAAGCCAAAGTAAAAAGAGATCTGATTAAAAGAGATAGGGAGGTTAATTACATCCTGATAAAAGGCAGTATAGACAATGAAGAAATAGCAGTACTCTATATGTATATACCAAACAGTATAGCATCCAGATTTATAAAGGAGAAACTATTGGAGTTTAAGGATGAAACACACAGTAAAACTATGCTAGTGGGAGACCTGAAACTTCCTCTATCAGATCTAGATAAATCAAACCAAAAAATAAATAAGAAAGAGGCAAGAGATATGAATGAAATCTTAGAATTATTAGAGTTGATAGATATATAGAGAAAAATAAATAGCAACAAAAAGGAATACACCTTCTTTTCAGCAGCACATGGTACACTTACAAAGATTGACCATGTACTAGGGCATAAAAACCTGGCGAATAAAGGCAAGAAAGCTGCAGAAATAAAAAAAAAATTCAACCTTTTCAGATCATAATGCAATAAAAATGATATTTAGCAATGGTACAAGGAGAGGCAAATCAGAAGGTAATTAGAAATTAAATAATATGATTCTCTAAAATTGGTTGGTTAAAGAAGAAATCATAGAAACAATTAAAAATTACATTGAAGTGAATGACAATGATGAGATACCCTATCAAAATCTATGGGATGCAGACAAAACAGTACTCAGGGGGAAATTTATATTCCTGAGTCTGTATATTAACAAATAAGAGAGGGAAGAGGTCAATTAATTGGGCATGAAAATTTAAAAAAAAAACTAGAAAAAAGAACAAATTTAAAATCTTCAGATAAAATCAAAATTATAAATCCTAAAAATTAAAGGAGAAAATAATAAAATTTATAATTAAAGAACTATTGAGTTAATAAAGTTAATAAATAAGACTAGAAGCTGCTACTTAGAACAAACAAATATATAAAGTACTGTTAATATAATTTAAAAAAGGAAAGAAGAAAACCAAATTAACAGTAACAAAGATGAAAAGGGAGACCTCATCTCTAATGAACAGGAAATTAAGATAATTATTAAGAACTATTTCCCAATTATATTCAATCTAGGGGATATGGATGATTTTTACAAAAATATAAATTGCCTAGATTCACAGAAGAAGAAATAGAATACTTAAATAATCCCATATCAGAAAAAGAAATTGAACAAGCCATCAAATAAATCCTTAAGAAAAAATCCCCAGAGCCAGATGGGTTCACAAGGGAATTCTATCAAACATTTAAAGAAAAACTAATGCCAATACTATATAAACTATTTGACAAAATGAGCAAAGAAGGAGTTCTACCAAATTCCTTTTATGGCACAAATATGGTACTGATTCCAAAGCTAGGCAGAGCAAAAACAGAGAAAGAAAAATATAGACCAATCTCTTTAATGAACATTGATGCAAAAATCTTCAATTGAATACTAGCAAAAAGACTCCAGCAAATGATCACAAGGATTGTTCACTTTGATCAGGTAGAATTTATACCAGGAATACAAAGATGGTTCAATATTAGGAAAACCATCCACATAATTGACCATTTTAACAAGCAAACTGACAAAAATCACATGATTATCTCAATAAATGCAGAAAATACCTTTGACAAAATACAACACCCATTCCCATTAAAAATACTAGAAAGTATAGGAATAGAAAGGCCTTTCCTAAAAATAATAAACAGTATTTAAAACCATTAGCAAGCATCATCTGCAAAGGAGACAAACGAGAAGCCTTTCTAAGAAGATAAGGAGTGAAACAAGGATGCCCATTAACACCCGTATTATATAACACTGTACTAGAAACTCTATCAATAGCAATTAGAGAAGAAAAAGAAATTGGAGGTATTAAAATAGGCAATGAGAAGACTAAACTCTCACTCTTTGCAGGTGTTATGATGGCCTACTTAACGAATTCTAGAGAATCAACTAAAAATCTAATGGAAATAATCAATGACTTTAGCAAAGTTACAGGACACAAAATAAACCCACACAAATCATCAGCATTTCTTTATATATTTCCAACACATCTTAGCAGCAAGAGTTAGAAAGAGAAATTCCATTTAAAATCACCCTACATAATATAAAATATTTAGGAATCTATTTGCCAAGACAAACACAAGAATTATATGAACACAACTACAAAACACTTTCCACACAATTAAAAGAAAATCTAAAAAATTGAAAAAACATCAATTGCTCATGGGTAGGATGAGCTAAAATAGTAAAAATGACAATCCTACCCAAATAATATAGTTATTCAGTGCCATACCTATCAAAATACCAAGAAAGTTTTTTTTTATTGAATTAGAAAAAAATTATGACAAAATTCATTTGGAAGAATAAAAGATCAAGGATTTCAAGGGAAATAATGGAAAAAATGTGAAGGATTGGGGCTTAGCAGTACTGGATCTTAAACTGTACTATAAAGCAGTGGTCATCAAAACAATATGGTACTGACTGAAAGACAGAATGGAGGATTAGTGGAATAGACTTGGGCTAAGTGACCTCAGCAAGATATTGTACAATAAACCCAAAGATCCCAGTTTTGGGGATAAAACCCGATCATTTGACAAAAACTGCTGGGAAAATTGGAAAACAGTGTCGGACAAGATTAGGTTTAGATAAACATCTCACATCCTATACCAAGGTAAATTCAGAATGGGTGAACGACATGTATAAAGAAGTAAAATAAAAGTAAATTAGGTAAACATAGAATAAATTACCTGTCAGATCTATGGGAAGGGAAAAATTTTAAGACCAAGCAACAGATAGAGAATATTACAAAATATAAAACGAATAATTTTGATTATATTAAATTAAAGAGTTTTTGTACAAACAAAACCAAAATTAGAAGGGAAGCAATAAATTGGGGAAAAACATCTCCATAACAAAAACCTTTGACAAAAGTCTAATTACTCAAATTTATAAGGAGCTAAATCAATTGTACAAAAAAGCAAGCCATTCCCCAGTTGATAAATGCCAAGGGACATGAATAGGCAATTTTCAGATAAAGGAATCAAAACAATCAATAAGCACATGAAAAAGTATTCTAAATCCCTTATAATTAGAGAAATGCAAATCAAAACAATTCTGAGGTACCACCTCACACTTAGCAGGTTGGCTAAAATGACAGCAAAGCAAAGTAATAAATGTTGGAGGGGATGTGGCAAAATTGGGACATTAATGCATTGCTGGTGGAGTTTTGAATTGATCCACCCATTCTGGAAGGTAATTTGGAACTATGCCCAAAGGACTTTAACAAACTACTTGTCCTTTGATTAGGCCATATCACTGTTGGGTTTATACCCCAAAGAGATAATAAGGAAAAAGACTTGTACAAAAATATTTATAGCCCCACTCTTTGTGGTAGGAAAAAATTGAAAAATTAAGTGATGCCCTTCGATTGGGGACTAGCTGAACAAATTGTTGTATCTGTTGGTGATGGTATACTTTGTGCTAAAAGGAATAATGAACTGTAGAAATTCCATGTGAACTGTAACAACCTCTAGGAATTGTTGCAGAATGAAAGGAAAAGAACTAGGAGAACAAAGTACACACAGACTGATACACTGTGGAGCAATCAAATATAATGGACTTTACTAGAGCAATGCATTTTCGACATTTTCTGAGGGACTTTTTTGTTTTCAGACAAAAACTTCTCAATTTGTAATATAATATGGTTACTGAGAACAATAGGTGAAAGTTAGAGAGAGACAGATTTCAGTTTGTGGTAAGGAAAAAGTCCTCCCCATCAGAACTGTTTTGAAGTCGAATATGCTGCCTCAGAAGACATGGGCACTAGGGATCTTAAAGCAATGGCCTAGGATAAAGAAAGTATTTCTAACCAAGTGATGAGTGAGGCTAAAAGGCCATTGCTATTCTTTCTAAAGGAAAAAAAAAAGCATTACCTTCTGTCTTATAATCAATACTATTTGTTGGATCCAAGACTGAAGAGAGGTAAAGGCTAGGCAATGGGGGTTAAATGACTTGCCCAGGGTGACATAGCTGAAAAGTATCTGAGCTCCAACTTAAAGACAGGACTTTCCATCTCCAGAACTGTCTATTTCTTCTAACACTAAGATTCTGTGATTTGGTGATACCTTGTCTCCAATTATTTCTTCTATTGATTAGATAAAAATTTAATTACTTTCCAGAGTTGATATAGACAAATTATTCTATTATTTGCATCATTCACTTTTATGTGTCTCTGTAAGCCAATTAATGTGGTATATGTGTGAGGTTCAGATCTAAATTTATTTTCCCACATAACACTAAACATTTTTCCAACTATAGTAAATAATAAGTCCTTTTTCTAGATTTTAATTTCCATTGGTTAATCAAACAGGTTTTGTATCAATGTGGTTCTCTAATTCATTCCAGTGACCAATATTTTTTTATTGTAGTTCAGCAATTCAATTGTATCAGATTCTTTGTGACCTCTTGGACCATTGCGCAACACAACTATCCATGGGGTTTTCTTGGTAAGGATACTGGAAGGGTTTGTCATTTCCTTCTTCTAGGCATTAAGTCAAATAGAGGTTAGTTATGTGAGTTGCTGGAGGTTATGCAAGTAGTCTGAGGTTGCACTTGAACTCAGATCTTCCTTACTACAGACCCAGCATAATCTTCAATGAAGCATTCACCAACCTCCTAATATTTTTACTCAATATTAAATTATTTTTGTAATCGCTTTGTAATTTTTTAATGTCTGAAAGTGAAAGACTGTCTTCCTCAGAATTTTTCTTCTTACCCTTGCTTATTTGTTTTTCCAGAAATTTGGATATAATTTTATCTAGTTATATAAAGACACTCATTGGAATGTTGATGGAAAGTGCATTAAATCCATAAATTGATGTGGGGATAACTATATTTACACCACTGATCTGACTCATTCGTGAAAGTTGAATATTTCTCCAATTATTTAGATATTCCTTTATTTCTGCCTTAAATATTTTAAGCAGATTTTTTATTTATGACATTTTACTTATATTTAAATTTACCATATTGTCATTTACTTTCTCAGCACAGTTTCTGGCATATTGCAGATATTTATTAGGTGATTCTTAACTAATTGTCATCTCTTAAAATTCATTTGTTGTTTCTATTTTTGTGGAATAGTTGCTAACTTGGTTGGATTTTCATCTATGTTATTTGGAAAAAAATGATATTCTAGCCACTTCATTCCAGCATTACACCTTCTAATATTTTTAATGGTTTGATTGTAACACCTAAGTATTGGGAATAATTTATCAGATTAGTAAAACTGAATATTTTCAAAGTGTAACTAATTTAATTAAGAATTTTAATATAGGTACTTAGTTTTAAATCAATATTTTTTATTAAATAGAAAATGTATTCTTATTCTTTAAAACTTTAAAAAACATGAATGAAGGTTGGATTGTATCCAAAACTCTGGAATACTTTTATATGAATATATGGCTTTGTTGAATATTTTTTTTTGCTTATAGATATATTACATTTAAAATCTGTCTAATACTAATTTAGCCATAAATGCCTATTGTGAATCTATCTTATTCTAAACATATTTTAAGTAAACTGCTATATTCTGATAACTAACATTTTATCTTGTCAACCAACAAACACTATTAAGTACTTACTGTGAGCCAAGCACTATGCTATGCACTGGGGAAACAAGAAAGGAAAAGAAAACAGTCCCAGCTCTTGAAGATTTCAGAATCTAATTTAGTATTTTTAAGTCTGTCTTCAGTACGGAGTCAGTCTATCATGGTAGAGTGAGATTCTATACCAATAAATTCACAATATGGTGATGTATTTAAAAAATAAGGATACGGGAATTATTAATTTACAATAACTTCTTTCAAAGAACAAGGTATTTTAGTTATTTTTTTAAACAATCTGTCCTTCCCAATATTTCCCACTTCCTATTCATTGATCAAAAAAAAAAATTTAACCCTATAGCCTATGGGTTGTATCTACATATCAGACATATACTCATAATCTGGCTAAAAAATCCAAACCCTCCCACATTAGCCATATCTTTAAAAAGTATTTCTCTTCCTACATTTTAAATTCACCACCTTTATGACAGGAGATGCATGGCATGTTTCATTTTTATTATTTTGGATTTGAGTTTATCATTATGCATAGTTGATCCTGAAAAAAAAACATTTTTCCTCTATAATGTCATTATATAAGTTCATTCCCCAGTTCTGCTCATTTTATTCTACAATAATTAATCAATATCTTCCAAGTTTCATCTGAAAACTTTGTTTTGTAGATTTTGTAGAACACACACACAAATCCATTACAATTATGCACCATAATTTGTCTAATCATTCCCTAATAGGTTAGCAGATAAGCTTCCAATTTTCCTACCATTAAAAATGCTCTAAATATTTCTGTATATTAATATCTTTTTTTCCTTTTTGATTTCTTCTAGTAATGGTATTAGAAGTATACACATTTGGCAACATTTGAGATAGAACTCCAAACTCCTTTCTAGATTAGCCAAACCAATTTGCAGCTTCATCAACAGTGAATTAATGTACCTATTTTCCTACAACTTCTCTAATATTTGTAATTTTTCTCTTTGTCATTTTGATTAGTCAAAGATATTTATGAAATAGAACCTCATACTTGCTATAATTTGTATTACTATGATTATTAGTGATTTAGTACACTTTTTCTTGATAATTATTGATAACTTGGATTTCTTCCCAAAAAAACTGCCTATTCATTTTCTTTAATCCTTCATCTATTGGAGAATGCTGTACAATTTTTTAAATCACTCATGGAGTCAGCTGGCCAAGTTATGTAGAAGACAGGGTGCTTACACACTTGTGCACATAGGAAAAATATTATCTATGTACTCCTATGGTAAATTTAGTCATTTATTAGCAAATACATCTTCATTCCATTTACATTCTGTAATTATATAGAATATAAATGCATGTAATAGTCCCCAATCGTGATTTTAATTTCTTTTATGTTATTTTGATCTCTATTTTTCTAATTCTGAATTTTGGTGATTAGTACTTTTTTCTACCTTAAAAATTATTTGCTAATAAATTTCTATCATTTTTATTTTACATTGCTCTTAGATTTTAAATAATATCATCATATATGTAGAACTCAAAGAGATTGTAACTCTCTCATTTTAGAAATTATAAAGTTGAGTTCTAGAAAGGTTAAATGATTTGTTTTCAAAGTTACACAGATAGTAATTACTATTTTTGCTGTTAGTTACATTATCTACTTTCATTTTCCTTATAATTATTTTAGCTTCTTCATCTAACACAAACTTGACCTCATTCCACTTATGTTAATGATATTAATATTAAATAACTAGTAAACAATGAGTTTAAGCAATCCTTTGGCTACAACTTATAGGTTTTAGAATATGGTATTAGTGTTATCTTTTCATTTTAAATATTTTCTGATTTCTTCTTTTGCTCAATTATTATTTAATACATTACTTTTTGTTTTCATTTAACCTTGATTCTTTCTATATTATTGTTGTTAATTTTATTGCATTGTGATCTAAAAAAGAATATACATAATTTCTACAGTTTTTATTTACTAGGGATTTTTCTTCAACAAAAAAATGATCTTTTTGTGAAAGGTCCTGTGTACAGAAAAAAAAATGAATGTTCCATTTTCTTCCCATTTAGGTCTCTCATTTTATTTGCTACTTCTAGTTAATTTAAAAAGAAATAAAGCATTCTTGTTAATTTTACTAAATTTTCATACTCAGATAATGGAGTTATTATAGTTTGTCTTTTTGAATTGCTATTAGCTTTTTCTCTTGTGAAATTAATTGTCAAATAATTAGTACATATATATTAAAAAATCTTTTAGCTGTTCATCTCTTACTCTTCTTTTTACTATTATATTGTCTGTTCCCTTTGTTGTTTCCTGATCTGAATTCAATTTTGTCTCATATTATTGCTATAGCTGCTTTTTATAAAATTTGTAGTTATATATTTCCTACTTGCTTTTGAAGTATATGATCTCTTTTTCTATGAAATATTTCTCTTAAGTAGTATAGCCATAGATGTAATTTTAATCTATTCTATAATTTTTTATTTTAATAGGAGAATTTAGACCATTCACATTTGATATTATACTTATTTTGATGTCTATTCTGACATTTTATTTTTGTTCTTAATGTTCTCTTGAGGAAGTGGAAGTAGACTCTTCTGTAACTATTTTTCCTATTAAGATTTCTTAAGAGAATTAATCAAATCTTTATTTTAATATATTATTTATGAGACACTAAGGCCTTATTCTCTATTTCTCAAATATTAGTGGTGGAATTTTCCAATTCCTCTATGTTTTCTGTTGCAGCAGAGGAACTGGACACCTTATGAACATTAAGCTCAGCCTAAATGTAGTCTTTCATGAAAAATAGTGGTGAGCTTCCTTCTGGAATTCCATGATGAAATAGAATAGAGGAACATGACTCTCCAATTCATAGCATTCAAAAATATTCTGCTTCTTTCTGACTTAGTGTATTGTGAAGAAAAGGCTTTTTGTATGCTGACTATTGCTATTCATTATACATGATGTTCCCTCTATCTGCTGCAGATATTTCCATTGTCCATTTCCCATGTGCCTAGATGTCTCTTCCTCCTTGATTTCACCTTCTGATTTCTTCAAATTTCAACTTAATCCCACCTTTATCAAGAAGCCTTTCCTGATCCCCCTTAAGGCCTGTGCCTTCCCTCTGAGATTATTTTTAATTTATCCTGTATGTCCTATTTGTATAGTGGTTTGCATTTTGTCTTTCCTGTTAGAGTTCTCTCACTCTTTAGGTGGAACTCAGTCTTTTTTATTTGTTTTTGTCTTTCTTTTTATTCCAGCAGTTAGTACAATGCCAGACATAGAAACTACATGAACCAGATGAATTAGCCTCTGTTTCCTGGTAGTAATCAAGGCATAGACTCCATTACAACCCATTATAATCAATGTGAAGTATAGCTGAGAGCTTAAGATTTCCACCATATAAACTACCAAATGCATATATTCAAGCTTTGTTTCACTGAACCAAGGGCATGGTTTGGATTTGAGAGCTCTCCACCCCTTTAAAAAAACACTTAAAAATACTTAACAGGTGATTGCTTGAAGATGTACAATGAAGGATGACCCACTATCTCCTAGGGCAATCCATTTCATTTGTAGATAGCTGTAATTATTAAGAATGTCCCATAGTACCAGACAATTAGAGAAGGATAAATATATCTCTTTTAAAAAAAGAAGAAGACAGCATCTGCAAACTATAAGTCACTATTTTCAAAATTTTGTCTTGGTAAAATTCTGGCAATAAGATAGTTAATACAGAAAAGAAGTGATCAAAAAGAACCTGACAACCCCATTTCCTTTTGTGTTAAATTTGAGTTAAATTGAGCCCAGGGTAAAGTAGCAGATTTAATTTGCGTAGACTTGAGCAAAGCTTTTGGCATGCTCCCTTATTCTATTCCTAAAGACAAAAAGGAGAAATAGTAACTGGATAGTGGTGAAGTTATGTGGATTCAGAACATTTTAAATGACTGGAACTAAAGACTAATCATTAATGAGTCAATATCAACTTGAAGAAAGCTTCTCAAAGGAGTGACTCAGGCTTCAGTGATTGGCCCTATGCTAAGGCCTTAACTTCTGGGAATAACTAGCAGTTAAATAACAAAGTCAAGATTCAAAAAAATATTAACAAGCTAGAGTGTTTAACCAAATCAAGTGTGTGATCATTTAGAGGGAGATGACAGAGATTAGAACTACAATTTTTATTGACATGGAGAAGTTCCACATGAAGAAATTCTCTCAACTATCGACAGACAGACAGACAGACAGATAGATAGATAGATAGATAGATAGATAGATAGATAGATAGATAGATAGATAGATAGATAGAATCAGCACCTTCACTTAGTCTTGCTGAGTTCTCTAGGGTGCTGAAAAGTTCTAGTTCCAGTTACTTGCCCAGGCTCACATAGCCAATATGTTAGCGGCGGGATTTTGCTCCCTTCCCTACTTCAAAGTTAAGTGGGATGATAATTTAATGGGAACTCATAACTCATATAATGTCTTGTATTTGTGTTAAGGCAATTGATTTCACAAGTAGAGATCAGGGGAGGCACAGCTAAGACAGAATATATTGCCTGAAAGAATTTGAGTTTCAGTGGATAGCAAGTTTGAGTCGAAGGCATCATAATACAGTCAAAAAAGCCCATGCAATCTTGAACCATATTCAGAGATGCACATTTTCCAAGAATGAGAAGATTACAGTCTTCCTATGTTCTGCCCTGGTGAGGACATAACTGCTATCCGTACTTCAGGTCTGAGCAACAAATATTAGGAAGAAGGTCATGAATGTGTGGATTGTCCCGAGGATACAATTAGGATGATGAAGGGTCTTCATATACCTTTGATTATAGCCCTGTGATGGTTGTTTGAGGTAAGTGAAGATGTTTAGACTAGAGAAGGAAGACAAAGAGAGGATATGATAGTTGTGTTCATGTATTTGAAGGGTTGTGGAAAAAGAAATAGATATTCGATTTGGCTCAAAAAAAAACAGATCTAGGAGCATGCGAAAGTTTTAGCAAGGTGAATTTTGGGTGCTTCTGGATTTTACTTTTTTAGAAAGGGCATGATAGACTATGACAAAGATTAAACCTGTTCTACCTATCACCACAGATCAGAAGGCAGGCTTAAGCTTGACGTAAAGAAAAACTCTCTAATGATTAGAACTATCTAAAAGTAGAATGAGTTTGCCACAGGAAGTAGTGGATTTCCTGTCACTAGATGTCTTTAAACAGAGACTGGATGACCACTTGCCAGATTGTTGCTTAGATATGGAGTGGAATGGATGACCAACTATGAAATTCCATGATTTTCTATATAAGTATAGGCAGATGAGTGAGGAGGCACACAAAGACAAAGATGAGAGCATCAGTAAAGATAAAGTGATAAAAAAGTGCATTGTACCCCCTTGAGGAACAAAGATGTCATCTCTTACAAACAAGTATTTAGGTTCACAAGATTTAGAGCTAGATTTAAAGGTAAAAAAACAGAACTATAAAAGGTTGGTGACTTGCCCAAGTACCATACATAACATATGGTGAATATAGATCTGGATCTGGTTTCCTTACTCTTTCAGCTCTAAATCCTATGATTCATAGCATGTGCTAAGACATATATCATGAGTCCAAAAGATCAATTTATATCTGTTTTGCCTCTAAGAACTAAACCAGAGAGGTTAGATAAAACACCACACAGTTGTTTCAAGAGAAAAATTCCAAACTTTTGGGGATTTCTCCAACATTCTAGTTATGAAGGAAGAAATAATTCAAAAGCCATGTGTGGTGGCAACTGCCTGTGGTTCCTGATAGCCCTAAGCTCTGGAGTTATGTGCTGATGAAGAACTAGTCCAACATTTTGAGCCCTCAGGGAAAATAGGGGAAAGCAGGCTGCCTAAGGTCAGAAATGGAGGAGGACTAACTCCATCATTGAGCTTTGACTTGTTCCATAGTTTTCCAGTTACCATAGCCTTCAAGTTGTCCATACACATCTTGTTTCCAGAAATGAGATTTGCTTACCATAAAATATGCTGCATATTGACAATAATAATTTTCTTTCAGATTTAAAAAACACTACAAATAGAACTAGAAAATTTGCAGCAAAAATTCAAGTTCCATGACTAACTATATATCTAGCATCAGAGAAATCACTTACTATCCCTGGGTCTCAGTTTCCTCATCTATAAAATAAAGAACTTAATTAAATTACTTTTAAGGTCACTTCTAGCTCCCATATCTATTGTGCTATTTGTAAACCTTAATGAACTATATAAATGAGAACTTTTTTTTATCAATGCTCCTTTATCTGTCAAGAAATAGAGTGATGTTTTAGCCCCATTGAAGTGTGATGATTAATCCCTGGATTTCTGGCACAACGAGTTATCCATTCAATTCACAGGTAACATTAACTTGGGAGAGGGTGCCAAAAGCTTTGGAAGAGAGCTAGAATTCCTGGTAAAAGATTTAAAAGCAAACAGTGAAATTCATTAGGGATAAATACACTTGGCTTTGAGGTAATACACCTGAAGCAAAGGATATCAAAGCCAAGAAGGAATAAGCTAACAATGAATGATTATAAACGGTGCTAATAGTTACATAGGTAGGAATATTAAATCACAGATGGAAAATGTCCCAATAACATCTATAAAAATCAATATTAATTACTGACATATATATAACTTTAAAGTTTACAAAGTGCTTTACATACGATATTTCATTTGGCCCTCACAACCACCCTGTGAGGTAGAAGTACTATTAATACTGCTATTCTGCAGTTGAGGAAACTGAGGCTGATTGATTAAGGACCTCTTATCTAGGGTCACATGTCTATTAAATATCTAAAACAAGATATGAAGTCAGCTCTTCCTGACTTCAGGTCTAACATTCTGCCCACTGTTTTACATCTAGCTTCAATGAGCTGGACCATTGGAAAGCC
Source organism: Monodelphis domestica (assembly GCF_027887165.1). NCBI lineage: Eukaryota > Metazoa > Chordata > Mammalia > Didelphimorphia > Didelphidae > Monodelphis > Monodelphis domestica. Next base: position 129,473,020 of record NC_077233.1, read on the forward strand.
AAGACCCAAGAGTCTAAGGGAACTAAAGATAATTTGAGTGTTTTGCAATTGACTTCATATGTAAATTTTCAAGGAGTTGGGTTTATTTGGTGAAAAGAAGACTTCATCATTTTCTAATACAAGAAGTATGACTCTACAGGAAGTGGAGAAATAGTTGAAAAGGCAGCAAGAGGAGTTCGGGCTAGAGATAAACATGAATTTCCTCCCCAATTTATGAAAGGCCAATCAAGAGTAAAATAGGGAAATTTTTTTTGACTTTTTTTCTTCCCCTAGATTGGTTTAAGTACTTTCCAAAGACCTAATCTGATATTTCATCATGGAGAATAATAACCCTGGTTTATTAAGTGAGTAGGCAAACCTGTTGCTACCTATCTATGAATATCCAGGTACAACCCCAGTAACATTTCTGGCCTTCTTTTCCAAGAGGATACCTCATTGCCAGATGGAAGATTGCTTACTTAATTCTCTAGCAATGGAACCAACAAAAAAGTAGAAACTCTAAAGGAACCCCCAGCTCTTATAGCTCCCTTACTGTTGCCAGAATGATGGAAGATCAGCAGGGAAAAAGAAGGGGATGTTGGTGCTTAGGGTCACCAAATTTTAAAACTATCTTTTAATATTGCTTCATACTATGGTATTCTTAAACACCAACAAGAAATGTATTACCAGAAAAAAACTCAACTGTGTTCATATTGACATTCTCACTTTAAATTAAAAGTAGACACGTGAACGTGAAAGTCAGCTGAATGGAAGGATGGTTCACAGGTTCTCCTCAGTAGGGCAAATAAAAGCATTGGCAGAATACATTTTACTGTGTGCCCAAGGGCAAGAAGAAACATCATCACTTAGGACATTTAGTCATTTTGCCTTGCAATGTTCATGCTGAGCATAAATAAACAGACCACCAAGAAGATAACTATGGTTTTTCATGTGCCAACATCTATTGCAGAGGATGAAAAGCAGTTAAATTAAATGAAAAAATTGGCAAGATCCTCTAAACCAAATCAAAAGATACCAAAATATTCAGTGGTTGCAATGCAAAGCGTGTTTTGGATAATAGAAAAAAAACGACAACATCCCTGAGAGGCAAGATGTCATAGTAGACAGAATTCTAGATTTGGAATCAGAAGGCTGTAACTGTCTGATTCAGGACAAGTCACTTCACCCTTTTAAGCCTCAGATTCTCATCAGTAAAAGGAGAAGGATGGGGTACCCCCAAAGTTCTTTCTAAGTTCTCTTCTAATTCTAAATCTATGATCTTGTCTAGGAAAGTATGGTTCCGATAAAGAAATTAAAAGGGGAGGGGGAGCTAAGTTGCTCAGTTAATTGAGAGCCAGGACCAGAGACGGGAGGCCCTGGGTTCAAATCTAGCTTCAGACACTTCCTAGTTGTGTGACCCTGGGCAAATCACTTAACCCCATTGCCCACCCCTTACCACTCTTCTGCCTTAGAACCAATACCCAGTATTGATTCTAAGATGGAAGGTAAAGGTTATTAAAAAAAAAAAAGAAATTAAAAGGCCAAAACCTTTTAGGGTATAGAGTGTTCAAAAGCTTAAAGCCTTATATAATAATTTCTTTTACTAAAAAAAGAAGAGTCAAGATGCTATGGATGTATTAAACAGCGGAAAAGATCACAAAAATTAAACCAGCTGTATGTTAAAAGACAGGAAATGACTAGACAATACCATAATCATTATTTTAAAATTAGCTGGAGAGAGAAATAATATTATTGACTGATTAGACTAAAGATAAAAACAAAGTACTGAATTGGGATACAGATGAAAAGACATAAAACGATTTATTAAATAAGTTGTGGCCTTTAGAAAATGGGATATCAATTAAAATTAAAGTGCCAATATTAATTATTCAACAGAATGTTAACTCCACGAGGTCAGAAAGAATTTTTCATTCCCCCTTATGTCCTATATGTATTTAGTAGAGTGCCTCATATGTGGTAAGGGCTTAAAGGTTTTTTTTTTAATTGTGTTACTCATATTTCTTAAAGTAATACAATCACCAGAAGAAGAAGCCAAAGAAATGTATAAACTCTATCAATTGCAAAACTTCATGTCCTTTCCAAGGAGAAGGACATGACATCCAAGGACAAAACCAATCTAGAATACAAATTCATTTACAAAAAATATATAGGATTAATGCACGGATTACGGCAGTACTGCCATATTTTGGTGAAATTTTCATTCCATCAATGTTGGTACTACCTACGAGAATGTAAATTGTAACTTAGTCTTGCCCTCCCATATGTGTATTCAACCCACTAAAGAACTTACTCTTAGTGAATTATCAATGTGTTACTATCAGTGGAATACAAGGGCTATCCATCCTTTATCCACTTTTTAAAAATTGTTTCATTTTTATATACTTCAAATCCTTACCTTCTGTCTTAGAACCAATACAAAGCATTAGTTCCAAGGTAAAAGAGTAAGGACTAGGCAACTGGGGTTAAGTGACTTACCTAGGGTACACATAGCATCTAAGGCCAAATTTGAATTCAGGACCTTCTGCCTCTCTATTTACTGAGACACCTACTTATCTTGTTTTATATTTCCTAATTAATATAAATATTTGCTCCCCCTCCCCCAAAAAAGAAAAACAAAACCATTCTAACAAAGTATAAACAACCAAAATAAATTCTCCTTTTGCCTATGTACAAAAATAAGGTCTCATTCTTCACCCTGAGTCTATCACCTCCCTGTCAGGAGTTGAATAGCATTCTTCATCATCTGTTCCATGGAATCGTCTTAAGTATTTCAAATAGTACTTCTCATAATGATCAAATACAGTATGAATTGTTCTCTTAACTCACTTCACATTACACCAATCTGTAAAAGCCTTCCCAGGTTTCTCTTAAGTCTTCTCTTTCATTATTTCTTATATTATAATAGTATTTTATTACATTCACATATACAACTTTGGTTAGTCATTTCCCAATTGATGGACAATCCCTTAGTTACTATTTTTTGTCACTAAGGACATCCTTCATTCTTAACATAGTCTTTGTTTTCTAGTCATATGCCTTGATAATCTGTTGTATACCACTTCTACATAATTCTTGCTTGCTGGTGCACTTCAGTCTACACACACATATCATGCAACTTTGGTACCATTTGAATAAATATTTATTTTAAAATGAGAACTACGGGATTTTATGGCTCCTAGCCTAACTGAGTCAGACCAGTAGAATAACATTGTAGTGGCAGGGCAGTGTTCTCTTTCAGGTGGATACTCTTTCACCAATGAAGAATTTTTTTAACCTCTTTAATGTTCTCTCATCCTGTAAGATGAAACTTTTGCCCATGTCCTCTGACAATATTCCCTAAAGAATCCATCCAACATAGAAAAAGACATTCTAGTTTTCTTGACTTTTTGTAGATACTTGTGAGGGGTATAAGCTATTCATTGATTATCCTTCACTCTTATTATATGAGTAGTTCAACATCCTTTCCAATTCCACAACTTTCTGATAGTTAAAGACTGGAGGCATTTTGGAGGACACCTAGTCTAGTCAAATCCTCTCATTTTACAAATTAGGAACTATAGTCTAGACCTATATATCAATATTTATGGAGGGGGCAGCTGGGTGGTTCAGTGGATTGAGAGCCAGGCATAAAGATGGGAAGTACTGGGTTCTAATTTGGCCTCAGACACTTCCTAGCTGGGTGACCCTGGCCAAGTCACAAACCCCACTGTCTATCCCTTTCCACACTTCTGCCTTAGAACCAATACGCAGTATTGATTCTAAGACCAAAGGTAAGGGTTCAAAAAAAAAAAAGAGAATGGGAGAAGAGAGAGGGATTGATTCTAGAAATCATCTTTGTAGAGATAATGGGAGTAACCTACCTTACACATTACAACTTTCCCCATCATGCTTTCAATATTCTGAGGGTTGGCATAAGAAATAAAAGGGAATTTTGGGGAAGTTTTGTGGAAGCCATAGATGATCCAGAAAAAGATTAGAAAATCAGAAATAAATAAAATACATCTATGTTATTATATAATGTCAATAGAATTTATTTCTTAATACTATAGCTATACATAATTTCCTTTTTAAAGTTGTGGTAGGTAAAAAAGTTAAAGTTTGCAAAAAGGCAAAATATGACACAGAAAGGTTAGAAATTTAGAGATATACTTAAAAGTTTATTAACTCATGAATCTGTAAACATCACATTAAAAAAAAAAGAAAAAAATTCAGAATTCTTCTCTGGTACAAAGGAAAGCCAAAAAATTTTACATGGATTTTCCAAATTGTAGGGGCACTACAACTCTAACTCCCATGATGTGGAAGGGATTCCATTAATATTACCCTTGGGAGGTGTTGACATTATGAGGTGAAATTGTATAAAGAAAAAAGAAACAAATCCTTAAAAAAGAGAGAAACCCATGGTTAGTTGACATGGCATGAAGTTTCAGCAAGAGGTTCAGAAAAAGAAGGAAGAGAACCAGAAGAGAACAATGTCACAATAACCTAGAGAAAAATGAATATGTAGAAATGGCAGAGACAATAATCAACAGTGCCAAAGTGGGAGTGAGATCAAGAGTAAGAAGACCCAAAAAGGCTATTCGAACTGGCAAATAAGAGATCTTCAGTACATTTGGAGAGGCTATTTTTATTTATTAAAGGATGCTGTCATGAAAAACATTGCAGATGGCTTAGAAGTGAATGAAAAAACAACTCTGAGTTATCGCCTTACACCTAGCAAACTGGCCAATATGGCAGCAAAGGAAAGTGATAAATGTTGAAGGGGATGTGGCAAAACTGAACATTAATACAGTGCTAGTGGAGTTGTGAATTGGTCCAACCATTCTGGAGGGAAATTTGGAATTATGAGCAAAGGGCTTTAAAAGATTGCCTGCCCTTTAATCCAGCCACACCACTGCTGGGTTTATACCCCAAAGAGGTAATAAAGAAAAAGACTTGTACAAAAATATTTATAGCCACACTCTTTGTGGTGGCAAAAAAAATTGGAAAATGAAGGGATGCCCTTCAATTGGAGAATGGCTGAAAAAAATGTGGTATCTGTGGTGATGGTATACTATTGAGCTCAAAGAAATAATAAACTGGAGGAATTCCATGTGAACTGGAACAACCTCCATGAAATGATGAATTGAGTGAAAGGAGAAGAACCAGGAGAACATCATATATAGAGACTGATCCTGTGGCACAATCAAACATAATGGACTTCTCTACTAGCAGTAATGTGCAATGTTCCAGGAGAATTCTGAGGGACTTATGAGAAAAATCACTATCCACATTCAGAGGAAAAACCTTGGGAGTAGAAACACAGAAGAAAAACAACTGCTTGATCACAAAGGTGGATGGGGATGTGATTGGGGATGTAGACTCTAAATTATCATCCTAGTGCAATTATCAATAATATGGAAATAGGTCTTGATCAATGTGATACATGTAAAACCCAGTGCAATTGTGTGTCCACCCAAGGGGTGGGGAGGAACATGAATCACGTAAACATGGAAAAATATTCTAAGTCAATTAAATAAAAAATTCAATTCAAAAAGAAAAATAATAAAATAAAATAAAACACACACAAAAGAAGATAGTTGGGAGACACAGGAAATAGAAAGCATGAAAGATCATACAAAAATGAAACTGATGATGTTTTAAGAAACAGAAATGATTATTAATGTGGGGCTTACTTCTGAGTTTATCGTACAGTTTTAGACTATTAACTTATTAGAGCAAAAATTAGAATCATTGAAAAATGAAAAGATATGGAAAGCAATCACTACAACTCCAAAATGACTTATTTAACCAAATTGTTGATGCTGAAAAATATGAAATGAATAAAAGAAGAAACATTGACATAGACTCTTACCAAGGAAACTTAACAAATTCAAGTTAACTAGCACAACAAGGAGACCAAAAGAAACTAGGAAACTAGGATCAAAAGAAACACTTCAGCCAGCAATTTCATCATCTCTATACTTTAGTAGAGTCAAGGGAAATAACAATTAGCAAATAAGCATATTTTAAAATTTCATAAAGCATAGTTGAAGATGATGAATAATAGTATAATATAAAACAGCAAGATATAGTAGAAGGAAAAATGGTTTATAGAAAACTTAATGAGAAGCTTAACTAAGCTCAAATCCTCCAGAGGTTCATTTAAGAAAATTGGAATGAAGACCAAAAATGAGTAAAAAGAAATAGAAAAAATCTATATAGACTTCAAAAATAATAGACTCTTCACCTTCAGTGATTGTGTAAACATCACATTTGCACTCTTAACATTCTTGTCTCCAATGTACTTCATGGGAAAATAGAAATGGCATGAAAGAAAGCAAATATGAGAAGAGGAGCTAAAATAGACAAAGTTTGTCCAGAAGAGATCTATGTTGGAGGTGACATCATTTTGAAAGCACTGACAGACCAATTCTCAAGATATCTTAAAAACAGCATGATACCAAAAACTTGGAGGAAGAAATAATAAACTTTACATCTTAGATCTTAAATGTCAACTTATACAACCAACCTATCTACTTTCCTACAAAATTTTATGAGAATAATCTATACTTACAATAATGGCATTTTTATTAAGACCTGAGAAGGGAAGGGGTATTTTTTCATTTATAATGCTCCATATTAAAATACATCTTTATAGCCACACAATTGTCTAAAAATTACAAAGAAGGAAGGTGGAAAAAAAAGAAAACCAGGATTTATTAAGCACCTACTCTTTGTGACAGGTACTGTGCCAGGTGCTTTAAAAATATTAACTCATTTGATCCTCACAATAACTCTAGAAGGTAGTTGCTATTCTTATCCCCATTTTACATATGAGGAAACTGAGGCTGAGAGAAGTTAAATAAGTCACTTGTCCAAAGTCAAGCTGTTAAGTGTCTGAGGTTAAATTTGAACTCAGATTATCCTGACTCTAAGCCCAGATATCTATATACTAAGACACCTACCTCTAATGTGTTTATTTGTCTGTTTTTTTTTAAAAGATTTGATTTGGTAAGGCAAAAGCATCACCTTTAAGTCTCAATTCCAAAAAGTTTCCCCCCATGCCAAATTTAAATTAATTCAAAAAATTGAAAGATACAAGAAATAACCATTTAATGACCTTCTAACTATTAAATTCAAGTGAGACATAAAACAGACCACTCAAGGTGTGTGCCACCATCATGGGAAATAACCAGAATCAAGTAGAAATGAAAGGAGGATTCCATATGAATGGCAAAGTTCTCCAAATTCTCCTGTTTCTAGATGACATTAACCTGAGTGCCTTCAGTTCTCCTAAATGAGATAAATGGTGTAGAGGGTAGAACACTAGCTGGGAATCAGGAAGACCCGAGTTTAAATCCAATCTCAGATATTTATTAGTTGTGTGAACCTGGGAAAGTCATTTAATCCCATATGCCTCAGTTTCTTCACCTGTAAAATGAGCTGGAGAAGGAAATGGCAAATCACTCAAGTATTTCTAACAAGAAAACCCAAAATAAGATCACACACAAGACATGACTGAAAAATGACCCAATAGTAAGAACAAAATTAGATCCATATTCACTCAAAACTTAGCTCTAATTAGCCTTACTATGTTGTTCAGATTATGAAAAGGAGGGGTTAGCTCAAAAATTTGTTTCATTAATGTTGAATCCCATCATTTAGGAGGAAACAGTAAAGGATCATAAGCTGGATCCAGAATCAACCAGGAAGAAAATTGCAAATTGGATTGTCTTTGGAAAAGTACCTGGTTATTTTAACAACCCCAAACTTCTCTGTGGAACAGAGCCCAACTTTTAATATTAATATTGTCTCAGTGATTCAACATGACTTGGAGTCTTAGCATATCACAGTCTTGAAATATTTGAAATTAAGGTGAACCCAAAGGCAAAGGAAAGGTTCATGCAGAGCATGAATAGGCTTCCACACTTTCCCAACAAGGAATTACAAAAGTGAAGTGATATGAGGGCATGTCATCAAATATGCATAAATGAAAAAGAATTAATTTGTGCATGAAGTGAAGGTAAAGTATACCTAAGTGTTCCATTCATAAGCAAAACAAATTCTCAAGAAAGGATCCCAGTATAATGGCTAGAACCTCTGGGGAAAATATAGACAAAAAGTCACATGGGATGAGATGGCATGGATTGGTTGACATTTTATTATTGGAAAAAGTTTTAGGATCAGATGTCTTTAAGAATTGGTCAGAGAAACTCAATTTTTCATATATACACCTACATACGTATACACACATTCTAGGAGAACGAAAGTTCAGCTCATAAATTATTTACTTCACTTTATAAATTTATTTTATTTTTAATCACCTTGAGACATTCTAGAAAGTAGTTGCAAGCAGCCTGGTACCCATTTCTGTGGCAGACAAAAGATGAGACTACTGCTCTTATACTAGACTCATTTCTTCCCTCCTCCACCACTTAAATGACAATTTAAAACCAAAGGATTGTGTGCCATTAAAAAAAAAATCTGGAAGTAGAATAGCCAATAACAAGAAGGGACAGAAAGAAAGGTAAAGGGGAACAAGAAGGTTTGGGAAAGTACATGAATTTCACTGAAAACAGCATAGCTACTGCTAAACATCTTATTGCAAAAACAGGAAAAATATTTTCTTTTTAGACATTGGAGAGGAACAAAAACTGTCTGTGATAGAATAATGTCACCAAACCCATTCCATTCTTCACCTCAAAATCACAGGGCCTCTTCTTTCTTGCCCTGGGCACTGGGAATGCCTTTTAATGACCAGGGTTTCTCTGTAAAGTTGGAAGCCAGCACTTCCCCACACATTTCCAATGTGGAAGCAATTGCACAACGGAACAGCTTTCTCCTCAGTTCCCAAATCGCTCTACAAGAATTCTCTGCAAATAATTGTAGAGGCTTTCACCACAATTCATGGTTCCAGTGATCTATGGGATTCTGAGAACGTATCGACATTTCCATGGCCATCATAATTCAGGGCCAGATACCAGAGCAAGGGATATATGTGGAAAATGCTTTATTAAGCTTAACATACTGTATGAACTCTAATTATTATTAAAATCATTATTATTATGCCATAAGACTTTGAAGTAACTAAACTGTTATGCTACCTTCTATTCTTGTCTGGTCCTTTAAATTCTTGGGATCTGCTCTGCTTGGATCATTCATCTTCAGTTCTCAAAATATAATGGGGTTTTTCTTCACATCCTGAAACCCTTCACTTAATGTCTTCCTTTGAATCTTAACTCAATTGCTACTTGCCTCATGAAGCTTTTCAATAGCACCCATGTGGAACTTATCTCTCCATCCCCAAATTTTCTTAAAACATCTTGTGGGAATCTTTTATCTTATTGCCTTGCCTTTTATCATAGTTAATTGTGTGTATTATATATATATATACATATATATGTATTTATATATTTATATATTTCTTATGCCCCTTCCCAATTAGACTACCAGTAGTCTGGAGTCATTGGCTACCATTTTTTACCTTCATGTTTCAAAAGTTATCTAAGCATTGGACCAGATATGTAAAATTGGGTTTTATGACATCAAGTTCAAGGAGGATATTAATGTATCACTCAGGTGCATGAGAAGAGTGCAAAGCAAGTTTCTATGCTGGAGGAAGAGGGGCAATTGGGGAAGGTATATGGAGGAAGTTGATAACTAACTTAGCATTTACATAGCACCTGCTATGTGCCAGGCATTGTGGTAAGTGCTTTACAATTATTTTCTCATTTGATCCTCACAAATCATATTTTAATTAGATTTTATAGGATGGGTAGAACTTATACAATAAGAAAAAGGGAATAAGAATATTAATGATCAATAGATCAACAAATATTATTAAGTACTTACTATGTACAAGGATGGATTTTGATGTGGAAGGGATCTTATATAGTGTCAAGAAAAGACTCAAAATCCAAGATTAGTTGTGGAACAGTATACACAAAGACAGAGGCAAGGAAATCTTGGAGGAAAGCATAATAATGTAGTTTGGGTGGATCTTAGCATAAAGAATGGAGGAAATATTTCCATAGCTAGAAATGGAAAGTGATATGAGATTGTGTGTTCCTTTGAATACCAGAAAAATTATTTGAATCTTATTGATTAGACATTTTTAAGCAGCAAATAATCCAAGAAGCGTTGAAGATTTGAGAAGAGGCTAAATAAATCTTTGATCAACAGAAAATTTTTCTTAGCAGCAGGATGGATAGGGTTGGGGTGAGATAAATTAAAGCTGTTCTCTGCAATATCCCTTTTCACCCTCTGACTACTTAATTTTGTCCATCCTCCATTATTTCCTCTTTTACTTTAACTTTTGAAGAAGAGATGGCCCTTCTTGTCAAGGACAATCCCACTGCCTGGACCTTTGATCACATTCCCATCCATCTCCTCCAGCACGTTGTTCCCTCCAATTTTTTTCTTCTCTATACTCACCATCTACTGGTTCTCCCTGATGCCTATGAATATGCCCAAGTCTTTCTAATTCTTAGAGGACTCTCACTAGATCCTATGTAATTAATAACTATTCCATATCTAGTCAGGCTTAATTATAAGTGCCAATGAGCGTGCAAAATAGAAATGACCTATAAGCAATTATATTTGTGTGTCTGAAGCTTACAAGAGAAAACCAGTCTAGAAGTATAGACTTGGATTTGTCTACACAAGGAGTGATTGGTAAATAAGGGACAGTGAGTAGGATTGCCAAAGGAGAAGAGGTAGAGAATGATGAAAATCAAGGACAAGTCCCATTTTAAGAGGTCAAGGAAGCAGAGAAGATGACAGACGTGACTCAGAACCAAAGGGAGGTCCAAGGGATCACAGGATCATAGATACAGAGCAGGAAGTAACCTCAGAAACCACATAGTCCAACCCCCTCAAAGAGATTTTCAAGTTTTCAGAAGTGACAAATGCTTCGGGGAAGTTAACGAAAAGAGGAGCTAAAGGAAGTTCATTGAATCTGGCAAGTAGGAAATCATTCACCACTCATTTGAGAAGTAATTTTAGTGGAACAGTGAGGGTGAATGTCAGAATGACTTCCTAGTACTTGTATTATTTACTAAAGAAGCCATAATTAGAGAGTTTCCCACTATATCCAAGAGAAAATATTATCAAGAAGGAACTTCAAATGATCAATGAATGGGAGGCTTCTTTTATAGTCTGTGTTATTGTGCTATATATATTACCCACATCCCAAAGTTCCATTTTGTGCTCTTAATTTGGATTCATCCATATAAACCAGATAATCACTTTTTGGTAAGTCCTGAGATGAGGTCATAATTTAAAGTTTGTCTTTACTTCTATTTCTGCATGAAAGAGTTCTAGTATAAGAAACAAAATGGAATTGTGGCTTAACTAAGACCAAGCAGACACTGGAATGAGTCACCTGAGGGAGAGGAAATGACTGAAAAGACAGTCCTTTGATTAAAGCAGTAACCAAAAAGGCCTCGGGAAGGTTTGTTTTCTCAACTGGTTTCTGTCTATAAAAAGTCCTCTGCTAAACTTTCATAGGAGCTTCAAGAAAAGAACATATCTTTTTGCCCCGCCCCCTCCCTCTGCAAACCCCATCATCCCAGCTAGGAGCCCCTAACACAGGGAACAGGCACCAATGAGTCAGCTGTGCCAAAGTGAATGTGCTCAGTAGGGTAAACTCTTTGCTGACTCATTTTTTCTCTTAAGCACATGTTGACTCACTAAGAGTTCAAAAAGAAATTTTGATGATTTAAGATTAGTTTTTGTTACTTTCTTTGCTGAACTGTTCACTAACCTGACTGAGCAACAAGGTGTAGCTTTGGATATCATTTTATGAAAACAAAAACCTAGTCATTTAAAACCATAAAATGACTGCTCAGGGAAAAAATATTCCTCCAGAGCATTTTTCTCCAGAAAGGTTTTGGAGTAGAGGCTTTAGGAGTTTGGGTAAAGCTAAAGGAAGCCCACTAACAGGAAATACAAGAAGGAACACAACTGAGAGAAAAGAAAAGGAGGAGGGAGGGAAAGTCCCTGGGTTGTAAGCATAAGGAGATTGAGAGGATCATATAAACAGGGCAGAGTCAAGCCAGAACAATGTTTGTCTTTACACAAAATAAACTGAGATATAAGTCCTATTCTCCTGAAAGTATTGGAGTCCCAGCATTCAGCACTTACTGCAAAGCATAAAGTAGTAAAAAAAACCCAAAACTATGTTTGAAGGCACAAGATATGAATTCAATTCTTGGCTTTTTCACTCATTACCTGGGTGGTCTTATACAAGCCCCTTAAAATTCTATAAGTGGGAGGAGCCAACAGAGTGAAATAGAGAGAACTCACCTGGATTTTTCCAAATTCTCTTGAAAATAGCATCTCAAATAAAATTCTGGAGCAGCAGAATCAACAAAAAGTCAAAGTGAAATTATTTTCCTGCCCAAGACAACTTAGCAGATGGAAGGAAATGTTTGTCATCCCAAAATGGTGCTCTTGCCCAGAGTTCAGAGCACACCATGCTATGAAAAGACCAGAAGCTAGTTTTGGAGGGTGCCAGTAGCTTGAGCAGTTTTTTTTTTCCCACTGATTGTAAGGGGGTCAGACAACTGGTCAAACTTATAAAAGTAAAAGTCATTCCCCAATTGATAAATAGTCAAAGGATATGAACAGGTAATTTTCAGCAAAAGAAATCAAAGCTACCTATAATCACTTGGGAAAAAATCCTTAAATCACTGCTGATTAGAAAAATGCAAATTAAAAACTCTGAGGTACCTCCTCTTTCCTATAAAATTGGATAAAATGATCAAAGAAAAAATCAAATGTTGGAGGGGGTGGGGAAAATTGGAACACCAAAGCCCTGTCAGTAGAGTTGTCAATTGATCCAACCAATTGGAGAGTAATTGAAAATCATGCCCAAAGGGTTATAAAGCTGTGCATACCCTTTGACCCAGTAATAATACTTCTATTGGGTCTATATTCCAAAATGATTAAAGAAAAAAGAAAAACCTTTTATTTGTACAAAAATATTTATAACTGCTCTTTTTTGATGGCAAATAATTGGAATTTAAGGGGATACTCTTCAATTGGGAAATGATTGAACAAGTTGCTGTATATGATTGTGATGGAATACTATCGTGCCATAAGAAAGGATGAGCATGATGCTTTCAGAAAAAACCTATGAAGATTTAAATAAACTCATGCCAAGTGAAGTGAGCAAAGCCAGGAGACCACGGTACAGAGTAACAGCAATATTGTATGATGATCAACTGTGAAAGACTCATCTGTTCTCAGCAATACAATGATCTAAAATAATTCCTAAGGATTTATGATAAAAAATGGTATCCATCTCCAGAGAAAGAGAACTGATGGAATCTCAATGCAAATTGAAGCATAGCTTTTAAAAATTTTTATCTGTTTTCTTTTGCAACATGGCTAACATGAAATATGCTTTGTGTGAATATACATCTCATTGTGTCAGTTATTTTGTTGGTTAGTCATTTGAGTCATATCCAACTCTTTGTGACTCCATTTAGGGTTTTCTTGGCAAAGAGTTTAAAGTGGTTTGCCATTTCCTTCTCCAGTTCATTTTACAAATAAGGAATGGAAGCAAACAGGTTTAAATGACTTTTCCAGGATCTGACAGCTAGTAGGTGTCTGAGGCCAGATTTGAAATCAAGAATATAAGTCTTATTGGCTACAAACCTAGTACTCTATCCACCATACCAACTACTTGCCCAAACTATATAAATAAAATCTATATCAAATGGCTTAACTTCTCAAAGAGTACCAAGGGGGAAAGGGGAAGGAGAGAATTTGGAACTCCAAATTTAAAAAAAGCAAATGGTAAAAACACATGTAATTGTGAAATAAATTCTGTGGACCTTGGTTTTTCATCTGCATAATTAAAGCATGGGTCTAGAAAATAACTCACATTTTTAAAGTATTTTACTTCCCCTCAATCTTGTGGCATGGTGAGTATTTATAACTCCATTTTACAGATGAGAGAATTAAGCCTTAGAAATGTTAAGTGATTTACCTAGTTAGTATCAAAGTCAGGATTTAAACCCATGGTTCCTGATGCTAATCCTACTTGGGAATGTTTTCCCCTCTCTACTAGTCTCCCTTTGGTGATCTGGAGTAGATCTTTGACCTCTAAAACCCTGTGATGACATAAAGCCTAAGTTTGACTTCTATGTGAAAGATTAACAACTGGATATCTCCCATTGCCTTGACAATATGAGGGGAAAAGAAATATTTGAAGAAAGACAGGCTGGATTAATTTTAGTCTCTTCTGCCTTTAAAATCCTGTGTTTCGGACTTCCGGTTAAGATGGCGGCTTAGAGAAAGCTAAAGCTCAGATCTCCGGAAAACCCTTCCCAACCGATCTCAAACTATAAGCTCCTAAGGCGCCGAAATTCAAAACGATCAACAGCACAGACCCTGGGAACCCTCCTCCTGGACCTGGACCCGGTTCAAAAGGTACGGCTCCCCTCAAAAGCCAGAACCCGAGATCACTCGGACCTCAGGGGTAGGAGCGCAGAGTCCAAGGCTCCCGGAAGCCGCAGCCCGGCCGGGCTCAGAGAGCAGGGTCCTCGGAACAACAACCCTCAGGGCCTTCTACCCGAGTCCCAGTGAAAGTTACTGCCTGGGGCTTCAGCTGCAGAGAGCTGGTCTAAACAACAGCAACCCTCAGGGCGGGCAAGACAGCCTCACGGGCTGGATCCTGCTATCCAAGTCTCAGTGAAAGTCCTTGCCCTCAGCTTGGGAAAGTTGCAGCCCATCCCCCCCGCAGGCCGATGAAACAGCCTCACGGCCAGCGATTCTGAAGGCAACTTCCGGAAAGCGAGCGGGGGGGGGGGGGGGGGGGGGGGGGGGGGGAGGGGGGGGAGTGTGGCCTCGTGGTCCGACCCTTCCATTCCAGTTCCAGTGAGGCATATTCAGTTTAACCCAGGGAAAGCTCTTAGAACCGACAATCTGCCCAGGACTAAAGCCTCTGATCACAAGACAGAGATAAGAAAAGCTAATCCTCCACATTCAGAGATGACAAACTCCACAGAAGCACAGAAGCCCCAAAATACCAAGAAAAATAAGAAGAAAGGGGCGACTTTGGACACATTCTATGGAGCCAAAATACAAAATACAGAGCAGATAGAAGAAGATATACAAGAAAATTCTCCAAAATCTTCCAAAGGAAATAGAAACTCTCCACAAACCCATGAAGAATTTGAATCAGAAATGACCAAAAAGATGGAAGCCCTCTGGGAGGAAAAGTGGGAAATAATGCAAAAGAAATTCATGCATCTACAAAACCAGTTTGACCAAACTGTAAAAGAAAACCAGGCTTTAAAGCAAGAACTAATAAAGCAAAGCCAAAACACCAAGAAATTAGAAGAGAACATAAAATATCTCACCGACAAGGTGATAGATCTGGAAAATAGAGGGAGAAGAGAAAATTTAAGAATAATTGGACTCCCAGAAAAGCCAGAAATAAACACCAAACTGGACATGGTGATACAAGATATAATCAAAGAAAATTGCCCAGAGATTCTAGAACAAGGGGGCAATACAGCCACTGACAGAGCTCACAGAACACCTTCTACACTAAACCCCCAAAAGACAACTCCCAGGAATGTAATTGCCAAATTCCAAAGCTATCAAACAAAAGAAAAAATCCTACAGGAAGCCAGAAAAAGACAATTTAGATATAAAGGAATACCAATCAGGGTCACACAAGACCTTGCAAGTTCTACTCTGAATGATCGTAAGGCATGGAACATGATCTTCAGAAAGGCAAGAGAGCTGGGTCTCCAACCAAGAATCAGCTACCCAGCAAAACTGACTATATACTTCCAAGGGAAAGTATGGGCATTCAACAAAATAGAAGACTTCCAACTTTTTGCAAAGAAAAGACCAGAGCTCTGTGGAAAGTTTGATACCGAAAATCAAAGAGCAAGGAATACCTGAAAAGGTAAATATTAAGGAAAGGGGAAAAATGTTATCTTCTTCTTTTACTCAAACTCTCTTCTATAAGGACTACATTTATATCAATCTATGTATACTAACATATGGGGAAAATGTAATGTATAAATAGGGGGTAAAGAAAGACCAAATAGAATAATGGTTCTCACACAAAGATTCACATGGGAAGGGGAGGGGAAGAAAACTCCTATAAGAAGGAGAGGAAGAGAGGGGGGGGGGTTTACTTAAACCTCAATCTCAGGGAAATCAGCTCTGAGAGGGAAAAACATCCAGATCCATTGGGATCTTGAATTCTATCTTACCCAACAAGGGTAAGGAGAAGGGAAAACCAAGTGGGGGAAGGGGAGAGGGAGAACAAAAAGGGAGGGAAAGAGAGGGGGGAGGGGGAGGGAACAAAAAGGGAGGGACTAAAAAGGGAAACATCAAGGGAGGGGACAAGGGGCACTGATTCAAAGTAAATCACTGGACTAAAAGGTAGAGCCGAAGAAGAAAAGGTTAGAATTAGGGAAGGCAATCAAAATGCCAGGGAGTCCACAAATGACAATCATAACTTTGAACGTGAATGGGATGAACTCACCCATAAAACGTAGACGAATAGCTGAATGGATTAGAATCCAAAACCCTACCATATGTTGTCTTCAAGAAACACACATGAGGCGGGTTGACACCCACAAGGTCAGAATTAAAGGATGGAGTAGGACCTTCTGGGCCTCAACTGATAGAAAGAAGGCAGGAGTGGTAATCATGATATCTGATAAAGCCAATGCAAAAATAGACCTGATCAAAAGGGATAGGGAAGGTAATTATATAAAATCCTGTGTTTCTAGTTGATCTCTAGAGCCTTCTTATTCAAGGCTAGCTTTGCAGAAATCAAATGTTTTATAAACTTCTAAGTAGTATAAAGGTGAGCTATTACTGTACACAGGAATATTAAACATTATAACAATCTATCTGAGCAACCTCTGAGAAGGCTCCATGCCCAAATCTACCTCCACCTTAAAATTGAAACCCTACTAGATATGGACTTTAGTCTTGAGCATTGTAGACAGTGATGATTGACATTTATATAGCCTTCTAAGGTCAACACAATGCTTTATGTTTATTGTCTCTTTCTGGTCCTCAAAATAAAATAGCTGGTCTTACTATATATTATATATGTGTATATATATATATATATATATATATATATCATTTAATTAATCTTTATTAACTGACTAATCTCATTTTATATAATGGAAAAATCCAGACCCATAAGGGATAATGCACCTTGCTTGGGTTCACACAACTAATAAATGGCTGAAGAATTTAAATCCAAGTGTAGCTAACTCCAGGATTCCCTCCATCATGTGCTAGTAGAAATGGGGCACTAAATACCTGGGTAGCCAGGAACAGTGGACGAATGGACATTGACTAGAGGTATAGGGAGTGATAAAGGCAATCTGACTGCTCTTTGACATTGCCCAGAACCAGCCCTTCTTTGGTTCCTTTGATTCGATACTATCCTCCCCCCAAGGTGCCTATCACCTGACAAAAAAAGTCAACAATGACACTGTTTGGCATCAGCATGGGCTCCTTCTGCTCAGTTCCACACTTAATTAAAGATTGTTGACTCTCTTAAACCTACTCACGCTTAACTGCACATCAATGAAGATCTCAAAGAAAACATTTTAAAGCCAATGGTTAAAAGTAGAACGTGTTTTTAAAACAGAGATAGAAGTACAACAGTTTTAGCATTGATGTCCTAATTGGTACTTAATTCTGTGCCTGACAAAAAAACCCACCAAATGTCCTCATTAAGACCTCAGACAGGAACATAAGTGGTTATCAATGAATTAAAGAAAATTTCCTTGTGTCGGGATGGAAGGGACTGGTTTATATTAAAAGCTTTAACTTTCTGAGCATCGTTTCCAGATCTTAACAGATCTAGACAAAAGGGGTCCATATTGGAAGAACCTGGAATAAGTGAGAAAAATGTCTAATTATAATGAGCTTTACATTAGTAAATAAGCACTTCCAATCGTGCAAATATTTATGTGTTTTATCATCCCAGCAGACTAAAAGCTTTTCAAATGAGAGTTCATTTCATTTCATGTTACCATTATATCTTTGGCTCTGAGCAGAGCATGTTGCATTAAGCTCCTATTTTGTGCAAAACAGAAGGATGAGGGAGAATTGAGAGAAGAGAAGGATAAATCCAGTGTGATCCCTGCCTTCAAGGAGTATACAATCTTACAGAGAAAGTCAACTAGGAAGGTAGAGAACATCCTATGCAATATGCAAGTAAATAGTACAAGTATAAAATGTTCCATGTTTTCCAAGAACAAGATGAACACAAAATATAGAAGACAACAGAGGAATAGAATTGCCAAATATAATTTCTGAGCAGAACTCAGTGCATAACTGAGGCTTACTAAATGATTCAGGAAGAAAACAACCCAGAGAAGAGTCCAGGCATGCTTAAAATAAGAGATGCTGGTGTGTGTTGGCATTCCTGTGTTTCTAAACTATGTTGGGGCATTAACAAAAGCTGATTCGTGTCAGAACTACAGAGACACTAGATTTGCAGTTTTGATCTATGTCTTTGCCAGGACCAAAATCACCAGAGTCAAAGAATAGACTCTCTGTCCAAACTATGTCAGAGTTTTTTTCCCTTACAAGTATGGAGGTAGTTTTCAAAGGGTTAATTTCATGACTGAAAAGTTATTTGAACTCTTTGGATAAAAAAGTCACTATTAATTTGCCATTTGGCAGATTTTTCAGTCTCTGACAGAGGCACACAGAGAAATGAGGAAGGGTTCAGAATATGCTGTCATGAACATAGCTGCTGACAATTTTGTGATCCAGAGCCATCATTAATGATAGTCTCCATGCCTCCATTAGCTTACTGTTCCATCCAATATATAAGGATTTAGCACACAAGACAAGTTATCCAGATTACAGGATCAGATTCCCCAGAAATACCCTGCTTTACTACCAGGAAGTCAGTGTAAGAGTTAAAACAGTTGTGGCCATAAATTGTAGTGATTAAAATGATGGAAGACTTAAATTGTAGTAGATATAAGAGTGGATTGTAAATTGTGACCGCAGAAAATATGTTTTCACTACAGTGTCTTATTTTTAAATCAATATATAAGGTGGTCGCCAGGGAAATATTCCCAATTATGAATATACCCAAGTCAGCTGGGTTTTATAGAGAATTTAATTCATACAAATGAGGAATTAAAGAAAGAGAGAGAGAATAAGAAAGGAATAAGTATGAAGGGCCTTAAGCCAACATGGCCTAGTCCTGAGTCTTAAGAGAGAGATCAGTCAGTTCTTAATCACTCACCACAAGATCTGTCCAAGCAAGAATATAGACACCAGTTCAGCCAGCCATCTTTCTCCAGAGAGAGATTCTTCTGACTGTCCTCAAGAGACTGTCCTAACAGACTGTCTCCAATAGACTGTCCCTGTTATCAGTTTCTCTTCTCCTTTTAAAGGGAATTTTCTCCTATGTCTCCTCCCCCAAGTTCTCACATCTACCAATCACAGTAGACGTTTTTCAAAGTTCAGACCATTCTTAGTTCACACCTGAGTAGATTAATCTTTTGAGTAATTCACACCTGAGTAGACTAGAATTTCTGAGTAAGTTTCCACCTCTTTGCTCCTTGTAAGTTCACAAGTTGCCTGACCTTTATAGGTACTTAGCACCCCTTTGTATTAGTCCTAAAATAGGCATAGCTTAAGAACTTTTTGTCTTATTATAAGTATGGGTTTAAATACTTTTCGTTGTTCAGCAAAGAGTTTACAACTTTATCTTCCCCTAGGGCAGACTTAAGTAGGGATGGAGTAGAGGTCTCACATTCCTGATCTAAGTACCTTCACTGCCCAAATGGGGAATGGTCCCAATGGGGAAATTTTTTAAGGTTCACAATCCTAACCTTATGAAGTAGGGTCTGAGAAATTTTAAGGTTCACATCAGAGAATCTTATATCGAGAGCTGGAAGAATTCTCAGATGTTGATCTAATTCAGCATCCTTATTTCACAAAAGAGGAAATTGAGATCCAAGGAAGTTAAATGCCTTCCCCAAGGTCATACAGGTAGTAAGTCAAACAGAATTTGAACTCAGCTCCTCTGAATGCAATCAATACTCTCACTCTATCATGTTTTCAGGTCTTAGAAGACTTTTTGTTCTCCTCTCCTTATCACAAAACTCAACTATATGGATTCTGTATAAAAACTATTTGAAGTCTGGGCTCTCCTTCCTTTATCTCCTGATGTCTTACCTAGAGTTATTGACAATTGTTTCTGCCTTCCTGCTCCCCTCGCTGATCTGTCTTGTGTTCCCAATTGTAGTAGTTATCATTAATGTCAGATTTTTTTCCCTGTGTTTTTTAGCTGAACACAGAATCTTACAGTGGAATTCTGGACTGGAAGGGATCTCAGAAAACATAAAGGTGACTTTTCCAATGATTCCCAGCATTAGAACAAGGACTAGGAAACCCTACTCTCCTTTCTCAGCCCAGGATGTTTTCTATCACACTACATAAGGGTTCACTCTTAAACTCCTTTTATGTTTGTTATATAATGCTCAGATTTATATAATACCGTGACTAATCCACATTTTCAGTATTTGATCAGATGTAGAATATAAAAGAAAAAAACACTATTGAAAATCTTCCGAAATGTGGGCTTTTTCTATAGTATGACTTCACAATAAAGCACACACTGTATGGGTGGATATTTCTTAACGATGCAGCAATGGAACATTGTCCCAAAAGCTATGGTACACTATGTCTATCAAGATGAATTTCTTATTCCAGCTAAACGATCCCAGAAATACTTGACATTCAGGTCTGACCACATAGGAGAAGATAAGATAATTACTAATCTCTTAAACTGATAGATTTTAAGCCTGTTTGACTGAGCAATGTGGACAGTTGTTTGGATACATAGAAGGATATGACAAATGTTTAATTTGGGTTGAATTCACCCAGGAAGTTGACTGTACACTTCTCCAGACTTTCTGTTGGGTGCTGTGGCTTTTAGTTATTGTTTTTCATTTTTTGAAAATCAAATAAGTTTGAATTTTCTTTCTTAACTGTGAGAAGCCTCTTATTAAATGACCAGAATCAGGGGAAAGATAGAAAAAGACCTATAATATCTAGTCTATCTTATTTATTTTAAAAGACAGATGATCAGAAAAGTCTAGTTAAAACCTTGAATGAGAGCACATTCCTTATCCCTCTTACTATAAGTATAAACAAGCAATTTTTTCCAGCCATTAAATATACTGCTAAACAGCTGCTGCCTACCAGCAAACTTATCGTATCTCCCATGTACCCATGCATTTTGAATTTTGACCTTGAACCTAAAACCAGGCATGAATCAAGGAGGAATGCATGTCCCAACAAGCTCACAGTTGCCTTTTCCTTTGAACTTGTTACTAGTTTTCTCTTATTTTGTCCCAAAGCCTTATTCTTTTCAGCTGTGAACAATCACACATTAAGTACTCAGGTCCAGATTAATTATGTGACATGCATTGTATATATTTGAGGTTTAACTTAGTTTAGAATTTTCATCGGTGATGTTAAATAAACATTGATACAAGTCCTCCTTCAACTGGTTGTGCCCTGGAAGTAACTAAGACTACCATACCAAAAGATATATTACTATAATTTAAGAATGAGAGCAAAACCTATTCATCCAAAAGGAGCCTTTGAGCATAGCCTCAATGAGCAATCATACATTTTAATAAGGACTAAGATGGAGTCAGAATGTTGACCATCAACCAATCATGGATAACTTTTGTACCTAACAAAAGTAGCATCTAGAAATGGAAGGAAGGAATATCCATGTTACCAAAGTTCCAGAACCTTTGAAGCATTTAATGGTTATATATGCAGTAAATTTTGGATGTTTTACATGGAAATATTATAGTCGTTTTCAAGTCTTTGAAGGATCATTGTATGAATGTCATAATAGACATTCAGCTTGACCCTGAAAGAGCAAAAACAGACCTAACCCTGAGGTAAACAAGGAAAAATTAATTAAAATTAAAGATGTCCAAAATGTAAAATTATCAGTCTCACAAGATAGCGGACTAACCATCACTCAAGTTCTATAAGCAGTAGTTGATTGATCTCTTCTGAGATATTGGAGAAAGGATTTTTTCCCAAGTGTTGGTTGAACTGGATAATCATAAACTTTCAAAGTCTGGGCTTCTGATTCCTTGTGAAACATTTTCCCCCTACAATCTTCTCCCCAAAGGTAATTTAAAATACTTCTGAAAATTTCCATAGCTCTGCCAATTTTGGTCATTTAAAATATTTTCTATTAGAGTATCAGGTGGAAAGTTATAGGTATAACTAAGGTCTAAACAATAATCTCAGTAAGTCTGACAAAATGGAACACAAAAGCCTACTCCACAAGATCCAGCAGCAAGGCCATGCACATGACAGCCCATTCAGAAAGTATGTCAGTCACGGACCATGAATGCCTAACACTTTTTTAAACTGTGTGCTTTTATACAGTAACTAAATATGTCAAATTCTCAGAAGATGAAAACTCCTATCCACTACTTAAAAACTAGTTCCTCACTGGAATGAAAATTAGTTGTGGTTTTCCAAAGGCAGAACCAAGATGGTGGATTAGAGAAAGCACAATAGCCAAGTTCACCCAGCATTTCCCTCCAAACCACTTTAACATCTCAAATAGAAATCTGAAGTGGCAGAGACAACAAAAGATTAAGGTGAGGCATTCTCCCATCCCATGGCCACTTAGGAAGTCTGAAAGAGAGGTCTGGGACATGAAAGCAGGATGCTGACTGACAACACTAGATGTGTGACTTGGTGGTGATAGCAGCAACAGCAACTTAGGGAGTTCTCACATCAGAGATGGTAAGGAGGCAATTGGGCAAAAAAGAGCTCACAGGAGATATTGTCAATGGAGTTGCCAAACAGAATATAGTCCTGTGCCCCTATATTCTGTTTGGCAATTCCATTGACAATATCCTTTTTTAGGCCATGGTTGAACAATATAAAGGAGTACTTTTGGTCACAAGGGAGCAGGGGCCCTGAAGAGTAGTGTGATATCCACAGTCCCAAAGGAGCAAAGAGCCCTTCCTGATTGAGGACCACAGCACAGATCGGAAAGGCAGTGACCATACTGCTACCCAATCACACTACCTTGGAAGCACAGAGAATCTGCAAGCCTCCAGAATCAATTCTGAAAACAGCAGTGTGAAAATGCCAGAAGGTTGGAACTGTGATCCCACCTCCCATCCCAGAACAGAGCTCAACTCTGACATAAATTTCAAAGTAAAGATATAGGCTGAGAAAATACCTTGATCACAAAAATCTACCAAGGTAAGATGGAAAGTCAAGACCCAAACTCAGAAGAAGATATTGATGGCAAAATAGTTAAAAGCAGAGCTTTAAAAGAAAAAACTTAGAAATGGGATACAAGTCCAATAAAAATTCTTAAAAGAGTTAAAAATTTTTAAATAAAATAGTAGGGGAAATATTGGGTAAAGAAATGAGAGTGATTCAAGGAATTTATAGAATAACAACTAATTTTGGTAAAAGAAGCACAGAAGAACATTGAGGGGAAAAAACATTAGAAAACATAATTGGACAAATTGCGGGAAAAGTAAAAAATTTCAGTATGAAAAAATTCCTTAACAATCAGAACTGCCTAACTAGAAAAGAAAGTAAAAAAAAATCACTGAAGAAAATCATTCTTTAAAAATTATGATTTGTTAATAGGAAACTGATGACTCCATCAGACATCAACAAACAACAAAATCAAAAGAATAAAAAATAGAAACTATGAAATATCTTATCAGAAAAAAATTGACTTAGAAAATACATTAAGGAGAGATAATTTAATAATTATTGGACTACCTGAAAGCCATAATCACAAGAAAAGAGTCTGGACACCATCCTTCAAGAAAGTATCAAGGAAAACTGCCTTGATATCTTAGAACCAGAAGGTTAATAGAAAGTGAAGGTAAAAAATTCATCAATCTACAATCAATCAGCTGGAAAGAAATAATTCAAATACCATAGTCAAGATCACTCAAGAGTTAGCGGTGTAATATAGGACCAGAATGAGGTCTCCTACACTTACAATAGGGAACTAGAGAGAGAGAGGTGTAGGAGCTAAAGAAATGAAGAGAGAGGAAGAGACTTATCCTTTCCTCTCCTCCCCTTGGGGAAGGTAAAACAACTGTCTTCTAGAGTGACAGAATATGTCCCCTCAGAGATTAGGTTCAATATGGATGTTAAGGACTGAAGAAGAAGGTGCTAGAGAATTGACCCATGCCTCCCTTCTTGATCTGAGCTGTTGTTGAAGGGCAGAGTAATTTTCCTGCCCCTGGATTTCCCAATCTCCCAATTGCCACCTTTCTCCCTTTTAGACCTGTCACTCTATAGCCTGGTTTGGAGCTAACTCCCCTCCTTGGAGAGAAGGATATAATTCCCCCCAACAGTGCCCTTCAGTGATGTTAGAAAGCAGACCTGGTCTAAAAAAGATAACTCTTTATTCTAGGGGACACACAACGCAGGGAGAATAGGGTAGTTGAATGAGGAGTGTGGGAAGTGGGAATCCTTATGAACTAACAACTTGACCTCCCCCTCTCCAATGAGGGTTCAGACTGTCCATCTGACCCTCCTTTGGTCAGTTGTTGAGGTTGACCTTCCTCCTAATCTAGTTGTAAAATGAAGTTCAAGGACAATTTTGGGGACAGAATCTTCTTTGGTAGATGGCTTTCTACAAAGTCTCAAATCTATTTTTATTGTCTTCTACTGGAACCAGAGGAATTTTGTGTTCACTGAAAGATGATCAATGTTCAGAGAGGTTCTCTGTCTCAGAGGCTTCCTCTCAGACCATCCACTCCAGGAGGGCTCCCAAAAAGAAGTGAAGTAACTGTTCTGAATCTTCTCAGCTCTTCTGTTACTTTTTTGGAATCTTGGCTCTTCCTTGCCCTTCCTCCATTTGGGTTGGTCTTTTGCATGTTAGAGCTGATTTTTCTCTCTTACAGCAGCTACCAACTTAGAGGGTACATGTGTTTGGAATAAAATATTTCTGAAGGCAAAGGAATTAGGATTACAACCAAATTCCACCCAGCAAAAATGAGTATAATGCTTCAGCAGAAAAAAAGGACTTAATAAAATACTTAGTGAAAGAGAAGACTTCCAAATATTCTTGATGAAAAGATCAGAAATGAATAAAAATTTTACCTTCAAATATAATACTTATTAATTATCAAAAAGAGACAGCTAGGGTGGCTCAGTGGATTGAGAGTAAGGCCTAGAGACTAAAGGTCCTGGGTTCCAATCTAGCCTTAGATACTTTCTAGCTACATGACCCTGGGCAAGTCACTTAACTCCCATTGCCTGGCCCTTATCACTCTTCTACCTTAAAACCAATACAAAGTATTGATTATAAGATGGAAGATAAGGGGGGGGGGGAAGCAAGTGGGTGGGAGAGTGGGAGGGAGAAAGAGAGAGACAGAGACAGAGAGACAGACAGAGAGACAGACAGAGAGACAGAGAGTGCCAGAGAGTGCCAGAGAGTGCCAGAGAGTGACAGAGAGTGACAGACCAAGAAATCCTGGATTCAAATTTGACCTCAGACATTTCCTAGCTCTGTGACCCTAGGGAAGTCACTTAACACAAATTGCCCAGCTCTTACTGCTCTTTTGGAACTGATACATAATACTGATTTTCTAAAACAGAAACAGAGTTCCTTAAAAAAGAATTATCAAAAGGGAAAGAGGAGAAATCACAAGAAACAGAATAAAGTCAACCTGTTTACATGCCTATAAAGTAAGATCATACATGCAATTCTTAAGAACTCTAATGTTATTAGGGCAGGTAATATATGGTGAAGAGAGGGGTTGGAGAAGAAGGTAGAATGGGGAAGAATAGAGGAAATTAACTCACATAAAATCAGTATTCAAGCAAAAGCTTTTATAGTGGAGGGAGAAATGGAGGAGGAGGCAGACAATTCTTGAATCTCGATCTGATCTGGACTGGTTCAAAGAAGGAAAAATACACATACACAAAGACACACACACATACACATTCAACCCAACAAGAGAGTAGGAGGGGAAGGGCATAAGAAAAAGGAGATGAGTGATAAAAATAAAGGGCAGTTTAAGGGAGGCAGTGGTTGAAATCAAGAGACTTTTGAGTAGAAACAGGATAAAAAGAGACAAAGATAAAACAGAAGAAAATAGAATGGAGGAAAATGCATAGTTAGTAATCATAACTGTGAATGGGATGAACTCACCCATAAAACAAAAGCAGATAGCAGAATGGATTCGAATAGATTGGAAATCAGAATTCAATGATCTGTTGTTTACAAGAAATGCTCTTGAAACAGAGAGACACATGCGAAGTTAAAATAAGGAGCTAGAGAAGAATTTATGCTTCAGCTGAAGTAAAAAAGGCAGGGGTAGCAATCATGATCTCAGACACAGCAAAAGCAAAAATAGAACTAATTAAAAGAGATAATCAGGGAAACTATATCTTAATAAAAGGTACCATAGACAATGAAGTAATATAAATACTAAATATAAATACCCACAAAACAGCATCCAGGAAACAAAATACTTAAATAACCCTATGTTAGAAAAAGAAATGGAACAAGATATAAATGAGCTCCCTAGGAAAAAAATCTCCAGGACCAGATGTATTCACAAGTTAATTCTAACAAATGTTTAAGGAATAATTAATCCCAATATTATATAAACTATCTGGAGAAGAGTAGTTAAAGAAGGAATCCTACCAAATTCCTTTTATAACATAAATATGATGCTGATACCTAAACTGGAGGGACAAAATCAGAGAAAGATGGGCCAATTTCCCTAATAACTATTGATTTTAAAAAATGTCTAGCAATGAGAATTCTGTAATACATCACAGATCACATTATGACCAAGTGGGATTTATACCAGGGATGTATACTAGTTTTTATGCTATGAAAACTATAAGTGTAATTGACCATATCAATAACCAAAACAACAAAAATCATGACTATATCAAAGATACAGAATACATTTTAACGAAATATAACACATTTCTATTAAAAACACTAGAAAACACAGGAAAAATGGAACCTTCTTAAAATGAGAATATCTATCTAAAATGAAGAACAAACATCTTTAATGCAAATAATATAGAGACCTTCTCAATAAGATCAGGATATAGCAAAGCTATTAATTATCACCGTCATTATTTAATATTGTATTAGAAATGCTAGCAATAGCAAGAAGCAAGAAGAAAAGAAATTGAAAGAATGAAAATAGGCAATGAGAAAACAAATTATCACTTTTTGTAGACAATAGGATAGTCTATTTAGAGAACCCCAAAGAATAGACTAAAAAAACTAGCTGAAGCAATTAAGAATTTTTGTGAGGATGCAGAATATAAAATAAACCTAAATAAATCATCAGCATTGCCCTGTACTATCAACAAAATCCAACAGAAAGAAATAAGATAAATTCCATTTAGAAATCACTGCAGATAATTTAAAATTCTTGGGGCTTTATGTTTTAAGACAAACTTGTAACTATATCACATTTATAAAGCACTTTATACATAAAGACAGATCTAAACAAGCCAATAAAATAAAAAGGACAATTCTACCTAAATTTGCTTATTCATGACATACTAACCAAACCACAAAAGTATTTAAAGTCCTGGAAAAAATAATAACAGAATTCATCTGAAAGAACAAAAGGTCAAGAATATCAAGAATTAATGAAAAATCTGAAGGAAGGCAGTCCAGCAATTCTAGATTTCTATCTATATCATAAAGAGGTAATCATCAAAACAATGCTGGCTAAGAAATAGTGGGCAGAACCAATTTGGTAGAAAAGGTACACAGAGCCACCTGATCTCTACCAAATTACCCTGCAAATACTGCTGATATAATGTCTCAAAATTAATTCTAGAGCAGCATAACCCACAAAAAAGGGTGAAATAATTTTTTCCATCTTAGACAGCCAGCAGGAAAGATTTATTCAACTGGAATGGAAGTGAAGTGCAAAGTAGCATACAAAGGCAGGCTCTACTTTGGCAACAGATCTTGGATGCACCTAAATCAACAACAAAGGCTTCCAGAGCAATTAGCAACAGATAGTAAGGGGGAGTCAACAACTTCTCAGAAAGAGATTATAGGGGTCCCTTTGCAGGATCCAAGTAAAAGACTCTTGTCACATTGTCCATATGCACATCAAGATCACAACCTGGATCATGATCTAGGGTTAAGAGGAGCACTAGTACACATCAGAAGAGCAGGAAAACCTGGTCATAGTTCCAAGGCAGAAAAGAGTTCTTGTGTTTGCTCACAGATCAGAACAAAGGCTAAGAGAGCATTAAATACATTTCTCCTTAGAACATATCACTTTGGAAGAGCTGAAAATTCATAGATTCCCAGAATTTACTCTGAAAACAGCTGCACAAAGAACCTAAAGTTTGGAACAGTGATCCTTTCACCATAAGAACCCAATTTTTACAGTTTTTTAAGTTAAAGGAAAAGAAGAAAAAAGCTGGAAAATGAGCAACAGAACAAAGAAGCTCAACAAATGAAGTTATTATGGTAACAGAGAAGACAGAAACAAACTCACAAAAAGACAACAAAGTCTATGTTGCTGCATCCAAAATCTCCAAGAAAACAAGTTTAATTGGTCACAAGCCCAAAAGAATTAAGGAGCACAGAAAGGGTTTTAAAAATCAAGTAAGAGTGATAGAAGAAAAAAATGGGGAAAGGAATGAAAGTGATACAGGAAAATCTTCCACCAAAAAATCAGCAGCTGGGTAAAGGAGACACAAAAAACTGAAGAACAGTAACATCTTAAAAATCAAACTAAACTAATTGGTAAAAGTATGAAAATTCTCTGAGGAAAAATTTTTAAACAATCATAAATATCCAAATTGAAAATGAGGCATAAAATCTCACCTAAGAAAATTATGCCTTAAAAATTAGAATTGGGCAAGAAGAAGCTAATGACTTCATGAAACATTGAGAAACAATCAAAGTTAAAAATAGAAGAAATTGTGAAATATTTCATTGGAAAAACAACTGACCATTAAAATAAATCCAGAAGAGATAATCTAAGAATTATTAGAGTATCTGAAAGCCATAATCAAAAAAGAGCTTAGACATTATCTTTCAAGAAATTATCAAGTAAAATTGAACTGATATTCCAAAGCCAAGGACAAAATGGAAATTGAAAGAATCCTCTAACCATCTCCCAAAAGAGATCCCAAAAGGAACTGATAGAAAAGAAGGTAAATTGGGATATGTTGTGGTAAGAAGCTAAATACTTTTCAGGTTGGACAGAATGAAAGGAGAGAGAAAAGGCTAAAAGGAGAGTTTCTATGAGTCTCTAAGAAAGGCATCACTTTGCAAATACATAGAGAAATGATGAAATGGTCATCAACTGAGGAATGAATGAATAAGTTGGGATAAATTATTGTTATGAAATACTATTGTGCAAGATGAGAAGACAACCAGGAGACAGCAAAGTCATGAAACCTAGGGAGAAAAGAGTATCAAAAGATATGTTGTGTCCTCTGCCCATCTTTGTCCCACTGAGACTTTCATTCCACTTCTATACTCCACTGCTTCTCTAATAAGAGGAGAAATTAATGTCTCACTGACAGTTCTCTGGAGTTGAGATCAATGCAGTTGCCAAGATGGCAGAGTAGGAAACTCTCCAGAACTCTTCAATCATTCTCAAAAAGACTACAGATGAACAAAAATGCCTCAAAATAAATCGTGGAGTTGCAGAACCATCAGAAGAAGGTACAAAGCAGTGTTCAGGCCCAGAACAACATAGAGGGGCAGCAAGGAGAACTCATCTCTAGCTGTGATATAAGGACAGAGTGCTGAATAAGCCTTAGAAAAAACTTAGATATGGTTCACTACAAGTAGTAGCAGGGTAAAGAACCCAGCCGGATTGGTCCTGCCTCAGCAGACTTAGAGTGGAAACCAATTAAATATTGTACAGGTAGCAGTAGGAGGAAAGGAGCTCTACATAGATCAGCAATACCTGAGTCTGGATATGACCCAGAGTGGGCAGCAACAAGAGGAACTAAGCCCAATGGGACTGGGTAGAACCCAATTTGATTCAGTGCAAATGGCATCTGAACTGAACACCTGCAAACCTCCACATAGTGGACCAACCAGATAGAGTGCTCAATCTGGGACTGAAACAGCTAACTTGACCCCAGGCACAATACAAGTACTGGACAATATTCTCTTCAAGAATGTAGCTAAACTTCAGCATATTTAAAAAATCAAAGGAAAAAAATTACTCCAAGACAAGAAAAAGACAGAAAAAAGCCCAACATTAACAAAACAGTTCAGCAATAAAGATAAGCAAAATGCAAGCTTAGAAGAGGATAGTAAAACAAAAATGAAAATGTGTGAAGCCTCAAAGGAAAATATGAAAGATATCAAGTCCAAAATGAACTCCTGGAAGAGCTAAAAAGGTATTAAAAATAATAAAAGACTTAGAAAAAAATTAGGGGAAAATTATGGAAAAAATCAACAGCCTAAAACAAAAACTTACCAAACAAAACAAAGAAATATAATACCTCAAACAGGAAAAATAACTCCTTAAGAAAGGAAACACAAAGTCTTAGGGAAAAAAAGATGGCTAAAATTGGTCAAATGGAAGATAATGACATGATAAGAACTATTATTATGTTCTAAGAAATGATAAAGAGGATGATTTCAGAAAAACCTGGAGAATCTTATATGAAATGATACAAAGTAAATTGAGCAAAACCAGAAGAACTTTATAACGCCGTAAGAACAATGTTATAACAATAATCAACTGTGAAATATGACTACTTTGATCAAGACAATAATCAAAGACAATTCAAGAGAATCTATAAAGAAGAATATCCAGGAAGAGAACGGATGAACTCTGAGTGCAGATTGAACATACTTTTTTCAATTTCTTTTTTTAAACATGATTAATATTGAAACAAGTTTTATATGACTTTACATGTATAATTGATAGAATATTGCTTGCCTTCTCAAATGATGGGAAAAGGGCAAGAGAAAGGGAAAGAAGTTGGAACTCAAAATTTTTTAAAAAGAATGTAATAATCTTTAAAATGTAATCAGTAAATATTTAATAAAATAATAAGCATATACTTTAAAAATGTATTGCTCAAAATCAAAAGGACTTGATTCTACCTCAGATCCAGCAAACTGGCAAAGATGGCAAAAGAGTTACCAGAAATAGTCATTTTTCAGAAAGGTTGAGGGAAGATAGATGCATTGGTGCCTTATTGGTAAATTTGAACCCACATTTGAAAACAATTTGGAATGATGGAAATAAAGTGAAAAAAGTAGCCATAACTTTTGACCCATATTCCACTACTAGGCATACTTCCCATCAAGGACATTGAAATGAAGAAAATCTATATATGCACCAAAATATATATATAATAACATTCTTTGCAGTAATAAACAATTGGAAACAAAATAGATTTCCATTAATTAGATAATGCCTAAATAAACTAAAGTATATGAATGTAATAAGATATTGTTAGAAGCAGCTAGATGGCTCAGTGGATTGAGAGCCAAGCCTAGAGACAGGAGGTCCTAGGTTCAAATCTGACCTCAGACACTTCCCAGCTGTGTGACCCTGGGCAAGTCACTTAACCCCCTTTGCCTAGCCCTTATCCTTGGAACCAATATACAGTATTAATTCTAAGATAGAAGGTAAGGGTTGTTTTTCTAATGAATATTATTGATCTATGAGAAATAACAAGTAGGGTTAAAACAAAGAAGCATAGAATATGATCTAATGCAATATTACATAAGCAGAGTCAAGAATAGAACACAATTACTCCAACATTAAATGTAAATGTTACAGAATTACAAAGTACAAGCCTGACTGTGTGACTGTGTGTGTGTGTGTGAGAGAGAGAGAGAGAGAAAGAGAGAGAGAGAGAGAGAGAGAGAGAGAGAGAGAGAGACAGAGACAGAGAGAGAGAGAGAGAGAAGAAATGTTACCTCCTTTGTAGAGGCAGGAGAGCCACATGTGTGTAACACTTGCATAAATTTTCAGACTTTTCCAATGTATGATCAGTTTTATTTATTTTTCTTCCTCTTTTCTTTTTTACTTTAAAGATCATCTTTTGTTAAATGGGATATCTCTTTAGAAATGGGATGAATGCTGTGTGAAATGAATGCTGTGTAAAATTTAGGCTACCAAAAAAAAGAGAAAAAAAGTTTAAAGAGCATTAATTGCTCATACAATTCCCTCTGACCTGTTAATAAGTGTTTGAGGTGAGATTTAAACTCATGAAAATTTTTCTTCTAGACCTCAGGCCCAGGATTATCCATTATGCCACCTTGCTGCCTCCATCTCTGGTCTAGATATCCTTAATTTCTTCACCAGGCCCTTCACCATCCTAACAATTTTCTTCTGGATATATTATAGCTTTTCAATGTCCTTTTAAACATGGTTTATTTTTTTTTCTCCCTTCTCGAGGAGATAATGGGAAAAAGTGATCTACTATTTCCCCTATTCCTCATTTATCTGAAAATCATGATGAGCTCTTCTTTTTAGCTATTTTTTCCCCCATTTTGGCTAAACGGAATCATCTCCATTTCCCTAATCTTTAAGCACAGACTTTTTTGGTGGGGGAAATGAGTAACAAGCAAAGAGGAGCCATGGAGATTTCCCCCAAGGGGAAAAAAGGCATAGATGGAAAAGGTTTCAAAATATTTGTTGATTGACTGAGTGGTACCCTGCTGAAAAATAGATTTTATTTAGCTGTGAAGGGGACGAACCTACCAGAACTGGAGGCACAATAAGACATGTGGGCAAAGGAGATTAGAGGGAAGCCTATTGCTAACTTCTGTCATGAAACCAAATCAGCCAACACTGGGATTTGGGAATCAAATGAGTTTGTGGATGTCTTAATGCCCTCACCAGCTTCTGGCAGGGTTTTATCTCTTCCACAGACACCTGCCTCCTCTTGGCCCGTGGATTAAGAAAGCTCTGATCTCCAGTCTTACCCTTCAGCCATTGCATTCCCTAGAGCAGTTGAAATGTCACTTTGAAATATCTCCTTTGCCTGCTTTTGAGTTTGAGAAAGGCTGTAAAAGGAATGCACTTGCTTCTAAATAAATCAAGTGACCAGCTAGTTGCACAGAGGGTCGAAACACGCCTTCAAATAACAGCAATGAAGACTTTGGGCTCTGGGAGGATTTTTGAGTTGAAGTTTGGGAAGAAAGCTTTTATACCAAGAGAAAAATCAAAGACTCCCTGGCTTTCATCTGTACCTGATACATAAGAGTAAGCCAAGGGCATTAGTTTATTAACATGAAAAATGGTTCCATATGCTTTGGCATTTCATCAAATATTTACGCTACACTAGTAAGTGCTGCCATGAGAAGTAGCATGGTGTAGTAGAAAGGGTCTGGTATTGGATTCAGAAGACCCAGACTAGAGTATTGCCTCTGAAGCATATCTCCAGGGTTGTCATAGATAAGCCACTTAACTTCTTAGGACCTCAGGCATCACCTAAGACTATTAGGTTATAGATAAGTAACTAATTGTTACTATTGAAGTGAGGAACCACACTAGAAGTTCCCCATTCCAAGAAGATGAAATCATTGCCTAAAACATCTTTCCCAATGTCCTTCCCCTAAAAACTCTGATCTGCTATATTAAAAGGAGGTTTATAGCCCAAAGCTTTATGGTTGTTAATGGGCAATTTCCAATCAGGTGAGAGCTCTTACTTATTCCAGGGGGATAAAACAAAATAATATTACCACCTTAACCTTGTGTGGAATGGCCTTAGTCCCAGTTTGATCCCAAAGTCAAATTACATTAGTGACAAATTACCAAAGTTGGGCAAAAACAGGGGGTCAGAAGACCTAAATTCTAGACCCAACTCTACATCTGACTTCGTGGTCACTTCTCTCTGGTCCTCCACTTCCTCATCTGTAAAATTAAAGTTTTGCACTAGGTAGTATTGTTGAGATTCCTTTTTGCTATAAAAGCTACAATTCTATAGTTTGAGGCTCTTAAACTTATATTTCTAGACTACCTGAATGGAAAACATTTGCTGTGCCTCCATTTCTCAGAGAATTCTACCACATTCTCAAAATATTATTCCTTCTACTAGATGAGAGGAGGAAGCTAGGTGGCTCAGTGGATTGGATGCTGTGCCTGGAGTCAGGAAGACAGGAGTACAAATCTGGCCTCAGTTTCCTTTAATCAACTGAAAAAGGAAATGACAAACCACTCCAGTATCTTTGCCAATAAAACCCCATACAGGATTATGAAGAGTCAGAACACAACTAAACCACTGAACAACAATGGCGAGATAATGAAACTAATTCTCTATTAGGAGGAAAGGGGTAGGGAATTAGATTTTGATGAGCAGGAAGTTCTATAAAAAAAACCAGAGAATTCTGCAACCTCATTTAGTCCTTTTTCTTCTAAAGTATGTATCTCTTTGGAATTTTCAAATTGTGTCATTTGGTTTGTAATATGGGGCTCAGTGAGTGCAAGACTTATTCACTCTAATTTCATTAAAAGATACCTATAGCAGCTAATATGAAAAATTGATATAGAAGTCTAGATATATACATAGATTTAAGAGTAGATGAGGCTAGGTGCTGTATGCCTTCTAGGATTCCTCTCTTTCATTTTCACCCTTTACAAAATCTATACCTATTTCCTCACAATTATTTTCCAGGGCAGCCAAATCTTCCCAAGCCTCAGAGAATTATATTTCCTCCATGCCTTCACCCATATACCAGTGCACAAATGGCTGCTTTGCATAATATCAAAATTGTGATCTAGGTGGGCTGATGCTTCAGCAATGATTATTGTGTTACTTAGCATGCATACTGCCCACTATTCTTTAGCTAAGTCTCCACCAGGTGCCACAGTTGGAGGCTTGAAATTGATACCAACCTTGAAGCCATTGGGATACCAGTTGAAAAACCAAATGGTTCTCTTGGTCTTAATTGTGGCAATGGTGGCATTGATATCCTCAGGTACCATATCTCTTCTGTATAGCATACAGGAAACCACATACTTGCCATGAAAAGGGTCACATCATCTGATTGGAGGGGGTCTAAGCAGGCAAAAGAGATCTCTGCTACAGAGAGCTACTAATGATAGCTTTTTCAATGGAGAAGTAAGTGATGAGGGAGAAGTAGATTTGAGGATAAGGATAAGGTACTAGGTTGGACCTGAATTCTGTGAGATATACATTGAGAGCACCATCACAGTGCAGGGAGTTAGTGATGAAGAAAAATATCTAGCCAATGAGTAGGTTGAGGTTGGTGTAGGTAAGGCACTCAATGTCCAGGGTCCAGCAGTAGATGTCATAGATTGCTTCATTGTCCACCCTGAAGGCTCAATCCAAGTGCTCCAATGTGGTGTGAGTGGTTAGGATGGAGCTCTACCACAGCTGTGGATACCTGTGGAGCAAGGTAGATGCCAAACTCCAGCTTGGACTTCTTGCCAAAATCAACAGAGAGAGTCTCCATCAGCAAAGAGGTAAAACTTAAAACTACGCTATACCCAAAGTTATAGAACATCAGAAATCCTAGCAAGCCTATGCTTTGGTCTGACAGTTTTCAGAAGTGTTCCAATACAAGATCAACTATGTCCTTTCCTTTCCATTAGAATAATGGCCCTAGGCATAGTTATTAGCAGCAGCATCCTTGCCAGAGATTAGCTGCTCAGAGTACAATAGTTGTTTATAGATGCTGGTCTGAACCACTTATTTACAGTAGGCTCCAGGTCTACATAGACTGCTCTAGGGACATGCTTGCCAGCCCCAGGCTCATTGAAGAAGGTATTGAAGGAGCTATCACCATCTCGCCCCCTTAAGGTTTTGTCACTGGACATAGTACCATTGGGTTGGCTATTTACTATATTTAATATTTACCTATATTTATATATATTTAATATATTTAATATTTACCTATATTTATATATATTTAATATAATAATGTATATTCATATATCTATATATTTATGCAATTTATTAGCTATTTTAAATAACTTTGAATTTAAAATAAATAATTAAAAATAAATTAAATTTAAAATAAATGTTAAATATATTAAATTATATATGTATATAGAGTCTGCATAGTAAAATACTAAGTAACACAACAATCATTGCCAAAAATATATGAATACAAATATAAGTGTATATATATATATGTATATATATATAAAGTACTCTTTGAATTTTGCCCAAAAATGTATTCTGCACATATGATGTCATTACTAATAATAAACGCACTTCGATGTTAAATCCTTAAACAGCTAATAGGCTCTTGAGTTCTAGTGCTAGAAGGGAGCTTGGATATCATTCAGTTTAACCCTCTTATTTGACATTTGAGGAAATCAAGGTCCACAGACAGCAAGTTAATTTCCCAAGGTTACACAGCTAGCCCATTAAGTTGCAGAATAAAGGAGTACCATTTATTAAGCCCTTACCATGTGCCAAGAACTGTGCTGGGTACTGGGGAAATATATACAAAAGCTAGTCAGTCAGTCCCTGACCTCGAAAAGCTTAGATCCTAGCGTGATTTGTACAAAGTAATTGATTGAATTGAACTCCAACTCATCCCCTAAACCTACCTTCTTGCCTATTGAAATAAAGCCGACATATAGCCAGTGATTTAGAAACCTTAAATGGGGTATATAAATGCCAGCTGTTGTTATTAATATCCACAGAAACAAAATGCTGCTCATCAATGACTAGGAGCTATAAATATAAAAATATTTGAGAGATTTATAGAAAGCTAATTAGATACCGAGGCCCATCTCCCACCTCCCCTTTCTTTTTCCACAAGGCTCCCTTTTTAATGAAAGGCAGCTCAATTAGAAAAGGCATTTCCATTCTAAACCTTGACAAGAAGTGCCTGCTGAAATAAATCCGTGATAGCAATCTGGAAAGAGCAATATGTATTTCTCATGCCAGGTAGTGGGAGTAGGGCTGGGGGAGAGAGGATGGAACAACAGCCCACATTTCCAAATGCCACATTCTAAAGAAAACTGTTGATCTGCGGTGTACGGTTTGTGCAAGAGTCAAGGAGTAGACAAAGAAAATTCAGACCTTTGATGACCCCTGGTGAATAAAGTAAGCACTGCATTGAAGTGCAGCCCAAGCTCCAGATTTCACTGGAAGTAAAGTCCGCCCGGCGGCTTCTACCCCTAGAGCCAGGAAGAAGGGAAGGGGGTTGGAAGTGCCTAATTTATTCTGCGGGCTTGAGATAGCAGGCATTTTATTAGCACAGTTGCTCAAGCATCTGTGTGGCTCCCAACAAATCTCTGGGCCAGGGATAACTGCGCCTTTCCATCGCTGCTGTTCAGAAATGTGTTTATGCATCACAGTAACTCGCATTCACATTCACGTAGGGCTTAAAGATTGCAAAGTGCTTAGCGCTCATCCTCTCATCTGAGCTTCCTCTAAACTCTGGGAGATCAGATGGTCATCACCATTGTTCACAACCACCCCCATTTCCCAGGTAAGGGCACTGGAAATCCAGAGAGTAAATGGATGGATTGCTCTTTGGTCTCACAGAGTGGCAGAAAGTCCGTAATGGGGAAGTGATGTAAGATGGTATAGCCCACCCAGAATCCTTTCCCAGGGCTTATCTCAAAATTCCCTTCCTTCACTAACCCTAGAAAACCAGACCATCCCTGACTTATTCCTACAGGTCACACACTAGAACTGCCTTCAACTCTGGCATCTGCTGTTCTCCAAGAACTCTCTACTCCATTGAATTTGGATTGGGACCCTTTCCAGCTCTGGAGATGAAATTCATTTTAGTTACATGGATATTCAAGATTCCCCAGTCCTTGCAAAACAGGCTCTGTAGTTCCAGTTCAGATGGAATATATATTTAGTAATGTTTTATGGAAGATCTGTAAGGTGTGAACCAACCTTCTTATGTAACCCAAATTTAAAGTCAGATACTTAAAATACAATTAGTTTTCTATGACTAGGTTAAGCATCTAAGGTTTCCTAACTTCCTCATCAATTCCCATCTCAGCTGGACTAATGAATGTCTTGCAAGCAGTGCTAAGTAGGAGCTGTATGTCTGAAGCCTTCTATCATCTTGGGAGCAAAACCTCAAAAAGAAAACAGTATACTGTAAAATGAAGTCAGAGGAAACTTAGCAGGCTGTGAGTGTGGGGTCCCCACCCACAGCAATGCTTCAGTGTCTTTCTGCAATCATTTGAAATGGTCTGAAAATTTTACCCAATTTGTCCAATTAAAGGGACATGGGATAACAGAGAGTATGTGCAATTAATATAACACAGATGAAAACCATTTGGCTACTGAAACTATCAACTTCTAGACTATCTGTGTGTGAGCTGAGCTGGGGTCATTTTGACCTATTTGTGATTGTCGCCCACTGGGTAGAATAGTTGGACAGGGTTTCTTCGTTCTTTCGCCTTTTGTTTTCTCACCACCTACCAAGGAATGATTTTTTTAAAAAGAAATAAATGAGCCCAAGTTAAAATGAAAGCAGGAAAAATGTTCCCAAAATGCTCAAGAAAAACTTAATTATCTTTCCCCTCTTTTTTTCTAATGAAATTACAGGAGTTGTACTTGAGTTTTTAAGGCAAGGTGGAATCTTAAATGATTGTTAGTCTAGCTCCCACATTTTATAGATGAAGAAATGAAGGCTGGGAGAGAAGAAGCGACCAGCCCATGGTCATATAGCTATAGTAGCAGAATTGAGTCTAGAGCCCAGATGTCCAGACTCCCAGGCTAGTTAGTGCTTTTAGGCAGTTACATGACATAGTGTTAGGCTGAATCAAGAGGACCTAAATTTCAGTCTAATCTCAAACCCTGCTTGAATGACCTTAGGTAAGTCATTTAACTGTCCTCAGACTCAGTTTCCTTATCTATAAAATGGAGATAATATCACTTACTTCCAAGCATTGTTATTAGGATAAAATGAGAGATTTGTCAAGGGCTTAGCAAATTGCTCTATAAGTGCTAGCCATTGTTCTTGCCACAATAATCATGATATCTTCCCCATATTCAAGCAATAAGGAGATATGGGCATGTAAGGATCTTCCTGGAGTAATGTGAACCTAAGAGGTGTCTAAGTTCTAAGTAAAAAGATGAATTCAAAGTAAATTTCAGAAATTCAGTAAGGACAAGGAAAAATGTGTGACAACTGGAGTGATGACTATAAAGGTGCTAGAGATTTTTTACTTCTTTTAATTGTCAGGAAATCATTTGACATTTTTTTTAAACCACAGAACTTCCTTGTGTTCTCATTTTGTGCCATGGTATACTGTTAATTGACATCAATGTAATAAGTTACATTTGTGAGTTTCACAAAGTCTTTTCCTACCAACAACTCTGAAACACAAATATATTGTTCCTGCTTTGCTAATGAGGAAACTGAGGCTTAATGAGGTGATATAGTTGGCTAGTTAAGTGCTCAAACTAAGCAGGGACTTACATCCACCTATTCTGACTTCAGGACCAAGGCTCTTACAACTACATCACTCTTAAACTCAGTATAACCCAATGCCTTCATATTAAAATAAAGGTTTTAAGTATCCCAGTATCAATATTCTATCAAGACA
The DNA here is from genome assembly GCF_027887165.1 of Monodelphis domestica. Classification (NCBI taxonomy): domain Eukaryota; kingdom Metazoa; phylum Chordata; class Mammalia; order Didelphimorphia; family Didelphidae; genus Monodelphis; species Monodelphis domestica. The sequence continues at coordinate 129,512,553 of NC_077233.1, forward strand.
CAGAAAAGTTTGCTTTGAACGTAGATGAAAAGCAAATCAAGGCAAACAAAACAAAAATTGCAATGCAAACAGAATGCTATAAAAATTATTCACCAAGCCTGATCCCAAAGAAGAGCTGTGTATGAGAAGGCCTCTCTTTTTCTTCCTTGCATAGGTCAGAGATTGTGGATAAGAATCAGTATGCATAATATTGGATTTGGTTGATACGTTAGTTTTACTGAATTATTTTTTATACTTTTTATAAGGTACAACTCCTTATGAGTAACAGGTAAGATATTATATATCAAGAAATGTCCATGATATTATATATATATGTATATAGATATGTCTGTAGAATATTAATTTAGAATATAATCAATGAAGTTTGCACACAAATATACATAAATGTTCTCCTTTTAAAATTCTCAAATCTCAGACTCTTAAAGGTATAAATTTCCAAAAAGACCTTCTGGTCCAACCCAACCCCCCTGCTTGAGACAGCCCATTTGGGGATAGATCTAATTATTAATAGCTTTTCCTGACATAAAGCCTAAATTTGTCATTCTGGCTTCTGCTCGTTGCCCCCAGCGGCCAAAAAAGACTGATCTGATCCTTCTGAATAACGGTCATTTTAATACTTAAAGAGGGACTATCTTATCCCCAAATCCTCTTCTCTAGACTGAAACATCTCCACCTCCTTGGACCTATCCTTATTTGACATGAACTCAAGATCTTTCATCATCCTGGTTTCCCTCCCTTTTTTGTTCTGTCTCTCTTTATCTCTCTATTTATCCACATCCTTCCTAAAAATGGAACACCCAGAATGGAACACAATACACCAACAATGATCTGATCAGGGCAGAGTACAAAGGGATTATTACCTTCTCATTCCTGGATGTTAGTCTCCCTTAATGTAGCCTAATATATTATTAGCTCTTGGCTGCCAAGGAAATTAATAGTAGTTTTTGTTTGTTTTAAAGCAAAGGTCTAGAAGGAAAATTTAAAGTTGTCTACACATACTCTTGGACTGATATTTAACTCAAGGTCCCTGGACCCCAAACGGATATTATGGATAAATTTCAAGAGTCAATGAACTTGGATAGGAAAAAAATACATTTTTATTTCAAAATAATTGGTTGAATTTTGTGCTTTTAGCGACTCTCTTCTTGAAGAGATTCATAGACTTTGTGCCCAGGACACCAAAACATTAAAAACTCCTGCTCTAGATAGTACCCCCATGGAACCCCCCAATACAATGGAATTCTATTTGGGGGTGGAGTGGAGAAGGAATTGGCAAGATTACCCAGCATGAGGCTCTACAATTGTTCTTAATGACTAACTTCAGGTTTATCCACTATAAGACAGCTCGTTTTGGGGGGAAATGATCAAAGAAGCCCTCACACATCCACCAGAGATAGGAAGAAATGTTTCATGTACAAGACTGAAACAGTCAGGACCTCTAAGGAAGAAAGAGAAGGCAGCATGATTTAGGTAGGGCAGGTCACCATCATTCTTTGGACCACTATTTCTCTGGAAACCTTGATAAAAGTGCAGGAACCTCAATTCAAATACTATGGGAATAGTAATGCCATATCCAAATCATAAGGTATACTTCCAGCCTGGTCCTCGAACAGATAGTCCCTGGAATCTTGGGAATGATGGCACACTCCAAGCTTCCAGCCCAGCCCTTTCAGCTATCATCTGGGGAAGCAAGTCCTGTGGAGAATGGATCAACCATTCAGATCACTTGCTAACCAATTAGCACCCATAGAGCAGGTAAGGCAGCAAGGATTCTTGGGGAACACCCAGGGGAATGCATGTGCCAGACCACCATTGCCACTTTGACCACAATATCTCCTTGGACTCTAATGGAAATAGCTCAGGCCCCTGAATACCAAGAGCCAGGGCAATAATAATGCTTCTAGTCCAGCATCCATAGCTATCATGCCAAGAACACTACCTGTAAAAATAGTCTGACAACTACCCTGCGCAGGCTATAGAGTCACAGCTATTGAAGATCAAGAAAAGAAAATTCTTGCCACCAAAGTCCTTAGGCTTATTCTATTAAAGGAAATGTATGGGGGATAAACAAAGTTTTATTCTTGTATTCAAAGAATGGATTTTGCCAGCATAAGATGGGGGAAACAAGATGAGATGGCTCTTTTGGTCCGTGAAAGTTTTGAATGTTTTAGTGGACTGTAGGTTCAACATAAGTCAATAGTGTGATAAGGCAGCCAAAAACCCTCCTGCAATCTTAGACTGCCTTAAGGGAGGTATGGTTTTCAGGAATAAATACATGTCAGAATCAATGTACTCCTTTCTGTTCATGCCATATCTCAAGTATTATGTTCAGTTAAGAGAATCACATTATAGGAAAGACACTGATAAGTTAGAAAACAATCAGAGTAGGATAAGGAGGGTAGAGAAATACCTAATTTATACAAGATGAGGATTAGTTGATGAAACTGGATGTTTAACCTGGAGAAAAATAGACATCTGGGAGGAATGATAGTTCTTGTCTAGTTATTGAAAGGATGTAATAGGAAAGAAAAATTGGACTTTTTCTGTTTGATCTAGAGGAGAGAACTGGGAGCAAGTGGTGGTAGTTGCCAAGATACAAATTTGTGCTTGTTATGGGAGAAAACTCCTCTAAATTTAGAGCCATTTCAAAATGGAATGGGATATTTGGGAGGTAACACATTTCCTTTAAAGGATGGATGACCACTTGCCACATATGTTACAGTGAGGATTCTATCTCAGGTTAGATGGTTACTAATGTCCCTTCTGGTTTTAAAATTCTGTGAAATACCCAAAAGGTTATTTAAAGAGGAGGAGGCTACTAACAACCTTTGTGGGTTGGGAGGACAAGCAATATTTCATATAAGAGGTGGCACTTACACTGAGTCTTGATTGAAAAAAAAATCTGAAAGACTAAGATGTCTATACACAAATGTAAAAACTATAGTACTGTTAACATGCAACTTCCCAACAGACTTAGTGGGATAATCAAATGAAATTTGTGAGGTGATTCAGTGGATAGAGCACCAGGCCTGGGGATGGGAGGTCCTGGGTTCAAATTTAACCTTAGACACTTCCTAGATGTGTGATCCTGGGCAAGTCACTTAACTCCAATTGTCTAGCTCTTATCACTGTTCTCCCTTAGAACCAATACTTAATACTTGGACAGAAAGTAGAAATATATAAATATTTGAGTAGTTGAGGAAAGAGATCTCAAGCCTGGCTTAGAGCATGATAGAGTAACAGACTAAAGACACATTGAATGTCTAGACCTACAAAGCAGTCATAAATGATTCAAGGTCCATTTGAAAAAGAAGTCCTTCAGAGATCTGTTTTTGGCCCTGTGCCATTTAATACTTTTTATCACTAATTGCTCTTCCACTCCTCAAATCATCTTGTAATTACCTGTCTATGTAAATGTTATATCCTCACCCCCTTCCTAGAAAAAAATGGAAACTCCTGATGAGCAAGGCACTTTTTTCTTTTCATATTTGTGTCTCAAGCACCTAGCACACTACCTTGTACATACTCAAGGAGTGCTCATTGTATGAGTAGGTTTCAAATAAATGACTTAAATAAAAGCATAGGTCATGTGTTTATCAAATTTGCAGAGGACTCAAACCTAGAAGGAACAGCTAACACACTGAATGAAAATGTAAGGATGCCAAATGGACATAGCAAGTTTGAACATTGGATGAATAAGAAAAAATTAACAGCTTTTAGCTGGATTCATGAAATCAGCTTTAAAAGTTCAAGATGGAGGAAATGTGGCTGACAATGATTCATGTGAAAAAGGTGAGTTTGCAATATCAATAGTGCAATGAGAGCCAAAGCAATTAATGCAATTTGAGACAATATTTAGATCATAGGATTGTGGATTTATTGCTTGAAGAGATAGTAGAGGTCATCTAATCCAATCCTCTATTTTACAGATGAGTAAACTGAGGCTCAAGTAGGTTAAAAGACTTGCTAAAGGTCACTTGGGCAATGCATGGCAGAGTATAAATTTGAGCCTAGGTTCTCTAATGATAAATCTAGTACCAATTAAGATCTGTATAATGGCCAAGCCTAAGAAAGGCTTTGGGGTAAAAAAAAATCATTCAAGAAGAAATAAAAGGACTACCAAACTGCAATAAGAACTCAAATGAGATTAGATAACATCAATTTTAAAAGACCAAATTGGCACAAAAGTGTCAATTTCTCCACTTCTGCTCAGTAGCACAGGAATAGGAAGGTAGAATATAGAAGGGGAGTGTAACCCAGCTATGAAGTCTGTGAAATCATGAGCAACTGTTAAGATTAAAAGTTTAGTTTCTGGTAATAAAAGCATTATAAAAGTATTATATTTTATGAGGTTTATTTAAGAGTAAGAAATAAAGAAAATACAAAATAAGAATGCATGTGCAACCTACATTTTGCCGGCTAGGTAGAGAGAGCCACATGTCCCTCGAAGCAGAAGCCGAGAGTGCTTCAGTAGGCTTTACAGCCAGTTTAAATAGAAATTTTGATCTCGCCAGGTGGGGATCTCAGTGAGATTAGAGGGCATCTTGGGAACTAGAGCAAGGACTTCTAGGGACTGAAGTCCGGGGTTCAAATCTCCATTTTTACACAATGAGAGGACAAAAGGAGATGGAATTCAAGAGTAGAGAATTGATATATAGTAAACTAAAGGGTCAATTCTAGGGGCAGATGGTTAAGATAGCAAAATAATGCCAAAGCAGGAATTAAACATTAATAGAATATGGTAAGGTGGAGGAATGATAGATCCTGTTAAGACTGAAAAACTGTTTTATGAAGTGAGAAAGGTAGTTCTTGATGCCAATATCTTTAGCCATGTTTTGGTCTTGCCCATCCCAGCATAAAGGATGAAAGAAAAGGCACTAGCTGGCATCAAGGATTTTGACAGAGTCTGGAAATATAGGGCACTTCTTTATCAGATCTATATATGTCAGTTGCCAGAACCTGCCTCTGAACATTATTATACCTCCTGTATGAAGGCAAAAGGCTTACAAGATCCAGGAAATAATATCTAGATTGCTATCTTGGGAAGCATATCTCCCAAAGGGAACTCATAATGAGGCACACCAGATCTCCTTATAATCTAAAAATGTAGTTTGAGAACGGGAAACAAACAAACAGAAAATTCTTATTTGGTAAATATTACTAGACAAACTGGAAAGTAGGTTGGTCAAAAAGACGGGAGATGTTTAGACTCATTCCACTAGTATAACATAAGCTCTCTCACTTTTGTATTTATATCTCCCAAACTCAAAACAGTAAGAACCTGGCACACAATTGGGGCTTAACAATGCCTTATACCATTTTTATATCAGATAACATAAGTTCCAAATGGATATGTGTGTATCCAATCTGGATATATAAATATAAGAGGTCATGTTGTAAAAAAAAAATAATAATTTGAGAAAATGAAAAATAAAATAAATTGGAAAGAATGGATGCAGGTGTCTTTTATAAATATAGCTAAGAAAGAGGCATTACTACACAATGGATAGATGAAATCACAGGAGATAAAATATGCAATTTTAATTACAATAAATTGACAAGTTTTCATTCAGAGAATCATAGAATTTGAGCAAGAAAGGTCTCTAAAAGTTCTATAAACCATCCCTCTAATTTTCAGAGGAGGAATTTGCTTCAGGCTATACAGAGAGTAGGTGTCACCAATAAGAATGAACTTTGACTCTCTAACACTAAGACTCTTAAACAAGCACAAGCAACTAGGGTAAGAAGAGGAAACATATTTTTTTTATTCAAAATACTTCAGATAATACCATTTCAGAAGATCAAGAATCATTCCTTAACATGTAAATGATCTAAAGATATCTCCCAAAAAATGTTTTCTAAAGAATTGCAAATGGTCAACAACCATCTAAAAGACTACTGCAAATCACTTATTTGAGGATACAAATTAAAACAATTCACCTCACTGCAATACCTTTTTTACAAAGATGTCAAAAGATAGAAATAGTCATTATTGGAAGAGCTATGGGAAGAAAACCGCATGGATGTACTGTTAGTGGAGCTGGAAAATGATCTATACACTCTGGAAGACAATTTGGAACATTATGGTGGGGGAAAAATGCCTCTACCCTTTGTTGCAGAGATACCTCTCTTGGGTACATGCCTTAAGGAGGTCAAAGTCAGAAAGGCAAGTCCTATTTATACACCAAAATTCTCTTTTCTGTCTTTCTGTGGTAACAAAGAAATATAAACAAAGCAGCTGCCACAGACTGGACAATAGCTAAACAAATTGTTATACATTAGTGTAATAGAATAATGTTGTGCAGTAAGAAGTGATGAAAGGAAAAATTCCAAAAAAAATATGAAAACATAAATGAATCTATTCAGAATTAGTAAGAAGAACAAAGAAAACAATAGTTTTAGAGGTATGTATAAGCTTAAAAGTTACTATAACAACAGAAGATCAAAAATAAAATGAAATTAAACATTGTATAATTATAAAGGCTAAATTTGCCCCTTGCTTAGAAATTAAAAAAAAATAAAACAACTCACTGTCTTAACTGAAGATGTGGGAGACTATGGATATAGAATTTTTTATATACCATATAACATACTTGATGTACATTGGTTCTGGCTGAACTTTTTTTAAGCCTTCATTAAAAGACAATACTTGTGATGAGGAAGGGACATAATTAGAAGTAGCTAAGACTGCAAAAGAAAAGAATGTCAGTCCAACCCAACTAGAACTACTATTTAGATTAGGTTACCACTATATTTTCCCTTCGGCAGTTTGGGAAATCATACAGGTTCTTGACTCTTAAGTCAGTAAAGCTGAAAAATTATTATAAGAGTCCCTGGAACATGAGTTCTAGCCCAGCTGTGTAAACTCAGTTAAATCATAGACTTTCTAGACTCAAATCTCATCTGTAAAATGAAGTCATTGGACAAGATATCATGTATGTAATCTCTCTTCAACTCTTAAGTTTCTAATGATTCCCTAGGATAATTTCTTTTGGAAGTTATCCCCTTTGTTACTCAAGAGAACAGAAAGATAGAGGGATTGTTCTCCAGTGGTTGCTAAGAGTTCAATAGTCTAGATACCTAGGGTTCAATTTATTTATTTTACAGATAAGGAAAGTCAGGCTTTAGGAGGTTAAATGTCTTCTCCAAGGTCATACAACTAATAAATGCCAGGATCATTATTTGAACTTATTCCTCTGACTACAAATCCAATTCTGATTTTACTCCCATTTTCTACGTTATTTCATTTTCAGTGAAAATATGTCAACCAAGCTAAATTACCATTAATGGTAATGCATGGCTCTGGGAAAAATTTTCTCTGGCTCTCCCCCCATACTTGGAATGTTCACTCTCTCTACTCATCTCCACCTACTGCCTTGTCTGACTTCCTTCTAGTGCCAACTAAAATCCCATCTTTTACAGGAAGACTTTCTGTCACCCTTTCACTCTAGTCTCTTCCATTGTGATAATTATTTTCTGCTTATTCTTGTATATAGCTTGCTTACCCATTCGTGTTTGCCTATTGTTCCCATTCAATTGTGAGCTTCCTTAGAGCAGGAATTCTCTTTTGCTTCTTTTTGTAACCTCAGTGGTTAGTGAAATTTCTGGCATATATAGATGGTTAATAAATATTTATTAACTGATTGAATAGCCTTCCAGAAAATAGAGACCAAAAAAGATGCTTTGACTTCTAAAGGGTTAATAAAAACAATGTGTATCTTTCATTATTCCATTGAGATTAAGCTGCTAAAAAAACCATGATTTGATGAAATCTCAGTAAAATGATCACCCTTGAAAACAAATCCTGTTGTTCATATTCTTTGACTACTATTTGGAGTACATATTAATTCATTACATAAGAGCTATTAATTACATTATAGTATAAAAACTTTGTAAGCCAAAGAAGTCTTTGATTCTATGTTCTAGTCTATATACTCTTGCTGGTCCAATTATATTTTGCATCCAGTAAAGCTTTACTTCATCCACAGGGAGTTTTTTTTATTCTAAGACACTGTACCATACTTGAAGAAGGTCTTAATTTCTTTGTTCATTGGACTCATACGGACTGGCTAATGAATTCATTTGGTACAAAATAACAAGTTCAGCCAATTTAGAAAAACAAAACCTCAAAACTGTCCTCTGAAGCAGAAACATTACATGGTTTGGAACTACAAGCATGAGGAATTTCACTCATGAAGGCACTCCTTCTACCAACCTAGATTCTTACCTCTCTATGCCCATAGTAGATTATTTTCTTGAGTTGTCAATAGAAAGATTCATCAGTTGCCTTCTGGTGATAGATTTCTCTGAACTTAGGGTTGGTTCCAGGTATAATAACATAGATTTAGAAAACCCAAATCAGCTCTACAAACTCCATAAAATCGGGGACTTCAGAAATGAAAGTATAATTGTAAGGCTTTAATGCAAAGAACCAGAAAAGTCATCTGACCTAAGCCCTTCACTTTACAGATAATTGATATTCTATATGCTTTTTTGTTAGAGCGAGTTCATTTTCACTTTTTTCCTGAGTATTTTATTTAAGCACTTATTGGAAAAGCCCTAATCCTCTCACTGACTTGGCTAGCGTTTTTTTCCCCCCACTCTGAGTTACCCAGATCTACACTAGGATATCATCATCTACCTGGAGGCCTCCACCCCAAATGGCAGGCGCAGAGAATCTAGCCTACTCTCTAGATAATGAGACTTATAAATTTAAGCCTACTTACATAAAAACTGAAACTTTATAGGATATTTAATATGCATTAAGTACCCAATGTGGGCAATGAACTTTAATTAGTGCTATAGGTTTATGTGTGTGCAGATGTATATAGAATTGTGCAAATCTTTTGGAAAGGTTAGCATAAGCTACCATAACTTAGCTGAATCTCAAGTTGATACCAAAAGTCTTTGACAGTTTTTCTTTTTTTTTAGCTCTCAGAATCAGTTTTCTTCTCTAGCAAGAGAATGTCTTTCCGATGATTGCTTTCTACTGGTCAAAGGAGACATGTTTACTTCAGAGCTAAATTGTTAATTCCATCCTTTTTCAGCCTCTCTCTGATGTGTTATTTCTCCAATTTCTTACATTCTGCCCCCCCAGAAATCTTTCCTTGAAAGGCCACAAGCTAGACCGTCAACATCTTTCCACTGAGAGTGTTAACTTGAGTCAGAAAACATTTAGGAACTTCCTACCACAGGAAAGAAGTAAAACAGCCCCCACTTTTCAGTCTTGGAATTTACATACATTTCTCAAAATTTAATGCCTTCATTTTTTTATTAAGTATCCTTGGCAAATATGGGACAGCCAATAAATCATTTATTAGTGCCTACGCTATCCTCTGTCCCCCAGCACTAAAGGAGCTCCAATGTGGGAGACTACATGCAAACTATTAAAAAACAAAACCTACATAGTATCAATTAGAACTCGGCACACATCTCTTGCCAGAGAACCAACATGATTGTAACTGGTTATATCATGGAAGGAAAGGAGAGAACTTTACTTCTTTTTTGTATAAGCAATGAGGTACACACAATAGAGCCTGAAACTGAAGACTCAGAAACTGCTGAGTCCTCCATCAATTACCTGTCAGAGCCTCCTCTACCCTAGGAACATGTACTCAGAAGAGAAATTCTCCCACAAACCATTCTCTCCTTGGATTCTGCTATCTGACACTAGGAAGGAGTTCCATCTGCTTTTTACTCCAGTTAGCTCATCTCCTCATGGAACAGGCTAAATTGGACCCACCAGCCACACAGTAAAAAGAATCTTCCTGCCTCCATCTTTCCTGAGTCCTTCTAACCCTGAACAGAGCATCCACCTCTCTTAGGAGAGTCCTTTTGTGGCTAAATAGGCATAGTGAATAGAGGTATTGGGTGTGGAGTAAGGAAGAATTGAATTCAAATCCAAACTCAGATACTTACTAGCTTGTGACCTTAGGCAAGTCACTTCACCTTTTTCTACCTCAGTTTCCTCAACTGTAAAATGGGGATAATCTTAGCACCTACTAGCCAAGGCTGTTAAGATCAAATAAGAGAATATTTACAAAGGGCTTGGCATAGGGCCGGGCACATAGTAGTTACTTAATAAATGCTTGTTTCCTACCCCTCTCTCCCTTTGGTCCAAAAATCAGTTGCCAGAGTTGTCTGTCCTCAGCTCTAGGACTGAGACTAGAGGGCAAAAAGAAGGGTGAATGTAGGTAGTTAACATTATGACTGCAAAATACACTGATGCCAGTCTTCCTAAGGTGAGCAAAACTATTTGTGTACACGGAGCACGGACAATAATATAATCATCATTTAAGTACAGGTTAGGCAGTCCCATGGTGTTTATATACCAGAACCACAGTTCTGTTTTGAGACACTTATTGGTTTTCTCACTTGACTGAGATAAACTCCTCTCCTCTGCCCTTTGTCCAGATCTTTTTTTTCCCCAGCTGCCTAAAAGTCTATCTTCTCCCTCTCATGCTGAGCATATAATCAAGAAGTCTCCTCCTTTCCTAATGTCAGTTTTTCTCCTCTTCAAAAAGAGGAAACAACAATAATAACCAAAAAACCCTCCCTCTTAGCCCTAATTCCTGACTCCCTCCCTCTTTCTTCCCACACAGATACCTGTTTTCTCTTTGTTGTTTACACAGAGAGAGCTATCAACACAAAGGCCTCTTTTGAGAAAGCCAAAGAGACATCTTGCATTTACCCAAATAATGGGGTCATAGGGAGAGAGAGATGCAAAGACAGATGGGGTAGGGAAAGAGATGTACAGACAGATGGAGTGACATTCAGAACGAGCAATGCAATAATAACACTGAAACCATAAAACTATAAATTCCAGGAAAAGAACACGAGAACACTAAAAATGCTAAGAGTTGGGCTCAGCAAATTGCTTGAAATCTGGCCAAAGAACCCTAACCTCAATGCAACCTGGCCTCACTTGACCTGTCTTCACCATACAGCCTCAGAGGCCAGAGCACCGGACTTGAGGTCACAAAGACCTAGATTCAAGTCCTGTTTCTGACACTAACTAGCTCTTAGCTCTGTCACCTTGAATACCCCCATCACCTTTCTGAGCCTCCATCTTCTCCTCTGTAAAATGAAGATAATAATAACTCTAGTATCTGCCTCAGAGGATTGTTGTGTTAAATAAGTAACTTAACATAAGAATTTTCAAATTTTTTAAATGCTATTTGGATGTCAGGGTCTTTTTTGTATCTTCTTTTTGTATCTTTGGTAGCCTTGGTCTATTTTCAAATGGACTGACAATCCATTGAGGCACAAAAATCATACCTGGCCATCAACATATACAAAAATAAGTGGAAACTGATTGAAAGGGGGAAAAAGAGTAGGCTGATAATATGGAAAGAAAGAGAATAGCTTTTTTAGATAATAGACTAGAAGTCATTACAATTTAAAGTATTTTCAAAGACTCACTTGTTCATGTATTAGCTACAAAAATCTCTCAGCCAAAACCCTGTAACCTTGAGTTAATGTCGAGGCATAGCTTGTGATCCATGGGTAAAAAAACATTATGTCCTTCATAATTATTTTATTTCACTGTTCTCCTTAGTAAATTCTTTATGTTATTACAGGGATTCAGGAATAGTTAGTCATAAGCATTTTATTAAAGGCTTAGAATATGCCAGACATTGGAGTAAGTGCTGTGTATACAATGAATGACAAAAACGGTCTTTCCTCAAAGAGTTCACTTTCTAAGGGAGAATATACAAATAATATAAAGAGAGAGACAAGGTATAAATAGATAAATACACACAAGGTAGAGAAAGTAGATGGAAAGCTTATGTGGGAAGGCACTGGGCATGAGGTGATGGGGATAGAGCAGGACCAGGAAATAGCATTTTAAGAAGGTAGCATTTTAGTTAAGTCTTGAAGGAAGGCAGGGAAATGAAGAGGCAGACGTGAGGAAAAACATTCCAGGAATGGGGCATCGCCAGTGAAAAACTGGGAATAGAATATCAAGGGTGGATATCACCACGTAGGTTAGCATAACACGTAGAAAAGAGACAAAAGTGTTAGAAATGCCAAACACTGAGAAGGAAAGAGGTGGTGAGCTTAGGTAGCATTCTAGAGATTCTAGAGGTCAAGATAGCTTGAGCATCGGACTATGGTAACAAGTCTAAGGACTGGTTATTACTAGAATGGATATGCCAAGACACCTGTCAAAAGTAAGGGCTAAACCTGGCAGATAAGGCTCTGAGGAAAAAGACAGGAGAGAATGCAAGTACTATTAGCCAAGATCAAAAGTAAATCAGAACATAGTGGAACTATCCAAACTGGGGGCAGTTTGGTGGCACAGCATATAAAGTACTGGACCTGCAGTCAGAAAGACTCATCTTTGTGAGTTCAAATCTGACCTCAGACACTAACTAGCTATGTGACCCTAAGCAAGTCATTTAACCCTGTTTGGCTCATCTGTAAAATGATCTGGAGAAGAAAATGGCAGACCACTCTAGTGTCTTTGACAAGAAAACTCCAAATAGAGTCACAAAGAGCTGGACGCAACTGAAAAATGATTAAATGACAATCCAAAATGGGTTGGGACCCAATTTTCCTGGCACCCATCCCAGGAAATCCAAGTGCCAGGAAACTAGGACCCAGAGATCTGGGTTCTTAGGGTTGTTAAACTGAATCATCAGAATGGAGGCAAACTATCACTCAATTAATCACTGATTAATCACAGGCACTGTGGTAGGTTCTAGGGATACAAAGACAAAAATGAAACAATGGTGTTAAATATTGGAATTTGGAGGAATTGGAATCTAATTCTAGCTCTGCCACTTGGAAGCTATGGGACCTGAGAAGAATTATTTCCTTCCCTGGACCTCAGTTTCCTACTCTGTAAAATGAGGCAGCTGATCTTAGATGACTTTTGAAGACACTTCCAACACTAAATTTATGATTTTACAGCAAATGTACAAGGCCTGGGGAAAGAGAAGTAGTCAGTTCAAGCAGCTATTTGAAAGAGTAGACAAGAAAAGCTTTGCAAAAGTTCCAGGTTTATATTCAGTTATATTTATGTGTTATTTACTCACATAAGGAAGAGAGAACATTTCTCTGAAAGCCAATGGAAGAAAGAAAAGTGAAGTTCTCCCCCAGCTTTGATCATTCTCCCCCAACATAGTTTTATAAATTCCTTCATGGCATAGACAGTTTTAGCATCTTCTGATTTTTAGAGTTTATCACATTAGTGTTATCAGGCCATGCTACTCCTCTGTATTCTTCTTTGGATGATTCCCTTCTTTTTGTTTATCAGTGGATTCCTAACACACCAATATCAGTCTTGCTAGGCAACTCCTTAGTTTTCTTTATATGTTTATTATTGATATCTATCTTCAGAGACTCATCAATAAGGTCTTCCTATCTTGAGTCAACTCCAATTATGGAGTTTAGGTAATCTGATCCTATCTTTTAACTTATCTAAAAATTCACTCCAATGTGTCTACCCTTTGGCAGAGGATGACTTACTTTTTTCTTTTCCATTGTGAAATTAATTATTTATTTCCAATGTTCATTGTTTTTCTAAGCAATTAGTTCTTCCTTATTAGTCAAAACTAAGCCCAGACCAGCAGCTCCCACTTTTGCTTGCTCTGCCTTTTGGAAAAGGAAGTTTTTGTTGAAAAGTCAAGAATTTATCAGCTGCTTTTTTTTTAAAGAAAATAGAGGCTTGCAAAAGATATTTAGTTGATTCATCTCCCTCTCCATTATTCTACTCATTTTGTGTTCTAGGTTTATGACCTGATAATTCCTCTGACCAGGTGGTCTAAAGTCTGCTCCTATTTCTCTCTCCACTGAACTTCACCCAAATGCTCTCCACCATGTTTCCAACCTTGGGTTCTTGTATTTTCTCATACAAATGTATTCTTTCCCATATATAATGCTGCTGTACCATCCCATTAAACAATTGTTTTGCTTTTGAGTAAAGTACACTCTTCCATAGTCTAGTTACAAATCTCATCTTATCAATAATACTTGAGATCAAATTTATGCCTTCAAATTAAGAACTCTGATTTATTTTATTTATTTTTATCCATTTGGCTTGTTTATTTATATTTTTATATTTTAAGCACTATTCTTCATGGTATCTGGATTGGCAGATATATGGAAGAAGGTGTCTACCTCTCTTTTAAGTTTAAAACCCCCTTGATCAGATTTGCCCATCTCCAGACCAGTAGAAGTTAGATAAACTTCCATTTCTAACTGAGAGTTTATCAAGTCTACATGTTGTCACCCAGAAATCAAAATTCTGTTCTGAATTGTGTTCACTTCCCCAATAACTTCTAAAGTCCCTATTTTTAATCAGCAGTAATTAAAACCCTATTTCCCTAAGGTTATCAGCTTCTGGTTCAGGATTTGAAATACCTTACAATGCTTCTTGGATCCTTCCAGAAGTATCATTTGTTTATCCCTCAAAAAAATCATTTACTGGAAGTAAATGATGGTAATCAGGTTTAACAAGCCTTTGGAGACTCTGCTGTATCTCAGATATATGCCTGAAGAAGGCAGCATCTTTCTACATCTCTCATGTCAGGTTTTTTTGCACTGACTAGCACACTTCAGAAGGGAGTCACCAACCACCATGACCCATTTCTCCTTGCTCTGAACATTACTTGATGGCCCCTCTCTGGAGAGAAATTTTACATCTGCATCATCCTTTCTTGAAATATAAGAAACCTCTTTCTCATTAAAGGATTCATCTTCAACTTCAAGCAGGGATTCCTATCTGGAATATATATAAAACCTGGAAAATATATATATATATATATATATATATATATATATATATATATATATATATATATATATACGTGATATGTGTATGTTTATACACCTATTTGTACAAATATGCATGAATACATAATATGCGTATCTATGTATATAGTCATATTCAGAGATTCACATAAAACAGATGGATAACTATATTTCAACCTGTTTCCCTTTGTAATTCTATGTATTTTATGCATTTAAAAATATTATTCTGAGAAGCAATCCATAAGCTTCATCAAAATGGCAAAGAGAGCAACAACACAAGCAAAAAAATGTTAGGAATCCTTTCAAATAGATAGACTCTTATCTCTAGGATAGTGCTAAGCATTAGGTGGGCATTTTTCCTTTCCCCTGGTGTCAAATTCTTCTGGCCTCCAACCTTCTCACACATATTAGAGTTCCTTACTGCCTCCGATTCTTTTGTTCCCTTTTGAAGTACCCCCATTTTTTTCCCAGAAATATTTCAATAGATTTAATCTGGAGGTAAAGAAAGCTCTTTTCTCCAACAGAGAGACGAATTCCTCATTTTTGCAGAGATAACAAAGTAGTGACTTGGTGGGAAAGCAAACAAAGGAGAATCTCTGCAGCTCCCTGAAAACTTCCCATCAGTCCCATTTCTTCCACCCCCCATTTTTGGTAAACGAGATAATCACTTATCTTCTTAACTTTGTAGGTGGCTCTCGTTGCTAGACATCAAGACAAACAAGCAACTTCTCTTCAGTTTTGCACTAGGCAGGAGAAACTCACTTCCTGAAACCTCTGGCTCATGAGGAAGGCTTCATTTATACAGGGCATCCCTACCTTTTTTCCCCCACTAAGAGTCTGACTTGCTCAGCTGCCTTTGATCCATAATTAGAAACTTTTTTGCCAAAGCCCAGCTACAAATAGAAGCTGCCCCCAGCTGTTGTCTATGAGAAAGTATGAAGCAATATTTCTTTTCCCTTCTGCTCTCCCCAAGCTGATCAGACTTCTGTCCTGATGTTCATTTTCTCGGCAGTTTTCTGTCTCCCATTACAATATCCCTAACAAATCGTCATTCAATCAAATTAAGGCTAAGCTCTTATTATGAGCAAGACTGGAACCTGGTCCTAGAGTTAGAAAGACAAAAATGATCTAGTCCTTTTCTTTGAGGAGCCAGGGGCAGAAAAGACATGAAGGAGAGATGCTTTAATTAGGTGCTCCATGAGACAATTCTTCTGGAGTAGAGCCTTGCTGATCCAACTGGCCTTTTCAAAAATGCAAATCTCCCAAGAGGAGTAACGCATAAGCTTTTATTTTTTACTTTTTAATTTTTTATTAATATTTTTATTAATTAATTTTATTTTTAATATTTTATATAATATATGAGAATATATTATATAATATTAATTAATATTAATAATTTAATTAAATTACCTATCAACAACTTGGTCCAGATGGTTTGATCAGCAACCAATTCAAGATGGCAATTGGGAAGTTTAAGAAGAAGGAAGTAGAAATAATATTGGAACAAAGGATGATAATCAGTAAACCCAGAGCTGATTGGGTTACTCCATCAGAGCAGCCAGGGTTTAAAAGAACAGTAAGACACTCAAGCAATTATTAAAGCCCTTCTTGTGCCAGGCTAAAAAATACAGTCCCTGCCCTTAAGGAGCTCACAGTCGGATAGGGGAGGAGTTACAAAGGGCCAAAATCAAACTTTGCCAAGTTAAAACCACAGAATTCATAGAAAGGTGATGTGATAGTGGAGAAAACACTCAACTTGCAGTGAGAAATTCACATTCTGCCTTTAACACATTTCCTGTGTTACTGTGGTCAAGTCAAATTGAGGCTCTATAAAATGAGGGCACTATTACTTGCCACAGTTTCGCTGAGGATAAATCAGGCAATTTCAGTAAAAATGTTTTTCAAAGTCTGAAGTGCTAACATTAGTTATTGCTGAGAGACAGTTAGTTGGCACAGTGAATTGAACACTGAAACTTGAGTCAGGAAGACTTGAGTTCAAATACAGCCTCAGACACTTAACTAGCTTTGTGATTCTGGGCAAATCACTTAACTCTGTTTACCTTTTTTTTAAAGAGGGTGGTATTATTGAATGATTTAGAGCTGAAAGGACTTTAGGGATCACTTCTTGAAATCCCTTCATTTCATTTCAAAACTTTGAAAAGGGAAAAATGTCAGCAATGGCTTAGGTGTTTGGCAGGTTTCTTTTTTGTTTTATACAGTTAGAGATGTTAGTTTCTTTTGGCCCTTCTGAATCCAAAGTGCCATGTTTGTGGGCTGCTGTCATTAAGTAGTCATTTGGGGCAGGTGGAAAAAGTTCCCAAACTGTTGTTTTTATCATTATGGGGGAACTCCGGTTATAGAAAGTTCCTCTACCTGTGTTTCAATTTCTTTATAATTTATAGCCTTAGAAAATTTCCTGGGACACCAAGAGGTTAAGTGACCTACCCAGGATCATACATTTAAAGTAGGATTCCTGACTATAAATCCAGGAAATTATTACCTAAGCTGCCTCTAAGTTGCATTTTAGTGTATATAAATAGCTGAATAGTGAGAGGGACATTTCTTTAAAGAAACCAAAAAAGGTAATAGCAATAGGCATAAACAGAAGGCACTTATGGGCATTGGAAAGAAAAAAAAGAAAAAATAGGAGGACTGCTGTCCTTCATTAAAAATAGAAAAAAAAGAGAAGTTCAATTTGATGTTTCTTCTGACTTTTTTTGACAGCTCAGATTTTTTTTTTATTTTTATTTTTTCCAGATTCCATGTCAAGACAATTTTAATATTTGTTTTCTGACATTTTGCAATCCATGCTCTCTCCCTCCCCCCTCCTCAATAACAACTCAGTTTTAATGAGATGGGTCTTATTTGTTGCTCTAAACAATGCCTTTTTTGCTTTATAGCCTGATGTTTTGATAGGACTTTTACTGATTTTTTTAGGATTAACGTGATATATTTAGGACAGACCTTACTATATTTTGTGCCTTCTAATAAGAAAAAGAAGGGAAAAAAATCTGTCTCAAGAGTGCTGGCTCTAGGAGCACAATTCCAAGTATATGATTAGTTGTTTTTTTCTGAGACTTACCTTGTTTAATTAATCTACTTATTAATTAATTACTGATTAATTGTGATTTATTTGGTGATGCTATCTGGCATCAAGTCTAGTAATACCCCAACCTACAAAGACCTAAAGGGGAGCATCAAACAGAGGGTAATGGAAAGGCATGGTGATCATCAATGAATTGTAACATATGACCACCAAGGAACTAATATGAAATACAGAGAGCTAGAATTCTCCCCTCTGTAAAAATTAAATTTAAATCTCAATAATACAAATATTCTATTTTTGGAGATTTATTAATGAACATTAGAAATCAAGGAATAAATAGGATACAAAATTAAGACCATGTGCCCATGGCTGATCAGCCAGTTCAAACACCACCTTACTACCACCAAGCTTGGGACAGAAAGTAAAGAGATGGGATCCTCCATGTCCTGGCCTAATATCCCCTGTCTACAGGAAGTACATAATGACAGGAAGTCGGTGGGCTCTGGGAAATGTAGTTCTTTTTTTAGGTAACATTTTTAATTATACCTGTCCCCCTGAAATACATGGAAGACTAGTCTCTCCAATGTATCTTGTAAACATAACCAACTTTGAAATTACAAGAATTTGGGAATAAAAGAGAACAAAACCAATGATTGCTAGGTGCATTGACAAAAAGTCAGTTAGGGGGCAGTCCCCTTCAGCATAAGCGTATACATACAAAACAAATACATTCAACTCCACACAGTTCAAATCACCACATCCCAAAGTTCACTCTGGATCTTCTGGTGCAGCTTGTGGTCTGTGGAGGCATCTTAATGGTGCCTTCTCCAAACAGTTCACTTTTGGATTCAGAGAGGTAGCGTGTTTCTTATCCTAAAATTACTCTCAAAAAGAATTTGAACTTTGAAATTTAGAATAATAATAATAATAATAATAATGCATTCCCCCCTGAAGAGAGGGTGTTGAAAAACACAGGGATCACTTAGGAATGTATGGCTGAGTTATGAGGTATATGAATCAATTAGCAAGAGAAATCAAAAACATCAAAAAAAATCCAAATAAAAGAGAAAATAGTTTGTGGATGAAATATAAACTATCAAAGTCTTATGTGTAAAAATTCTAAGTAAAGGAAAAATAAACCTATAACTGGTCCTTGAATCAGGGCCCAATTAAGGTGATTTAAGCAATTATGCATTTACCCAATCAGCAAGCAGGACTAAAGAAAGTTTTGCCACACAATGAAAGACAGAATAGGGACTAGATTATAGGAGCCAGGTAGAAGCCAAATTTGAGATACTTGGTAGAATGTGGGACAAGGAAGACCTGCCTTTGACATATGTCAAAACAGCTGCAACCTCAAACCCCAAACAAGTTCAAGTCCTCTTGTCTTGGCTCAAAATTTCATCAATCCATTTGGGATTGGTTGGTCTCTTTGACCTTGTGCTCGATTGGTACTATGTAGTTTAGCTTTGTGCTTCTTTGGCACTGTGCAATGGCTCTTTTTTTATTCCCTTCTGGAATCAGACAAAATCATTAAGCAAAGTCCCTTAATTATTTTTAAACAATCAATGGCATCATTTTTATAGTCTAAAGCTTTTTGGGTATGCATTAATATTAGAACAAATGTATTTTAAACTTATATTACTAAAAAATTAATGAAAAATCTTCTCAATACTATTGATACGTGCTTCAAATACAAAAAGGAGAGAAAATTAAAACTCAGATACTATATTGCATATGCAAGGAAAAATAATAATAAAAAAGAGTTTTAAAAATCAAAAATATATAGCTTACAATCAGTGACATATTGTGTCAGCCAAGAAGTAGAATACAAAGGTTTCTTACCAAAAAAGTAAGATCTATTTCCTTTTTAATTTAGCCACTGTGTGAGTACAAACAATTTTCAAAATAAAATAGTAATACAGTAGATAATGCACACTCAAAGAAATACCAAAGTCCACAAAATTCACAATAGCCCAGTTGATTACAATAGCAAACAAACCCACTATAATATTTCATATAAGTTGCTGTATGACAAAAAATAACCCTATGAACCAATGGATATTTGTCACAATTTTTACAGACAGAGCAAATTTTTCAACCTTGGCAAATATATTTTTGAACAAAGTCAAACTTATTTGGGACTAAAACATCACCAAGAAATCTAACTTGTTCTGGTGGAAGTAAATTAAACTGAAGAGTTTTGCAAGACCTCTTTTTTGGTTTCCTACTTCATAGAAATACATTGGTAGGAACATTTCTTTGTTTCTCTACCTTTATTATAACATTCTTTATAATATAAATATTTAAAAATCATCCATTTAGAAACCACTAGTTAATTAAAATTATTTCTGAATACCCCTTAGAATTATCATTTAAATTCTTAGCTCATTAAATTTTCAAAAGTTGTTAGTCAGGTTGATTCCATTCATCATCTATGTGACAATTAACAAATTCAAAATGGAAAAAAAGCTGTTCATTGGCTTTTACAATATTTTACAATATTTTCTTCAGTAGTCATAGGGGAAAGGTAACAGAATATATCTAATAGTAAAAACGCAGTAGATTAAACTGATTAAGTATAATAGAATAGTATTGAATACATTAATATAGGAACTTAAAACAACAAAATTAAATCTTAAACAAAACAATCAGCAAACTATGATAAAATACAGAGACTTTCATAAAATAATGGGGTATGAAAAGGTTTAAAATTTTCACCTCCAGTCTCCTTAAAGTTCCTTTCTCTATCCGTTCAGATTACTTTTGTCAGAATTGTGGTATTTCCCATAACGAGGGAGAACATGGGTTTTAGGAATCTCAAACTGAATGAATCTTAGTGACTGGGCAGGTCCAAGTGGCAAAGGATTGTAGGGAGATGAATTTCTTCCCTGAATCTCAGGCAAGATAAGTGAAAAGATCAGTGCATTCATGAATGATAAAAGGTGTTTGAAATAGGCAAGGTATTGCTCTTTCAAAGAGTACACCATGCTTGTAATTTGCTTCCTATTTGGAAGAGTAACTTCCTTCTTCCCTTCCCCCTGAGGTAAAATGCTAGTTTCCCCAGCCATGTGGAAGGGAGTTAGGAGGCTAATCATTGCCTAAGGAAAATACACCCCATATTTTACCAGTTGTCTGAAGAGTGGCTCCAAGTTTGTGAGTTCCAAAGACACAAAGGCAGCTACCAGCAGTCTGGGACCTGGGGCTAGGACTGGGGCAAGAGCTCAGGAGGAAGCATCATCAATGCCAGAGGCAACAGCAAGGAACTGAGGAACATGGGTTTGAGCAGATGGGCGTGAGAAGTGGGTTATCTCTTCTTAGCCAAGAGTCCCCCCGGCTAAAAATAGCCTAGCCATTAGGGAGATTGACCAGGCAAAAAGTAGGGAAAGAAAAAGGCAACAGCTCCAAAGAGAGTTTGCAAGGGTGGGTGGGGTAGGCAAAAAAGCCTTGGCAGGAGAAACATGGCTTAAAAAATTTTATCTAGGCTATCTTAAAAAATCAAGAGGTTCTTCTCTGACTATTGGTTGCCATCAATGTAAAAATTAAACTTAAATCTCAATAATAAAATATTATATTTTTGGAGATTTATTAATGAACATTAGAAATCAAGGAATAAAGAGGATACAAAAGAAAGACCATGTGCCCATGGCTGATTGGCCAGTTCAAATGCCTGCCTTACAACCACCAAGCTTGGAACAGGAAGTAAAGAGGAGGGACCCTCCATGTCCCTGCCTTATATCCCCTGTATACAGGAAGTATGTAATGACAGGAAGTCAGTGGGCTCCCAGGAAATGTAGTTCTTTTTTTAGGGTAACAGATTTTTAATTATACACCTCCATGCCCCCCTCCAACATGTCAGGAGAAAGAAAGGAGGAGTAGACCCTCACCCCACCCATAGTGAACTTTTGGAGGACATGGATCAGAATCTCTCAGGATAAGGCAGGCATCTCAGGAAAGAAATACCAAACTGTAGTATTTGAGCATGTTCAATATATTCCTGGAGACACTGGGTAGATATCAAATGTACTTTTCAAATGCGTTTATCCTGTGATATCATTTTACATCAGTATGAGTCTTCTCCTTTTGCCGGATTGTAAGCTCCATAATGGCAGGGACTGATGTACAATACACTTAAAACTAAGAGATCTGACACTCCTAATAGGAGGTCAAGGGCAAATCATGTCTCAAGAGCCTCAGTTCCTTTATCTTTTAAAAATAAAAGTACTTGTACTTCCTATTTCATAAGATCTATAGGAAAAATGAGTCCATTTGGAGTTTTCTTGGCAAAGATACTAGAGTGGTTTGCCATTTCCATTTCTATCTCATTTTACAGATGGGAAAACCAAGGCAAACAGGGTTAAGTGACTTGCCCAAAGTCACACAGCTAATGTCTATGCCCAGATTTCAATCAAAAGGATGAATCTTCTTGACTCCAAGCCCAGCATTTTTTATTAGATTTTATTTTTATTATGCAAAATACACTTCTGTGTAGGTCATTATTGTAAGACCACACTCTTAAATACCAAAACTCTTAAATAAAACTTTAAATACAAATGTGAAAGATAGTATGTTTTGGTCTGCATTCATTTGACTTCAACAGTTCTTCCTCTGAAAGGGGATAGCATTCCCTAGTGTAAGCCCTTCAGAATTGTCCCAGATCATTGCATTGCTGAGAGTAGCCAAGTTTTCACAGTTGATCATTGTACAATATTGCTGTTACTGTGTACAATATTCTCCCAGTTCTGCTTTTTTTTTTGCTCCGAATCAGTTCATGTAGAACTTTCTAGCTTTTCCTGAAATCATCTTGCTTATCATTTCTTATAGCACAATAGTATTCCATCATCAACAAGCACCACAATTTATTCAACCATTCGCCAACTAATGGATATCTATTCAATTTCCAATTCTTTGTACAAAAAAAAGAGTTGCCAAGCACAGCACTTTACCTACTGTGCCACATAGCAATTCCATATCTCTCCTGAGTCTCAATGCAATCAGGTCAGAAGTGTGTTGGAGCCAGCTAAGATTGGCCCAGGAAAGCTGGTTGTTAAATTTTTTTGTATGATCATTTGTACCTCAGAAATCAGCAAATAATACAAATTACTGTTTGGCTTATTGTTTTGTTGATTTTTTAGTCCTAAGACATTGATAGAGAAAATGTTAATAATGCAGATTTTATATTTTTCCTCCCAGAGAGCTAACTTAAACATTTACCATCACATTCCTATATAATTCTCTGATTATTCTAGAGATCACAGAATTTCAAAGTAAAAGGAAGTTACAGATCACCGTTCTCAAACCCTCATTTTACAAAGGATGAAACTAAGGCTCAGAAAGTATGAAGTGAATTATTCAAAGGTATATAAGGGAGAATTCAAACCCAGGTCACCTAACTCAAAATCTAAAGCTCTTTATCCACACCATACTGGAAAATAAGATAAACAAGTTCTTAGCAATGGGTTGCTATTTCCTAAGGAAGGTGTGAATTTTAACTGAAGCCATTGGGAGACAAGATGATATTGCAAAAGGTTGAATTCCTGCTACTACTTTAGAATGTCTATGGAGGCCATGTGGAGCAGAAGTCTGAGAGAAGCATCACACTTGAAGATGCTGAGCATCTAGGGCATAGAAAGATGAAGAAGGGCAAAGAAACAGAGGTAAAATGGATTCAAAATCAAATCTGTCTACTCATAATTTTGTCAAAAGTAAAAATCCCCCCCATTTGGAAACATCTGTAATCCAACTGGAAATCTTCCTTCTCTTCCCCTCAATTTACCTACTTTTTAAATAACAACCAGAAGGTCCCATTAGTTCACACTTATTGCATGGCCTTGCCAAAGGTGTCTCTCAAAGCACTATGTTAAAACATAAAGAGACAATGTGGTATATAACCTTTAGGGAGCTAGCCTCAGAGCAAGGAAGACCTGAGGTCAAGCCCTGATTCTGAGGCATTGTTATCTGGACAATCCTGGGCAAGTTGCTTGACCTCACTGCTCTAGTCCAGATGACCTGATAAGACTCGAAGTTTCCTACAAGATGTTAAGCTGTATTTCTGGAGGGAAGTTCCTTATTCAGGAGTTCCCAGTCTAATGGTCTAACCTCTATCCCTATGTAAGACAAGGGGAAGGAGATTTTTAGATACAAAAGCTTTTCTATGAGGCAAACACTCTATTGCTATCCATCTAACCTACCTGCCCTTGAGGCTAGACCTCGTTTTGCCTTCTGTCCAGGACTATAGATAGAAAGGAAATCATGACAACTGGCAGCAGTAACCACCATGCTCATCTCCAAAGATAGCCCAAATGGGCAAACAATGCAACCTGAAAGTTTTGCAGCCTAGGTGACCCCACAAGCCACACACAGGACAGGCATTATGGAAGATGACCTCATTTGCAGAGGGCAGGGGAAAAGCTTACCACCAGGCTGGAGAAAGATTGATACCTTACAAAACCTGGCATGAGGCCACAACAAGAGGGTTAGGGGAACAGAGTAGATGGGATTTGGGGGTGTTTTCCCCCTTTGCCATCTGGGAGATGCTTATTTTAACTAATTATTCCTGCTAACTAGGTGCTAAGCTCTGTTGTTTCTAAACTGATGAAGGACTTCAAATGCTGTCAGCACCCTCTAAATTCGGCTCCAAGGCTTAGACAACCTAATTATGACTCTCAGTGCAATACTGGAGTCCAAAAACCTGAACTGATTTTAGGCTTCATTAAGAGATGGATACCCAAACAAAAGAAGGGATATTGCTGAACTGCCCTGATCTGGCCATACTTAAGTAGTTGGTTCAATTCTGAGCAACATACTATTGGAAAGTGACTGTCCAGGGGAGGAACATTCAGTAGAAAGTCACCAGGAAGGTGAAAGAACTAGAGATCAAGGCACGTGAGAATCCATCAAGGAACTAGAGATGCAGCCTAGAGGAAAGATACATAATGATTGTCTTCTACATTTGAAGGGCTGTCATATGTCAGAAGAATTAGACTTCTTCTGTTTGGCTCAGGTCAGTCAATTAACAAGCATTTCTTAAATTCATAGGCACCATTCTAAGCAATAGGAACAAAAATAAGGTTTAAAAAACCACCAAACCTTGTCTTTAAAGAACTCACAGTCTAATGAGGGAAACAACATGCAAAAAAATTATGTACAAACAAGCTCTGTACAGGATAAGTGGGGAATAATCTTAAGGGCAAGGAACTAGACTTAAGAGAAATTGGGAAAGGTTTTCTACAGAAGGTAGGATTTTAGCTTGGACTTGAAGGAAGCCAAAGAAGCAAGGAGAGGAGGTAGGAATAAAGAGAAAGAGTTTTCTAGGAATGAAGAATAGCTGGGTGAAAATGCAAGGAATGGCAAGGAGGTCAGTGAAGAGGATAGTATAAGAAGATGAAAGGTATGCATACCTTGCTCATTATTAGTTCTTTCTCTGGAGGAGAATACATACAAATCATTCTTCAAACAAAATTTCTGTTACTGTATATAATGTTCTATTGGTTCCACACATTTCATTCTCAATTTATGAAGGACTTTAACAAAAAAGGATTTTGGTTTTGATTCTAGAGGTAGCAATAGGGAGTCACTAAAGTTTATTGAATAGTAAGGAGGGAGTGACATGGTCAGACCTATGCTTTAACGAAATCCATTTGACAGCTGAGTGGGAGATAGCGTAAAGTGGGAAAAGACTTGTTACAGGAAGACCCACCAGCTTGCTATTGCAATAGTCCAGGAGGGAGGTGAGGAAGACCTTCACTAGAGTTGTGAAAGTATCACAGAAGAAAGGGTGCATATACTTGAAATATTGTGAAAATAGAAATAGCAGGTCTTAGTAACTGATTGGATAGGATGGATGATAGCACCCTAGACAGTAGCAGGGAAGTATGAAAGTAAGGAGGGTTTGAGAAAAAAAATATTAAGTTCAGTGTTAGGTATTTCAAGTTTAAGGTGTCTGCAGGGTGTCTAGTTGGAAATGTCCAATAGTCAGCTGGTAAGGTGAGTCTAGAAGTCAGGAGAGAGATTTTTGTTGTTATTGTAAAGTCATTTCAGTCATATGTAACTCTTTGTGATCTCATTTGGGATTTTCTTGGTAGATATACTGGAGTGCTTTGCCATTTCCTTCTCCAGCTCATTTGGCTGATGAGGAAACTGAGGCAAACAGGATTAAATTACTAGCTCAGGTTTGCACAGCTATTAAGAGTCTGAGGTCATTACTAATAAGTAGTATGATTCATATCTATATCCTTAGCAAATTGCATTTTCCTCTTTTGAGAGTGAGCAGATCATGTCACTAAAGGTCATGAAGTGGAGGCTAGATTGTCATTGGTCAGAGATGCTGTCTAGGGTATTTTTCTTTTTTTAAAAACCTTACATTCTGTCCTAGAATTGCTACTAAGTATCAGTTTCATGGCTAAAAAGCAGTAATTGCTAGGCAATTGGGTTTAAGTGATTTGCCCTGGATCACACAGCTAAGAAACTGTCTGAGATTAGATTTGAACCCCGAACCTCCTGTCTCTAGGTCTGACATCTAGGTGCCCCAAGAGCATTATTTCTAATTGGCTTAACTAAATGGCCTCTGCAGTATTTTCTAGCTCTGACATTCTGTAAATCTGTGGTTTAGAGAGAGGAAAAGGGAGACTGGTAATACTTAGGATGGGATATCACCACAAAGTAATAGCATATACTCAATATCTAAGATAAATATTGACCATCCTTTCTCCACATTAAGGTTGATTAAAGATACCTTGTCTAATAGTAATAGCTGCGTCTCTTCCAGTACTCAGATAGGGAGGCACATAAAGCCCAGCACACTCTAAATCTTCCAAAGATTCTGTAAAACTAAGAATTGTCCTTCCCTTGGATTATTTTTATTGATTTCATAAATTGCCAATTAACAAAAAAAAGATGTGGCTAAAATGACATAAACAGCAAAAACTTCAAAGGGTAGAACAGTTCCTAGAGGGCAATCGTCATTCTTCAAATCACTAAAAATGGGATCTGTTTTCTCTACTGTCATAGTCTTTAGATGTGGTAAGAAAACATACTATAAGAGACAGAGTGGCATAGCAAAAAGTGTGAGTTCAGGAGAGGCATAGGATTAAATCCAAGTTCTATTTCTTACTAGCAGTTTGACCCCAGGCAAGTCGATTGATCTCTATGAGCCTCTGTTTCCTCATCTATAAAAAGGGAACACTGATACTTGAACTACCTCCCTCATAGAGTTGTTGTGAGGAAAGCACCCCAAAACCAAACAACTGAGAACTGTTATGTTATAGGATTTATTCTATGGTCATAAATGTTAATGGCAGAATCATGTATATTATCTTCCATCAGCTACTTGAGAGCAAAGTTCATTACCTATTCTCAGTTTCCTTATTAGCAAAATGGGATTATGATATTTGTTCTCTCTATCCATCCGTCATGGATGATTTTGAGAGTCAGGTAGCAATGGTACATCAAAACTTTGTAAACTCTAAAGTGATATATAAATGTTGATTCTTATTATTTGCCCTCCTCAACCTGGAATCCCATGCATTTTTCATGTCTTAATCATCATTTACTCAGCCAAAGCAGTATCCTCCCAGGGGGAAGAATGCTAAGAGTTCTCTCCACTCCCTTCCCTCCAAGCTACAAATTACAAACTAATATTTTAACAGTGCTTTAGTTGAAATCCTTGGTTCCAATGGAAGGAGAAATATTGCAGTCTTTCACTATCCATGTAAAACTAGGTCCAACAATGAACTCTTCTTATGTCGTTTTTACCAAAGCTTTAAACACTTTATGATTTAAAAAAACTGAGCAGAAATTTAAGGAACCCTTAAGAGGCATAGTTGGTCAAGTTATGAACTGATCTACCGATTCTGAAGGGCAATTTGGAACTATGTCCAAAAGGCTATAAAACTGTGTATACTGTTTGATCCAGCAATACCACTTCTGGGCTGTATCCACCAGAGGAAAAAAAAGAAAAAGACCTATTTGTACAAAAAAATATAGCATATCTTTCTGTGGTGGCAAAGAGCTAGAAACTGAAGGGATACACATCAAATGAGAATAATTGAAAAAGTTATGATATATTATTATAATGGAATACTATTGTGCCATAAGAAAAGTCAAGGAGGATGATTTTAGAAAAACTTGGATAGATTTACATGAACTGATGTAAAGTGAAGCAAGCAGAACCATTGTACAAAGTAACAACAATAATATATGATGATCAGCTCTGAATGACAACTATTCTCAGCAATACAATGATCCAGGACAACTCTAAAGTATTCATGATGAAAAATGCTCACTACTTCTAGAGAAAGAACTAATGAATTCCAATTGAAGATCAAAATATACTACTTTTAACTTTATTTTTGAGGGTTTTTTAATTATGTGTCTTCTTCCACAACATGACCGATATGGAAATAAGTTTTGCATGATCTCACATTTAGAACCTATATCAAATTACTTATCGTCTCAAGTAGTGGGAAAGGAAAAGATAGGAGAGAATTTGGAATTAAATTTTTAGAAAATGAATATTTAAAATCGTTTTTAAATGTAATTTGGAAAAAAGTATATTCTTGAAAAAATAAAAAGAAGGTGCTCTTTAAGCTCCTGGAAAATGAATCAGGGTGGTAACCAGACAAAATGAGAGCACTCTAACTTAATTACAATCATTACCTAACTCTACCCTTTCACTAGATTGAATGGTTTTAGGGAAATGATTCTAAGAGACTAGTGTTTTACTATTTGATTCAAAACTGTTAAATAAACTTTCACCTGTTTTATTGTAGATTTTTTTTTATTCAAACATGACCTATGTTCAAAATATCAATAAAGGTCTAAGGAAACTCTGCTCTTTTCAGATTTCTCTAAATAGGGGTACTTAGAATTAAAATAATTTAATATATTTTTCTCTGACAGGTTTGTATCTGAAATTCAGGTTAATAAATTGTAATTCCAAACCAGCTTCCTCCACTCTCTGACACTCACCCCAACTCCATTCATTGAAGCTGGACACTCAACCTCCATCTTTCCCAGCCCCTCCTCCAAATCTATTGCCTATTTACTTTAACCCTTGGAGGTTGGGAAGGAAAGCATTATTCCATCTAATCTTCCTGCTATCCTCCTTATCCTTCATGTTTCAGGCTATCACTCTTCATAACACCATAGAATTGTATTTTTTTTCTGGGGAAATGCAGTGGGAAAACTTTTGAACAAATATCATCAGCAGGGAGTAATATTCTCTGATTCTGGACTGTAGATATAATAATCATCACTAAAGATCTACTCCAATGCCTCTTTGTGGTATGGAACTGACTTGCTTCTTGAAAACTATGCCAACTAATGTTAGGTCTAATAGATCCCTCCAAGCTATAAAAGCCTCAAGTACTGACCTACTTATAGATGGCATACCTGTTGTACTAGGCAATTGGTCTAGCAAAAAAATTTTACCACCAAATTGGCTGAAAAATAATGGAGATTCTGGAAGGCCACCAATAAGAAGGAGGGGTCCAAAGTGTGTATTCTGAGGCTAGAATGAGCCTCCAGGATAAAGAGGTTTGGGGGGTACTCTGGGGCTGAGTAGAGAAGTTCCAAAGTGCTATCTGAAAAGGTATGAACTCTAAGAACAGCTTCCCCCAAATTATTAGTGATCTAATGCATAATTCTCAGTCTTCTTGGAAGAAAGAAATGGGTATGTACTTTCAGGATGAAGTGGATTCAAACCCTACCTCTGACACTTACTGGCTTTGCTAATCTAGACAAAACACTTACCTCCTCACTACCCCTGGGCAAAGCTTTTGCAGAGAAGGTGACAAACAGATGGAGGTACCCCCCTTATTGGGAGTTCCTTATGCCAATGAAATCATAGGTCTGTTCTGGTCTAAGAGAAGTTCTGTGGAAAGTCCAATAGGTTTTAGATTTGAGACATTTGCTGGGGTGGGAGGAGGGACAGAAGGGACAGAGGAGGAATGCTGCCTGTCACTTTCTAATGTGGGATTTCAAGGCTAGAGGGAGCTTCCTGCATGAAGACGTTCTTGAGCTCTGAGAAGCCTCATTGTGTAGACATACCACTCTATGATAACAGCTATTTACAAGGCTATCACTAAGGTTACAGTGAGAAATTTCACCAGGCAGACGACTCATCCCCAGATAAAGGTTACCTCCAAGGTCCTGTAGGAAGGTTATTGTGTGTGGTTGAGTCCTCAGAACAACCAGTCCTGAACCTGGTCACTTGTATCCTGTTCTATCAGTGTCTACAAAACATCTGAGATGTAGATTAAAAATCAGACGTAGATAACGTATCGTAAATGAAGCCTTTTTTGTCTATGTTGACATGAAGACAGACATGATCAGACTGAATGCCAGAAACAGGCTTGATCCAACACCCTTCCCCATTATTTGGAATCCAACCAGCTAGACCAGACCCTTCAATAAACCTGGTTTGGAAACACAGACTGTGCCTTGGGCTATGCCTTTCTATTTAGTGGAATGGTGAGTTGACTTACCACAGAATCATTTGATTCTTGGAGAGAATGGTAGGAGAGATTTATCAACTTTCTAGTTCCAGGTAGTTGAACCCAGACTTACCACAATCCCCTAAGGTGCTTTTAACCAGCCACTTTTAAAATACCCCAGAGGGAAGTGTGTTGTGGTTACAAACAGGAAAAAGAAAGACATGGAAGAGGATAAACTTTGAACTGCCTCCACTGGGATGCTTGAGAAACTTGAATAAATAAGGGGCGGAAGGAAAAAGCTATTCTTTTGGAAGAACCAGTAGAGGGTGCCAACAAGCCAAATCCCATGCTAGCTATTATAAAAATTGAAGTGATACTGGGAGGCAAGGGATAAAAAAGAAGTTCCCCATCCTCCAAGTCTGGTCTAACAGCATCAAAGACTATTTTAAGAAATGAGGTCAGTGTACACAGAGCAATAGGAATAAATGGCCTATACATGGAGAGCAACACTATGGAGAACTTTGAACCTCAGGGAAACAAAATAGTATGTGAGAAATAATGCTGGATTTGTATTCAGGGACAAGAATTCAAATCCTAACTCTGATACTAACTGGTTATGTAACTTTTGATTGGTCACCGAATCTTTTTGAGAAATCAATTTCTTCCCCCATAAAAAGATGAATTTAAATTCTCATGCCTCTTCTAACTCTAAATCTGTGATGCTAAGAATTGTTTCCTTTGGCATTTTGGGTGATATTCATGGGATTTGTACCCAAGTCCAATAGTCACCTATTTTCAGAGCTTTATGAGTCATTATGGACCATCCAATCTAATTCATACCTGAAAAAAGAATCCCTGGGACTTCCAGGTAAACATGGTGGCAGTCTAGATGCAGGATTCTTCCTCTCCTCAACACCTACCAATATAGACTACCTCAAAAGGCAAAAAAAAAAGTTCATATGAACAAAGGGACTCTATAGTAGGGCACAGCATTAAAGTTATGTGGGATTTGGGCATTTCCACAACATAAGGGGGTGAAAAAGCTTCCAACAAAATGCGAGCTGATCCATCCTCCCTCACCCCACCTCCACAGCCAGAGTCAGAGCCAGCAAGCACTACAATCAGTGAGCAAGTGAGGCACACCTCTAGGTCCTTGGCAGCTGACTAAAACCACCAAAGACCTACCCTTGAGAGGAGCTAAACCAGCAGGCTGAAGAGCATATATCATGGGCGCCCCCAGGGAGATAGCACAGAGAAGGGCAGCAAACAGCAGCAGCTGCAGAGACTCAAGAACTAGCCTCAGGCAAAATATTTGCTCCTTAGCTCTATACACAGAGAGCCTGCCTTCCTCACTCAGATTTCAGACTGGAAACGGAAGGAAAAACCACCATAGTGATGGCAAACAGTGCCTGGGAACAACTTCCCAACACCAAGAAAAACAAGAAGAAGAGGTTGACCCTGAATAATTTTTATGAAGGAAAAATCCAAACTACAGAGGAAATAGCAGAAGAGGAAATACAAATAAATGCACCAAAACCTTCCCCCAAAATGGAAGTTGGCCACAAACTCTTGAAGAATTTAAATTTGAGCTTACCAAAAAGATGGAAGCCTTCTGGCAAGAAAAGTGGAAAATAGTTCAAAAAGAAAATAACGGTTTAAAAAGGACAAGAATTCCCAATTGGAGAAACAGTTGGAAGCCACAAAAAAATGGGATAGACCAAACCAAAAAGGAAAAATCAAAAGATTATAGCAGAAAACCAGGACTTAAAGACCAGAATTGGGCAACAGGAAACTAATGATCCTGCAAAAAAGCAAGAATTAATAAAGCAAAGTCAAAAGACTGACAAAATCAAAGAAAACATAAAATATCTCACTGACAAGATGACAGGTCAGGATAACTGGTCTGAAAGAGACAATTTGAGAATCATTGGTCTACCTGAAAACCCAGAAATAAACAGAAATCTTAACATCATACTACAAGAAATTATCCAAGAAAACTGCCCTGATGTTCTTGAACAAGGGGGCAAAATAGACATTGAAAGAGTCCATAGAACACCCTCTACACTAAATCCTCAAAAAACAACTCCCAGGAATGTAGTTGCCAAATTCAAGAGTTTCCAAGGTAAGGAGAAATTTTTACAAGAAGCCAAAAAGAGACAATTCAGATATCAAGGAGTACCAATCAGGATTATACAAGATCTGGCAGCTTCCACACTAAACGACTTCAAGGCTTGGAATATGATATTCAAAAAGGCAAGAGAACTGGGTTTTCAAGCAAGGATCACCTACCCATCAAAACTGACTAAATACTCCCAGGGGAAAGTATGGGCATTCAACAAAATACATTTCCAAGTGTTTGTAGAGAAAATACCAGAACTAATTGGAAAGTTTAATATCCAAACACAAAAATCAAGAGAAACATTAAAAGGTAAATAAGATAGAGAGGAGAAGGGGGAAGTTTTTTTTTTTTATTCAAACTTTCTTCTTTAAGGGTTTCAATGAGATCACATTGTTTATATTAATATACGGGAAAATGTTATTTGTAACTCCCAAAAATTATATTCACTATTATAGTAATTAGAAGAATCATTCAGAGGTAGAGATTGGAATAAGTGGTATAAAATGATATGCAAAAAGAAAGAAAGAAAAAGGAAGGGAGGAATCGAAGAAATGAGATAAATAGAATAATCTAAATACACAAAGAGGCACATGGGAAGAGGAGGGGAAGAATACTATTATAATAAGGAGAGTAAGACAGTGCTAATAGGTGATACTTAAACCTTACACTAAGTGAAATCAATTCTGAGAGGGAAGAGCATCTATATCCATTGGGGTATCAAATTATATCTTACCCTACAGGGAACATGAGAAGAGAAAACTAAGGGGAGGAGGGAGTGGGGAGTGCAAAAAGGGAGGGAGGGAACTTAACAGACCCTAAAAAAATAAGAGAAAGGGAACAAAAATGGATGGGGGCAGAAAGGGAAGCATATTAAGGATGGGGATTAGGGGAATGATTAAAAGCAAACCACTGGTTTAAAAGGATATAGCAAAAGAATAAAGGGCAGAACTAGGAGAGGATATCAAAATTCTGGGGAATAGACAAGTGGCAATCATAACTTTGAACATGAATGGGATGAACTCACCCATAAATGAAAACAAATAGCAGCATGGATTAGAAACCAAAATCCTACCATATGTTATCTACTAGAAACACACAAGAGGTGGGTAGACACTCACAAGGTTAGAATTAAAGGTTAGAGCAAAATCTATTGAGCCTCAACTGATATGAAGAAGGTAGGAGTTACAATCATAATATCTGACAAAGCCAAAGTGAAAAGAGATCTGATTAAAAGGGATAGGGCAAGTAACTACATCCTTATAAAAAGCAGTATAGACAATGAGGAAGTATCAGTAATCAACATATATGAACCAAATGGTATAGCATCCAAATTTCTCAAGGAGAAACTAGTGGAGTTGAAGGACAAAATAGATAGTAAAACTATATTAGTGGGAGACCTGAACTGTCCTCTATCAAATCTAGATAAATCAAATCAAAAAATAAATAAGAAAGAAGAAAGAGGTGTTAATGAAATCTTAGAAAAATTAGAGTTAATAGATAAAATAGATAAAAATAGATAAAAATTAGACTTAATAGGAGAAAAATAAAGAGGGGCAAAAAGGAATACACCTTCTTTTCAGGAGAACATGGTACATTCACAAAGGTTGACCATGTACTGGAGCATAAAAACAAAGCAAACAAATGCAGAAAAGCAGAAATAATTAATGCAACCTTTTCAGATCATAATACAATAAAAATAATAATTAGGGTACATGGAGAGCCAATTCAAAAATTAATTGGAAATTAAATAATATGATTCTACAAAATTGGTTAAAGAACAAATCATAGAAGCAATTAATAATTTCACTGAAGAAAATGACAATGATGAGACATCCTTTCAAAATCTATGGAATGCAGCCAAAGTAGTAATCAGGGGAAATTTATATCCTTGATTTTGTATATTAACAAATTAGGGAGGGAAGGGGTCAATTAATTGCACATGCAAGTCAAAAAACTTGAAAGTGAACAAATTAAAACTCCAGATGAAAACTAAATTAGAGATCCTAAAAATTAAGGGAGAAATTAATAAAATTGAAAGTGAAAGAACTATTGAGATAATAAATAAGACCAGAAGCTGGCATTTTGAAAACAAACAATATAGACAAAGTACTGGTCAATCTAATAAAAAATAGTAAAGAATAAAACCAAATTAACAATAACAGAGTGAAAAGGGAGACCTCACCTCTAATGAAGAGGAAATTAAGGCAATCATTAAAAACTATTTTGCCCAAGTATAAGGCAACAAATATGGAAATCTAGGTGAAATAGATGAATATTTACAAAAATATAAATTGCCTAGATTAACAGAAGATGAAATAGAACACCTAAATAACCCCATATCAGAAAAAGAAATTGAACAAGCCATCAAAGAACTCTCTAAGAAAAAATCCCCAGGGCCTGATGGATTCACAAGTGAATTCTATCAAACATTCAAAGAATAACTAATCCCAACTATTGATATAATATATATTATATATTCATACATATATAATATATTGATATAATGAGCAAAGAAGGAGTTCAACCAAATTCCTTTTATGACACAAATATGGTACTGATTCCAAAGCCGGGCAGGTCAAAAACAGAGAAAGAAAACTATAGACCAATCTCCTTAATGAACGTAGATGCAAAAATCTTAAATAGAATACTAGCAAAAAGACTCCAGCAAGTGATCATGAGGATTATTCATTATGATCAGGTGGGATTTATACCAGGGATGCAAGGATGGTTCAATATTAGGGAAAGCATCCACATAATTGACCATATCAACAAGCAAACCAATAAAAATCACATAATTATCTCAACAGATGCAGAAAAATCCTTTGACAAAATACAATACTCATTGCTATTGAAAACACTAGAAAGTATAGGAAAGGAAGAGCCTTTCCTAAAAATAACAAACAGTATATCCAAAACCATTAGGAAACATCATCTTCAATGAGGATAAACTAGATGCATTCCCAATAAGATTATGAGTGAAACAAGGATGCCCATTATCACCTCTATTATTTAACATTGTACTAGAGACACTTGCAGTAGCTATTAGAGAAGAAAAAGAAATTGAAGGTATTAAAATTGGCAATGAGGAGGCCAAGCTATCACTCTTTGCAGATGATATGATGGTCTACGTAAAGAATCCTAGAGAATCAACTAAAATGCTAGTGGACATAATCAACAACTTTAGCAAAGTTGCAGGATACAAAATAAACCCACATAAGTCATCAGCATTTCTATATATTTCCAACACATCTCAGCACTAAGAATTAGAAAGAGAAATTCCATTTAAAATCACCCTAGACAATATAATATACTTAGGAATCTATCTGCCAAAACAAACAAAGGAACTATATGAACACAACTACAAAACACTTTCCACACAATTGAAACTAGATCTAAAAAATTGGAAAAAAATTAACTGCTCATGGTGACCATCGTACCCAGACCTATTTACATATTTAGTGCCATACTAACTGAACTACCGAAAAACTTTTTTTCCTATAAATTAGAAAAAACCATAACAGAGCTCATTTGGAAGAAAAAAAGATCAAGGATATCCAGGGAAATAATGAAAAAAAATGCAAATGAAGGGGACCTTGCAGTACCAGATCTCAAACTATACTATAAAGAATTGGTCATCAAAACAATATGGTACTGGCTAAGAGACAGAAAGGAGGATCAGTGCAATAAACTTGGGGTAAGTTACCTCAGCAAGATAGTCTATGATAAACCAAAAGATCCCAGCTTTGGTGACCAAAACTATTTGATAAAAACTGCTGGGAAAACTGAAAGACAGTATGGGAGAGATTGGATTTTGTGATATTGAAAACACTTTAAAAGACTGATATATATTAATTTAAGGTCATCAAGGAATTCACTTATGTAATTCCTAAATGAAACACTCAAGTCAGCTGCCATTTTTTATGGTGTTTTAATTACAAGAGGAGGAAGAAAGTATTAGAGGGAGAGAGAGAGAGAAGGAAAAAGGGAGAGAAGGAAAGA
Organism: Monodelphis domestica; assembly: GCF_027887165.1. Classification (NCBI taxonomy): domain Eukaryota; kingdom Metazoa; phylum Chordata; class Mammalia; order Didelphimorphia; family Didelphidae; genus Monodelphis; species Monodelphis domestica. The sequence goes on from NC_077233.1 coordinate 129,548,908, forward strand.
AGTTTAACTCAGAACCACTCTGGCTCAGGCTGACCCAAAGCGGGCCTTGAGGCCTTGGATAGCCAAGGCAGAGAAAGGGATCAGTCCTTATCACTCATGTAACCAATCTGAAGGACAGCAGTCTGCAGGGCTCCTCCAACCTCAAGCACCAGCTTCCAAATGAACTCTTGCCCTCCTCACAGGAAGTCCTGAGAACTCCAGAAGTTGTTCTCTACCTCACAAACTACATCTCACATGTGCCAATGGTGGCTTTAGCTTGACCTAGGACCGCCCAGAGGTCTGTCCTTTTTTTTTGCATATGTCTGTTGAAGGCCATATTCTCAAATAATTAAATCTTGAGTTTGCTGCAGCCCTTCCTAATCTTGTTACATTGAGTAGGGTGGAGTATGTAGTTTCCAAGACCTGATTCTGTTATTCCAAATATCTCTATTGTTATTGATCAGGAAATAGCTAAATCCGGTCTTCTAAAGAATGATCTGAATAGGGTGGAGTAGTTTTGAAATTCATAGTTTGGATCAATATCTCACACCCTACACCAAGATAAACTCAGAATGGGTGAATGACTTGAATATAATGAAGGAAACTATAAGTAAATTAGGTGAACACAGAATAGTATACATGTCAGATCTTTGCAAAGAGAAAGATTTTAAGACCAAGCAAGAGTTATAAACAAAAATCACAAAATGTCAAGTAAATAATTTTGATTACAATAAATTAAAAAGGTTTTGTACAAACAAAACCAATGCAACAAAAATTAGAAGAGAAACTACAAATTGGGAAAAAAAATTCATTACAAAAATCTCTGACAAAGGTCTAATTACTCAAATTTATAAAGAGCTAAATCAATTGTACAAAAAAATCCAGCCATTCTCCAATCGATAAATAGGCAAGGGATATGACTAGGCAATTTTCAGATAAAGAAATCAAAAGTATTAATAAGCACATGAAAAAGTGTTCTAAATCTCTTAAAATCAGAGAGATACAAATCAAAACAACTCTGAGGTATAACCTCACACCTTGCAGATTGGCTAACAGGACAGCAAAGGAAAGTAATGAATGCTGAAGGGAGTGTGGTAAAGTTGGGACATTAATTCATTGCTGGTAGAGTTGTGAATTGATCCAACCATTCTGGAGTGCAATCTGGAACTATGCCCAAAGGGCACTAAAAGACTGCCAGCCCTTTGATCCAGCCATAGCACTGTTGGATCATAAGAGATAATGAGGAAAAAGACTTGTACAAAGCCTCTTTGTGATAGCAAAAAATTGGAAAATGAGGGGATGCCCTTTGATTGGGGATTGGCTGAACAAATTGTGGTATATGTTGGTGATGAAATACTATTGTGCTCAAAGAAATAATGAACTGGAGGAATTCCATGTGAACTGGAATGACCTCTAGGAACTGATACAGAGTGAAAGGAGCAGAACCAGGAGAACATTGTACACAGAGACTGATACACTGTGGTACAATTGAATGTAATGGGCTTCTCCATTAGTGGCAATGCAATGATCTAGGACTATTCTGAAGGACTTATGAGAAAGAATGCTATCTACATTCAGAGGAAAAACTGTGGGAGTAGAAACCCAAAAGAAAAACAACTGCTTGATTACATGGGTCGAGGGGATATGATTGGAAATGTAGACTCTAAATGAACATCTTAGTACAAACATCAACAATATGGAAATAAGTTCTGATCGAGGACACATGTAAAACCCAGTGGAATTAAATGTCAGCTATGGAAAGGGGTGAGGGAGGGAAGGGAAAGAATATGATTCTTGAAACCAAGGAATAATGTTCTAAATTGACTAATTAAATAAAATTTTCAAAAAAAAAAAAGAATCCCTACTGATTTGGGATGTAGAGGAAGAAAGGATTTGTGTGAATGGTAAAAAACAAATTAATTAATTAAATAAATTTAAAAATATAGATGGGTAGGCTGAGAATTCAAGCACAGAAGAAAAGTCCAAACAATGATGCTAGTATATCTGCAAATGCCCTGAAAAGAAATTTGATGGTTTATAAAATCATATTAATTTGTACTACCCATTTATGGACTTTTTCAAAATTTCATACATTAAATGTTTTAGAGGTTGAATTACAAAACCATTTTTAAAAGTTAAAAAAAAGAGAAAGATTTCCTCAAGGTTTTTTAAAAGGGGGTGGGGCAGCTAGGTGGTTCAGTGGACTGAGAGGCAGGCCCAGATAATGAGGTCTTGGGTTCAAATTCAGACTCAGACACTTCCTAGCTGTGTGACCCTGGGCAAGTCAGTTAACTCCCATTGCTTAGCCCTTACCACTCTTCTGCCTTGGAACCAATACACAGTATTGATTCCATGACAACAGGTAAGGTTTGTTTTCTTTTTTTTTTTAAGATATCTTAAAAAGGAGTCATGTGACTTTTACTTGAAGACCTCATTTAATGTTAGTGTCCAGTGTATTTGTTAAGCTACAGAATCTCCAAAATCAAATCTGTAATTATCTCATCTTGATGTAGGTATTCATGGGAGATACTTTTTTCTAAAAAGAGCCTTAAAAGCTGGATTGTGTTCTACCAAGTCCCATATTTCAGTTCTTTACATTTCAAAACTTTTAGTTCTTTTATTTGAGCACTTTTTTACATATACTGATTACAAAACATCATTGCCTTAATAGACTGTATAATGACAGCTAGCATTTACACAGTATTTGAAGATGTGCAAATTGTCTCACTTGGGTTAATCTCATTTGATTTTCATAGCAATCCTGGTGAGGGAGGGGGGTTACTGTTGTCCCCATTTTATAGGTTTGGTAACTGAGACATAGAGAGGGTAAGTGACTTTCCCATGGTCACACTTAATAGGTCTCCCAGATTAAGGTTTTCTCACACACAGATCCAGCACTCTAGCCTCTACACCACTTTTATCTGATGGATAACCTTCTGGTGATGAGCTTCTCTGAAAGAATCTAGATTCACCTTAGGATGAAAGCTGTGCAGACTGTATATAATACTAGACTAATAACTCAGTCTTTCCAGTTTATAGGGACCTACCAGCATCTGAGATGCATTGCCATATGCTTATGGAACACAAGTCATCTCTTCTACATAATGAAGCCTCTTACAAGGACTAGTGAAGTGAAAATAAATGCAATTTTTACAAAATAAATATGGTAGGAAGTCATATTCTCCACATTTCCACCTCAATTTGGATAACATAAATAGCCTCAGTTAGAAGTCAGAAGTTCCAGGTTCAAATGTCATCCCTGAGACTTATTGTAATAGCTGTGATCTTAGGCAACTCCCCTCACCACTGTGAACTTCAGATCCTCTGTAATCAACATGAGAGAGTTAGACTAGGTGATCTATAAAGTCCCTAAATCCAACAGTCTTTTTCTAATATTTTACCTAGGTTATCTCAGTGGATGCAAAGATGATTCTTAAAAAGACTGTAGAGTGATAAGAAAGCAGAGAAAATAGTTGCAAAAAGTTTCTAGTTATCCTTTTTTTTTTCCCTTGTGAGAGGTAGGAAATCTGCGCTATTATCCAATCTTTTAAAATTCATGCTTCAAACTATTGTGAAAACTGATTTCTTAGTGTCCCTTTTTTGCATCTATTATGAAAGGTATGTGTGCATGAGGTTACATGAACATAAATATATAAATACGCATTCATAAAAAAAAAATATATATATATATATATAGCTAGATGGCATGGTGGATAGAGTATTAGCCCTGGAATCAGAAAGACTCATCTTCCTTAGTTCAAATCTGACCCCAGACACTTACTAACAATGTTATCCTGGGCAAGTCACTTAACCTTGTTTGCTTTCAGTTTTATCATCTATAAAATGAGCTGGAGAGGGAAATGACAAACCACCACAGTATCTCTACCAAGAAAACCTCAAATGGGGTCATGAAGAATTGAACACAACAGAAAAACAGTTGAATACATACATACTCACACAAATATATATATATGTTATTTATGTACACAAATATATAATTAATATATAATTATATAAATATATAATTAATATATTATTAAGTATATAAATTAATATATAAAATTATATATTTATATAATATATAATTAAATATATAAATATGTAATTAATGTATAAATATATAATTAAAGTATGATATATACATATATGCATGTATATGTATATATACATATATGTATATAGGTATATATATACATATATGTATATATATAGTATGTATGTATATATATAAAATCAGGTCCAGTCACTCTTCCCCAAATTCATCTTCTTTGCTTATTACATTAGATACTGACATGCTAAAATTGAAATATGGCACTTCCATTATTATAGCCAATTGAAATATATTAGAGTAAAAAAAAAACAATGAATCTGTTCTACTTTGCATCTGTTTGTTGTCCTACTTCCACTTTTATCTAGAAATATTCTTATGATGATCTGGCTTAGCTGTATCACATGCCAAGCTATCTCTGAGTTTGGTTGGGGTTTTTTCACCACCTTCTAACTGCTTCATTTTCCACCATCTTCCTCCAAGATATCCAATAAATAAGCTTTGATTCTACACTGATCTTTCTCTTGGTGGCCATTTCTCTTTGCCTAAAATGGGACTAAGAGGTTGATGGTTAAGGCAAATTCAGAGTTCTATCATGGAACAGTAGAAAGAGTCCTGGACTTGAAGTTAGACCACTTGAGTTCAAGTCACATCACCGATGTTTGCCTGTTGGGTGACCTTCAGCAAATTATTCAAACTCTAACTATTAGATTCATCTGTAAAAGCAGGAATTAATAGACTGACAAAGTCCCTATATATCATATGTGTCTTGTGAGGGAAATGTCTCATAACCCTAAAGCATCCATCATATAAATAAGAGCTACTATCATTGTTAGTGGATACTAGGAATTGTAAGTATGTTTTTACTTTATAAGTATGTAATTTTTATAAATAATATTTCATTTCTGAAAGCCAAGATCACAAAATACTCTGTGTTAGCAACTCAAATCAATTGGAAAACTTAGAAGGACAAACAAAAAGCAAATTATTCTTGGCACACCAGGTCTATGACTTTATTAGTATTGAGAACCCCCAACTGGGAAACATTTGACCACAGGAGAGAGTTGTAAAATTCTTGTACAACTTTTTTCTCTCTCTCTTCATCCTTTGCAACAGATTTTGCTGCATAAACTACAATTATCTTCATGATACTTTTTTTCCTTTGTTCATCATAAACCAGGACTAAGTAACCAAGTGATGTCTTATGTTTCTTATTACATAGTACAGGAAACCAACTCTAATAGCTCCTTTGTTTTTCTGAAGAAAACTCTGAGTCATCCCTCTAATCATCTGCAGTTTCTTTTTGTTTTTCCCTTTTATTAATTGCAAGAATGTCTATATCTCAAGGTCCATTTTTTCTAATATCATGTTTTCCCATTGGTCATTTTATATGTCTCCTATATATAGTAATAGTTTTCCATATTTACCATATTCTTTTTTTTTAAACCCTTACCTTCTGTCTTGGAATCAATACTGTGTATTGATTCCAAGGCAGAAGAGTGGTAAGGGCTAGGCAATGGGGGTCAAGTGACTTGCACAGGGTCACACAGGTAGGAAGTATCTGAGGCCATATTTGAATCCAGGACCTCTCATCCGTAGGCCTGGCTCTCAATCCACTGAGCTACACAGCTGCTCCTTTACCACATTCTTTAAAAATATTGTAAAGGTGGTTTTATATCCTCTGTTACTTAAACTGTTTATTAGGAACGTTGGAGGAATGGGAATATCATCGCAAAGAGACCAAATTCAAGTTTGAATCCTCCCTCTCTGAATAGATTAGTTTCATCCCATTTCATGACCATAGACTTTACTGCTGAACCAGGGCAGACCTCTCACATCAACAAAAAAGGAACAGAAGGAGAGAGTTACCCAGAGATCACTCTCAGATGCTTTGCCAATACCACAGACAAAAAAATTAAGTGAAAGTACAGTTTTCCTTGGTGATGACATGTAGCACCATCTTGGTATATAAAAAATAGGAAACTGATTTGGATCACCAGTGACTTAATTGCTATGACATTGTTGTTCAGTTGTTTTCAGTCATGTCTGACTTTTTATGACACCATTTGGGGTTTTCTTGCCAAAAAAAATAGTGTTTTGTCATTTCCTTCTCCAGCTCATTTTACAAACAAGGAAACTGAAACAACAGGGCTAAGTGACATACCCAGGGCCACACAACAAATAAGCATCTGAGGCAAGATTTGAACTAAGGAAGATAAGTCTTCCTGATTACAAGTCCAGTACTCTATCCACTGTACCACTTAGCTGCCCTCCCAACTGTAATAGTAAGCAGAATACTAATTGTGATAGTTATGTAAAGATAATTCTGCTAGCAAATCCACAGATAGTCACTCCTATCATTTCCTCAAAGCAGTGTTTTATAATTATGCAGCTATAGTGCTGAGAGAAATTTAAGAAATAATTATTTTTAAAGCCATGGCCAGGTCAAAGGTTTCTGCAACTAGGCATGGCTACTGAATATTTTAAAACACATCATTTCCTTCAGCCAAGTCATTCACCTTTCCATTTGGAATAGAAAACAAGCCTGGGATATTTAAAGCTTGACAAATATTCAAATTTTTCCTGAAGTAAAGCTGGGTGAAGAATTTCCATGCTTGATCACATAACAGATGGCCCTCTGCAAGAATCTTTTTAATATTAAACAGACAATTCATGCCTACAAGAAATTTTCCTATAAATCAGCAATTGAAAATATTAAAAACATCCATTCATAAAGTCCATAAATTTTTACAAGGATTTACTAACCCATTTTAATGTCTGTATCAGTGGAAGGAAGGTAATGATTTAAAAAATGACAAAAGAATTTAAGGTCATATTGAAATTCCACAGGCCTTTTCTGCTTAGCTTCAGAGTTAAATAAAAGAATAGAATCCTTTACATAAATCCTTGTTTTGGTGCACAGAAGTAACCCTGGTTTCTTCACTGCTTTGCCAACAGAGTTCTGTAAAGTCTCTGACAGGACCCAGAAAGGCCTCAAACACAAGCTAGCAATGTTTGTACGTAGATGGTTATCATCTGAGGACCAACCTTGATAAACCCCTCTCTAGTTGGCCACAGATACGACTCACAAAGTCGTATCTAAGGGGCTGCAATCTTGATCTATGAAGGAAGGCTTCAAACTGATGAAACCAAAGCTTTTTTGAAGTATGTAGTCATGGGCTCATAAACTGAATGACACCATTTGGGGTTTTCTTGCAAAAAAAAAGTGTTTTGCCATTTCCTTCTCCAGCTCATTTTACAGTCAAGGACTTAAATCATAGAAGAAAACAAATCTTGTAGAATTGGGCAGTTAATAAAATAATTATTTCATTAAATAGCTCATGAATTTGTTCCCTTTACTGGGCATCCTGATCCACTAAATCCTACTCCACCTCTTTGTAATGTGAAGGCAAGTCTGGGCTCTCAAGACTACACAGACAAAAAACCTTAGCTTGGCATAAAGTAGGCATTTAGTGAATGCTACTAAAAAGATGGCTGAGCTCTGGTGGAAGAGATCTCCAAAGATGAAAAGGATTCATGTTCCTTTTTCAAGTAAGGATTCAGGAAAAAGGTCTAGCAAATTTCAGGGAAGCTCATCACCAGAGGATTTGGCACCAACTAAAACTGACAATGAATGTTGGAAGTCATGACTTACGAACATCTGTTAAGGCTCAGAGATTGTGCCTCTGTCTGTGGAGGGAATAACCACACTGAGGCATTAATGGATTCTTGAAGTTTTGAAACTTGGGGGTGAGCAAGATTTTGGATAGTAAATACTGAATTTCCCAATCCTTTACACTCACTGAATGTTTCTCTCCGTACAATTTCTTGACCCCTTCAACTTCTCCCGGTATCTCAGCCCCATTCTGAATCATCTTGACTTTTTACCAAGTTGGGGCCCCATGTTCTAGTGTTTGATATTTCTCATACCACTATGTTTACCATGTCAACCCCTTACCTTGAGTAACCCCAATATGTATTCATTTATGCTCCCAGATTGCCAAGTTTTAGGAAGAAGTTGGATTGACCCCCCCCAAAAGAACTTTTACTCCAGAAATAAATAGGAGATTAATTTGTGTTTGAGATACTTTAAAATCAACTGTCCAATATGGATAGCCCTGATCTTAATACCAGTCTGCCTCCAGTAGTCATAAGATAGTTATCCAAAATTTCCAAATCAAGATTTTCCCTCTTTTCTTTTCTCTCCTGAGCACATCACCAATAAGAAAAGTATCCCACAAAGAAAATGAGGACTGAGAAAAGGCTATTTGATTCATTTGAAGGTAGTTGGTGACCTTTAAGAAGCTATTTCAGTAAAGTGGCAAGTTTAGAATAAGACTGCAAAGGACTAAGGAAACATTGCTTAGGAAGGAGGTAAAAGCATCATGTATAGGAAATTTGTAATTTTGAGGAAATATTTAGTAATGAAGAAAAGAGAGCATTCCTGAATGGCTTCAAAAAGTTAAGTTTTCTTTTGAAAGGAATGGAAACCTCTAAGCAAATATAGAAGCAGATAAAAAGTCAATGTCTCCTTTGTACTTATTTATCTACACATTGTCTCCCCCATTAGAATGTAAGCAGAGAAGGAGCCAGTGGAGGAGAGATTAAACATGTATGAGACAGGAGTGACTCCTAGAGCAAAGTGCAGGAGGGAATAGGAATAAAGGAACAGCCTTAGTGAGGAATAAAGATTTCTCTTTTTCTGTGACCCTTTGAAATATAGCTTCTAACTATGTCACTCAACAGAATTTGCCTTTTCTAAACTTAGTAGTGATTTGTTAATAGTCAGATCTGCTGGACTTTTCTCAATCTTTCTTCTTGACTTCTCAACAGCACTTAATGGTATCAATCTCTCTCTGCCTCTATCTGTCTGACTGTCCATCCATCATCTGTCTGTCTGTCTGTCTCTCTCTCTCTCTTTCTCTCTCTCTCTCTCTTCACCCCCTGCCCAATTCTCTTTCTCTCTTTTTGTGGTACTTGCTGTCTCCTCTTCCACCTATCTGACCATTTCTTCTTTACTGGCTTATTAACCCTACTATAATACCTTTCCTTCTGCCCAACACTATAGGTATATCCTAAGGCTTTACCCTGAGCTATTCACTTCTCTTTCTATATTTTCTCACTTTATGACCTCATTAACTATGATGAATTTAATTATTATCTTTATTTAGATGAACCTCATGTCTTTCTGTCCAGTCTCATCGTCAGTCCTATGTCACCAACTGGACATTTCATCCTGGATGTTCCATTAGCATCTCAAACCCAATATATCCAAAATGGAACTCACTTTCTTTTCCCCAAAACAGCCCTCCCTTAATTATCTGTTTCTTTTGAAGGCAAAATTATCCTTCCAGCCTCTGGTTCACTAACTTATTCATTACACTTGACTCCTACCTCACATATTCAGTCAGATGCCAAATCATATCACTTCTATTTCCACAACAGCCTCTTGCTTCTCATTCCCATAGATACAACCTTAATTCTAACCTTCCTCACTTTTCATCTGGACTTTTTCAATAATCTCTTAATTATTTCCCTGCCACAAATCTACTACCCAAATGCCAAAGTTGTTTTTCTAAAGTTTAAATTTGATCATGTCATTCCCCTTTTCAAAACCCCCCTGTGTCTTTCTCTAGGATCAAATACCAATTCCTCTGTTTGGCTTCTAAAACTTCACAACCTATATCAAACCCTTTTCCACCATTGTACTTCACACACAGCAACACTACAAGCAGCATTTTTTTATCTGAGATCATGCATGAGGACTTCTCCTTCATAGCTAGATTCACAGCTAGGCAACTTTTTTTTTTTGGTTGGTCAACAAGCATAATTAAGCATTATGTGCTAAGCTCTGGGAATACAAAATGGGTGAGTGGGGAGGAAGCCAAAATAAATGCCATCTAATATGTCTCATCCTTCTAGTGAAACTGACAGGACCCTGCAAGCATCCTAACCTATCCATCATATGGATGCTCATTTTTCATGCCTCTCAGGACTTAGCATGATTTTGGTTGGAGACGTGATTCTCAATTGATACTTACTAATCTGAAGTGAAATAGCGATGTTATATTATTATAAGTGGTTGGAATTTGATTGTAAACTTTACATTATAGCCTCTTCTTAGTAGGCAACAATTATTAAGCACTTACTATGAATCAGGCACTGTGCTAAGATACAAAAAAGGTAAAAGTTATTCCCTGTTTTTCAAGGAGTTCACAGTTTAATTGGGGAGACAATATACATACAATGATGTTGAACTAAGACATATGGAATAAACTGGAAACAGTGTGGAAGCAGGTGGGAGGAATTAGGAAGATGATGAGTTTTTACTTGAGACTTAAGGAAATCCAAGGAAGGAGGGAGGCAAAAATAAGGAGAGAAAGCATACCAGGCATAGTCATTCCAGCCACTAAAAACGCCCAGAGTTGGGAAATGGTGTATCTTCTTTGAAGAACTGCAAGGAAGCCAGTGTCACTGGTTCAGAGTACATGAATACATGGGAGACTCTTGGGGTTGAGAGATCAACCAAGTTTTATCAGTCAGTCAGTCAATACTGTGTACCAAAGTGGTTTTAGACACTTAGACAGTCAATCATTATATGCCAGGTACTATGCTAAATGTTGGGCATATAAAGAAAGGCAAAAGGAAGTTCCTGGCTTAAGGTACTCACAGTCTAATGGGGAAGTTAATAAGCAAACAATCATGTACAAACTATATTTAGGAAATAGGAAATGAGGGAGAGAGGGTAAAAATATTAAGTAGTACTTACCTGGGATGATGGTGGTACCTTTAACAGTAATATAGAAGCTTGCAGTAAAGGGAACGTTTTCAAGGAAAGATAGAGTTAAGTTCTGAACAAGTTGAGTTTTATAAGACTTATGAAAGACATCTAGTTTGAGATGTCCAATTGGCAAATAGAGATGCAAATCTGGAAGTTAGGTAAAAGTCTAGCTCTGGATAAATAGATCAGAGAATTATTAAAATTAAGATGCTAATTGGATCCCTGGGAGCTGATGAGATCACTAAGTAAAAAAATATAGAGGCATAAGAGAAGAGGCCCAGCTTAGAAGCAGAAATGACATTTTTTCTCTTCTCTAGGAAGTCGAGACTTGGATAGAAAGAATGTGGTGCTAAAACAAATATATAGCTCTCCTGAGCTTTGTATGACTCTAGCATTCTATATAGTACAGTAGAAAGCATTAAAATTACAATTAGATTTCTGGGTTTAAATCTGCCAATTAAAACCAGTGTGATCTTGGGCAGGTCTAACAGCTTCTCTGGATTTCAGTTTCCTTTTCTGTAAAATGAGTAGGTTGGGCAAGATACTTGTAAGGTTCTTTTTAACTCTAAATCTATGGTCCATTGCTATCATTCAAGATACGTTTATAAAAGGAATAATATAATATTTTAAATATACAGAAGAAAAGAAAAGGCATTTGGAATGGGACACAAGAATTGTTATATTGTCATATAATAATATACTATATTAAGTTTAATATAGTAATAACTTAAAAGTTTGCAAAACTTCATAATTTTATAATTAACATTCTTTTTGTTCATTGTATGTTTATAAGTTCATATTTGTTAAATGTTTTCATATTTAAAAAGAAAATGAATATTTAATTTCTCCACTTTCAAGGTTTCAGACCCCATTTTCATTCAGTCAACTGGAAAAATGGATAAAAGTGCCAAGAGTGGGTTAATCTCTATAATTCCAGTAAATATCTTAAAACCCATTTCTGAACTACTTGGACCTTTTAACAATAAAGAAAATTGTTTCTGTTGTTATCCCCATATAATACCCATTATTTTATAAACTAGTGCCTAAAGATGTCTGAAACCAATTTTATAATCTTCCATAAATCAATGAAGAAGTAATTTATGCAGTGCCTACCATATACCAAGTCTTGCATCACTGGGAATACAAATTTTAAAATCCTTGCTCTCAAGAAATTTATATTCTAATTGGGAGACAAGTATATGGTCAAGTATATACAGAATATATACAAAAACACAAAATAGTTGGGGGAGATGGCAGAATCAGGAAAGAATTATCCATATAAGATGTTGTTTAATTTGCATTTTGAAAGAAGAAAGGGATTCTAAAAGGTGGGGATAAAGAGAGAGTACACTCCAGCATGGAGGACAACCAAAGTCAAGAATCTGAGATAAATATAAGGGACAATAAACATATCTCTAACCAAGGAGTCAATGTGACTGATTATTCAATAATCTTCTTTGTATTTCTTTTCTGTGCATAAGAACTTTGTTCACCATATTAAAAATGAACATTTATACTTAATTTTAACTATCAATATCAGTGACTCCCTATGATTTGATTATTGAAAAATTAGCTCCTTTAAGAGCAGAAACTGGTTCATTTTTGTCTAGCATATCCAGGACCCAGTATAAATTTTTTTTAATTAATTTACTCTATACACAACTGGAGATGAGGATAAAGTAAGAATTTCTCCAATACCTTGATTAATATTCTGAAAGCTAAGGAAATTTTAATTTCTTTTAATCTTTTTTATGCACAAACTAATGACATATATATGTGTATATATATATGGAGAGAGAGAGAGAGAGAGAGAGAGAGAGAGAGAGAGTCAGAGAGACAGAGAGAGAGACAGAGACAGAGACAGAGACAGAGAGAGAGACAGAGACAGAGAGAGAGAGAGAGAGAGGAGCTAAGTGATATGGTAGATAGATTACTGAGTCTGGAGTCAGGAAAACCTGAGTTCAAATATGGCCTCAGATACTTAGTAGCTGTGTGACCCTAAGAGAGTCACTTAACCCTGTTTGACTCAGTTGCCTATAAAATGAGCTGGAGAAGGAAATGACAAATCACTCTGGTATCTTTGTCAAAAAAATTCCTCTTAAGATCATGAAGAGTAGGGCATGTATGAAACAATTGAAAAACAACATGATAAATGGATTGAGAACAATCTCAACTAATTTAACCCGGACAGATTAGGGAACTAATTAATCTTTTAGGTCCTTCAAACCAGCCAGAAAATCAAAAAAGGAAACAAAATATTTTCAGGCCAACAGCACACATGGAAATCAGTTGTAGTCACCCAAAAACTTACCATTAATTAAACCTACAAACAACAATCTAAAAAATAGATTAGAATGATCCAATGGGCTTTGGGCTCAGTTATGTAGTTTTTAAAACTATATTTCAAGATAAAAGATTTCCTTTGTAATCCTCAACCCTGTACCTCACTGTGGTCTGAAGATGACCCTTTGTTCTCAAAGGCAATTGAGGGACACAACATTATTTAGAAAAGTGTGTTTATGACCACACAATATGAACAATGTTCTTCCTCTTTGGTTGCTACTCCAATGGACTTTGCAGCTTCATAGCATATCAGGAAATGATTCACCAGATAACTTTACCCAGATTGCCCCATTATTTCTAAGTCCAGAGTTCACAAAAGGATTTTTTGACAGCTGTCACTGACAAGCTGGGAAGCAAAGGGTTTTTTTCTTTAGAAGAAACAGAAAATTTTCTTCTCTTCTACCTCTTCACAATGTGCCTGGGAGCCAAATCTGAAGGGTTCAACTCTGGTGGGAAAATCACTCAGATAGCAAGCTATTTATTACTCCTCCTCTTTCTGAGGCAAGTATCAACTGAATTTACATCTTAACTATAAATTAGAGGAAGGAATCATAGCTTTAATCAATTTGGTTGAATGCCTTACTCCCCAGAAGCTCCCATTTTCATGGAACCTCTCCCTCCCAACTTCTTTTCCTCAATGACCTCACAAATACACCCCTCCATTTTCTTACAAAGTCCTTTATTTTCTGGGAGAGAATGCCTGCGATGAGAACATGGTCATACACAAACTCTCCATTTGTCCCTTTAGGGGTCATCTACCATGATCTTAAAGAGGTATACTATAAATGTCACAGCCACCTGTTCCCATGGTCATGCAAGTTACCTGTAACCTCTACCTTCCAATATCCCCTTCTTTCAAAAGCCCCTTAAAATTCCCACTGTAGGTGAAAAAAGAATCTTGCCATCCAGTCCTGATCTTATATGATGAGCCTTTTCTTTTTCCAAGCTAGGAAGAACTACAGTTACTGGGGTCACTGTGACCAACCAAAGTCTTATCAGAGGTTTCCATCTCCAAACAGATGGAAAAATAGACCTAAGGCCACAGACTTTTTCAGTGGCAAAGCTATAACTAAATTTCAATTTCCATGTCCTAATCCAGAGCTATGGGGGGGGGGTGAGGTGGGGGTGGGGGGGAGGGTGCGTGATTTGTTTTTTGTTTTTGCTTGGGCCATGCTGCCTCCTGGGTTATTTCTGTTCCTTTTGCAATACAATTCTGAAAAGGCCAAATGGAGTGTTAACGCTCATGCTCAAGGAAAACATCTGGTGTAGGCAGTTGCTGACTGACTAGTAATATGGGTCTTTTGCTGCCAGATCTAAAATGGACTGGGGAGAATATCTCCACTTGCCAAAAACTGTTGAAGGCTCCATATTGGGGCACTCTCCCCATAAAAGAAAAACCTTACATGACTTTCCTTGTGTCTATAAAAGAAGAAAAAGTCAGTACTCCTTTGCAAATAAAAAAATGTAACTCTGCAACCTTTAGAATGGCTAAAAAGGGGGTTCTCTAGGACAGTTTTTATTTTCCTTTGACATAAACTCCCTAATTTATATGTGTCTCAATTTCAAATTGACTATATATAGAACACCTCTTATTCACCATTTCATGAGGGATGTGGTTGGTTTGTATTTTATTTGTTCTTGTCTATTCTAAAACAACCTTTCACACATAAAACTGTTTTCAATGGTGGGCATAAGCAAGCTAGAGCAGTGTCTAGGACACAGGATGTTCAAGAAGAACATGCTTCACAAACTTTGAATTGCTATAATAAATGTGAGATGTTGTGCTTGTTGCTCTAAAGGTGATTCTCATTTGAAAAGTTTCATAAAGACATTCAGTGTTTATAGTGAGTAAAAAAGAGGGGATCCTATGGTGTGTGGAGACTGAAGGATAACAGACAGCCTAAGAGTGGCACAAAGTATTAAAATTAATTCACAAACATGTATCAAGGGCCTACTAGTGAAGTACAAGAGATGCAGAAATAAACAGTCCCTGCCTTCAAGGAGCTTATATTCCATTAGGAAAGTAGTAAGTTTATTTACTTACTTACTCTAAGTTAGTTATGTTTATTTACTTGCAAATAAAAATAACTCACTCTCTACTTGGAAACTAAATGCAAAAGAAACTATAGAAAGGGCTCTTCATCTTTTTATGTCATAGGTCTTCAGACTTTCTGGGAAAACCTCTTGGTCCCCTCTCAAAATATCTTCTCTAATTTCATAAAATAAAATATGTAGGATTACAAAAGAGACCATATTAAGTCAAAATATAATTATTAAGGCATTTTTTTAAAAAGTAATGAACCCTAGGTTAAGAACCTCTGAATTAGGAGAAGGCATTAAGTGTTGGTCAGTTCCCTATGGAGATTTTCTAGAAATTGTGGACAAGAATATAACACCTTATCTTAGCCCAAGAATTATTTGCTTAGTGGAGAACTTCTCTGTGTCTCTGTTGTACAAATTCTGGAAGTAAAAAGAATATTTAGAAGCATCAGGCTACACCAGGAAATATTGGAAGTATCAATATAAGGTTTCTAATATTTTTGATAGAATTCTAATGGAGAATGATGTGGGAAAGAATTATATTGAATGAGGAAGAATGGATGGGTTGTAATCTACAATCATATCCTGTTCAGAAGTCAAATGAAATGGGTGCTTCTTTTCTCAAAAAAAAAAAATTGCAGACAAGAACTGCAAAAATTTCAAGGAAGTAGCTTTTTTTTTTTGTAACCCACAGTTGTGGAAAGATCAAAAGATTGTGATACTAGGATTTAAAGCTGGGAGGGACCATTTACTGAAACTCCCCGGTTTTACAGATAGATGAGGAAATGGAGGACTAGAATAGTGAAGTGATTTACCCAAGGTCATACTGAGATATCATCTCCTCAGGAGCCTCAGAGATTATCTAGTCCAACCCAAAAATGATAAATAAGACAATACTTGCTCTTATAGACCTTACCAACCAGACCTGCTAACAAACTAGTAAAAATTTTTCTCTAAAATTTTCTTAGAGTGCCCTGTCTGGAGCTGTCCTTTGTTCCTATCACACTGTATTATAATTATGTGGATATATATATTGCATCCCTAGCCCCAAAAGATCAGAAGTTCTTTGAGAACAGAGACTGTAATATTCTTTGCTTTTTTTATCCCCAACATCTAGCCCAACATCCCTAATATAGTTTATAATAATAGCCAGCATTTACATAATATTTTAGGATGAATAAAGTACCTTATACTTTTTATCTCATTTTATCTTTAAAACAACTCTGAGAGACAGGTGCTGTTATCATTGCCATCTTACAGATTTAAAAAACTGAGAGAGACAGAGGTCAAGTGACTTCACCCAGGGTCACATAGATAGTAAATATCTGAGACAGCATTTGAACTCAGGACTTCTTAACTCTTGGTCCAGTGTTCTATCTACTGTGACATCTGGCTACTAATGTCCAAGGTACTTCATAAATACTTGCCATTGAAAGTATAAGAACTGGAATTTGAACCTTGGAATTCTGACTTCAAGTCCATCTCTGATCCATGCACTAGCTGCTGCCTCTTGAGTGCCAACACTATTATTGCTATTATTGGCCTATTCAAGCATTTAAATGTATCTTTCTCTCTCATCTCTCTCTATTCACTTGTTCAATATGTGTTCAGGTGTCTTTTACATCTGTCTGTGTGACTGTTGTCTGTCTTATCTTATAGTTTACCAGAAGGTAAGAAATATGTCAATTGATTTATTCAAGGTACTACCTTACTTAGCACATTACCACTTACAGATGGTGCTTAAAAAGTGTTTTTTTAATGATGATAATATTGAATTCAAGGATATGCCTAGATTGCTTCTATAATTTTACTAGCTATAACAAAATTAATTGATACACGCAGCAAATAGGAGTCTTGGGGTATTGGAAACTATGCTAGTCTTTGAATCAAAAGATCTGAGTTTTAGTCCCACCTCTGATTCTCATTAGTTGTGGAACCATAGACAAGTCATTCCAGCTCTCTGAGTATCATTTCTTCATTTGTAAGATGTAAAGGTAATAATAATTGCCTCACCAATCTCATATGAAAATGCTCTGAAAATTTTTTACATGAGTCCCTATTATATAGCAGGACTGATTTTTTTTTTCAGAGAGATCTAGGTAGCACAGTGGTTGAATGTAGAGTCCAGGACCTGGAAAACTTGCATTAGCATCTGATCTCAGATACCTGATGCCTATATTAAACTGTACAAGTCACCAAATCTCTGTATGCTTCATTTTCCTCATTTGTAAATTACGAGTCATTATATCACTGACTGTTGTTGTGAGGATCAAATGACATCATGTTTGTTAAGTGCTTAGCGCAGTTCCTGGCACATAGTAGGAACTTTAAAAATACATGTATCCATCTTTAACCAGTAAATACACTTACTTCAATAGATGTTCTATGCTTAAATAAGATTTTGAGGTTATTAAAGATGAAGTCCCTAAGAATATAACATTTCAAACAAGATTTTTAAATTCTTTCATTCCTAAAACTAAGTTGTACAGCAGTGACAGGGCACAATTAAAATTTTTGACATTAAGGATTACTGAGAGATCAATGGAGAAGATAAACAGGATGGATCTTGAGTCCATATCATATTAACGGTTGAAGGAACTGGACACATTTAGTCCAGAGAAGAAAAGACAGAGAGGGGAAATGGCAGATGTCTTTGAGTATTCATTCGAAAAGCTACCACAAGGAGGAAGATTCAATTTATTCTATTTTGCCCCAGAGGGCAAAACCAAAAACAATGAATGAAAATGGCAAAAAGGTAGTCTTAGGTGTGCTATCAGCAAAAATGACAATGACAACAAATTCTCAACAATTTTTGCAATACTCAAGTGGAAAGGGCTTCCTGGATACAATGGTGGCTCTCCTTTCTTGGGGTCTCTTCAGGCAGAAGCTTGTTATAATAAGAATTCTTATTGTGTATAAGTTTGACAAGATGGCTACTGAGGTGCTGTAGAACTCTCAAATTCTATGATTCTCTAATTCAAAGTACTGTATGGTGGGCTGGGGCCAGCTGCAGCCCAATACAATAAAGGAATCATGTAGAAATAGTCAAGGTTGTCATAAAACTAGTGGATGACTGGAAAAGATGGGCTGGATCATATAGAAAGAATGTGGAAAAACCAATGGGTGGTCTAGCTATTCCAGTGTTATCCTCTCAATGTCAAAAAATCTCAGAGAAGCCCTCTAGGACTCTCTGTGTTCAATTTATGACTAAAAAAAAATGGACTGGGAAGGCATGGGGCTGGGTCAAAGTTTTCAGCGTGAGAGAGAATCTCTACACACTCCTTCCCTTCTATCACATTCCAGATACTTTGAAGCATTCAGGATTTAGCAGTTTAGAAGCATGTTATCTTCAAGGTACCTGAGGAGTTAATTTTTAGAAAATTAAGTATTATGAATGTGACAGATCCTTGCCCCTCCCCCTACCTAAAGCTTTTGAAAATATCCAGAAATTGCTTCAGGAGATATGCAAAAACATCACATACACCCCCCATATAGTTAAAAGATCAAGGGAAGGAATGAAAGATTAAGCAGCAGATGAGATAATAGACAAGATAATTACAGAGCATTAAAAGGCTCAGATTTATTTTTAAGATGTTTGAGCTCTATTTAGAAAAAGCCCATTGCTAACTTTATGTGAATCTTGAATGAATTGTCCTCAAACATGTGAATAGTAATGAGCAAAGTTTCATCTGCTATTTATGCCAGGACGCCTAGATAGTTCAGTGATGCCCGGGGCACAAGGATGAGCTGTCCTGCACACATAAAGACCTGGAGTAGTGGGGTGCATGTGAGGAAATCCTTTTCCCCAAGAGAGGAATAGATGTGCATCTCATCATCAACAAGTTTATTCTGGTCCTCTTTTGACTAATACCACACATTTGCAAGATAGATAGTTAAGGTTCGGGAAGGAACCTGTGATCATGGGTCAGACTGGAGCCTAAATAGTCTTTGTGGAAATCAAACCTCATTCCCAATCTTGACCTCATTAACAGGTCCCAGATGACTCAACTATCAAATATTACTTTTCTGTGTGATCCTAAGCAAGTCATTTTGCCCTCTGAGACTCAGTTTCTCCATCTGAAAAGTGAGGACAAATAAAACCTGCAATCTGAAATGTAAATAATGTGAGGAAATGTGATCCTGAAGAGCAACATCCATTCAATCAACAAGCATTTATGAAGTATCTACTATCTGCAAAGTACTGGAAATTCAAAGACAAAAGAAAAGCAGTGCCGGCTGCCTTCAAGTATCCTACATTCAACTACACTTTATAATTCTGCCCAAGGAGACAGTTTTCCCTTTTTAGAGATAATGGAAGTACTATTGCTTCTCAGGCTAGAGGATAGACTAAAAATTATCTCTGAAAGGGCAGCTAGGTGACTCAGGCTTGAGAGCCAAGCCTAGAGGCAAGAGGTCCTGGGTTCAAATCTAACCGCAGACACTTCCTAGCTCATAACTCCCATTGCCTAACCCTCATCACTCTTCTGCCTTGGAACCAGTACATAATATTGATTCTAAGATGAAAGGCAAGGATTTAAAAAGAAAGTAAAGAAAACTGACTCCAATTAAAAACAGAAAATTTGACACCAAGGATTGAATCCATGGGAAGTTGCAGCACACTCAAAAATCACCATATGCCCCTGCTCCCAGCTCACTACATAAAACCTAATGTTTAGTACTAACTCTTGACTATATGATTAACATATTTATAAAGTATTTTGAAATTGTTTTGTGGGGGTATTTTTGTCCAAACCACTGATTTCATTGGTGTAGGAAATTCAAGGGAAAGGAAACTCTCTCCACCAATGCAAAACAGCAAATTTTTTATGTCCTTTAGACTTAGTTAGCTAGCATGTGCCAGAGGTTAACCTGAAATCCAGGCCATCCTGACTCTAAAACTGTCCTAATCCCAAGATTCGCCCTTCATCCACAACTCCATGATGCCTCTGTTTGATATGTACTTCCTGTATGAAGCTTTTCCTGATTCCCTAGCTATTATTGCTTTCTTTCATTCAATTTTCTTTGTATTTCTAATACATTTCTTTTAGCACAGTCTCTGGCACATAGTGCATGCTTAATAAATGTTTATTGATCAATTGTAGATATTTAATATTCATTAAGTTTATTAACTGATGACAATAGACTCCAAGTTCTTTGAGAGTTAGGACTCTTTTATTTTTGTCTTTATATTCCCCAAACTCAGGACAGTGCCTGACACACAGTAGGAACTTAAGGAATACTTATTATTTATCTCATTCGATCCTTACAGCAATGCCATGAAGAAGATATTATTGTTCTCATTTCACAGATGAGGAAACCAGAGCCCAAAGAAATCAAGTTTCCTATTCATGGTCCATACAGCCCATAAATCCTAGAACTAAGATTTGAACCCAGGTTTTCCTATTTACAAGTCTAGCATTCTATGCTGCCTCTTATTTGATCCAGCTGGAGAAGTTTCACTAATCTCATTAAATAAAAAGGATACAAATTCACCTTTAAAACTACACGTGCAGTGTGTAACTGAAAGAAATGAGCCCAGGCTGTTTTCCAGAAACTATCCCCCACATTCTAATTTGCTAATTATATCCTGCCATCAGAACACTGCTCTCAGCTACCTGAGGTAGAGCTGATTTAAGAAATCCGCCCCCTTGGGGATGTCATGTCCATCACTGAGATACCATCACAGAGGACAAATGTGTTGATGACCTAGGCATGTTTGAAAGATGTCTTGGATTTGCTGCAAATCATACCATTGTGCACTCCAAGGAATTGGACCCAGCTTTGCATAACATTCTTTCATTCCACAGATAGCCTGCTTTGAATACCAGGGACCACAGGCAAATAATGCATCCAGTTCTTCAAATAATCTCCTCCTATATAATCTTCTCCTGTCACCTGACGATTACCTGGGGAGTTCGGAGCAAGTGTACAACAGTAGATAGACTCTAAATTCCCTTTGACTGTCAGGCAGAACTAGCTGTGTTAGGAGTGTGTGTGTGTGTGTGTGTGTGTGCGTGTGTGTGAATGCGCGTGTGTGCACACATGCTGGAGGGGTGTGGAGAGGGGGTTGAGATCCCCAGAGCTGAAGCACACGTCAGTGTTCAATCAATAGCTAGCTGCCACATGTGGAGCTAAATTTAAGCATATGTTTTTGGTTCCAGATACCTTTTTCTGACTGCCAAAGGCAGAATGGATCTTAAATTTTGTTTTTTATACCATCTTGAATCTGCACATGATTTCTTCCTAAACTAAAATATAATATAGTGCATTTACCTTAAGTGTTTTCTTGCTTGTTTATATGAATAGGGCAAGCTTAAAATAATCCATATATAATATGGATGCAAATTTATATATGCATATCTATGTAGAAGTGGTGGCTTGTTCCAAGTGATTTTTTCCTAAACCTTTTACATAGTTCATAAGCAAATGCTGTGTAGTGTAATGTATCGTGTACAACAGATCACTCAGAAAAATCATGTTTGCTCTCTTAAGAGAGTCCCCTTTCCAAGTAAACACAGAAAAGATTCTATCCTCTCATGTCTGTTGTCAAGCAAAAGTCGAAGCTGTCTTGATGTTATTTGGTATATAAAATGTGGTCCTTTTCCCTTGCAAAGAATTTGGGACAATTTTCCAAGGTATGCTTAGAGTTCTAATCCCACTTCTTAAAATAACTTGCTGGGCTTCTATGCATGACCAAAACCACCAACCAATTCGTCCTGAAATACCGAGACCTTTCAAGGTTCCCAAGCTCTTTTTTCTGGACAAGTATTTCAGATGTTGTAACAGCTCCTTTTCTGTATAGAAGACAGGTAAACAATGTGTGGCACCTTGCCGTATTATGGAATGTTTATTCTATTCCATAAGCATTCATTAGGTGTTCGTTACATGTCAGACATTGTGCTAAGTTCTGCAGACATAAAGATGAAAAAGAAAGGGTCCCCACCCTTGAGGAGTTTACATTGTACTGGAAGATTGCAACATGTGCGCAGAATAATAAATCCAAAGCAAACATAAAGGAAGTCTTATGAATTCATTTCAAGCAGAGAACCAGGATCAACTGGTGTAATCAAGAAAGGTCTTAAAGGCACGTAGGAGGTGTCAATGAGTTGTGTTTTAACTGAAATCAGGGTTCTTTGAAATAAAAGTGAGAAGGGAGTAATACCTAGATCAAGTGTTGGAGTCAGGAAATCTGAGTTCAAATTGTGCCACAGTAACTTACTAGCTATAAACCCCTGAAAAACTGACTTCAACTTTTTGAGATCAAGTGTTTTGTAAACCTTAAAGCACTATGTAAATGTTAGCTGTCATAATTATTATTATTATTATAACATTCCAGATATGGGAGACTCCAGATAGAAGGTAGAATGTTGAGCAATGGGGACTAGTTCATAACCCAATTTGACTAGATAGTTGCTATGGGGAGGCCAGGACATCCCAGGAGTAGGGAACAGCATGAGTAAAGGAAAAGAGATATGGGAGTAGAAGATGGGTTTAGGGTCTAGTCAG
This sequence comes from Monodelphis domestica, assembly GCF_027887165.1. Taxonomy (NCBI): domain Eukaryota; kingdom Metazoa; phylum Chordata; class Mammalia; order Didelphimorphia; family Didelphidae; genus Monodelphis; species Monodelphis domestica. Next base: position 129,571,605 of record NC_077233.1, read on the forward strand.
TAGTATAGATTTGCTATAGCTTAGTATATATATGCAACTGAATTCAGCAAACATTTATTAAATGCTTATTCTAAGCAAAACACTTTGCAAGCTTCTGGGAATACAAGACAAAAAAAAATAAGACAACTCAGTCTGTGATCTCCAGGAGCAAACTTTCTACAAGGGTCAATAAAAGATGTTCACAGCTGAATATAATACAAGGTAATATGAGGAGCGTCAGAGAACCAGTAACTGGAGGGATCAATTCTTCATATAAGAGGTAACCTGTGAGTGGAACGGGGAAAATGGCAAAGATTTTATGAAATGCAATGATGAGGTAGGAGTGAATTCCACTTATGGAAAATGGCCTTTGTGATTGCATGAAGAGAGACTATTGAATAGCAAATTAGGAGAATAGCTAGTTATTGAATTTGGCTAAAACTTAGTTTATGAAGAACAGTACACAAAGGGTTTGGGGGTTCTATTCCCACCCTAGAATATGTTATAACCTTTGGCTCAGAGTCCATTATGTAAGACTCTTCTGATTGGGTTAATCCACCCTCCATATTTATGTGAGGTACAAGTTGACAAGAGTTTGGGAGAAGAAAGATCCTTGTCTTCTGGCTTTCAGTTTTGACAGAAAAGAAACAGAGTTCCAAAATCTCTCCAGGGAAAGATCCTTGAAGGGAGAGAAAGACTGCAAAAAAGCTGATACATAGAGAATCCAGAATCTTGATCGCATCTCTATCGCCAATTTTCTACACTAGAGACTTCAGGAAATTTTCTCCTTGAATGAGATCTGGTACTTTCTCTTGGGTGAGCTGATTTCTCACTTCTAATGATAGAGCTCATCCATCCATTGTCTGGAATATTCTCATCTGTATGCCTTCTCTGATTTATGTTTACTGTTGGCTTTGATTAATAGGTTTATTTGTTAACCATTCTGTATATCATTTGTGAAGCAGGCATTTAATGAAAAAGGAGTAGAACCTTGAATATTTGGCATGGGACCAGGTGTCAGATACATAGCCTATGGACTACATGTGATACTCAACACATCCAAGTGTGACCTGAACCAAATTAAAATGTAGTTCCTGTCTGATTTTAATATATTGATATATTTTAATTATAGAAATATATGTGGGAAGGTTTTTAAGTTAATATAGGCTCATAGGAATCTTTATATGTAGTTTAACAGACCTTGTTTCTGTTTGAATTTGACACCACTAGCTTGGGTATTCCTTCCCCAGGCTGGACCTAAAAAAATCACCTTCCCTGGATGAGCAATATTTAGGAGACAAATGGATATTATACTAATCTGGCATCCTTTCTTTAAAAAAAAAAAACCTTACCTTCTATCTTGGAATTAATACTGTTTATTGGTTCCAAGGCAGAAGAGTGGTAAGGGATAGGCAATGGGAGTTAAGTGACTTGCCCAGGGTCACACAGCTAGGAAGTATCTGAGGCCAGATTTGAAGCCAGGACCTCCCATCTCAAGGCCTGACTTTCAATCCACTGAGCTACCCAGCTGCTCCTGGTATCCTTTCTCTGAGAACAGAGTTGCTAGCCTTTGGTGCCAGATCCTTAGGATAAATCAAAACTTTTTCTTAGAGAAAGGAAAGCAATGAAGACTCCAGTGATCTATTCATACTTTCCTGCAAGCTACATCTAGACAGTCATATAGATACACACATGCACACACACACACACACATACACGCCACCCATCTCTACAATATGATAATAGCTAGACATCTCATTTCAATCGAATGAAAATCAATCAAAAGAAAACTAGGCTTAAACAAATTCTTAATCAGTCTCAAATGATCATATGGTCTTTGGGTCATTGAATGAAAGTACATAATGCCACATGGAAAATATCTTGTGACTTAAAATAATCAAACCCAACTCTGGGCTCATGTCTAATGCAGTAAATCCATTAGGGATTATACAATTCAAGATCAGGCCAGGCAAGTGGTGATCCAAATGAATGGCAAGATCAACTGAAAGGGAATTGCTGGATGAATGGGTGGGAGAGAGGAGTGAATATCTTCCCCCTTCCACCAAGGTCGGCCTTGTAAACTTCAAAAGATCAGAATATTTAGAGTTCCCAATGAGGTAGTAATATCTATAGAACCAGTAGACCTATCCACAGAGGAGCAGTGGTTGATGGGCCTCCACCTTAAGATCTGAGACATGGTTGTTGTTCTTCATCCTTCATTTTCAAAGACAACCAATGACATGACCATCTGATGTCTTGACTGTGTGGATTGAAGTGAGGCAGAGTTGCACAAAGTAGTCAACCTTACTGTTTCTTGCAGTCTTTGAAGTCCAGTAGCAAATAAAAAGTCAGGATGATGGGAAGTAGCCCAGGATGAGGTGGATAATCTTGGCATCTTTGATGTCTTAGACCAAACTCAAAGTGCTCCATGGCACCTGCTTCAGCCACCTTCATAGCCATTAGAACAAATTGTTCTCATTCATCCATTCCTCCAGGAAGTCTTCATATGCCTGGAGTAGACATCCCTCTGAGTCACTGACAGACTTGAGGCCCAACTGAGAACAATCTAGACACCTCAAGGAAAGGCATTTTCAGGACTCTACAAGGCTACTGACTCTTGGAACCCATAAAAAATGTTAATCAAAGGGGAACTTCATGAGCACTCCACAAGACATAAAAGGATTGTTAGTAACTAACTGTTCATTTACTCCTTGGCTATATATGCCCTCTAATTTTGAGTACACTCTCCCCAGAAACTTTATGCATGCAAGGGGAAAATGCATCAAAGCTTTAAAGGAATGTCTATATTAGCACCATAATGTGGCAACCTTTAGAGCTATTTCTTCTACCCTCACTCCCTTTGGCAAGGTTCTAGGGTTAAGCCTGAGAGTTGTTGGAGTTTTTAATACTATTGACTAGATCTAATTCAGGGGGAGGTAGGATTTAAGATTTCTTTCCTATCTACAATCCTCTAGAAGTGTAAAGGATAATTTAGCATTGTGACCTAAACTATGTTAATTATTTGGTCACCATGGTTATCCCAAATATGTAAAAAATATATATAACCAAGTCAGCTGGAAATTTATGGTGATTTAATTGATATAGTGGAAAGAAATTAAGAAGGAATAAGGAAAAGGGTGTAGGATTTCTCCTGCCTGGCTAGTGCCAGGAGGAAGACCAGAGATCTCTAGGAAGATAAGGTTTTTGAAAAACAAGGAGGAAGGAATGAGCCTGAACTCCAAGATGCAGGAACCTGAATCAGCTCACCACCAAATCCAGACAATAGCTGCCGCCACGCCAAGTCAGAATGCTTAGCACACTGCCAGTCAGAGTCGCCTCTCCAGGGAAAGAGGGAGAGAGAGCAAGTGATGTGCCTTATATAGACGGTTTTACATCACTTTCCTGCGTCTAATCTGTACCAATGATAGCTTAGCTTGACTTGGGACAGCCCAGGTGTCTGTCTGCTTTTTCTGCACATGTCCGTTAAAGGCCATTTCCTCAGATAATTAAATCTTTGAGTATGGTGCAGGCATCCTGACCTTGTTAAACTAAGTAGGGTGGAGAAATGTATAGTTCCCAAGACTTGATTCTGTTCTACCAAGTATCTCCATTGTTACTAATCAGGAAATAGCTAAATCAGATCTTCTAAAGTATGGCGTGAGTAGGGTGGAGTTTAAAATTCACAGAAGCCAGTATAAAACTATAAAACCAGGGACAGCTGAAATTAGAGCAGGTAAAGCATTTCTTCATTTACTGTGCACAGTTATATTACTCTGGCCCTACTAGAGAGTTTAGGGGCTCTGAAGTCAGCCAACCAACCAATAAGCATTTATTCAGTGCCTCCTATGTTCCAGACATTGAGCTAAACCCTAGAGATACAAAGAAAGACAAAAGTTTACAATCTAATGGTGTAAATGTCATAAAAATGATAATATGCAAATGAGTCATATTCAGGATAAATCAGATATAGAAGGAAGAAATAGAAATAGAAATAGAAGAAATAGAAGGAAGATATTAGAGTTAAGAGGAATTGGGGAAAATTTACTTGGAATGTATGATTTTAGCTGTGATTCAAAAGAAGCCAAGGAATAGGAACAAGGAGGAAAAATAGAAAATAGAAAATAGTGAAAATTCTTGGAGTTTGGGAAATGGTTTCTTCATCAAAGAGTATCAAGGAGACCAGTATCAATGGTTCAGAATTCATTTAAGGAGTCAGCTATGAGAAGACAGAAAAGGTAGAAGGGGACCGGGTTGTGAAGGCTAGTTACCTGTCAAATGGAGGATTTTTATATTTGATCGTGGAGGTAAATAGGGAGCCACTGGAGTTGATTGACCAAAGAACTGACATTGCCTGGTCTTCCTTTTAGAAAGATTAATTTGACAGCTAATTAGAAGATGGACTGGAGTGGGGAAAGATTAGAGTCAGGGAGACAACCAACAAGCTATTGAAATAGTCCAGGTATGAGGTGAAAAAGGCCTGCACCACAGTGGTCGCAATATGAGAGAAAAGAAGGAAATTTGGATATGGGTAGGGTTTGGAGGGAAAGGTAATGAGTTCAGCTTTGGACATGTTGAGTTTAAGATGTCTATAGTAAATCCAATTTGAGATGTCTAATAGGCAATTGGAGATGCAAGACTGGAGGTCAGAGAAAAGGTCAGGTCTGAATAAGTAGACCTGACAGTCATCAGCCTAGAGGTGGTAATTGAAGCCATGGGAGCTGATGAGATCATCAAGTAAAATAGGATAAAAGAAGAATATAAAAGAGCCCAAAACAAGAGACCTGGAGGATACTCACTTTTAATGGGAGTGACTTGAATGAAGATCCAGCAAAGAAGACTGAGAAGGAATAGTAAGACAAGTAAGAAGAAGAAGAAAAAAGCCAGGATAGAATAGTGTTAGTCAATTAATCAATCAATCAATATCATGAGATGTGCCAGGCACTGTGCTAAGTGCAAGGGATATAAAGAAAGACAAAATAGAAAAAAGACTCAAAGAGCTCACAATCCAATAGGATAGATAATAGGCAAGCAATTTTGTACAAATATACCATATGCAGGATAAATCTAAGATCAACAGAAGGAAGGCACTAGAATTTAGGGACAATGCAGAGGATATCAAAGAGGAGAGTGTGAGGAATCAAGAACAGTGAAGATTGAAAAAGGCCATTCGATTTAGTAATAAAGAGAGCATTGGTAGTTCTGGAGAGAGCTGTTTTGATTGAATGATAATGTCTGAACCCAGAGGGGACAATGGAATAGGGGAGAGACAGAGACAGAGACAGAGGCAGACAGACATACAGAGAGAGACAGAGAGAGAGAGAGAGAGAGAGAGAGAGAGAGAGAGAGAGAGAGAGAGAGAGAGAGAGAGAGAAGCATAAATTATAGACAGCTTTCTGAAGGAGTTTAGCTAAAGAGAGAGGAGATAGCAAACAGGGACAGATGGCTCAAGTGAGGGTTTTTCAAGGACAGGGCAGAACTGAGCATGTTTGTACTTAGCAGGGAAGCAGACAGTAGACAAGAATGGACCAAAGATAGAGAGTGAGAATGAAGGAAAAGACAATCTAGTGGAAAAGATGGGATGGAATTGGATCACTTGTATATGTAGAAGGATTTGCCTTGCTGAGAAGAAAGGCCATTTCTTCATGTGAGATGGAGTGAAGGAGAAGATAGTGGCAGAAAACATTAGGGTGATATGAGATGAGAAGAAGAAAGAACTCTTAAAAATGGCCTCAAATTTTTGAGTGAAATATAAGTCAAGATTCTAACTTTAGAGAATGGGAGGAGAGCCATAGGAGGTATAAGGAAGGATGAAAAGAACTGTGGTAAGTGGGATAGCAAACTAATTGGGAAGGTGTAAAATGATTCCCTTGTAGCAATGACAGGTCACTTGAGGTTATATATCATCCATTTGGACTTAACGATTGGTACAGATTTTGGAAGGCAATGGCAGAAAATGTGCAATATATTACTGCAAGTTATAAAAAAAAACACCTCTTAAATATCTATCAAGACACAAGAAAGTATCAGAATTATATACTAGAAGCTTGCTATTCTTTATAAATGAAAAAATAACAAATCCTCATACTATAACTATAAACCCCAAAATATTTTTAAGAATTCAATTGTTTTAAATTATGCTAGAACCAGTGTGTCATCACACACATGCATGCACATACATGTACATATATGTGCACACACATATGTGCTCACACTCACAAACTATTGCCCGCAATCACTGGGACATAATACTGGCTTACTTAAAACAAAACAAAAACCTCAATGTTCTCAATAGATATCTCCTTAACAAATGCTCATGACTTCCAAACTAGGTATCAAGAAATGCTCTCAAAAGAGAGACTAAGTCAATAAAATCAAAATCATGTTCAAATAGGATGAAGTAAGGGTCATCCCCATCATCCTGCTTACTACTAAAATTGTTCCAAAGATGATTCATTGAACATATAGAAAGAGTTAACATTCCCACTATTTGTAATCATTTCCTTTAATTGCATAATAATCTGCTGAATATGAAGCATCAAGGAACAATAGTAGAAGGGCAGCTTTATCTGCATAAAGATAAATCATCTATCGGAACTTCATTGAATTAAAATTCAAAGTTGAAACTTTCTCATTTATAAATGAGAAAAACTAGAATAAGAATGATTATATCCCAAAACATTATTCAATTATAAAAAGTACTTAGTGTATCCACCTGTTAAATAGCCCAGAGAATATTAACTATGAAAGAATAATAGCAGGATAGTGACTCGGCTCAAGAACATTTCTATATAAATGACAACCTAAAAAGATAAGAATGGAATAATAATCATGGCTGACTTTTATGCAGTTTAATAGGGTTTGCAAGGCATTTGTATATATTTATCTCATGTGAGTCCCAAATAACCCTGATAATCCCCATTTTATAGATGAGAAATCTATGACTCAGAAAACTTAAGTGACTTCATTAGGATCACACAGTTAGTGAGGGACCAAGGTAGAATTAATGCCCAGCTTTCTAACTCCAAGTTCTTCATCATGTCTTTAACATAATGCTATTTAGCTTAAACTGTTTAGCAAATCATTGTGCAGTTTGTTCTACACCAGTGGTGAGATTATATCAGGAACAAAATCATAAATTTCTAAATTTCTAAAATAATTCTAATTGTAAATTATCATTTTATAGTCATTTATTGTGATTATAAAGATTTGCATGTGATATGGAGACAAAGAGGTATACTTGAGCAGTGTGTAACACAGAGGGGTCAAACACAAGGTCCAGAGATCACATGTAGTCCACAATTCTCCAGAGAAAGGTCCAAATCAAATGAAATTGTAATTCTTATATAATTTTAATGTTTATGTATTAACAAAAAGGTCATAAGCCTGTGTTGTTTTCTAAGTGAATATGTGACCCTTGAGGATCCTTAGGTATAGTTTAGTGACTTCTGTTTCTATTTGAGTTTGACACCAATGGTGTAGTACTTCGAGATTTAGAGTTGGAGTAAAGAAAATTTGAGTTTCCTTCTTCCTCAGACACTTTCTAGCCATATAACTACTGACAATTCACCTCAACTCTCTAAAACTCAGTTTCTTCATCCTTAAAATGGGGGTAATAATAACACCAACTTCACAGTATTATTGTGAGACTCAATGAGATAATATACCTAAGGAAAGTGTTTCTCAAACTTTTAAAAACTATATATAAATGTGAGCCATTATTATTAAATCTGTGGGTTGGGGCACAGTGTGGGTGTGCATTTATGTGTGCAGATGGTCAGAGGTGGGTTGAAAGCTCCCAGAGAGAAAACAAAGCTTCTTTTTCTTTTTATTAAATTGATATTTATTTATTTCATTATATATTTCCTGATATTTGCAAAAAATTTAATAATCATTTATCTCAAATTTTGAGTACCAAACTGTCCCTTACCCTTATCACTGTCCCAAATTTGAGAAAGTAAGCAATGTAATATCAATTATACATGTGAAGTCATGCAAAAAATATATTTCTATATTACCCTGTTGAAAAAGAAAACAAAATAAAAGATAAAACTAAAAAAATTTTTAGAATTAAACTTGGAATTAAAATTTTAATCTGCATTCAGAGTTTATCAGTTCTCTCAAATGAGAAGAATAGCATTTTCTCTTCATGAGTCTCTAAGTTTTGTTGGATATTTTGTTAATCAGAATAGCTAAGCCTTTCACAGTTGATTGTCTTAACAGTGTTGCTATAATTAGGTACAATATTCTCCTGGTTCTATTCTCTTCCCTTTCCATGAGCCTATTTAAGTCTTCCTAGGTTTCTCTGAAACCATCTTATCATTTCTTATAGCAAAATTTTATTCCTTCACAGTCATATGCCACAATAGAATACTTATTCACCCATTTATGGCCATGTAAAAAATAGACTCGAATACAGGACTACAATCGCCCCTGATTCATATGAATTGGAGATAATAATCCATAGACAAATGGATGCTGTTTTTTGAGAACACATTGAATTACTGATTTTTTCCTTATTTTTATTATTTCTTTATTTTGATTAGAATATTTGATTTTTTCACATTTTTGTACTGGAGGTACACATAATTAATATTAAATTTTTTTCCTGCAGTAATAGAAGTTAATATATATTCTTGCTAATAATATCAATATATACCTAAAAGCTTTAAACTATGGGAACCTGCCATTTATTGATAAAATATTATTAATGTTTATATATGATTCCAGAAAAAGGGATAAAAAACAAGGAGCACAGATTTAACCTGAATAGTGCCAAAAAGAGCACACATGAAATACTAATGTGAGACTCGAGGTTGCGACACTTGACATATGTTAAGTCATAGGACTTCCTTGTATCTACACTCTTTACAAAGTACTCATACAAGTACAAAGCTTGACTATAATGCTGGCTCCCTATATCCCTGAGAATGACAAAAAAATCAGACGAGGGAATGACATTTCCCCATCAAAATAGAATTCTAATTCTTCTCTTCTTACATTATGGCAACTTTCTGTAGTCTTGGCTGCAAATGGCTAAATGACATATTACTGCATTCTGTCCTACATACTTGTGGGATAGAAATTACTTTAAACTGGACCTATACAAGGCCTATTTTGAATTTTTTTATGTTTTTGATTGTTTTTCTATTCTTTTGATAATTGACTCATACACCCCCGTAACTGATCATTGCATTCTGAGTTGAACTGAATGTTTTTTAACACCTTCTTCAGGGAGGGTTGTATTTTAATTTAAAATCTAAGAATTTTTGAATTTTGAATTTTTTGTTTGAGATTGTATTTTTATAAAAATCCAAGAATTTTGATTTTTTGTTTAAGATTGTACTTTTATAAAAATTCAAGATTTTGATTTTGTTTGAGAAAAGATCTTCAAGAAAGAAGCTTAAAACTTTTATATTCAGAGAATGAACTGTTGCAGAAAGATGCTGGAAAACCTACACTTCATCAAGAAGATCAAGAATGAACTTTGGATATGATTGATTGAAGTGAACTTTGATTGAACATTTATTGTAAATGTACACATTTATGCCAAAAGGGACTGCCCCTAATTTGACTTTCTGTCAATGCGCCTAGCAAAACATTGGTTTTGCTTTCTTTTCTTTACTATTCCTCTCTCACTATTCTAATTCCTCTTAGAAATTTGAATATCATGTATATCTATAGTTAGAAGTACATTTAGGATTACAAATTGATTATGTTAAATGATCAATGGGGAGACTAGTCTCCCAATGATCATCAGGGGGGAGTGTAAATATTGAAATCTCTCAGACTTGTGAATTTTAAAAATTTCCCCATCAGGGAATTCTTAATTGGAACAAATTCCCTACTGAGAAACATTTCCCATTTTGATGTGAGAACTCGCCAGGATCAGAAATGGGAGGACCTCTGCTCCACCCATACTTAAGACTGCTTTAGGGGAGAAAACTCATTGCTAAACAAAGAAAGTACTTGGATCCATGCTTATGGTGGGGCAAGGAGTTCTTTGAGGCAGGCCTGTTTTTAGAATTGATACAGTGGGATGCTAGGTACCTAAAAGGGTCGGGCAAGTTTTCTCTTGATAAGATTAGTCGACTCAGCTGTGTTTTCTCTCGTTCAGACTTACTGAGGATCTTGGTCGATACAGCAGCATTTTTTCTGATTTAGACTTACTGAGGAGATTGGTCGACTTAGCAGGAATTTAAATGGGCAGTCCTTTGGAAAGCTTCTACAGTGATTGGTAGATGTAGGGACTTAGGGGAGGTGACATGGGAGAAAAACCCCTATATAAGAAAAAGCAGAATCTCTTGAGGATATATATCCTTTTGGAGAAAGCCTTTTGGAGGATCTCTGATGAGGACCGCTGAGATGGAGCTGGCCTGATGTCACTAGAATCCTTGTTTAGTCAGAGACCTTATGGTGAGTGTTAAAAAACTGACTGATTTCTCTCTTAAGGCTCAGGTCTAGGCCATATTGGCTTCAGGCCCTTCATACTTATTCCTTTCTTATTCTCTCTCTCTCTCTTTCTTTGATTACTCATTGTATTGTTAATTAAAATCTCTATAAAACCCAATTGACTTGGGTATTTGAATAATTGGGAATATTTCCCTGGCGACCACCTTATATTTGATTTAAAAACCAAGACACTGTAGTGAAACATATTTCTGCGGTCAAATTTACTCACCCTCTCTTATATCTATCACAATTTATATCTTCCACCATTTTAACTCACTACAGTTTAAGACCTGAACCATTTTAAATCTCACAGCCATCCCTTCATTTTTCAATTTTTTTAAACCTTTACTTTCTGTCTTGGAATCAGTACTTTGTATTGGTTCCAAGGCAGAGTGGTAAGGGATAGGCAATGGGGGTTAAGTGACTTGCCCAGGATCACACAGCTGGGAAGTGTCTGAGGCCAGATTTGAAACTAGGACCTCCCATCTTTAGGCCTGACTCTTAGTCTATTGAACCACCCAGCTGCCCCCTCATTTTTCAAATTTTTGCTACCACCAAAACCTGCTATAAATATCTTTGTACAAATAGATCCTTTCCCTTTCCTTTGATCTCTTTGGGAAATAGACCTAGTAGTGGTATTGCTGGGTCAAAGGGTTCACCCAATTTATAGAAGTTTGGACATAGTTCCAAACTGTTCTCCAGAATGGTAAGACTAGTTCACAACTCCACCAATAGTGCGTTAATTCCCCAGGTTTTCTACATTGCCTCTAGCATTTGTCATTTTCCTTTTCTCTGATGTTAGGTGGTATCTCAGAATTGCTTTAATTCGTATTTCTCTAATCATTGAGTCATTTAGAGCTTTTTAAAATGCGATTGGATATTTTTTATTTCTTCTTCTGAAAACTGCCTGCTTCTATCTTTGACTAATTGTCAACTGGGTAGTGGCTCATTTTTTGACAAATTTGGCTCTGTTCCCTACATATTTGAGAAACCAGACCTTTATCAGAGAAAAGTATTATAAAAAGTTTCCTCTCACTTTCCTGCTTCCTTTCCAATTTTGGCTATATTATTTTTGGTTGTACAAAGGTGTTTTAATGTCATGGAGCCAAAATTATCTATTTTACTTACCATCATCCTCTCTATCTCTTGTTTGCTCATAAATTCTTGTCTTATCCATAGATCTGACAGGTACATTTTTCTGTACTCCTTTAGGTTATTTATTATCTCTCTCTTTGTGTCAAAACCATGTGTCCTGGCATATATTGTGTGAGATGTTGCTCTATGCCTAGTTTCTGCCAAACCATTTTCTAGTTTTCCCAGCAATTTTTGTCAAAGGTTGAGTTCTTACCCAAAAGTTTGGATCTTTGAGTTTATCAAACACTTAATTACTGTGGTCATTTACTACTGTGCATTGTGTATCTAATCTATACTATTCCGTTTCTTAGCCAGAACCAGATTGTTTTGATGATTTCTATTTTGTAACATAGTTTGAAAATCAGGAACTGGGAGCTGCCTTCCTTAATATTTTTTCATTGATTTAATTCTTCCACAAGAAATTTATGACTATTTTTCTAAAATAATTCTTTGGTAGTTTGATTGGTATGGCATTGAATGAGTAAATTAACTTAGGTAGAATTGTAATATTTATTTTATTTACTCAGCCTACCTATGAACAATTAATATTTCTCCATTTCTTTTACATAGTCCTAACACAACTGCCCTACACCCTCTTTCTATGTAAAATACTTTAACTGCTCTATTAATGATAAAATTCTTAGAAAATACATGTATCATCTTTCCATATATAAAGATAAAAATAGTTTAATCTTATCAAATACTTTGATTTCTCTTTCATATTCCCCTTAATATGCTTCTTTTGAGTTATGTATTTGAAAACCAGATTTTTCTATTCAGTCCTGATCTTTTTCATCAGGAGTGCTTGAAAGTCCTCTATCTTATTAAATATCAACTTTTCCCCTTGGAGGATTAAACTCAGTTTTGCTGGGTAGAATATTCTTGGTTATAATTGCAGCTGTCTTGACTTCTGGAATATCATATAAGCCCTCCACTCCTTTAATGTGATAGCTGCTAAATCTTGTATGACCCTCACTGTGGCTCCATGGTATTTAAATGGTTTCATTCTATTTGAAGTATTTTCTTTTTGACTTGGGAGCTCTGAAATTTGGCAAAAAATATTCCTAGGAATTTTCATTTTGAGATCTCCTTTAGGTGGTGATTGGAGGATTCTTTCAACTGCTATTTTACTCTTTGATTCTAGAATATTGATGCAGTTTTTCTTGATAATCTTGAAATATGATTTTTAAATTTCTTTCATTGATCATGGTTTTTAGGTAGTCTAATAATTCTTAAATTCTCTCTCCTCAATCTATTTTCCAGGTTAGTTGTTTTTTTCTAATTAGATATTTTACCTTTTCTTCTTTTTTCATTCTTTTGACTTTATTTTAGTATCTTGATTTCTCCTGAGATCAATAGTTTCCACATGCCCAATACTACTTTTTAATCACTTCTTTTCTTCAGTGAATTTGTGCACCTATTTTTCCATTTAGTCAATTATGTGTTTTAAGGTGTTATTTTCTTTGGTATTTTACTGTGCCTTCTTTTAAAATCAAGCTGTTAATTATCTTTTCATAATTTTCTTCTTTGATTTTGGTTTCTTTGCCTAATTTTTCCTCTACAAACTTGATTTTTAAAACCTTTTTTTCCTCTTCTGGAAATGATTTTTCCCCCTTGTTTCCAATTCAAATTTTTTCTTTTAGTTTTTTTTGTAACCTTTTTTATTCCTTTATTCTTTTCATTTTATGTTTTTGTCTTCCCTGGCATAAGAGTAGTTTTTTGGTCAGGTTTTTTTTAATGTTTGCTCATTTTCCTTCTGATTTCTTGAGTTGGAACTTTATGTTATATTGGGCTTTGTCCTGTTGTAGGGTTGGGAGGGCCCCTGTCTCAAGATTCAGGTTTTTTTTTCCCCACTGTTGTCTTCCTAGCTATTTCTGGAAGTTTAGAACCTTTTGATGCTTCTAAGTTGATGTGATCTGGGGAGAGGTATGTTCACTGCTCTCTTTGCATGCTGGACTTTAATTGTAATTGATATGTATGTAAGAAAAAATCCCTAGGAACAGATGTTCCTGCCAATCCTGCCATCTCTACCTGTTGACATCATATCTATGATCCTTCAAGAGCCCATGTTATATTCCCTGTTTTCCATGAATTATTTTCTCATATTCACCATGAATATTGGCTTCTGATTCTTATGTAATCTTATAATCTATTATAGTTTTTAGGCTGTGTCATATTTTCTTGTCACTAAAATCGTGTGTAAGTTTGTTAAATCAGTTTCATCTGTAAAATGAGGGTAATAATATGATAGAGCTCATGCAAAGTCAAAATAAGATAATTATTTAAAACTCTTTGAAAACATACATGGGAGTCCTTTATACTCACAAATTATTGTTATTTCCAGATAAAAATTGAATGTTATTGTGGTAGTTAAGTTGGAGTAGGAGAGATTTGGCATCAGGTCCCTCCTCTGATACTTGTCAGCTATATGATCATTAGTAAATTACTTAATCTCTCTGAATTAATCTTTTTTAGTTTTTAAATTATTTATTTATTTAATTAAAGTAATTTTTAATTATTAATATTATTAATATTAAATTATACATTATATGCATAAATTAAATTGATAAATTTAATATTTATAATATTTTTGTGGTTACATTTTTTCCCATTTTTCCCAACCCTCTCACTTCCCCCTCCCAGAGCTGACAATCAATTTCACTGAGTATCATGTATCATTGGGTATACATGGATAACATGTATCATTGTTCAAAACCTATTTCCAAGTTATTCATATTTGCAATAGAATAATCTTTTAACATTAAAACCCCAATCATATCCCCATCAAACTATGTTATTGATCATGTTTTTCTTTTGCCTTTCTGCCCCCACAGTTCTTTCTCTGGATGTGGCTAGCATTCTTTCTTTTAAGTTCCTCTGGGTTGCTGCTAGTAGAAAAGTCTGTTACATTTGGTTGTGCCATAATGTATCAGTCTCTGTGTACAATGTTCTCCTGGTTCTGCTCCTTTAGCTCCGCATCAATTCCTGGAAATCTTTCCAGTTCACATAGAAATCCTCCAGTTCATTATTCCTTTCAGCACACAATTTTTTCAGTCATTTCCCAATTGATGGACACCCCTTCATATTCCAATTTTTTTATCACCACAAAAAGTGAGACTATAAATCTTTTTGTACAAGTCTTTTTCCTTATTATCTCTTTGGGATACAAACCCAGCAGTGGTATGGCTGGGCCAAAGGGTAGGCATTCTTTTAAAGCCCTTTGGGCACAGTTCTAAATTGTCCTCCAGAATGTTTAGATTATGAATTAACATTTTGATTAATAAATATTTATTAAGTGCCTACTATGTGCCACAGTACTACGTACCAGAGAATACAAACACCCAAAAAAATAACCTTTGCCTTCAAGAAGCTTGCAATATAATGGGGGAAGACAACACATATACCCATTAAAATGCTAAAAAAGGAAGAGATGTAGTGAAGGTACTCTATTCTTGGGCTTGATGAAGAGTTTCTAAGAAGTTTAAAACAAAATAGCTTTTGAGAAATAGTGTGCTGAGAATTCTCTCTTTAAATAGAGAACCTAAACAAAAAAATTGGAAAATGAGGGGATGTCCCTTGATTGGGAAACCGCTAAACAAATTGTACCATATGATGTTGATGAAATACTATTGTGGTGTAAGGTATGATGAACTGGATGATTTCTTTATGAACTGGAAAGACCTACATAAACTGATGCAGAAGAAATAAGCCAAACCAGGAGAACATACACAGTAACTGAAACATTGTGGGACAATCAAATGTAATAGACTTTGCTAGCAATGCAATGACTCAGGACAATTCCGAGGGAGAAAGAATGCTTTCCACAGCTAAAGAAAGAACTGTTGGAAAGGAAATACAGAAGAAAACAAATGATTTATGAGTATATGATTTGGGGTTTTAGTTTTTAAATATTACTCTATTACCCAAATGAATAATATGGGAATAGGTTTGGAGTGATAATACATGTAAAACACAGTGGCACTGCTCAACTTTAGGAGGAGGGGTGGGAAGAAGGGAGGAAGACAACATGAGTCTTGTAACATGGAAAAAAATAAAAAATAAAAATTTAAATTAATTAAATAAATAAAGTAAAATGGAGGGCAATGTTGGTGAAGACATGGTACGTGTGCCCCAGAGTCATTGAGGGGACTGCTCCATTCCCCCTCTCCAAAATGCCTGAGGACATTTTTGTATGCCCCACCCCTCTGCCCAACAGCCCAATGTAAGTAAGCCCTTCCTCTGCTTTCTGAGGTAATATGGGATGAGGGGTTCACAGGCAGTTTATAGGTGCAGTTTGGGCACACAATCTCTAAAAGTTTGCCAAAACTGCCCTAGAGCCTAGATAGAAGTAAGCAATGTTATGGCTCTGCTCTCCAATCAAATAGTCCAAGCAGTGGGATAGAGAGGACTTATGAGAAATAAATGAGAGGCAGATTGGGTCTTGTAGCTTAATTCCAGTTCACATACTTAATTCAGTCTTGTAGCTTCCCAAAGATGAGTTTCCTGTGGATGATGTGGAAGAGCTCCAAAGAAGTTCAAAGAAAGAATCCAAAAAAAAATAGGTCTCCCAAAGTGGGAAATAAGCTTCAGTACTTCTCTCTGTGAAATAAGAATTATGATGTATGTTGTATCTACTTTATAGAGTTATCTATAAGGTTCAAATGAGATCATATATGAACAGCACTTGGCAAATCTGAAACTATTTCTATAACTATATTGGGGAGGGTGCTTAGAAGGCAGGGACCAAAGATATCATGGATTCGGGGATGGAAGTGTCTTTTGACTTTAATTTCTTCATTTTGCAGCTGAGAAAACAGGCACAGAAAGGTTAAGTGACCCCTAGAGTCCCAAAGGTGATAAATCCCTGATGAAGGAAAATAAGTCAGAGCGTTCTGACTCCATGTCTTCATGATACTACCTTTCTGTCTCACCTAATACATTAAATGGCTTTTAGAAGGCACTGAATTGAATTAAAGTTTCATTACATCTGGCTTAAAAAAATAAAAATTCTGATTTCCCAATATCTGTATTTTTAGTATTCCTTTTGAAATATATAGTTTCCAAGTTTATCAATAATAGTTTATTTCACTACATGAGTAAAAATCCATACACTTAGCTCATTTATGATTATATGCATTGTATTATAATTCAATCATTTCAATGAAAGACCTTTGATTTTCTGAGGATACACCCTATAATATTTATTTAAAAGTCCGTAGTATTTCAATCAATTTATGCATTTTCTGTTTTCTTACTCCCCTTGTTTTATTTTCTTTCCTTCTTGCATATAAAATTGTTGGTAGTTGCCATGGCAATTCTAATTGATTTCTTTCTGCTGTTTTTGCAGGCTTTTAAAAAGATTTGCACAATACATCCTTCATATTGTTATTTTTATCTCTGTAAATTTGTAATGGCCTCTTGAAAAAAAAGCGGGCTTACAAGAGCAGCAGATGTTACTTTGCCCCAATCAGGAGACTGTGAAGAACAGAAGAAAAGTGAGGAAGAAAAGTCAGGCAGTAAAGGGCAAGGAGAAGAAGAGGCTAAGAGCTCCGGAGTAAAATGATGTGCTACAAGGAAGAACAGGGTCAGGGAAAGGAGTTGATGGCAATGGGAGATCAAGAGTTGTGCATTTAGAAGGACATTGAATTTTTCAATGTTAGCTTAGATTTGAGGGAGTGAATAGTGGTATTGGAAGGGGCAGGAAATGAAGAGCCATGAATCTAAGCTACTCTCACTAAAAAAGAGGATTTGGTGCCAGTAAAACTTGTACTCTAAATGAAATGCGTGAATATTTACACAAAAAATAAACTACTTGGACTAACAGAAGAGGAAACATTAAAAAAAAAAAGAAAGAAATTAAAGCATCAATGTACTCCCTAAGAAAAAATCTCTAGGTCCAGATGGATTTTCAAGTGAATTCTACCAAATATTTTAGGAACAATTAATCTCAGAACTATATAAATTTTCTGGGGGAAATTGGCAAAGGAGGAGTCCTACTAAATTCCTTTTATGACACAAATATGATTTGGATAATCAAATCAGAGACATCAAAAACAGAAAAATAAAACTATAGTTTCTTAAGGAAGATTAATGTAAAATTTTAAAATAAAACCCTAACAAAGGATACAAGCAATATATCACAATGATCATACACTTTGACCAAGTGGGATATTTATCAGGATTATAGGGCTGGTTCAATATTAGGAAAACTATTAGTATAATAGACCATACCAATAAGAAAAAAAATCACGATGATATCAATACATGCAGAAAACACCTTTGACAAAATTCAATATACATTCCTATTACAAAATCAACAACTAGAGACTTCCGGTTAAGATGGCGGCTTAGAGAAAGCTAAAGCTCAGATCTCCGGAAAACCCTTCCCGACCAATCTCAAACGATAAGCTCCTAAGGCGCCGAAATTCAAAACGATCAACAGCACAGACCCTGGGAACCCTCCTCCTGGACCTGGACCCGGTTCAAAAGGTACGGCTCCCCTTAAAAGCCAGAACCCGAGATCACTCGGACCTCAGGGGTAGGAGCGCAGAGTCCAAGGCTCCCGGAAGCCGCAGCCCGGCCGGCTCAGAGAGCAGGGTCCTCGGAAACAACAACCCTCAGGGCCTTCTACAGTCCCGGTGAAAGTTACTGCCTGGGGCTTCCGCTGCAGAGAGCTGGTCAAAACAACAGCAACCCTCAGGGCGGGCAAGACAGCCTCACGGGCTGGATCCTGCTATCCAAGTCTCAGTGAAAGTCTGTGCTCTCGGAGCTTGGGGAAGCGGCAGCCCATCCCCCCGCAGGCCGACGAAACAGCCTCACGGCCAGGGATTCTGAAGGCAACTTCCGGAAATCGAGCCAGGGGGAGAGTGTGGCCTCGTGGTCCGACCCTTCCATTCCAGTTCCAGTGAGGCATATTCAGTTTAACCCAGGGAAAGCCCATAGAACTATCTGCCCAGGACTGCCTCTGAACACCAGAAAGAGACAAGAAAAACTAATCCTCCACATTCAGAGATGACAAACTCCACAGAACCACAGAAGCCCCAAAATACCAAGAAAAATAAGAAGAAAGGGGCGACTTTGGACACATTCTATGGAGCCAAAATACAAAATACAGAGCAGACAGAAGATAATATAAAAGAAAATGCTCCAAAACCTTCCAAAGGAAATGGAAACTCTCCACAAACCTATGAAGAATTTGAATCAGAAATGACCAAAAAGATGGAAGCCTTCTGGGAGGAAAAGTTGGAAATAATGCAAAAGAAATTCACGCATCTACAAAACCAGTTTGACCAAACTGTAAAAGAAAACCAGGCTTTAAAGGCCAGAATCAGGCAGCTGGAAGACAACGATCGTGTAAAAGAGCAAGAATCAATAAAGCAAAGCCAAAATACCAAGAAATTAGAAGAGAACATAAAATATCTCACCGACAAGGTGATAGATCTGGAAAATAGGGGGAGAAGGGATAATTTAAGAATAATTGGACTCCCAGATAAGCCAGAAATAAACACCAAACTGGACATGGTGATACAAGATATAATCAAAGAAAATTGCCCAGAGATTCTAGAACAAGGGGGCAATACAGCCACTGACAGAGCTCACAGAACACCTTCTACACTAAACCCCCAAAAGACAACTCCCAGGAATGTAATTGCCAAATTCCAAAGCTATCAAACAAAAGAAAAAATCCTACAGGAAGCCAGAAAAAGACAATTTAGATATAAAGGAATGCCAATCAGGGTCACCCAAGACCTTGCAAGTTCTACTCTGAATGATCGTAAGGCATGGAACATGATCTTCAGAAAGGCAAGAGAGCTGGGTCTCCAACCAAGAATCAGCTACCCAGCAAAACTGACTATATACTTCCAAGGGAAAGTATGGGCATTCAACAAAATAGAAGACTTCCAACTTTTTGCAAAGAAAAGACCAGAGCTCTGTGGAAAGTTTGATACCGAAAATCAAAGAGCAAGGAATACCTGAAAAGGTAAATATTAAGGAAAGGGGAAAATGTTATCTTCTTCTTTTACTCAAACTCTCTTCTATAAGGACTACATTTATATCAACCTATGTATACTAACATGTGGGGAAAATGTAATGTATAAATAGGGGGTAAAGAAAGACCAAATAGAATAATCATTCTCACACAAAGATTCACATGGGAAGGGGAGGGGAAGAAAACTCCTATAAGAAGGAGAGGAAGAGAGGGGGGGGGGGTTACTTAAACCTCAATCTCAGGGAAATCAGCTCTGAGAGGGAAAAACCTCCAGATCCATTGGGATCTTGAATTCTATCTTACCCAACAAGGGTAAGGAGAAGGGAAAACCAAGGGGGGGAGGGGGAGAGGGAGAACAAAAAGGGAGGGTAAGAGAGGGGGGAGGGGGAGGGAACAAAAAGGGAGGGACTAAAAAGGGAAACATCAAGGGAGGGGACAAGGGGGACTGTTTCAAAGTAAATCACTGGACTAAAAGGTAGAGCCGAAGAAGAAAAGGTTAGAATTAGGGAAGGCAATCAAAATGCCAGGGAGTCCACAAATGACAATCATAACTTTGAACGTGAATGGGATGAACTCACCCATAAAACGTAGACGAATAGCAGAATGGATTAGAATCCAAAACCCTACCATATGTTGTCTTCAAGAAACACACATGAGGCGGGTTGACACCCACAAGGTCAGAATTAAAGGATGGAGTAAGACCTTCTGGGCTTCAACTGATAGAAAGAAGGCAGGAGTGGTAATCATGATATCTGATAAAGCCAATGCAAAAATAGACCTGATCAAAAGGGATAGGGAAGGTAATTATATTTTGTTAAAAGGGACTATAGACAATGAGGAAATATCATTAATCAATATGTATGCACCAAATAATATAGCACCCAAATTTCTAATGGAGAAACTAGGAGAATTGAAGGAAGAAATAGACAATAAAACCATACTAGTGGGAGACTTAAACCAACCATTATCAAATTTAGATAAATCAAATCAAAAAATAAATAAGAAAGAGGTAAAAGAAGTGAATGAAATCTTAGAAAAATTAGAATTAATAGACATATGGAGAAAAATAAATAGGGATAAAAAGGAATACACCTTCTTCTCAGCACCACATGGCACATTCACAAAAATTGACCATACATTAGGTCACAGAAACATAGCACACAAATGCAGAAAAGCAGAAATAATGAATGCAGCCTTCTCAGATCACAAGGCAATAAAAATAATGATTAGTAATGGTACATGGAAAACCAAATCTAAAACCAATTGGAAATTAAACAATATGATACTCCAAAACCGTTTAGTTAAAGAAGAAATCATAGAAACAATTAATAATTTCATCGAGGAAAATGACAATGGCGAAACATCCTTCCAAACCTTTTGGGATGCAGCCAAAGCGGTAATCAGAGGTAAATTCATATCCCTGAATGCTTATATTAACAAACAAGGGAGAGCAGAGATCAATCAATTGGAAATGCAAATGAAAAAACTGGAAAGCGATCAAATTAAAAACCCCCAGCAGAAAACCAAATTAGAAATCCTAAAAATTAAGGGAGAAATTAATAAAATCGAAAGTGATAGAACTATTGATTTAATAAATGAGACAAGAAGCTGGTACTTTGAAAAAACAAACAAAATAGACAAGGTACTGGTCAATCTAGTTAAAAAAAGGAAGGAAGAAAAGCAAATTCACAGCATTAAAGATGAAAAGGGGGACAGCACCTCCAATGAGGAGGAAATTAAGGCAATCATTAGAAATTACTTTGCCCAATTATATGGCAATAAATACACCAATTTAGGAGAAATGGATGAATATATACAAAAATACAAACTGCCTAGACTAACAGAAGAGGAAATAGAATTCCTAAATAATCCCATATCAGAAATTGAAATCCAACAAGCCATCAAAGAACTTCCAAAGAAAAAGTCCCCAGGGCCTGATGGATTCACCTGTGAATTCTATCAAACATTCAGAGAACAGTTAATCCCAATACTATACAAACTATTTGACATAATAAGCAAAGAGGGAGTTCTGCCAAACTCCTTTTACGACACAAACATGGTACTGATTCCAAAACCAGGCAGGTCAAAAACAGAGAAAGAAAACTATAGGCCAATCTCCCTAATGAATATAGATGCAAAAATCTTAAATAGGATACTAGCAAAAAGACTCCAGCAAGTGATCAGAAGGATCATTCACCATGATCAAGTAGGATTCATACCAGGGATGCAGGGCTGGTTCAACATTAGGAAAACCATCCACATAATTGACCACATCAACAAGCAAACTAGCAAGAATCACATGATTATTTCAATAGATGCAGAAAAAGCCTTTGATAAAATACAACACCCATTCCTATTAAAAACACTAGAAAGCATAGGAATAGAAGGGTCATTCCTAAAAATAATAAACAGTATATATCTAAAACCAACAGCTAATATCATCTGCAATGGGGATAAACTAGATGCATTCCCAATAAGATCAGGAGTGAAACAAGGATGCCCATTATCACCTCTACTATTTGACATTGTACTAGAAACACTAGCAGTAGCAATTAGAGAAGATAAAGGAATTGAAGGCATCAAAATAGGCAAGGAGGAGACCAAGTTATCACTCTTTGCGGATGACATGATGGTCTACTTAAAGAATCCTAGAGATTCAACCAAAAAGCTAATTGAAATAATCAACAACTTTAGCAAAGTTGCAGGATACAAAATAAACCCACATAAATCATCAGCTTTTCTATATATCTCCAACACAGCTCAGCAGCAAGAACTAGAAAGAGAAATCCCATTCAAAATCACCTTAGACAAAATAAAATACCTAGGAATCTACCTCCCAAGACAAACACAGGAACTATATGAACACAACTACAAAACACTCGCCACACAACTAAAACTAGACTTGAACAAATGGAAAAACATTAACTGCTCATGGATAGGACGAGCCAATATAATAAAAATGACCATCCTACCCAAACTTATTTATCTATTTAGTGCCATACCCATTGAACTACCAAAATACTTCTTCACTGATTTAGAAAAAACCATAACAAAGTTCATTTGGAAGAACAAAAGATCAAGGATATCCAGGGAAATAATGAAAAAAAACACATATGATGGGGGCCTTGCAGTCCCTGACCTAAAACTATATTACAAAGCAGCAGTCATCAAAACAATTTGGTACTGGCTAAGAAATAGAAAGGAAGATCAGTGGAATAGACTGGGGGAAAGCGACCTCAGCAAGACAGTATACGATAAACCCAAAGATCCCAGCTTTTGGGACAAAAATCCACTATTTCATAAAAACTGCTGGGAAAATTGGAAGACAGTGTGGGAGAGACTAGGAATAGATCAACACCTCACACCCTACACCAAGATAAATTCAAAATGGGTGAGTGACTTAAACATAAAGAAGGAAACCATAAGTAAATTGGGTAAACACAGAATAGTATACATGTCAGACCTTTGGGAGGGGAAAGGCTTTAAAACCAAGCAAGATATAGAAAGAATCACAAAATGTAAAATAAATAATTTTGACTACATCAAACTAAAAAGCTTTTGTACAAACAAAACCAATATAACTAAAATCAGAAGGGAAACAACAAATTGGGAAAAAATCTTCATAGAAACCTCTGACAAAGGTTTAATTACTCATATTTATAAAGAGCTAAATCAATTGTACACAAAATCAAGCCATTCTCCAATTGATAAATGGGCAAGGGAAATGGATAGGCAGTTCTCAGATAAAGAAATCAAAACTATTAACAAGCACATGAAGAAGTGTTCTACATCTCTTATAATCAGAGAGATGCAAATCAAAACAACTCTGAGGTATCACCTCACACCTAGCAGATTGGCTAACATAACAGCAAAGGAAAGTAATGAATGCTGGAGGGGATGTGGCAAAGTAGGGACATTAATTCATTGCTGGTGGAGCTGTGAACTGATCCAACCATTCTGGAGGGCAATTTGGAACTATGCCCAAAGGGCGACAAAAGAATATCTACCCTTTGACCCAGCCATAGCACTGCTGGGTCTGTACCCCAAAGAGATAATGGACACAAAGACTTGTACAAAAATATTCATAGCTGCGCTCTTTGTGGTGGCCCAAAACTGGAAAATGAGGGGATGCCCATCAATTGGGGAATGGCTGAACAAACTGTGGTATATGTTGGTGATGGAGTACTATTGCGCTAAAAGGAATAATAAAGTGGAGAAGTTCCATGGAGACTGGAACAACCTCCAGGAAGTGATGCAGAGCGAGAGGAGCAGAACCAGGAGAACATTGTACACAGAGACAAACACACTGTGGTATCATCGAACGTAATGGACTTCTCCATTAGTGGTGGTGTAATGTCCCTGAACAACTTGCAGGGACCCAGGAGAAAAAAACACCATTCATAAGCAAAGGATAAACTATGGGAGTGGAAACACCGAGAAAAAGCAACTGCCTGAATACAAAGATTGAGGGGACATGACAGAGGATAGACTCTAAATGAACACTCTAATGCAAATACTATCAACAAAGCAATGGGTTCAAATCAAGAAAACATCTAATGCCCAGTGGACTTACGCGTCGGCTATGGGGGGTTGGGGGGGGGAGGAAAAGAAAATGATCTATGTCTTTAACGAATAATGCTTGGAAATGACCAAATAAAATATATTTAAAAAAAAAAAAATCAACAACTAAAAAGCACGGAATCAATGGAGCCTTTTGCAAAATGATAAATAGTATCTAACTAAAACCAAGAGCTAGTATTATCTCTAATGGGGATCAACTTTAAGCCTTTCCAATAAGATCAAGAGTCAAGCTGACTTTCATTGTCACCACTATGATTCAATACTGTACTAGAAATGCTTGCCATAGCAATGACAAGAAAAAGAAATTAAAAGAATAAAAATAGAGAATCAGGAAATAAAACACTTACTCTTTGCAGAAACGATGGTGGTATATTAACAGAGCCATAGAGAATCAGTTTAAGAACAAGGTGAAATAATTAACTACTTCAACAAAGTTGCCAGGTATAAAAGAAACCCACCCAAATCATAAGCTTTCTATGTACTAACAAAACTCAGCAGCAAGAGATAGAAAGAGAAAGTGTAGTTAAAATAATTACAGATAATATAAAGTACTTGGGAGCCTGCCAAAGCAAGGTATTATATGGACATAATCACAAAGCACTTTCCCCACAAATAAAGACATCTAAATAATTGGAGAATTATTAATTGCTCATAGGTAGGCTGAGTAAATAAAATAAAAATTATAATTCTACGTAAGTTAATTTACTCATTGAATGCCATACCAATCAAACTACCAAAGAATTATTTTATAGAACTAAGAAAAATAGTCACAAAGTTCATGTGGAAGAATAAAAGTAATGAAAAATATTAAGGAAGGCAGCTCCCAGTTGCTGGTTTTCAAACTATATTATAAAACAGAAATCATCGAAACAATCTGGTACTGGCTAAGAAACGGAGTAGTATAGTTAAGAACACAATGCACAGTAGTAAATGACCACAGTAATCAACTGTTTGATAAACCCAAAGATCCAAGCTTTTGGAAAAGAACTCAACATTTGACAAAAATTGCTGGGAAAACTAGAAAATGGTTTGGCAGAAACTAGGCATAGAGCAACATCTCACACAATATGCCAGGACACATGGTTTTGACACAAAGAGAGAGATAATAAATAACCTAAAGGAGTACAGAAAAATGTACCTGTCAGATCTATGGATAAGACAAGAATTTATGAGCAAACAAGAGATAGAGAGGATGATGGGAAGTAAAATAGATAATTTTGACTCCATGACATTAAAACACTTTTGTACAACCAAAAATAATATAGCCAAAATTGGAAAGGAAGCAGGAAAGTGAGAGGAAACTTTTTATAATACTTTTCTCTCATAAAGGCCTAGTTTCTCAAATATGTGGGGAACAGAGCCAAATTTATAAAAAAAAAAACAAGCCACTACCCAGTTTACAATTAGTCAAATATAGAAGCAGGCAGTTTTCAGAAGAAGAAATAAAAAATATCCAATAACATTTTAAAATGCTCTAAATCACTCAGTGATTAGAGAAATACAAATTAAAGCAATTCTGAGATACCACCTCACACCTATTAGATTGGCTAACATCAGAGAAAAAGAAAATGACAAATGCTAGGAGCAATGTAGAAAACTTGGGAAACTAATGCACTATTGGTAGAGTTGTGAACTAGTCCTACCATTCTGGAGAACAGTTTGGAACTATGCACAAAGTTCTGTAAACTGGGTGAACCCTTTGACCCAGCAATACCACTACTAGGTCTGTATCCCAAAGAGATCAAAGGAAAGGGAAAGGACCTGTTTGTACAAAAACATTTGTAGCAGCTTTCTTGTGGTGACACAGAATTTAAAATTGAAGAGATAGCTATAAATTGGTGAGTTGTTGAATCTGTTGTGGTATATGATTAGGAAGTAATATTGTGCAATTGGAAATGATAAGTAAAATGATTTCAGAAAAAATCTAGGAAGACTTATTTGAACTCAAGAACTTACAGGAAGTTAACAGAACCAAGATCACCTTATACTCAATTACAGTAATATTATAAAGATGATCAAATATTAAAGACAGTTACTTTGATCTATACAATGATACAAGAAAATTCAAAGAACCCATAATAAATTATGCTATCCATCTCTAGAGAAAATTGATGAATTCTGACTTCACACTGAAACATACTTCTTTTTTCTTAACTTTCTTTTTCAAAAATTTTGCTTATGTTTTCTTCTGCAACATGATAAATATGGAAATGAGTTTTTCATGATTTCACATGTATAATTAATATCAAAGTGCTTGCTTTCTCCAAGTGAGGTCAGGGGCAGAAAAGAGGGAGAGAAATGGGATATTAATTTTTTTAATTATTGTTAAAAACGTTCATATGTAATTAGGAAATATTTACTAAAAAATAAACATTTTTTTAAAAAACTGCATGTGCGGCTCCAGTTTCCTTTACCAGACTAACCAGATATTACTCACATTCAAAGAAAAAGACAGGGGCAGTTGAGTGGCTCAGTGGATTGAGAATTAGACCTAGAGACATGAGGTCCTAGATTCAAATCTGGCCTCAGACACTTCCCAGCTGTGTGACCCTGAGCAAGTCACTTAACCCCCATTGCTTAGCCCTTACTGCTCTTCTGCCTTTTAACCAATAAACTTAGTATTGATACTAAGATGGAGGTAAGGGTTTATACTTTTAAAAAGAGACAAATTAGCAAATAAGTAACAAGAAAATTTCCTCTCATATAGACAAGAATATTCTTTCCACTATACCATCAAACAACAGGAACATATATAATTAATATGCATAACTGAAATCATCTAATGGAGAAAGGACATGTTCATAGAGAACTTCTATGAACACACATAGCCAGGGAAATTCATGCTTTTATGATGTCATTTCTACTGTGACATCTTTCTACTGCTAGTGGCACTGGTTACTTCTTTTAAGAGTTGCTGATATCATCCCTCAGACTGGTCATCTGCCATTCACTATTTTTCTCTGCTATTCTACACTATTGCATTTCTCTGCTAGCTTAATTCTCTCTTGCTTTGCTACCATTTGCTAGCAAACCTATTCATCACCCTTCTACTGTTTCTCTATCACTGCCATTTCCTTGTTCATGGCAATGGAGCTCCAGAGAATATTTTAGCTCTTTTGTAACTCAGAAATGCCAGTCAAAGAAGCTAGTCATTCAGGGAAATCCTTAAACATGAACTCCTGTTTTTGAAATATTTACATCTGCTTAAACTGCCCCTCTAAATTAATTCTACTCTATGAGGTCATAAAAGTTTCTTTTCATTATATCCTGGGTCATTACATGGCTCTATGAAAATCGTCTCAGGAGTCTAACTTGGCAGGATTGGTGGGATAGGGAGAGGTTGTTCTGTATTCCTGCCAGCAACAAAATTGCCACTCTTCCTACACATCTTTTAATATTCCAACAATCCAGAATTTCATTGATGTAAGCATTTCCTCTGTCAACACAAATCATAATTCCTTTGTGCCTCAGTGAATCATCGTCATGAATTCCTGGAACCAAATACATTGATGGGTGATTGTGTTCAGATGATATGCCTATATAGTTAGACTGATCCTCAGACTTGAGACACAGTCCATCTTTCTCAAAGTTTATTCATCTTGATTGAACTTGCCAAATCACTGTCATGATCTTTTGAGGACTCAAGGTCATTTTCATGATGCAATAAAGCATCAGTATAGGATTTTGTAGGTGGATAGGGATGAATGCTAAAAGTTCATTTATGATTTTAAAAAAAGAAAAGTACATATACTCACAAACAACACACTTGGATTCAGCTCTTCCTACCAATGGCTGTACTTAGAACTGAGAAGGAAGTATCATTTTTGCTCCCATAATTTCCCTTTCTCTCTCATAATTATACTCTAAAAATTAGGATATTGATTCTACAAGCATCTGTGAACTGTTCTGCTGCTGCCCATGGCTCAGAGCAAAAACAACAACTAAGTGAGAAATTCAATGGAGAGTCCATGTGAAGGTGCGAATGTGGATATGTCAGTATATTTCTGAGATAACACATGGAGAAAGGAAATAGTGAAGGGGATTGAGTGCAAAATAATTTGAGAAGTGTTTATATTTAGAACTTTCTTCCTTTACAAATTTCAGGTTTGGGAAATTAGTTTAGGATAAAAAGGATCAGACAGCTGCTGCTGGCCCAGCTCTCTGCATCAGTGTTTTCCTGAAGGTTTAGACATTCATTGGAATCTCAAAAGATTGTGAAATTCTACCTTACCCAGGAGTGGTGGGACAAAGACAGCTTATTTTTTGAGAGAAGGGCACATTGACCCATTCTTCCCCCATATCTCAATACAGACTGAGGTAAGTACTTCATTTTTTAATTAGTCCCTTTCTCTTTTTGTCTTAGAGCAAGCTTTTGTATCCTAGAACACAAAATCAAAATGTTCCCTAATGGAAGAATGAATTGTTAAACATTATTTTAAACTCTCTAAGGAGCTGGTGCTAAAATTTGGGGGTTGGGAAACCGACAAGAAAAGTTAAATGACATGGGAAAGCATTTTCCCTCATTTTCTTCTCTAAAGTTAAATGAGAAAGTAAATATACAAGTATACAGAAATGCATGGATGAATCCTGTGATCTTTTATGAAGCCACCCAATACTCTGAGACTCCTGGATAGGGGGATGGGAAATTTCCCAGAATGTCAAATGAATAAATGTTATACCATGATAGGTATCTTGGGGCAGCAAAAAAGTACCAGCTCTGTTACTATTAGCCATGTGATCTAGGACAAGTCAATTAACCCTTCTGTGCCTGAGTTCTCTCATCTTTAGAAAGGAATAGCTTTAGATGAGCTAATCTGCAAAATCCCTAACAACTACAACATCCTGTTATTCAACATATATGGGAGAAAGTTCAATATTTGACCTGAATTCTGTGTGCCATTCAACTCAACAAATAAACAAGGATATGTATTAATAAAGCATCTAAAATGTACATGACCCTGTGTTAAGTGCTGGAGGTACACACATAGCCAGAAACAGCTTGGTACCTGTGTATAGTTCATCTGCCTAACAGAGATCTATTTTTCTCTATGTATTATGGCAGAGGACTCTGATAAATACATTTCTCAACCAAATGACTGATTAGGGCTTTCATGACCATATGGAATACAATAATGTAAGAAGCTCTGGCTATGAAGAAGCTGAGGAATCATGGCTACATTCAGAGGGGAAAGGGATGATCAGTCCAAGTCAGAAGACTCAGTGAAGGAATAATGGGAGCACATCACAGAGACTGTTTTATAAGTGAGGTCAATGATACCTACACTGACATTCCCATTCTCTTTAGTATAGTAGCTCTGGAGTCTTGCTTATGCCTCATTGAGAGCCTTATTTCCAAAGTCACTGGGTGGAATGGGGAGTGGAATGGAAGGATGCTATACTCTTTTAGGAATGAGCACTTGATATTTTCGTTGCCTTCCTATTTATTTCTGTCCTGATTATTTTTTTACTACTTCTATTCTGTTCTTGCCTACATCTGTTAGCATGGTAAGCAACAGAATATTCAGAAGTTTGCAGTTTTTCAATTAGATAAGAGCAAATGGGCTAAGATAAAAATGTAGTGATGTTCTGAACTTACTCTCCCAACATTCATGCCTGACTACTAGCAGTGAAACTGATTTCATCTCCTTCAAGGTTCTAGGGTAACTCTCAAGGGTAATGGGATTTTGTCTCTCTGCTCAAGCTCCCCTTCCTCTGGGTATTTACTCCCCATGTCACTCTCAAGTGCTAGTTAATATCTCCTCAAAACAGTTAACCAATTAACTTCAGTTAGCTTTTACCAAGGGACATTTACTGAAAAGACAGAGTAAGAAAACAAGTACTATAACATCTCACTAAACCAGGGACATACTCTCCCTTCTATACCACAAAATCACTAATGGAAAATTGGTTCAAACTTAAAGAAGTTGCTCAAATTATTCTCCCCACTCCCACCCACCAAATTTATTTCCAAATACAGCAGAGTCACTGGACAAGTTGCTCCCTAGGAGCAGGATAATATATCTGGTTCCTAGGTTTATTCACTCTTGGACTGGGCCAAAGAAGTCAATCTTCAAGACTGTGTTGGAGTACCAGATCCCTCATCTAGCAAACTCTAGCATGGTCCAATGTCTTTATTAGACCTGTTAAAGTTTCACAAGACCCTGCACCTCAGTAAATGTATAAGAGAGAGCCACAGACTATCTGAAAATGCCCTGGAATGGAGAGAATGGTCCCTCCATTTCAAGTCATCATAAAATTCCAAAATTAGCATCATAAAGCCTCCATTTGAAAAACTGAAAAAACAGAGTATGCCATGCATGTTCCTAAGGACTGGAATCTTTTTGGCCAATCCCCCATTACAAATATATCACCTTTAAAAGTATCCATAATTTTAATTTCTAAAAGTTCTAAATCCTCTTGTGTTCTAAGATTATTGGCTCTACAAAAACAAATGAGGGGGAAAAGAGCAGTTCCTGCTTGCTAAACACTTCCTTTCTACACAAAGTTAAAGAAGGAAAGGGCACTAATATTTAGAGGAATTAAATAAGATTTCACAGAGGTGGCACCTGAGTGAAACCTTGAAGGAGAACAAGGTTTCTGAGAAGAAAAAATAAATGAGGAATATATCTGAGACCCAGAGAATGGTCTGTGTAACTCACATAAGTGGAAGACAGAGTAAATAGTAAATAATTTGGTTTGATGGAAAAAATAGGTATAGAGCTATGAACTAGATTTGTGATTTCTATTGCATAGGGAATGCCAAGTAAGAAAACTCTCTTTACCCATGAAGGTTAGTGTATCCTATACAATTAAAAGTGTTAGCTGTCTAAATCACTGAGAAATTATATAACTTGTCCAAGGTCATGCAGGCATTGTGTCAATAATTGGATAAGTCTTTCTGATATCAAGGCTAGTTCTCTATCCATTTTTTATCCTCTCTCTTATAGCTGAATTATAGAGGAATAATGGGAGATAAGGCTGGAAAAGTAAGCAAATGTAAAGGACTTTAAATATTAGGTCAAAGGTTTGTTTGTTTTTTCCTTTATAATCTACAAGCAATAGGTAATCATATTCAATCCAACCCAAACAAATATTTAAGTGCCAACTATGTGCAGAGCATAGTACTTGGTGCTTGAGATATTACAAGGCAAAGTAGAAAATTAATTCCTACTTCCAATGAAAAGCATCTAGGTGGCTCAATGGATAGAGTACTGGGTCTGGGGTCAGAAAGACTTGAGTTCAAATTCAACATCAGACATTTACTAGCCATAGCACTTTGGGCAAGTCACTTAACTTCTGTCTTAATCAATTGAAGAAAGAAATGGCAAACCAGTAGAGTATCTTTGTCAAGATAACCCCATGGACAATATTTGCATGCTATGGTCCACAAGGTCACAAAGAGTCAACCATACCTGAATAACTAAATAGCATCAATCTCCATGGAACTTACATTTTGTAGGAGGTGAAGAGAAGAAAAACAGCAGGTAAATAGGTATGTCTGACCATAATGCTTGAGGAGGAAAAAATACTGAGGAGATCAAGAAAGAAAAGAGTTCCCATAAGAAATACCACACAGTCCAAACTGTAAAGAAAGTTTGGGTTTCCAAGATATGGAGGTCTTTGCAAAGGTTCTAAGAAAGGAGATAGAATGCTGTTCAGGGAACAGCAGATGGGCCAGTTTAGCCCCAAGATCTAGATGCCTAACCCTTATTCCCCTCTTGAGTTCCAGATCTTTGTTATCAGGTAGAAATTTCAATTTGATCTTCTATGATAAATGTCATTTAATTTGCTCTTTGGCCTATATAGTAGGGAAAGTGCTGTACTTGGAGTCAGGAAGACTTGAGTTAAAATTCCAGCCCTAACTTTTACTAGTTCTTTCTGTGGCCATGGGAAAACTATTTAACCAACCAAGTCTGTTTTCTCACCTAAAAAGTAGAAATAATTGAAAATAACTATTGTACCTAAGTCACATGGTTGTGGTAAAATTTAAATGAGATTATAGGTAGGTAGACAGACAGACAGATAGATGATAGATAGATAGATAGATAGATAGAGTGCATTGTCAACCTTGAAGTGTAATATACAATCATTATCATT
This sequence comes from Monodelphis domestica, assembly GCF_027887165.1. Taxonomy (NCBI): domain Eukaryota; kingdom Metazoa; phylum Chordata; class Mammalia; order Didelphimorphia; family Didelphidae; genus Monodelphis; species Monodelphis domestica. Next base: position 129,603,835 of record NC_077233.1, read on the forward strand.
AATATTATGATTTTTATCAAGGTATTTCTTACCTTGGAATCAACCCTGTATAATAGGAGGTCAGACTATCATAGAATTTAGATGTGTAAGGAACATTAGTACAATTATTTAATTTTATAGATGAAGAAAGAGTCCTCAAGAAGTATGATAACTTAAATCAAAGTCATACAAACAAGAAATGAAAGAGAAGATTTGAACCTACATCTTCTAAGCTTAAATCCACTGCTCTTTAGGAAAAGAAAAAGATTGCTACATAAATATTCATAGTCTGCTAATTTTTGTTCTCTGTAGCTTTTTAGGTATTACTTATTATCATAAGTAGAAGCTATTCAGAATGTAAAATAAATTAAAATACCACTTGTTCTCATGCTATTTTTCTTTTTACTGCAACTTGACAATGATACTGACAGTGCTTTCCTGGTGGAAAAAATATGTCAGCATTGATGAGATAGGTACATCATGGGCTGAGAGAGTATGTGAATTTTCTGCAGAATTATTAAGGTTCTTCTCTTGGTGATTCAAGGACAAGAAGCTTGAGCTAACTGATCCACTTCCCAGGCCATGATAATACCCACCTTACCATTTAAAAAGGCCAACAGCTCTTAATTTATTCAAAGGATATTTGTTCTTTTTTGTTTGTCTGGTTGAATTCATTCTGCTTTTTCTGAAGGAAATACTTCCATAAGCTAATTTTCAATGTATTTACATCACTTTTGCTCCATTTCTGAGATATACACTCTATATGAAATAGGGCCTTTCCGAAGAAAGGAAAAGATGAAACAAAAAGTCATTTAAAGACTGGTTGGCTTGTTACTGACCTTCCTTAGGAGGTAAAATAACCTTGAAATTATTCTTTCCTCTTTATTCTATCATTCTCATCTTCTTTCTATTCATCTTCCTTCAGATTATCACTTCTATTTTTTTTATTATATTCTATTAACTAGCTGTCTTCGCAACTGAACTAAAATAAAAAAGGGGCTTCCTTCCTTGAGATGGAACAAATTCAGTTAATTTTTCTGACCCTCTCTCAGGTTATAACACCCTGTTTCTTTCTTAAATCATCATCTCAGTTCTAACCATTTCTTTACAACTTATAAAAAGTCACTCACCTTTACAGAATATACCTGTCTGATTCTTCAGAACTGCTTTTCTGTTGGACATCAGGGAGTCCTACTAACTATAAAGATTAAAATTTGGGGAAACTTAGGCAGGTAGAAATTAGTTTCTCTCTGCAAGGAGTATTATATTTTTAGAGGTTTATTAAAGGTTAAGGATTAAAGAAAATACAGAATAAGATGTGTCTAGGTCTCTGGCCTAGACAACCTCACCTACATCATGAAAAGAGCCGCTTGCAAGTGGAAACAGGAAAGACAAAAGAGAACCAAAACCTTTTCCAATCAGGTTAAATACCCCTTCTCGATCTTGGCCCAGGTGAGAATTCAGTGATATTGCAAAGCATTCTGGGGAAGTGGAGCAAGGACTTCTGGGGATTGAAATCCTGGATTCAAGTCTCCATTTTTACATTTCTCCGTGTGATCGTTTTTGGAAAAAATAATTTTTTTCCCCCAAAGGATCACGAAAACATAATCAAATTAAAGATTACAATAATGTGAGGATAAGAGAAAAAAAAGAACAAAACCAATAATTGCTGGACCCATTGACAAAAAGCCAGTTAGGGGAAAGTCCCCTTTGGCATGAAAGTGTACATACAAATAAATGTTCACTCAACCACACCCAAAGTTCATTCTTGTGCAGCTTGTGGTCTGGAGGCTTCTTCATGGTGTCTTCTCCAACAGTTCAGTTTCTGGATTCAGAGAAGTAGCATCTTTCCTGACCTAAAATTCTTCTCAAAAGGAATTTAAACTTTGTAATTTAAATAAAGATAATTTTTACATTACTCTCCAAAAAGCAGTGGATAATTGCTATGTGTTTATTTTGCAAGACTCCAAAATTCTCTAGAGCTATTTTGTAGAATATCAGCGCCCGTATCTTTCAAGTGGGATAGGTAGGTGACTAGACCACTGGGCTTCAAATCAGGAAGCCTCATTTTCATGAGTTTAAATCTGGCCTCAAATTTACTAGTAGTGTGACTCTGGGCAAGTCATTTACCCCTGTATGAGCTCCTCATCTATAAAATGAGCCAGAGAAGGAAATGGCAAACCAGTATTGTATCTATGCCAAGAAAACCCCAAATGGAGCCAAGGACAGTTGAGCACAACTAAAAAACAACATCTTTCAACTACTTAGTATAGGATGCCTTGACACAGGTCTACTATTTTATATATTCCCTGAACACAAACTTTCTTAGTAAAACTCTATTACCTAGCTAAAGATATAGACAACAAAACTGAGTATCATACTATTACTTTTCCTATCGGGGTTTCTGAGATTAAACCACATGGTAAATGTCTTTTAGCCAGTATGTCAACTGAAGAAAGTACTAACTGTGAATTTTCATATCTTGTCCATCTTCAAAGACTGTGAAGCACAAATCAGTAGGCAAGTACATCTCATCCAAATATCAGTATGTAATTAGTAAGCATGGGTATCATTCTTTCATTATTGTTTAATCATTTTCTGTCATCAGACTTTGTGACCCCTTTCAGTGTTCTTTTGTCAAAAATACTGGAGTGGTTTGCCATTTCCTTCTCCAGTTCATTTTACAGATGAAAAAACTGAGGCAAATAATGTTCAATGACTTGACCAAGGATACACAGCTAATAAATATCTGTGGTTGGATTTCAAATCAAGTTTTCCTGACTCCAGGCTTAGCACTCTATCCACTGAGCAACCTAGCTGCCTTTTCATCATTCTTTTTTATTTACATGTTGATACAATTATAATAATTGTTTTCTGACATTTTGTAGTTCATGTTATTTCCCTCTCTCTTTCCTTGCCCTTTTCTGAGACTGCAGATTATTTGATATAGGTTATATATGTCCTATCATACAACATACATTTTCCATGTTCATCATGTTGTGAAAGAAGACACATATAGCACATATAAGAAAAAAATCATGAAGGAGATAAGATGAAAAATAGCATGCTTCCACCTCCATTCAGACTCCATCAGTTCTTTCTTTGGTGGCAGTTAATAGCTTTTTTCATCATGAATCACTTGGAGACATCTTGAATCCTTACATTGTGATAATAGCTAAGTTATTTACACCTTGCTGGGTTAAAGGGTATGCACAGTTTTATCGGCCTTTGGGCATGGTTCCAAATTGCTCTCCAGAACAATTGTATCAGTTTGCCACTCCACCAACAGTGTATTAATATCTCAATTTTCTACATCCTTTCCAAAATTTGTCATTTTCCATTTTTGTGAATTCTTCTTCCAAAAGTTTGGATCTGTGGGTTTGTCAAATGCTAGATTACTGTGGTCTTTGACTACTCTGTGTTGAGTGCCAATCTTTCCCATTGGTCCACTATTCTATTTCTCAGTCAATACCAGATTATTTAGATGGTTGCCACCTTATAATAGTGTGACCTTCAGTATAGCTAGGCCATCTTCCTTCATATTTTTTCCATTAATTCCCTTGATATTTTTGGATTTTTTAATTTTGTTATTATTTTTTCTAATTATCAAATAATTTTTGGATATTTTTATTGTTATGACACTAAATAGATTAATTTTGGCAGAATTATCATTTTATTATATTGGTTTGGCCTACCCATGAACAATTAATGTTTTTCTAATTGTTGAGGTCTGATTTTATTTGTGTGAAATGTATTTTGTAGTTGTGTTCATAAAGTTCCTGAGTTTGTCTTGACAGGTAAATTTCCAGGTATTTTATATTGTCTACAGTTAACAGTAATGCTTGCTGAAGGTTTTAGGTAGATGTCATTTATTATTTTAAGGAATGTTCCTTTTATTCCAATATTCTCTAGTGTTTTTATTGATAATTTTGTCAAAAGCTTTTTCTGCATCTATTAAGATAATCATATGGTTTCTGCTGGCTTTGTTTCCCTAACACTGAGCCATTCCTGCATTCTTGGTATAAAGCCTACCTGATCCTAATATATGATCCTTATGATATATTGCTGTAATCTCCTTGCTAGTATTTTATTTAAAATTTTTGTTGTAATATTCATTAAGAAGATTGGTCTAGAGTTTTGTTTCTCTTGTTTTTTTTCTCTTCCTGAACATATTTAGTAAAATACTTTCTTCATCTACTTTTCCAAATAGTTAATGTAGTACTGGAATGAATTATTCTTTCCTGGTATCATTTTAGCAGTATCATAAAAAAGGCACTGAAATTGTACCACGTTGATTCCAATGCGTCTTTCTTTCAGACATCCCTGGTGTCAATTGGTCGATCAATAAGCATTTATTAAGTACCTACTACTATGTGCTGGGCACTATCATCAGTGTGCAATTGAAATGCTCAAACTTTGGGACTCCGGGAGAGTGGTAAAATTTGAATTTAAATAGCTTGATTCTTGTCAAAAACAACATTTTATCAAATACTTTGCTTTTCAAGTCTTTATTTGGATTAGAGTTGCTTCTGGTCATGAAGACATATACAGTGAAATCCTTGTACCATAACATTTTTGCAGCTTCAGAGCCTTTCTCGCTCCTTCTTGGAAACACTAATATATACATAAAGAAGCAATCCCTCATCACTAGGATTTCACTATGTTATTCCTATCTCTCTCCAGAGATAAAAATTCTATAAACACAACCCCTGGTGGTTTCCTTCATGTGCCATCCAAGTGGTCCAAGAGTCTACCTTAGCTATCTTACCATCCACCCTAATATCATTTCACTGCTTCTCCTTCCTCACCTGAATCAGCTCACTCAGCACTGGACCTCCAGAAGCTATGCCTTCAGGCTTTAAGGAGATTAATTTACTCACATTTAGAAATTCCCATAATGAGGCAGAATTATCTTGATTGGAGACTGAACTAGTGCAAACTTACCTAGCTCAAGATATCTCATTGCCTTATCCCTGCCACCACATATATAGTAGTAGGCCTTCTGTCTCTCGCCTCCATCTCTTTCCAGTAATCCAGTGAATACCTCAGTAAACTGTCCCTGTGACTCCACAGAAAATAGCTTCCTTTCCTAGTCATGGCTCCCTTTTACCTGTTTTCTCTCCTTTTCTTAAAGATAGGGATTGTCTCACTGTTTGTATTGCATTTCCAGCACTTAGCACAGTGCTTCACACAAAATATATGGTTGGTTTATGAATGATTAATTTAAGAAATGCCTAGATAATGAAAATTACTCTATTAAAGCAACTCAGTGCCTTTTTGTAACATTATTTCAAATAGTTGTCAAGAACAATGAGAGGTCAAGTGAGTTGCCCAGGGTCACACAACCATTATGTGTCAGAGGCAGCACTTGTACCCAGGTCTTCCTGAAAAAGTTCTCTCTCTATCCATTATCCATTAAATACAGAGTGGCCCATAAAATCCCAAGCCCTAAGAGTATATGCAGCATATATAGTCTGATGAAATGTTGCAAGTGAACTTTAGAAAATAAACGGGGATTCGACAACTGCTCCCAATCTTTTAATAGACTACTCAGCCAAAATTGGGCTGAATAAAAAAAAAATTGCTCCAAAGGCAAGTTAGTCTCTTTCCCCTTTTGGTGCAATTGAATGAGTGGGCAAGAACTGCTGAACGTCATTGGATGGGGAGAGGGCTAGTAGCCTCATCTTCCCACCTGGGTGGACACGAGCACATAGCTGCACCGTTGCTTCAATGCCTGTCTAGTCTTCCTTGCTTTAGGTAAAGGAGGAATTAGCAATGAAACGGTCAAGCTTTGAATGGTTGAAAGAGCACCAGACATCCAGAAACTGAAGTCCATGCCACAGCTTGCTGGCAGCTAGGTTAGCTGAGGCACCAGCTCTGCCCAGAGGAAAGTTTTACAGGATCAGTCCCAGAACTGAATCTGCCTTGACAAAAGAGGCACCACTTTCTGAAAACAAAGGAGCGACTTCATCCATCAACTGTGCTATTCAAAACTGGATTTGGTGAGACTAGTGTTTTGGTGCAACCACTTTAAGTTTGAGATGACTCTCCAATGAAATAGAAGGTAATAAAGTGTGGTCCTGGTCATTGGGAGAAGATGCCTTATAACTTTTGTTTATTTTCTCAGTACATATTCTTTTGTTAAAAAAAAAATACTTAGAGACTTCCGGTTAAGATGGCGGCTTAGAGAAAGCTGAAGTTCAGATCTCCGGAAAACCCTTCCCGACCGATCTCAAACTAGAAGCTCCTAAGGCGCCGAAATTCAAAACGATCAACAGCACAGACCCTGGGAACCCTCCTCCTGGACCTGGACCCGGTTCAAAAGGTACGGCTCCCCTTAAAAGCCAGAACCCGAGATCCCTCGGACCTCAGGGGTAGGAGCGCAGAGTCCAAGGCTCCCGGAAGCGGCAGCCGCGCCGGGCTCAGAGAGCAGGGTCTGAGGAACAACAACCCTCAGGGTCTTCTACCCAAGTCCCAGTCCGGGTGAAAGTTACTGCCTGGGGCCTCCGCTGCAAAGAGCCCGTCGGTCCGGGTGAAAGTTACTGCCTGGGGCCTCCGCTGCAGAGAGCTGGTCAAAACAACAGCAACCCTCAGGGCGGGCAAGACAGCCTCATGGGCTGGATCCTGCTATCCAAGTCTCAGTGAAAGTCTGTGCTCTCGGAGCTTGGGGAAGCGGCAGCCCATCCCCCCGCAGGCCGACGAAACAGCCTCACGGCCAGGGATTCTGAAGGCAACTTCCGGAAATCGAGCCAGGGGGAGAGTGTGGCCTCGTGGTCCGACCCTTCCATTCCAGTTCCAGTGAGGCATATTCAGTTTAACCCAGGGAAAGTCATAGAACCATCTGCCCAGGACTAAAGCCTCTGATCACCAGACAAAGACAAGAAAAGCCAATCCTCCACGTTCAGAGATGACAAACTCCACAGAAGCACAGAAGCCCCAAAATACCAAGAAAAATAAGAAGAAAGGGGCGACTCTGGACACATTCTATGGAGCCAAAATACAAAATACAGAGCAGATAGAAGAAGATATACAAGAAAATTCTCCAAAATCTTCCAAAGGAAACAGAAACTCTCCACAAACCTATGAAGAATTTGAATCAGAAAGGACCAAAAAGATGGAAGCCCTCTGGGAGGAAAAGTGGGAAATGATGCAAAAGAAATTCACGCATCTACAAAACCAGTTTGACCAAACTGTAAAAGAAAACCAGGCTTTAAAGCAAGAACTAATAAAGCAAAGCCAAAACACCAAGAAATTAGAAGAGAACATAAAATATCTCACCGACAAGGTGATAGATCTGGAAAACAGGGGGAGAAGAGAAAATTTAAGAATAATTGGACTCCCAGAAAAGCCAGAAATAAACACCAAACTGGACATGGTGATACAAGATATAATCAAAGAAAATTGCCCAGAGATTCTAGAACAAGGGGGCAATACAGCCACTGACAGAGCTCACAGAACACCTTCTACACTAAACCCCCAAAAGACAACTCCCAGGAATGTAATTGCCAAATTCCAAAGCTATCAAACAAAAGAAAAAATCCTACAGGAAGCCAGAAAAAGACAATTTAGATATAAAGGAATGCCAATCAGGGTCACACAAGACCTTGCAAGTTCTACTCTGAATGATCGTAAGGCATGGAACATGATCTTCAGAAAGGCAAGAGAGCTGGGTCTCCAACCAAGAATCAGCTACCCAGCAAAACTGACTATATACTTCCAAGGGAAAGTATGGGCATTCAACAAAATAGAAGACTTCCAACTTTTTGCAAAGAAAAGACCAGAGCTCTGTGGAAAGTTTGATACCGAAAATCAAAGAGCAAGGAATACCTGAAAAGGTAAATATTAAGGAAAGGGGAAAAATGTTATCTTCTTTTACTCAAACTCTCTTCTATAAGGACTACATTTATATCAAACTATGTATACTAATATGTGGGGAAAATGTAATGTATAAATAGGGGGTAAAGAAAGACCAAATAGAATAATGGTTCTCACACAAAGATTCACAGGGGAAGGGGAGGGGAAGAAAACTCCTATAAGAAGGAGAGGAAGAGAGGGGGGGGGGGTTACTTAAACCTCAATCTCAGGGAAATCAACTCTGAGAGGGAAAAACATCCAGATCCATTGGGATCTTGAATTCTATCTTACCCAACAAGGGTAAGGAGAAGGGAAAACCAAGGGGGGGAGGGGGAGAGGGAGAACAAAAAGGGAGGGAAAGAGAGGGGGGAGGGGGAGGGAACAAAAAGGGAGGGACTAAAAAGGGAAACATCAAGGGAGGGGACAAGGGGGACTGATTCAAAGTAAATCACTGGACTAAAAGGTAGAGCCGAAGAAGAAAAGGTTAGAATTAGGGAAGGCAATCAAAATGCCAGGGAGTCCACAAATGACAATCATAACTTTGAACGTGAATGGGATGAACTCACCCATAAAACGTAGACGAATAGCTGAATGGATTAGAATCCAAAACCCTACCATATGTTGTCTTCAAGAAACACACATGAGGCGGGTTGACACCCACAAGGTCAGAATTAAAGGATGGAGTAAGACCTTCTGGGCCTCAACTGATAGAAAGAAGGCAGGAGTGGCAATCATGATATCTGATAAAGCCAATGCAAAAATAGACCTGATCAAAAGGGATAGGGAAGGTAATTATATTTTGTTAAAAGGGACTCTAGACAATGAGGAAGTATCATTAATCAACATGTATGCACCAAATAATATAGCACCCAAATTTCTAATGGAGAAACTAGGAGAATTGAAGGAAGAAATAGACAATAAAACCATACTAGTGGGAGACTTAAACCAACCATTATCAAATTTAGACAAATCAAATCAAAAAATAAATAAGAAAGAGGTAAAAGAAGTGAATGAAATCTTAGAAAAATTAGAATTAATAGACATATGGAGAAAAATAAATAGGGATAAAAAGGAATACACCTTCTTCTCAGCACCACATGGCACATTCACAAAAATTGACCATACATTAGGTCACAGAAACATAGCACACAAATGCAAAAAAGCAGAAATAATGAATGCAGCCTTCTCAGATCACAAGGCAATAAAAATAATGATTAGTAATGGTACATGGAAAACCAAATCTAAAACCAATTGGAAATTAAACAATATGATACTCCAAAACCGTTTAGCTAAAGAAGAAATCATAGAAACAATTAATAATTTCATCAAGGAAAATGACAATGGCGAAACATCCTTTCAAACCTTTTGGGATGCAGCCAAAGTGGTAATCAGAGGCAAATTCATATCCCTGAAAGCTCATATTAACAAACAAGGGAGAGCAGAGATCAATCAATTGGAAATGCAATTGAAAAAACTCGAAAGCGATCAAATTAAAAACCCCCAGCAGAAAACCAAATTAGAAATCCTAAAAATTAAGGGAGAAATTAATAAAATCGAAAGTGATAGAACTATTGATTTAATAAATAAGACAAGAAGCTGGTACTTTGAAAAAACAAACAAAATAGACAAAGTACTGGTCAATCTAATTAAAAAAAGGAAGGAAGAAAAGCAAATTCACAGCATTAAAGATGAAAAGGGGGACAGCACCTCCAATGAGGAGGAAATTAAGGCAATCATTAGAAATTACTTTGCCCAATTATATGGCAATAAATACACCAATTTAGGAGAAATGGATGAATATATACAAAAATACAAACTGCCTAGACTAACAGAAGAGGAAATAGAATTCTTAAATAATCCCATATCAGAAATTGAAATCCATCAAGCCATCAAAGAACTTCCTAAGAAAAAATCCCCAGGGCCTGATGGATTCACCTGTGAATTCTATCAAACATTCAGAGAACAGTTAACCCCAATACTATACAAACTATTTGACATAATAAGCAAAGAGGGAGTTCTACCAAACTCCTTTTACGACACAAACATGGTACTGATTCCAAAACCAGGCAGGTCAAAAACAGAGAAAGAAAACTATAGACCAATCTCCCTAATGAATATAGATGCAAAAATTTTAAATAGGATACTAGCAAAAAGACTCCAGCAAGTGATCAGAAGGATCATTCACCATGATCAAGTAGGATTCATACCAGGGATGCAGGGCTGGTTCAACATTAGGAAAACCATCCACATAATTGACCACATCAACAAGCAAACTAGCAAGAACCACATGATTATCTCAATAGATGCAGAAAAAGCCTTTGATAAAATACAACACCCATTCCTATTAAAAACACTAGAAAGCATAGGAATAGAAGGGTCATTCCTAAAAATAATAAACAGTATATATCTAAAACCAACAGCTAATATCATCTGCAATGGGGATAAACTAGATGCATTCCCAATAAGATCAGGAGTGAAACAAGGATGCCCATTATCACCTCTACTATTTGACATTGTACTAGAAACACTAGCAGTAGCAATTAGAGAAGATAAAGAAATTGAAGGCATCAGAATAGGCAAGGAGGAGACCAAGTTATCACTCTTTGCGGATGACATGATGGTCTACTTAAAGAATCCTAGAGATTCAACCAAAAAGCTAATTGAAATAATCAACAACTTTAGCAAAGTTGCAGGATACAAAATAAACCCACATAAATCATCAGCTTTTCTATATATCTCCAACACAGCTCAGCAGCAAGAACTAGAAAGAGAAATCCCATTCAAAATCACCTTAGACAAAATAAAATACCTAGGAATCTATCTCCCAAGACAAACACAGGAACTATATGAACACAACTACAAAACACTCGCCACACAACTAAAACTAGACTTGAACAATTGGAAAAACATTAACTGCTCATGGATAGGACGAGCCAATATAATAAAAATGACCATCCTACCCAAACTTATTTATCTATTTAGTGCCATACCCATTGAACTACCAAAATACTTCTTCACTGATTTAGAAAAAACCATAACAAAGTTCATTTGGAAGAACAAAAGATCAAGGATATCCAGGGAAATAATGAAAAAAAACACATATGATGGGGGCCTTGCAGTCCCAGACCTCAAGCTATATTACAAAGCAGCAGTCATCAAAACAATTTGGTACTGGCTAAGAAACAGAAAGGAAGATCAGTGGAATAGACTGGGGGAAAACGACCTCAGCAAGACAGTATACGATAAACCCAAAGATCCCAGCTTTTGGGACAAAAATCCACTATTCGATAAAAACTGCTGGGAAAATTGGAAGACAGTGTGGGAGAGACTAGGAATAGATCAACACCTCACACCCTACACCAAGATAAATTCAAAATGGGTGAGTGACTTAAACATAAAGAAGGAAACCATAAGTAAATTGGGTAAACACAGAATAGTATACATGTCAGACCTTTGGGAGGGGAAAGGCTTTAAAACCAAGCAAGACATAGAGAGAATCACAAAATGTAAAATAAATAATTTCGACTACATCAAACTAAAAAGCTTTTGTACAAACAAAACCAATATAACTAAAATCAGAAGGAAAACAACAAATTGGGAAAAAATCTTCATAGAAACCTCTGACAAAGGTTTAATTACTCATATTTATAATGAGCTAAATCAATTGTACAAAAAATCAAGCCATTCTCCAATTGATAAATGGGCAAGGGAAATGGATAGGCAGTTCTCAGATAAAGAAATCAAAACTATTAACAAGCACATGAAGAAGTGTTCTACATCTCTTATAATCAGAGAGATGCAAATCAAAACAACTCTGAGGTATCACCTCACACCTAGCAGATTGGCTAACATAACAGCAAAGGAAAGTAATGAATGCTGGAGGGGATGTGGCAAAGTAGGGACATTAATTCATTGCTGGTGGAGCTGTGAACTGATCCAACCATTCTGGAGGGCAATTTGGAACTATGCCCAAAGGGCGACAAAAGAATATCTACCCTTTGACCCAGCCATAGCACTGCTGGGTCTGTACCCCAAAGAGATAATGGACACAAAGACTTGTACAAAAATATTCATAGCTGCGCTCTTTGTGGTGGCCCAAAACTGGAAAACGAGGGGATGCCCATCAATTGGGGAATGGCTGAACAAACTGTGGTATATGTTGGTGATGGAATACTATTGTGCTCAAAGGAATAATAAAGTGGAGAAGTTCCATGGAGACTGGAACAACCTCCAGGAAGTGATGCAGAGCGAGAGGAGCAGAACCAGGAGAACATTGTACACAGAGACTAATACACTGTGGTATAATCGAACGTAATGGACTTCTACATTAGGGGCGGTGTAATGTCCCTGAACAACTTTCAGGGATCCAGGAGAAAAAAAAACACCATTCATAAGCAAAGGATAAACTATGGGAGTGGAAACACCGAGAAAAAGCAACTGCCTGAATACAGAGGTTGAGGGGACATGACAGAGGATAGACTTTAAATGAACACTCTAATGCAAATACTAACAACAAAGCAATGGGTTCAAATCAAGAAAACATCTAATGCCCAGTGGACTTACGCGTCGGCTATGGGGGGTGGGGGGAGGAAAAGAAAATGATCTATGTCTTTAACGAATAATGCTTGGAAATGATCAAATAAAATATATTAAAAAAAAATACTTAGAGAAAGAAACTTCCGGTCAAGATGGTGGCTTAGAGGCAGCGAAAGTTCAGACCTCGGAAAACACTTCCTTACCAAAAGGTACAGCCCCCCAAAAGCCAGAACCCTAGAACACTCGGATCTAAGGGGTAGGCAGAAGAAAGGTCCTGGGACCCATCCCCCCAACCCAGAGTGCTGAGCCTGTGGCAGCAGCGGGAACCTTAGGGTTGGCAAAAGGGCCTCAGGGCTGGCTACTCTGAAGGACTCACCTTGAAAGCAACCTGAGCCAGTCTCCAGGGTGCCCAACACTGATGGCAGGGAAACATAGAGAGAAGGGTGAAGCCTGTAGCCCCCTGGCTGGGTCCTTCCATCTGAGTCTTAAGGGAGGTTCAAGCTTTAGGGTACCAGCTGAACCCAATCCCATCAGGAGCCCTCAGAGCTTCTGAAAAGACAGAAACCTAAGGGCCAGCAAAGGGGTTGGTCCAAAGGACTTACCTTGAAAGTAACCTGGGCCAGTCTCCAGGCATTCAACACAGACTGTAGAGGAGGAGGTTTTTTTTTTTGTTTTGTTTTTTTGGTTTGGGGTTCATTCAGCCCACACCAGCTGAACTTAATCCCACCAGGAGCCCTCAGAACCCAGGGAGGCAATGACCCCTTACCCCTTAGAGAGCAGGGTCTTCTGAAAGAACAGAAACCTCAGGACCAGCAAAGGCACTGAGATACATTGCTGACAGTGCTGTGCCAGTCCCAGAGTGTGGAAGTAAGGCAGCAGAGAAGCAACTGGAGGGAACTGAGAGCAGTAACTCCCAAAATGCCGGCAGGCAGGGGAGGACAGACCATGGGCCTCTCCAGGAAGACAGAACAGCTATGGAGAAAGGACAATCTACCTGGGGCTAAAGCCACAGACCATCAGACAGATACACTAAGAACCAGTCCTCCTCACTCAGAAAGAGATGGCAAACAGTACAGAAGTACAAAAACCTCCAAATACCAAGAAAAGTAAGAAGAAGGGGGTGATTTTGGACACATTTTATGGAGCAAAAATACAAAATACAGAGGAGATAGAAGAGGAAACACAAGCAAATGCTCCAATACCCTCCAAAGGAAATGGAAACTCCACAAACACTTGAAGAATTTGAATAAAAATGATCAAAAAGATGGAAGCCTTCTGGCAGGGAAAGTGGGAAATAATGCAAAAGGAATTCAACAATTTGAAGCTGGAAAAAACGCAACTACAAAACCGGTTTGACCAAACTGAAAAGGAAAACCAGGCTTTAAAGATCAGAATCAGACAACTGGAAGACAATGATCTTGCAAAAGAGCAAGAATTAATAAAGCAAAGCCAAAAGACCAAGAAATTAGAAGAGAACATAAAATATCTCACTGACAAGGTCATAGACTTGGAAAATAGAGGAAGGAGAGACAATCTTAGAATAATTGCCTTCCGGAAAAACCAGAAATAAATAATAATCTCGACATTATAATACAAGATACCATCAAAGAAAACTGCCCAGAGATTCTAGAACAAGGGGGCAATACAGGCATTTAAAGAGTTCACAGAACACACTCTACACTAAATCCCCAAAAGACAACTCCCAGAAATATAATTGCCAAATTCCAAAGCTTTCAAGCAAAAGAAAAAATCTTACAAGAAGCCAGAAAAAAGACAATTTAGATATAAAGGAATGCCAATCAGGGCCACACAAGACCTTGCAATTTCCACTCTGAATGACCGTAAGGCATGGAACATGATTTTCAGAAAGGCAAGAGAGCTGGGTCTTCAACCAAGAATCAACTATCCATCAAAACTGACTATATACTTCCAGGGAAAAGTTTGGGCATTCAACAAAATAGAAGATTTTCAAGGTTTTGCAAAGAAAAGACTAGAGCTCTGTGGAAAGTCCGATACTGAAAAACAAAGAGCATAGAATACCTGAAAAGGTAAATATGAAGGAAAGGGGAAAGGAGAAAAATGTCATCTTTTTCTTTTATTCAAATTCTCTTCAATAAGAACTACATTTATATCAATTTATATATATATATATATATGTATATATATATATATATATTAATATGTGGGGAAAATGTAATGTGTAACTCTCAAAAATTATATGCATCATCAGAGTAGTAAGAAGAATCACGCATAGGGAATATTTGGGGCATCAAGATGATATGAAGAAAATGGGGGATAGAAAGGAAAAGGGAGAGGGGAATTGTTGATGGTACTAAGATATACTCCAAGATATAGGGGGGGAGAGAAAAATAACAAAATAGAATAATCTTTCTCACACAAAGATATACATGGGAAGGGGAGGGGAAGAAAACTCCTATAAGAAGGAGAGGAAGAGAGTTTTTACTTATACCTTACTCTCAGTGAAATCAACTCTGAGAGGGAAGAGCATCCAGATCCATTGGGATCTTGAATTCTATCTTATCCAACAGGGGTAGGGAGAAGGGAAAACCAAGGGGGGAAGGGGGGAGGGAACACAAAAAGGGAGGGAAGGAGAGGGGGGAGGGGGAGGGAACAAAAAGAGAGGGGCTAGAAAGGGAAACATATCAAGGGAGGGGTCTAGGAGGACTGATTTAAAGTAAATCACTGGCTTAAAAGGTTATACCTAAAGAAGAAAGGTCAGAATTAGGGGAGGATATCAAAATGCCAGGGCATCCATGAGTGACAATCATAACTTTGAATGTGAATGGAATGAACTCACCCATAAAACGTAGATGAATAGCAGAATGGATTAGAATCCAAAACCCTACCATATGTTGTCTTCAAGAAACACACATGAGGCGGGTAGACACCCTTCAAGGTCAGAATTAAAGGATGGAGTAAGACCTTCTGGGCCTCAACTAATAGAAAGAAGGCAGGAGTTGCAATCATGATATCTGACAAAGCCAAAGCAAAAATGGACCTGATTAAAAGGGATAGGGAAGGTAATTATATTTTGTTAAAAGGGTCTTTAGATAATGAGGAAATATCACTAATCAACATGTATGCACCAAATAATATAGCACCCAAATTTCTAATGGACAAACTAGGAGAATTGAAGGAAGAAATAGACAGTAAAAACATATTAGTGGGAGATATGAACCAACCACATCAGATTTAGATAAATCAAATAAAAAATAAATAAGAAAGAGGTAAAAGAAGTAAATGAAATCTTAGAAAAATTAGAGTTAAGAGACATATGGAGAAAAATAAATAGGGACAAAAAGGAATACACCTTCTTCTCAGCACCACATGGCACATTCACAAATATTGACCATACATTAGGTCACAGAAACATGGCATACAAATGCAGAAAAGCAGAAATAATAAATACAGCCATTTCAATCACAAGGCAATAAAAATAACAATCAGTAAGGGTATATGGAAAACCAAATCAAAAATTAATTGGAAATTAAATAATATGATACTCCAAAATCAGTTAGTTAGAGAAGAAATCATAGAAACAATTGATAATTTCATCGAGAAAAATGACAATGGTGAGACATCCTTTCAAACCTTTTGGGATGCAGCCAAAGCAATAATCAGAGGTAACTTCATATCCCTTAGTGCATATATGAACAAACTAGGGAGGTCAGAGATCAACGAATTAGAAATGCAAATAAAAAATATGAAAGTGAACAAATTAAAAACCCCCAGAAGAAAACCAGAGATCCTAAAAGTTAAGGGAGAAATTAATAAAATCAAAAGAGATAGAACTATTAAACTAATAAATAAGACTTGAAGCTAGTACTTTGAAAAAACAAACAAAATTGACAAAGTACAGTTCAATCTAATTTAAAAAAAGGAAAAAAGAAAAGCAAATTAACAGCATCAAAGATGAAAAGGAGCACATCACCTCCAATGAAGAGGAAATTAAGGCAATCATTAAAAATTACTTTACCCAATTATATGGCAATAAAAATACCAACCTAGGGGATATGGATGAATATATACAAAAATACAAAATGCCTAGAGTAACAGAAGAAGAAATAGAATTCTTAAATAATCCCATATCAGAAAATGAAATCCAACAGGCCATCAACGAACTCCCTAAGAAAAAATCCCCAGGGCCAGATGGATTCACAAGTGAATTCTATCAAACATTCAAAGAACAGTTAATCCCAATACTATACAAACTATTTGACATAATAAGCAAAGAGGGAGTTCTACCAAACTCCTTTTATGACACAAACATGGTACTGATTCCAAAACCAGGCAGGTCAAGAACATAGAAAGAAAATTATAGACCAATCTCCCTAATGAATATAGATGCAAAAATCTTAAATAGGATACTAGCAAAAAGACTCCAGCAAGTGATCAGAAGGGTCATCCACCATGATCAAGTAGGATTTATACCAGGGGTGCAAGGCTGGTTCAATATTAGGAAAACCATCCACATAATTGATCATATCAACAAGCAAACCAACAAAAACCACATGATTATCTCAATAGATGCAGAAAAAGCCTTTGATAAAATACAACACCCATTCCTATTAAAAACACTAGAAAGCATAGGAATAGAAGGGTTCTTCCTAATAAACAGTATATATCTAAAACCATCAGCTAATATCATCTGCAATGGGGATAAACTAGATGCATTCCCAATAAGATCAGGAGTGAAACAAGGATGCCCATTATCACCTCTATTATTTGACGTTGTACTAGAAACACTAGCAGTAGCAATTAGAGAAAATAAAGCAATTGAAGGCATCAAAACAGGCAAGGAAGAGACCAAGTTATTGCTCTTTGTGGATGACATGATGGTCTACTTAAAGAATCCTAGAGATTCAACCAAAAAGCTAATTGAAATAATCAACAACTTTAGCAAAGTTGCAGGATACAAAATAAACCCACATAAGTCATCAGCATTTCTATATATTTCCAACACAGCTCAGCAGCAAAAACTAGAAAGAGAAACTCCATTCAAAATCACCTTAGACAAAATAAAATACCTAGGAATCTATCTCCCGAGACAAACACAGGAACTATATGAACACAACTACAAAACACTCACCACACAACTAAAACTAGACTAGAGCAATTGGAAAAACATTAACTGCTCATGTGTAAAAATGAACATCCTACCCAAACTTATTTATCTATTTAGTGCCATACCCATTGAACTCCCAAAAAATTTCTTTACTGATTTAGAAAAAAACATAACAAAGTTTATTTGGAAGAACAAAGGATCAAGGATATCTAGGGAAAATAATGAAAAAAAAATACAAAGGAAGGGGGCCTTGCAGTCCCAGATCTCAAACTATATTACAAAGCAGCAGTCATCAAAACAATTTGGTACTGGCTAAGAGACAGAAAAGAGGATCAGTGGAATAGATTGGGGGCAAGCGACCTCAGTGAGACAGTATACGATAAACCCAAAGATCCCAGCTTTTGGGACAAAAATCCACTATTCGATAAAAACTGCTGGGAAAATTGGAAGACAGTGTTGGAGAGATTAGGAACTGATTAACACCTCACACCCTACACCAAGATAAATTCAAAATGGGTGAATGACTTGAACCTAAAGAAGGAAACTGTAAGTAAATTAGGCAAACACAGAATAGTATACATGTCAGACCTTTGGGAAGGGAAAGACTTTAAAACCAAGCAAGACATCGAAAGAGTCACAAAATGTAAACTAAATAATTTTGACTACATCAAATTAAAAAGGTTTTGTACAAACAAAACCAATGTAACTAAAATCAGAAGTGTAGCAACAAATTGGAAAACAATCTTCATAAAAATCTCTGACAGAGGTTTAATTACTCATATTTATAAAGAGCTAAATCAATTGTACAAAAAATCAAGCCATTCTCCAATTGATAAATGGGTAAGGGGCATGAATAGGCAGTTTTCACATAAAGAAATCAAAACTATTAATAAGCACATGAAGAAGTGTTCTAAATCTCTTATAATAGAGAGATGCAAATCAAAACAACTCTGAGGTATCACCTCACACCTAGCAGATTGGCTAACATGACAGCAGAGGAAAGTACTGAATGCTGGAGGGGATGTGGAAAAGTAGGGACATTAATTCATTGTTGGTGGAGTTGTGAATTGATCTAACCATTCTGGAGGGCAATTTGGAACTATGCCCAAAGGGCAATAAAAGACTGTCTGCCCTTTGATCCAGCCATAGCACTGCTGGGTCTGTACCCCAAAGAGATAATAAGGAAAAAGACTTGTACAAGAATATTCATAGCTACACTCTCTGTGGTGGCCAAAAATTGGAAAATGAGGGGATGCCCTTCAATTGGGGAATGGCTGAAAAAATTGTGATATATGTTGGTGATGGAATACTATTGTGCTAAAAGGAATAATAAAGTGGAGGAATTCCATGGAGACTGGAACAACCTCCAGGAAGTGATGCAGAGCGAAAGGAGCAGAACCAGGAAAACCTTGTACACAGAGACTGATACACTGTGGTACAATCGAATGTAATGGACTTCTCCATTAGTGGCAATGCAGTGTCCCTGAACAATCTGCAGGGATCTAGGAGAAAAACTATCCACAAGCAGAGGACAAACTGTGGGAGTAAAAACACCGATGAAAAGCAACTGCTTGACTACAGGGGTGTAGGGGACATGTCTGAGGAAACACTCTAAATGAACACTCTAATTCAAATACCAACAACATGGAAATGGGTTCGAATCAAGAACACATGTGATACCCAGTGGAATCATGCATCAGCTATGGGAGAGGTGCGGGGGAGGGGGGGGAGAAAATGATCTTTGTCTTCAGTGAATAATGTTTGGAAATGCTCAAATAAAAAAAATACTTGGTGCCAATTGGTTAAATGAAAGAAGGAGCAATGACATTGTATCAATAATATTGGAACAATATGCCCAAGTGGGAACTTGAAATTACAGCATGAAAAGAAGTCCATAATCCTTTTGGGGTATCTCAAGGTGGAGATATAACCTTATTCTAGGGATACAGCTTAATGATACAAATGAGAATTAGGATAAGAATCATAGACTCTATATAGATTACACATTGACTCATTCATATTCTCCAAGTAGGCAGCACAACTTGGTAACATTCCTTTGTACAAAGAAGGAATAAGTCTTGTACTTTGTAGACATTGAATGTCATTTTGGATCTTTTTCTTACTAGTTCAAATATCTTTTATTGACCCAGGTATACAAAAAGCATCACGTATCCTGGAATATTATACAAGTGAAACAAAATATCCAAATTTTGGTGATATTGCTAAAACAGTACCAAGGAGGAGGGTATTTTATCTCTGAAAACATAAACAAAATACATGAGAAAAGTAATGAATTGAACATGCAAGTTCTAAAACTACAAAAGCAACAAATTGAAAAATTCCAAAAAACCACAAAAGATGAAATTTCAAAAATTATAGAAGAATACATCATATAATGCCATATTTATTAAATGTGATGGTTTGTTTTACTGACTTTTTCTCTTCCACTTTTTTCTTCAAATTTTTGTTATATAGAATGGCTTTCTGGGATGGTAAAGAAGAAGTAATATAGAGGAAATAAAGATAACATAAGAATGAAATATAGCATATATTAAAGTTTTTAAAGAAAACAAAATTGTGATAGAATTTTTAAGTTAACATAGAAATTATTTTTTGCATATCAAAAACTGATTTTTAAAACTAACAAAACTGGTCAAAAAAGAGGGGATGTCAAATTATAAAATTCCAAAATAAAAAAGAAGAAATCTTAATAAATGAGGGGAGAGTAAGGAGAATTATCAGAAACTGCTGTATGTGATTATATAACAATAAAAGGAAAAACTTGAAAGAGATGGTTGGTTAGTGACCAAAAAAAATTTAAATACCCAAATCAACAAAACAAGAAATACACATCATGAAAAGTCCAATCTCATAAAGAGAAGCAGAATCTGAAATTTATTTCCTAAAGGTTTGAGAACAGGACAGAATCCTTGTCTGTCTGGATTTATAAATGTTTCCTATTAAGAGTTTCAAGATCAAGTTATACCTATATTATAAAAAGTAGTTACAAAAGTAATGGGAAAAGGCACTCTATTCAATATTTTAATAAGATGTAGTTCTGATTCCTAAATAAGGGTATGGTAAAACAGATCTAAAAGAACTACAGACCAATCTCCCTCACAAATATTGGTGCAAAAGTTTTAAAGACAGTCTTGTCAAAGACACTACAGTAATATATCCAAAAATGATGCTCTGAAACCAAGTTAAATTTGTACAGAATACAAGAATGGTTCAACATTAGGAAAACAATTAAAATAAATCTCAGAAAAAGCATGATTATATCAGTAGACTCATAAAAAGCCCTTGACAAAAATGTAGCACTTGTTTATGTTAGTCTAAAAGAGCAGAAGCATAGAAGGACTTTCTTTTAATAAAATAAAAGGCATCTATAGATCTAAAATCAAAAGCTAGTATTCAATATTGAAACATTGGAAGCTTTCCCAATAGGCACAAGAGTAAAGCAAAACTGTCCTCATACCCCATCACTATTTGACATGTTGGATGAATTTTAGCTATAGTAATAAGCAAAAGACAGAAATTAAAGTATATAAATTACAATATATTCATAATATCATCCATAATTATCTATGGCATGACTGCTTACTTTGAAATCCCAAAAACTAAAGAAGCTAAGTAAGACAATTAATAGCTTCAGGAAAGAAGTGAGATACAAAATAAAGCATAAATATCATCAGCAATTCTATTCAGTACTAGAAGAAAACAAAGAATATTACAAATTTTATAAATATTTGGATGTTAACCCACCAAGATACACTTAAGACTTACACATAGTAAATAAAACCATAAAATATTTTTTAAAACAGATATAATGAAGAAGACAAATACTTGCAGAGAGGTTCACTGTTCATTGTTAGGCTGTACCAATATAAAAAAAAGAGACTATAAAATCTAATTTAATTACAGATTTTATGCTATACAAATCAAGCTACAAAGGGGTTGTTTTCTAAAGCAAAATAGTAACAATATTCATTTGGAGCAACAAAATGTCTTGAATCTGAAAAGAATTATTTTTCTTTTTAGCTTTTTTTATTGTCATCCAAAACACTTCTATATTTGTGATTGTGAGAGCAAACTCATAAATAACCAAAACCTCAAAATAAAAGCATAAATACATTAAGTGAAAGAGGATTCCAACAGTTCATTCTCTGGAGACAGATAGCATTCCCCATCATAAATCTTTCAGGGTTGTCCCAGATCATTGCATTGCTGAGAGTAGCCAAGTTTTCCCAGATAATCATTGTACAATATTGCTGCTATTATGAACAATGTTCTCCCAATTCCGCTTATTTAGCTCTGTATCAGTTCCTGCAGATCTTTCCAGTTTTTTTTATGAAATCATCTTGCTTATCATGTCTTTGGCACAATAATATTCCATAACCAACTTGTGCCACAATTTGTTTAGTCATTAGCCAATTGATGGGCATCCCCTCAATTTCTAAATCTTTGACAAATTTGACAAAATTTGAAAAAAAGCTCTTTGAGAAAAAGAATTGCTATAATTTTTTTGTACAAGTAGATCCTTTCTCCTTTTTATTATCACTTTGGAATACAAACCTAATAAATGTATTACCAGGTCAAAGGGAATGGACAGTTTTAAACCCCTTTGGAATGATTCCAAATTGCCCTTCAGAATGGTTGGATCAGTTCACAACTCCACCAATAATGCATTAGTATTCCTATTTTGTCACATCCCCTCCAATATTTGCCACTTTCCTTTACTGCCATATCTGACCAATCTAATAGGTATGATTTGGTACCTCATTATTTTAATTTGCATTTCTCTAATTAAGAGGGATTTCAAGCATTTTTTTCATGTGATCACTGATGGCTTTGATTTCTTCATCTGAAAATTACTTGTTTATATCCTTTGACCATTTGTCAATTGAGTAATGATTTATATTCTTATAAATTTGAATTCATTCTCTATAAACTTGAGAAATTAGACCTTTATCAGAGAAATTTGTCATAAAAATTTTCCCAGTTTGTTGTTTTCCTTCTAATCTTGGTTACATTAGTTGTTTTTTAAAAAGCTTCTCAATTTAATGTAATCAAAATTATTCACTTTACAACATATAAAGCACTCTATCTCTTTTTTGGTCAAAAATTCTTCCCTTCTCCAAAGATCTGCCAGGTAAACTATCTGTGTTCCCCTAATTTAGTTATGGTATCACTCTGTATCTAAATCATATAACCATTTTGACCTTATCTTGATATTGGTCTAGTTTATGCTTTGCCTAGCAATTTCTTATTTCAAAAGCTGGGATCTTTAGATTTATTAAACACTGGGTCACTATGTCATTTATTCCTGTATATTGTGTATTTAATCTACACCATTGATCTACCATTCTATTTATTAGTACCAGGTTGTTTTGATGGTTGCCATTTTCTAGTACAGTTTGAAATCCAGTACTGGTAGGTTAGCTTCCTTCATGATTTTTTTTCATTAGTTCTCTTAATAATTTTGACCTTTAGTCACTCCAGATGAATTTTGTTCTTATTTTTTCTAGTTCTATAAAATAATTATTTGGTATTTTAATTGGTATGACACTAAATAAGTAAATTAATTTAGGCAGGATTGTAATTTTTATTATATTATCTCAGCCTGACCATGAGCAATTAATATTTTTCCATTTTTGTAGCTATGACTTTATTTGTGTGAAAAATGTTTTGAAATGTCGTTCACATAATTCTTATGTTTGCCTTGGCACAAAGATTCCCAAGTATTTTATATTATTTAGAGTGGTTTTAAATGGAATTTCTCTTTCTAACTCTTGCTACTAGATTCAGAGGAATTTTTTTTCAAATCAAGAATGAAAGGTGCACAGCATTACCAGATGCATCTATTAGTAAAACTATTTTAATACTAGTAATCAGAAAAACATACTAGATTCTTTAGAGGACCCAGAAACAAAAGAATATGACATTTCATGTTTGATAAAACATAAGAATCAAATTATTTAGGGAAATATTCTCTGAAGAACTCCTAGGAAAATTGCAAAGCAAATACCACAAATGTATATATGACATATAAAAATCACATTATGAAGAAATTATAGGAAAATTATATCTTTTGGACCTGTGACTCATGCACATGAGATGACCCATAACTAGTAAGAGATAGTAAAAGTAACAAGAAGATAAAATTGATGATTTTCATTATATAATTTTTTAAAAATAAATTTAAGAGATAAATGATAGTGTGGGGGAAACATTCATGAGTCAAATGCCTTGGATAATAGTCTTTAAAAAAAAGGGGATCATATAGGGAATCATATAGGGGATCAAAAAGGGAAATCATATAGGGAAATGATGCCCATAGACATACACACATATTATACATATATATAAATATCTCTATGCACAATCAAGTCATTTCCCATGAGATAAGAGGAGAAAGGGCACAATCTGCTTTTTTTTAATGGTAAACTATTAACAATATTAAATATTATTATGAATCATTAATAATAAGAGAAATATAAATTTAACAAAAATTCACTTAGATAGCTCTGAGGTTTTATCTTACATTCCTCAAGGTGACTCAGATTATAAGAGATGAACCTGGTTGAAGCTAGAGAGATTGTGGGAAAGCAAGCGCAATAATATATTGTTGGCAGGACTGAGAATTGGTCCAATCATTCTGGGGAACAATTTCAATTTATGTAGGAAAAATGACAAACTTTTTATCAAATGCTTACCTTCCATCTTCAAATCAATACTGTGTATTGGTTACAAGGCAGAAGAGTGGTAAAGGCTAGGTACTGGGAGTTAAGTGACTTTCCCAGGGTCACACAGCTAGGAAGTGTCTGAGGTCAGATTTGAGCCTAGAACTTCCCATCTCTGGGCCTGGCTCTCAATTCACTGAGCTATCCAGCTGCCCCCCAAAGATTATAATACTTTTACATGCTTTTAGTCAGTAATTTCATGACTGGAATTATATCCAAACATCATCAAACATATAAAAAATTCCATGCATATCAAAAAAATCCATTATGGTACTTTTCATTGTAATAAAGAATCTGGGAATAAGTGAGTAAATAATTATTTTTGAGGAATGATTGAATAAAATGGAAGCACATGATTATAATTGAAAATATCTGTATCATAAGAAATGACATTTATGAGTAATCAGAGAAACATGGAAAGACTTGTATGAAAAGATGTAAAAAAAAAGGCACAACCAGAAGAAAAGTATCCAAAATGGCTAATGTAAATGAAAACATTAGTAAATAAATAAGTAAATTCTGATTTATTATAATGACCATTCTTGGTCCTGAAGAATGTATGATGAAATACACCTCCTTCTTTCAGGAAGAGATAAGAAGTTACATATAAGTGTGGTATTCATTGTCTGGTGTGGTGGTATGGAAGAAGGAAGGAAGGAAGGAAGGAAGGAAGGAAGGAAGGAAGGAAGGAAGGAAGGAAGGAAGGAAGGAAGGAAGGAAGGAAGGAAGGAAGGAAGGAAGGAAGGAAGGAAGGAAGGAAGGAAGGAAGGAAGGAAGGAAGGACGAGGGAAGGAGGTAAGGAAGGAAGGAAGGAAGGAAGGACGAGGGAAGGAGGTAAGGAAGGAAGGAAGGAAGGAAGGAAGGAAGGAAGGAAGGAAGGAAGGAAGGAAGGAAGGATGGAGGGAAGGAAGGAAGGAAGGAAGGAAGGAAGGAAGGAAGGAAGGAAGGAAGGAAGGAAGGAAGGAAGGAAGGAAGGAAGGAAGGAAGGAAGGAAGGAAGGAAGGAAGGAAGGAAGGAAGGAAGGAAGGAAGGAAGGAAGGAAGTCTAAAATAAAGGAATAAGCCTAGAAGTGAAAATGTAGCAGTTTGAGAAAGATGCTAGAGGCTAGACTGAAAAGACCTTTACAGAAAAGTCAGATGAGCATGTGTGAAGACAGAGGCAAGTTGGCAGCAACCTGATAACCTAAGAGAAAGAGAAATAATGATGCACTGAGAATAGCAGATAGTGAAAAGCAAATGGGCAAGTGTCTCGGGGAGAAACAGGGATGCTTAGCAGTATCTTGGCATTTAACCTGACTTGGCTAAAGTCTTTGAAGTGTCAGTTTTAGTTATTTATATGATGTTCTCTTTGGCTTAAAATATTCCCATCAAAAATTCACTGTGCCTCTATATTCCAGTTTTGTATAATGTAATACTCATTTTCAGAGAAAGATTTGACTCTGAGGAAGTTATGATGACCTACCACAATACCTTCCAATGTCTCAGTATGATATATTTGCCACAGATCAAAAATCTTCAACCTATGGCATGTGTATTAATGGTGGCACATGAGCTGAGTTTGAGTGGCATGTTCTAGACCAGCCTTAGGAGAAATAGTAAAGTGTAATTTCCACTGCCTCCATTAATGTCCTTTTCCTTCCCTCTGGAAATCTTTGATCATGGTGATAATGATGACAATGATAACATAATTAGTGATGATACTAATAACTAATCATAAACACTTGATATTTGTATAATACTTTTAAATTTGCAAAGTACTTAATAGAAATCTCATTTAAGACTCATTATAAACTTGTGAGGTAAATGCTACAAATATATTATCACCATTTTCTAGGCAAGGAAATAAGAGGAGAGAAGTCAACTGCATTGCTTAGGGAAACACAGTCATTAAGTGTCCAAGGCAGGATTTGAGCCCCAGTCTACCTGACCCTAAGTCCACTGACATCCTTTTCCCATCCTATGCTATTCCTTTTCTACCCACTTCCTATCCAAGAGTAGATTAGAAATATATGGAAAGTTAAGCTCATAAAGTTTTCCTTTTTTAAAAAAATATCAGAATGCTTCTATCTATCAGTAGATTCACTTGTCATAAGGTTCAGCATTAGGGCTCATGCGCTTGTTCCCTCAGGAATATGTTTCTGAGCCCAGGGATGTAACATGTTCTGCCAAGTTAATTGACTGGCCAGCACAGTTCCCCCAAGTCAATACCAAGTCAAGTAGATTTTGGAGCCTCTTAAATTTTCCACTTACTCACTTCCAAGCTTGACAAAGAGCCAGGAAATATAAAAAGTCCAAAATTTTGGAATGATATTCCTGGTAAATTTACCAGTGACTCATTCTTTAACTCAAATCTAAAGTTTCTTTCCTTATCTGTATAATATATATGGTAATAGGGTTATTATTATTAATAATCATAGCTAATATTTATAGTGTTTTTAAATGGCAAAATGGTTTATTGTATGTTCCAGTGGCCAGTTGATGATTACAGTGCCCTCTGCCCTGGTCAGATCACATCTATTGTATTGTGTGCAGTCCTCAGTACCATAGTTTAAGAAGCACCTAGAAAATTGAAGGGCCCAAGACCATGCCAAAAGAGGATAAACTGAAGTAACTATGGAAGCTTAGTCCAGAGTAAAGAAGACTCAGAAGAAACATGAAAAATGACTTCAAGTACTTGTAAGCAACTATGTGGAAGAGGAATTCGATTTTGACTTGTGGAAGGTTTCTTCATATCTCTGGGTCTCATCTGGTTCCTCATCTAAAACATGGAGGGAATGAACTAGAGATTAGCTTCAACAGCAAATTCTGTTATAATGTAGTTCCAAGTTTAAAGAAGCACAATAGCTAGTTTGTAGATGTGTGCTTAAATTGAAATCTGCAAAGGAAACTTCTACAGAAGGATTTAAACCGTTTATGATTTTGCCACCTACAATATGTGTGCATTTTTCTACACCTCCACACCTGGCAATATTTCAGGCTAACATTTGTTAGAGGATTTTGAGTTCATCTTGTTTATTTTTTGTTCCTTTCCTTTCTGATATACTCTTCATGTACAAAACTAAAAAGATTTTATTTTCACATTTATGAATACTAATCAATCATATTCTTAGATTATATTCCTCAGAGGCATATCTAAAAACTTGCTGTGGACTATTGAGTTTTAGTTTCTGCCCCAAACCTTCCCCTCTGACACATCCAAAACAGAGTATTTGAAGTGTAGAACACTCTTTGGTAGAGAATTTCACTTTACCTGTTGAGAAGGCTTATCAGGAGGATATTTGGTTTAATGTTTATTTTATAGTAAAAGATTTCCTGGTGTTTCATCATATTTTAAGTCATTAGTTAAATATTTTCCATGTTATGCCTACCTAAGGAAATAGTGATGGCAAAGACAAAATGAAAATTCATTGCATTTGTTCAAGATTAAGGTGGTTGTTCCCTGCCTGAACCCTCCTTCCATCATGACCTTACAGGTTAATACAAAAGAAACCTGGATAAATGTAAAAACTTTATATAGGGCTGACGACTAAAGTCTGCAGTTTCCATTTCTGTTGAAACTATGGATTGGTCCAATCATCCTGGAAAGCATTTTGGAATTATACTAAGTCAACAAGTATTTAATAAGGGCATACTATATGCCCGACACTGCATTAAATGAGGATTTTTAAAAGGGAAAAAATTATATCTGTTCTGAAAGAGCTAACACTTTAATGGAGGAAATAATATGGAAATAACAATGTACAAAAAAAGATAATCACAGAATAAACCAGAAATCATCCATATATTTTTTGACAACGAAAATAAATTTCTAAGCACATACCTTGTTCCAAAGAGATCAACTATTTTAAAAAATGCCCCATTGACACAAAAATTCAATGTCCCAAAAGTCTTAGTGTAGTTTTAAGTTTTAATCACTTTTAAAATATTAATGTTAAAAATTTATGGTTTTTTTTTAAATCACTTGAAAGATTAATTACTTGGGGCAAGATTTTGAAGTAAAGAAAGGACTATAGCTCACTCCTCCCAAATAACTGTAAAACTGATCTCTGGACCCACACAGGAAAAAAAAAAGATTGGGTGCAACATTTTTCCAACCCAAGTCAACTAAGGAAGTGTAAAGTGAAAGTCTGTGACACAGGGATGGGGGCAGAGGAAGCAATACCAGCAATGTGCTGTGGAGGCAGTCATGATAGTAGGAAAAGCAGATTCTAGAGCTTCAGAGATATTCTAGATTCTAGATTCAGAGATATTAAGATTGGTCAACTGGTCAAAAAGAGGTTACGAGATACCCCTATGTTAGTAAAAGGCACAGGAACTCATACTCTTTCATAATTCCATTATGCATAACCATTTCCATGTTGAAGTTCCAGAGTAGAGATGAGCATTAGCACTTCGGGCCCCAAAGGATCAAGGGCCATAAAAAGCAATGGAGTTTCTGACTAAAAGAAAAGAGGGACATTTCCTGAGTCGGGACAAGAACACAGACCAGGAGAGAAGTGAATACACTTTTCCCCAGATCACATTGCTTTGGAAATACTGAAAAATTACAAATCCCTGAATTAGCTCTGAAAAGAGCAACAGCAAAAAGCTGGAAGCTTAACAAAGTTCCATGTGCCTGTCAGATGAATAGAACCCAAATTAAACACAAAGTTCAAAGTTAAAAATAGACTGGAAAAAAATGAACAAACAACAACAAAAAAGAATCTGACTGAAAAAAAATCTCTGAGGGTGACAAAAAGGATGAAGAGACAAATACAGAAGACAATAATGTGAAAACAGCTATGAGCAAATTCTCAGAATGAAAAAATGTAGATTAGACAGAAGTCTAATAAGAATTCCTGGAAGAGTTAAAGAAAGAGCAAAGGAATTGCTTAAAAATCAAATGGTAAAAGAAAATTAGGAAAAGAATTGAGAGCAATACAAGATAGTAATGAAAAAAGAATTAAAAGCTTCATAAGAGACACAAAACCTCAGGAAAAGAACATTTTAAAAAACAAATTTGACCAAATGGTAAAAGAGGTACAAACCTCAATAAAGAAAAGAACTCCTTTTTAATATATATATATATATGTCATTATATATATATATATATATTTATAATATATATATATATAATGACATAGAATCCAGATTCTTAAAGAAAAAGTTAAATCATTTACTGGAGAAAACAGACAGTAAAACTAATGGGGAAACTCAATTTTCCCCACTCAGAGCTAGATAAATGTAATAAATAAGAAAGAATTCAAGGAGATAAATAGAATCTTTTAAAAGTTAAATATAGTAGACATCTGAAGAAAACTGAATGGAGATAAAAAGGAGTATACCTTTTCTCAGCTATTCATGGAACCTTAACAAAAAAATTGGCCATGTATTAGGGCATTAAAACCTCACAAACAAATACAAAAACAAGAAATATTAAATGCATTCTTTTAGACCCATAATATAACAAAAAATACATTCAATAAAGGACTATGACAGAATAGGTTAAAAAGCAATTGGAAACTAAATAATGTAATCCTAAGGAAAGAATGAGTCAATGAGTGAATCATAGAAGTAATCATTTCATTAGAAAAATGACAATAAAATAGTATTTCAAAACTTATGAAATGCATCCAAAATAGTACTGAGAGGAAAATTTACATCCATAAAAGTTCCTAATTAAACAACAAAATAGAATTCCTGAAAACAAAGGAGAGAGTGATGAAATTATTTTAAAATTATTGAACTATTAAATAAAACTAGTAGCTGATTTTATGAGAGGGAACAATAAAATACATAAACCATTGGCTAGTGTGATTTTTATTTAATAAAAATCCTTACCTTATGCCTTGGAACCAATACACACAATCTTTTTCTTTCTCTCTTTCAATACTATGTATTGGTTCCAAGGCAGAAAAGTGGTAAGGGCTAGGCAATAGGGGTCAAGTGACTTGCCCAGGGTCACATACTTGGAAATTGTCTGAGGCCAAATTTTAACAATGTGATTTTTGTAAAAGAAAGATGAACACCAAATTACTAGTATCAAAAATTAGTAGGGTGAATGTAAAACCAATGAAAATAAAATCAAAAGAAATTAGTAGGAGCTATTTTTCTCAATTAAATTCTCAATTAAATGATCATAAAACTAACAATCTAAATGAAATGGATGAATATTTACCAAAAATAAAAAAACACAACAAATCACCCAGATTAACAAAAGAGGAAATAGAAAACTTAACTCCATTTCAGAAAAATAATCTAAATAAGCCATAAATATTATTCATAACGAAAATCCCCATGACCTAAATGATTTAAAAGTTAATTATACCAAATATTTAAAGAACAATTCATTCTAATACTATATAAACTATTTGAAAATAGATAAAGAAGGAGTCCTATCTAATTCTTTCTATGACACAGATATGGTTTTGATGCCTAAAACAGAAAAAGCAAAAACAGGGAAAGAAAACTACAAACCAATTTCACTAATATAAATATTGAAGCAAAATTTTTAATAAGGTACAAGAAGGTTACAGAAATATGTCACAAGAGTCATAAAGCATGAGTAGGTAGGATTTACATTAGGAGTTCAGGACTGGCTTCAATATTAGGAAAACTATCAGCATATTTTGTCATATCAATAACAAAAATCTTATGATTATACCAATAGATGCAAAAAAAACTTGACAAAATACCACACCCATTCCTATTACAAACACTAAAAAGCATAAGAATCAATAATCTTTTTTTTTAAAAAACATAAGCGGTGACTTTCTATAACTAAGAGCAAGAATTATCTATAAAAGGGATGAACTAGAAATCTTCTTGACAAGATCAGGGGTGAAGCAAAGATGTTCATCATCACTATTGCCATTCAATATTGTACTATAAATGCTAGTTATAGCAATAAAACAAGAAAAAGAAATAGAAAAATCAGAACAATGAGGAAACAAAACTATCATTCTTCACAGATGATATGACAGCATACACAGAGATCAACTAAAAACTAGTTGAAACAATTAAAAACTTTAATGAAGTTTCAGAATAAAAATTATAATAAAACCACAAAAATCATAGCATTTCTATATATTACCTACAAAATCCTGTAGAAAAAAAAGATAGAAAAAGAAATTCCAATTAAAATAACTGCACACAGTCAAAAATACTTGAGTATCCTGCCAAGGCAAACCCAGGAACTATATGAACATAATTACAAAACACTTTTCACACAAATAAAGACAGATTTAAACAACTAAAGAAATATTAATTGTTTTTGAGTAGTCCAAACTAATATAATTAATATGACAAGTGTACCTATGTTAATTTACTTATTCAGTGCCATACCAATTAAACTACCAAAAAATCATTTTAAAGACAAAAAAATTAACAAAACTCAACTGGAAGGGGAAAAATGTCAAAAATATCAAGAGAATCAATGAAAAAGTGTGAAAGAAGGTGACCTAGGAGTACCAGATTTCAAGATTTATTACAAAGCAATAATCCTCAATATACTCTTATATTGGCTAAGAAATAGAGTGGTTATTTAATGGAATAAAATATATATATATATATATATATATATATACATTATATAGCAGTAAAATACCATAGTAATCTAATGTTTGATAATCTCAAAGATCCAAGTTTTGGAGTCAAAGAACTCAGTATCTGACAAAAACTTCTGGGAAAACTGGAAGACAATTTGTCAGAAACTAGCATAGGCCAACATCTCACACCATATATCAAAATAAGGTCAAAATAGGTACATAGTGTAGACATAGAGGGTAAAATAATAAGTAAATTGAAAAATGAACCATTGAAAATGTACCTGTTAGATCTATGGCTAAAGGTGTTTTATTATAAAACAAGAGATAGAGAGGATTAATGGAATTAAAATGAATAATTTTGATTATATGAAATTGAAAAGGATTTGCACAAGCAAAACTAATACGGCCAAAATTAGAAGAAAGAAGGAAATTTAAGAGTGGGGGATAGAATTTTTTATCCTTTTTCTATTAAAGGCCTTATTTCTCAAATACATAGAGAACTGAGCTAAATTTATTTAAAAAAAATAAGAATCATTCCTCAATTGATAAATGGTCAAAGGATATGAACAGGAAGTTTTCAGAAGAAGAAATCAAAGTTATCAATAGTTAACAGGAAAATTCCCCAAATCACTATTGATTAGAGAAACGCAACAGTTCTGAGATATTATCTCACATCTTTTAGATTTTAGCATGACAGAAAAGGAAACTGACAACTAGAGTATATGTGGGGAAAATAAGGATACTACTGTACTATTAGTGAATTTATGAACTGTTCCAACCTCTCTGAAAAACAATGTGGAACTATGAACTAACCACTATAAAACTACATATACCCTCATTGACTCAGCAATTGTATAACTGGAGATTTTGAGCCTTTGGACTTCATCCCCCAGAAGTCCCTTAGTATTTCCCAAAATTCCTTTTTCCTGTGTCCCCACATTTTGCATGATTGTATTTAAGTGGCTATAACTCCTCCCTCTTCCTCTCTTGGACCTGTGACCAGGCTGAAGTCAGACAGTTCTTTTGTTTTAGTTTTTATTAATAAAACATTATAAAATATAATATTTAGTTATTGATTATTCATTTAAAACCCACATTTTGGTGACCATGAAGGGACTATGAATTCTCAAAAATGTTTGATCAGATAGCATTTGTCTGGTTGCTGCCCACCACGAGGGTCCAGTGGTGGGTGTGCCTGAGCTCCTGCCCCACCATAATGCCTGCCACTGCCTTCTGTTTCTACTGTCCATCTGCTTGGCCATCATTCCTTACTGCTCTCCAATCAGCTTGGAACCTCCTTTTGCTGAGACCAGACCCACCACAAGGACCTGCCAATCCCAGCCATTTCCCCCTCAGATAGTGACATATAAAACTCTTTCTGTCCCAATCCCTTTCCACACTCCACATTTGTGTTTCTAGCCTGTCCTAGCCATTTTTCAGTGTGGAGAAAAGAACCCCACACCTTCTGATTTTCAAGCAGATTTTTTAAAGCTGATCCTAGACTCCTAGTTTAGAAAGGGGGTTACTAAAGCTTTTTCAGAGGGAGGGCAGTTAGTTCCAAATCCAAAAATAGATTTAAAGTCAGTTTTGGGGAATAAGCCCATTTTTTTCTTCTTTCTTGACACAAAACACGAAGTATTTTTTTTCTCTCATATGTAAATATGCTATTGTTTTCCCTAGAAGATTTGCTTCTTTCTGTTTACTCTTTAAACAAACCCCATTCAGTGTCTTTCAGGAAAAATGCCATTGAAAAGCATGCTTGAAATTCTGAAACAACAGTTTGAGATGGTAGAGCTATAAAGTTCAGCTTGGATCTGCTAAATTCTTTTCCTGGGACTTTTTATTTTCATTGGAGATTTCCCACTTTATTTCCTTCTATTCAAGAATATGCCACAAACTAGCCTGCTTAAAATACAAACCAACCTGTAATATTTTGACAAAGTTCTAAAAGTCCTAACTGCTCTCAACATGCAGAGTGGAGATTCTGCCTGTGCTTCTATGAAGAAATTCAGATCTCTGACAAATGAAATCTAAATGGATAATAAATACTGGGGGAGGGGAAGGAAACTTTAAAAGAGAAAAAAGATCTGAAAGCTTATTGCTAACTATATTGAGTTTATTCTTCTAAAATATAGAATAAGTCTATTGGGATTGGTGAAAAGGATTTTGACTGCACTGCCTGCACCTTCTCATTTGTTTATATTATTGTATATACTGGTTGCTTTAAGGTTTAAATTTGTTAAGTTTATCTGTATTACTCAAGTTGATACCTTTCTGTAATACTGAATCATTTTAAGCTACTATGTTTTGCCTATATTGATCTTTATTTTGTACATTTACCTCTGCTGAACAAAATATCACTGTATAAACCCCATGAACATTTTGCCTAAAACCCTTATCACTAAATCCATTGAAGATCACATGTTGCCTTTGTTAATTGTCACATAGATGATGATGGGTGGATTTCAACAAAAGTGGTTAAATTGTGTGCAACTTTTGGAGAACATAATGAGCTAAGAATTTAAATGGTAATTCTAGGGGGGCTTCAGAAATAATTTTATATAACTAGTTGTTTCTGAATGAATGATATTTTCTATTTATATTTATATTATAAAGAATGTTGTATTAAAGGTAGAGAAACAAAGAAATGTTCCTAACAAGGTATTTCTATAAATCAAGAATCTGGAAAAAAAAAAGAGATCCTGCCAAACTCTTCATTTTTTAATTTACGTCCAGCAGAACAATCTAGATTTCTTGATGATGTTCCAGACCCAAATAAGTTTTACCTTCTTTAAAAATATACTTGCCAAGTTTGAAAGATTTACTACATCTGTAAAAATTGTGACAAATATCCATTAGTTCATAGGGTTTTTTATGTCATACAGAGACATATTTGAAATATGATAATGGGTTTGTAATTGGGCTATTGTGTATTTGGGAGACTGGTAATTCTTTGAATGTGCATTATCTACTGTGTTACTGTTTTATTCTGAAAACCATTTTGTACTCACACATGGCTGACACAGTGTGTCACTGATTTTAAGCTAAATATTTTTTTTATTTTTAAAACTTTTTTAAAAACCTTCGAGAACTTCCAGTCAAGATGTTGGCTTAGAGAAAGCTAAAGTTCAGATCTCCAGAAACCCTTCCCTACTGAACTCAAACTATATGCTCCTAGGGCACCAAAATTCAAAACGAACAACAGCATAGACCCCGGGAATCCTCCTCCTGGACCTGGATCAAAAGGTACGCCTCCCCCCTCCAAAAGCCAGAACCCGAGATCACTCGGACCTAAGAGGTAGGCAGAAGGAAGGTCCCAGTACCCAATCCCCCCAACCCAGAGTGCCAAGTCCAAGGCAGTAGAGGGAACCTCAGAGCCTCAGGGCCAGCTATTCTGAAGACAGCTTCCTGAAAACAACCTGACTCAGATGAGGGGGCACCCAACACAGTCAGCAGGGAAACAGAGAGAGACGATGGGGGGGATCTTGTAACCCCCTGGGTGGATCCTTCCATCTGAGTCTCATGGAAGGTCCCTGCCTCAGGGCATACTCAGTTCAACCCAGGGAAAGCTAATCCTATCAGGACCCCTCAGATATCCGGGAAGCCACGGCCCCTCCCCCCTCAGAGTGTAGGCTCTTCTGGCCGGTTAAGGCACTGAAAAACCTCACGGAGAGTGCTGAGCCAGGCTCAGAGCATGGAAGTAAGGCAACAGAGAAGCATCGGGAAGGAACTGAGGAGGGCAGTAACACGGAAACACCAGCAATTCCTGGCTTCCCCGGGAAGACAGAACACCTGAGGAGAACCTGTCAATTTACCTAGGGCTAAAACATCTGAACACCAGACAGAGATAAGAAAAGCTAGTCCTCCCCACTCAGATAGAGATGGCAAACTCCACAGAAGCACAAAAACCTCAAAATTCCAAGAAAAACAAGAAGAAGGGGGCGACTTTGGACACATTTTATGGAGCAAAAATACAAAATACAGAGGAGATAGAAGAGGAAATACAAGCAAATGCTCTGAAACCTTCCAAAGGAAAAGGAAACTCTCCACAAACCCAAGAAGAATTGGAATCGGAAAGGATCGAAAAGATGGAAGCCTTCTGGGAGGAAAAGTGGGAAATAATGCAAAAGAAATTCACGCATCTACAAAACCAGTTTGACCAAAGTGAAAAGGAAAACCCAGGCTTTAAAGGTCATAATTAGGCAACTCAAAGACACCAAGCAAGAACTAACAAAGCAAAGCCAAAAGACCAAGAAATTAGAAGAGAACATAAAATATCTCACTGACAAGGTCATAGACTTGGAAAATACAGGGAGACGAGACAATTTATGAATAATTAGACTACCAGAAAAGCCAGAAATAAACAGCAAACTCAACATCTTAATACAATATATAATCAAAGAAAACTGCCCAGAGATCCTAGAACAAGAGGGCAATACAGGCATTGAAAGAGTTCACAGAACACCCTCTACACTAAATCCCCAAAAGACAACTCCCAGGAATGTAATTGCCAAATTCCAAAGCTTTCAAGCAAAAGAAAAAAATCTTACAAGAAGCCAGAAAAAGACAATCTAGATATAAAGGAATGCCAATCAAGGTCACACAAGACCTTGCAAGTTCCACTCTGAATGACCATAAGGCATAGAACATGATTTTCAGAAAGGCAAGAGAGCTGGGTCTTCAACCAAGAATCACCTATCCATCAAAACTAAATATATACTTCCAAGGGAAAGTATGGGCATTCAACAAAATAGAAGATTTCCAAGTTTTTGCAAAGAAAAGACCAGAGCTCTGTGGAAAGTTTGATATTGAAAAACAAAGAGCATGGAATACCTGAAAAGGTAAATATGAAGGAGAGGGGAAAGAAGAAAAATGTCATCTTTTTCTTTTATTCAAATTCTCTTCTATAAGGACTACATTTATATCAATCTATGTATACTAACATGTGGGGAAAATGTAATGTGTAAATAGAGGGAAAAGAAAGACCAAATAGAATAATCTTTCTCACACAAAGATTCACATGGGAAGGGGAGGGGAAGAAAACTCCTATAAGAAGGAGAGGAAGAGAGTTTTTACTTAAACCTTACTCTCAGGGAAATCAACTCTGAGAGGGAAGAACATCTAGATCCATTGGGATCTTGAATTCTATCTTACCCAACAAGGGAAGGGAGAAGGGAAAACCAAGGGGGTTAGAGGGGAGGGACCACAAAAAAGGAAGGGAAGAAGAGGGGGGAGGGGGAGGGAACAAGAAGGGAGGGACTAGAAAGGGAAACATATCAAGGGAGGGGAAAAGTGGGACTGATTTAAAGTAAATCACTGGACTAAAAGGTAGAGCTAAAGAAGAAAGGTTAGAATTAGGGAAGGATATCAAAATGCCAGGGAGTCCACAAGTAACAGTCATAACTTTGAACGTGAATGGGATGAACTCACCCATAAAACGTAGACAAATAGCAGAATGGATTAGAATCCAAAACCCTACCATATGTTGTCTTCAAGAAACACACATGAGGTGGGTAGGCATCCACAAGGTCAGAATTAAAGGATGGAGTAAGACCTTCTGGGCCTCCACTGACAGAAAGAAGGCAGGAGAGGCAATCATGATACCTGACAAAGCCAAAGCAAAAATAGACCTGATTAAAAGGGATAGGGAAGGTAATCATATTTTGTTAAAAGGGACTTTAAATAATGAGGAAATATCACTAATCAACATGTATGCACCAAATAATATAGCACCCAAATTTCTAATGGAGAAACTAGGAGAATTGAAGGAAGAAATAGACAGTAAGACCATATTAGTGGGAGACTTGAACCAACCATTATCAAATTTAGATAAATCAAATCAAAAAATAAATAAGAAAGAGGTAAAAGAAGTGAATGAAATCTTAGAAAAATTAGAATTAATAGACATATGGAGAAAAATAAATAGGGACAAAAAGGAATACACCTTCTTCTCAGCACCACATGGCACATTCACAAAGATTGATCATTCATTAGGTCACAGAAACATGGCACACAAATGCAGAAATTCAGAAATAATAAATGCAGCCTTTTCAGATCACAAGGCAATAAAAATAATGATCAGTAATGGTACATGGAAAACCAAATCAAAGACTAATTGGAAATTAAACAATATGATACTCCAAAATCGTTTAGTTAGAGAAGAAATCATAGAAACAATTAATAGTTTCATCAAGAAAAATGACAATGGTGAGACATCCTTTCAAACCTTTTGGGATGCAGCCAAAATGGTAATCAGAGGTAAATTCATATCCCTGAGTGCATATGTTAACAAACTAGGGAGAACAGAGATCAATCAATTGGTAATGCAAATAAAAAAACTCAAAAGCGATCAAATTAAAAAACCCCAGCAGAAAACCAAAGTAGAAATCCTAAAAATTAAGGGAGAAATTAATAAAATCGAAAGTGATAGAACTATTGATTTAATAAATAAGACAAGAAGCTGGTACTTTGAAAAAATAAACAAAATAGACAAAGTACTGGTCAATCTAATTAAAAAAAGGAAGGAAGAAAAGCAAATTAACAGCATCAAAGATGAAAAGGGGGACATCACCTCCAATGAAGAGGAAATTAAGGCAATCATTAAAAATTACTTTGCCCAATTATATGGCAATAAATACACCAATTTAGGTGAGATGGATGAATATATACAAAAATACAAACTGCCTAGACTAACAGAAGAGGAAATAGAATTCTTAAATAATCCCATATCAGAAAATGAAATCCAACAAGCCATCAAAGAACTTCCTAAGCAAAAATCCCCAGGGCCTGATAGATTCACCAGTGAATTCTATCAAACATTCAGAGAACAGTTAATCCCAATACTATACAAACTATTTGACATAATAAGCAAAGAGGGAGTTCTACCAAACTCCTTTTATGACACAAACACGGTACTGATTCCAAAACCAGGCAGGTCAAAAACAGAGAAAGAAAACTATAGACCAATCTCCCTAATGAATATAGATGCAAAAATCTTAAATAGGATACTAGCAAAAAGACTCCAACAAGTGATCAAAAGGGTTATCCACCATGATCAAGTAGGATTTATACCAGGGATGCAAGGCTGGTTCAATATTAGGAAAACCATCCACGTAATTGACCACATCAACAAGCAAACCAACAAGAACCACATGATTATCTCAATAGATGCAGAAAAAGCATTTGATAAAATACAACACCCATTCCTATTAAAAACACTAGAAAGCATAGGAATAGAAGGGTCATTCCTAAAAATAATAAACAGTATATATCTAAAACCATCAGCTAATATCATCTGCAATGGGGATAAACTAGATGCATTCCCAATAAGATCAGGAGTGAAACAAGGATGCCCATTATCACCTCTACTATTTGACATTGTACTAGAAACACTAGAAGTAGCAATTAGAGAAGAAAAAGGAATTGAAGGCATCAAAATAGGCAAGGAGGAGACCAAGTTATCACTCTTTGAAGATGACATGATGGTCTACTTAAAGAATCCTAGAGATTCAACCAAAAAGCTAATTGAAATAATCAATAACTTTAGCAAAATTGCAGGATACAAAATAAACCCACATAAGTCATCAGCATTTCTATATATCTCCAACATAATTCAGCAGCAAGAACTAGAAAGAGAAATCCCATTCAAAATCACCTTAGACAAAATAAAATACCTAGGAATCTATCTCCCGAGACAAACACAGGAACTATATGAACACAACTACAAAACACTCTCCACACAGCTAAAACTAGACTTGAGCAACTGGAAAAACATTAACTGCTCATGGGTAGGATGAGCCAATATAATAAAAATGAACATCCTACCCAAACTTATTCATCTATTTAGTGCCATACCCATTGAACTTCCAAAACATGGACATGGATAGGCAGTTTTCAGATAAAGAAATCAAAACTATTAATAAGCACATGAAGAAGTGTTCTAAATCTCTTATAATCAGAGAGATGAAAATCAAAACAACTCTGAGGTATCACCTCACACCTAGCAGATTGGCTAACATGATAGCAAAGGAAAGTAATGAATGCTGGAGGTGATGTGGAAAAGTAGGGACATTAATTCATTGCTGGTGGAGTTGTGAATTGATCCAACCATTCTGGAGGGCAATTTGGAACTATGCCCAAAGGGCGATAAAAGACTGTCTGCCCTTTGATCCAGCCATAGTACTGCTGGGTCTGTACCCCAAAGAGATAATGGAGAAAAAGACTTGTACAAGAATATTCATAGTTGCGCTCTTTGTGGTGGCCAAAAATTGGAAAACAAGTGGATGCCCATCAATTGGGGAATGGCTGAACAAATTGTGGTATATGTTGGTGATGGAATACTATTGTGCAAAAAGGAATAATAAAGTGGAGGAATTCCATGGAGACTGGAACAACCTCCAGGAAGTGATGCAGAGTGAGAGGAACAGAACCAGGAGAACGTTGTACACAGAGACTAATACACTGTGGTACAATCGAAGGTGATGGACTTCTCCATTAGTGTCAATGCAATGTCCCTGAACAATCTGCATGGATCTAGGAGGAAAAACACTATTCATAAGCAGAGGACAAACTGTGGGAGTAGAAACACCAAGGAAAACACCGAGGAAAAGCAACTGCCTGACTACGGAGGTTGAGGGGACATGACAGAGAAGAGACTCTAAACGAACACTCTAATGCAAATATTAACAACATGGCAATGGGTTCGAATCAAGAACACATGTGATACCCAGTGGAATCATGCGTCGGCTATAGGGGTGGGGGGGCAGGAAAAGAAAATGATCTTTGTCTTTAATGAATAATGCTTGGAAATGATCAAATAAAATATTATAAAATTTAAAAAAAAGAAAAAAAAACCTTCGAATATTTTTCCTTGCATGTGCACTATAGTATCTGAGGTTTTTATCTTTCATTTTTGTATTTGAAGCACATCAACAGTATTGAGAAGATTTTTCTTTATTTTTTTATTTTGCAGTAATATAAGTTTTAAATACATTTGTTCTAATATTAATGCATGCCCAAAAAGCTTTAGACTATAAAAATTATGCCATTGATTGTTTAAAAGAATTATGGGACTTTGCTTTGATTCTGTCTGATTTCAGAAGGGAATAAACAAAAAAAAAAAAAGAGCCACTGTACAGTGCTAAAGAAGCACAGAGCACCTGCATAGTGTCTATGGAGCACAAGGTCAAAGAGACCAGATCCAAGAGGACTTGAACTTTTGGGGGGTTTAAGGTTGCAGCTGTTTTGACATATGTCAGGGACTGGACTTCCTCTGAGTCACATTCTATCAAGTACCTACTTTTGCTGCCAAACTGGCTCCCATTTACTGCTGAAATCTAGTCCCTTTTCTGTCTTTCATGGTGTGGCAAACTTTCTATAGTTCTGGCTACCAAATGGGCAAATTCATAATTGCTTAAATCAGTCTAATTGGACCCTGCTTCAAGGACCTGGTATAGATTTGTTTTTCTTTTACTTAGATATTTTTTGACATAAGACTTTTACATTTTGTATTTCATCCACAAGTTAATTTTCTCTTTGGGGGGATTTTTTCATGTCTTTGTTTTTCTTTTGCAAATTGATTCATATAATTCATAACTCAGCCATGCATCCCTGAGTGATCCCTGTCTTTGTTATTATTCACATGGGGGGGGAGTTATTGTTGTGAACTTTGATTTAAATTTGAGCAATTTTAGGATAAAAAACTTGCTGCCTACCAGAATCCAGAATGCGCCATAAAGATAGATGCCTGCAGAAGACACATGCTACACCAGAAGATCCAGAGTGAACTTTGGGATGTGAATTGAACTACGGGGGGTTGAAATGCCTTTATTTTGAATGTATACTCTTATGCCTAAGGCGACAGCCCCAAAATTGTCTTTTTGTCAACTTAGTAATCATTGGTTTTGTTCTTTACTTTTTCCCTTTTATCCAGAAATTATTGCCATTTTAAGTTGATTATATTTCCTTGATCCTTTTGGGGAAACTGGTTTCTCAATAGGATCACAGGGGGTTATGGATAAATGGAGATTTTGAGCCTTTGGACTTCATCCCCCAGAAGTCCCTTAGTATTTCCCAAAATTCCCTTTTCCTGTGTCCCTGCATTTTTCATGATTGTATTTAAGTAGCTATAACTCCTCTTTCTTCCTCTCTTGGACCTGCAAACAGGCTGAATTCAGGCAGTTCTTTTGTTTTAGTTATTATTAATAAAACTTTATAAAATATAATATTTAGTTATTGATTATTCGTTTTTAAAACCACACAGTACAACTACTATAACTGTATTCCAAAGATATTAAAGTAAAAGGGAAAAGGTTCTATCTATACAAAAACATTTTAGTGGCTCTTTTTGTGGTGGCAAAGCATTAGAAACTGAGGATATTCCCATCAAGTGGTGAATAGTTGAATAAATTCTAGTGCATTATTGTGATGGAATACTATTATGCTATAAGAAATTACAATGGGGTGGTTTTAGAAAATCCTGGGAAGACTTAGATGAACTAATGAAAAGTGAAGTGAATAAAACCAGAACACT
This sequence comes from Monodelphis domestica, assembly GCF_027887165.1. Classification (NCBI taxonomy): domain Eukaryota; kingdom Metazoa; phylum Chordata; class Mammalia; order Didelphimorphia; family Didelphidae; genus Monodelphis; species Monodelphis domestica. Next base: position 129,646,089 of record NC_077233.1, read on the forward strand.
TTACACAATAACAGCAATATTGTAACAATAATCAATTGTGAAAGATTTGGCTTACCCTGACTAATACATTGATATAAGACAATTACAAAGACTCATAAAGAAAAATGTGCCCTATATCCTGAGAAAACTGATGAACTCTTAATGCAGAATGAAGCACATTTTTTTCACTTTCTTTTTTAAATCATTTTTTTCAGTGTAGCTAATATGGAAATGTTTGATATGACTTCACATGTTTAATTGATATAATATTACTTGGCTTCTCAATGGGAGGAAAAGGGACATGTAGGAGGAAGAGAAATCAAAGCTCAATATATAATGAAAATAAAATAAAGAAAAATAATTATTTTTTAAGATTACTTAAATCTATTTTATACTTGCTTAGTTTTGTGACTTCTGATTGATACATTTTTAAATTTTAACAAGATAGAGCACCCTGTCATCATGCATTTTCTGCATGATTAGTTCTGGGTGAAGCTATCCAAGACTGGTGGATCTGTAGAGAAGATTATCTTGCTTGTCACCTGATTGATCACCATTACACTTTTTCTTGGGTCAGCATGTCAAAACTCACATATATACATAAAAACTCATTTCTTAGATAATCTGAAGATTATAAATGAAATGCTTTTATTCACTGAACAGCAACTGATAGAAGTTTTTACAAAGTTCAAAAGTGACTAGAGAAAGGTATATAGCACAAGAGAGTCATTATGCTGAAGAATATTAGTGAGAAACATACAAATATTTAAAATTTTTAAACAATCTTTCATATGCATATGTTACATATACATATATGTGCATGTATGTGTTATATGTATGTTTGCATATAGGTAAATATACATGTGCATATATTTAATTTTTGACCATCTATTCAGGAGTAGCTAAATGAGATTGTGGTACGCGAAATGTCATGGAATATTACTGTGCTATAAGAAACAATGAATATAATAATATGGCAAATACTGATAAACTGCAGAAAACCTGAAAAAAATTGACGCAAAAGGAAGTAGAAACCAAAAATATATGTATATAATGTAAGTTAGAAAAATCAATAAAGTAATTGGAGCAGTGCTATTAAGTTATGTAATAGGTGAGTTAAAAGAAAGAGTTCAAAACTAACTATATATATAAAATAAAAGGTTTATTTAGCTAAAGGGTAAAGGGAAAAAGGGAATTAGGGAATAACTAACTCTTAACCCAAATAGAGATTAAATCCTTATACTCTTCCTATAATTATTATAAACTAAATTCTTAAATTAGTAATTAAGGTTAGGGGGTTTTGGTAGGAACAGGGATGAAGGGACAAAGAATCTCACAAAACAGGAGATCTCTTTGATTCAAACAGTAATCCCAGTAGTAAGTCACCTGCATTGTTGAAATCCATTTCTCTGTAGCAGCAGCAGCAGCAGCAAGGATAGACAGAATATCAAGAAATCCAAAGAAGAGGGAATCACTGGCTCTCTGGGTCCACCCCATAGGTACCAGACAGAAACTCTCTGGGCTTTCCTGACTGCTAGAGAAAAGCAGCCTCTTCCTCTTCTAGAGGTGTCCGCCAACTCTGTCCAGCAACTGCCTCTGAGTTTCAGTTCCCCAGCTTCTGAGAGTTCTGTGTGGAATGTTGGTTTGCAGAATCTCTTACTATCTGCTGGCTCCTGCTAAAATCCCTTACTACAGTTATGATAACCAAGCTTAGTTTCAAAGAATAAAGATGAGAGACTTTGCAGAGGTAGGTGACTCGGGGTGTAGAATCCAGCAAATAATGTTGAGTTTGGCTCATATTACTTGTATTGAACACACTTTTTCTCTTTTGATCTTCATTATTAAAAATGTGCATGTTTTGGAAAGGAAAAGGGAGGGGTATATTAGAAAACATTGATAAGTGTGAGCTCCTTGAGGGCAGGAATGTTTTTTGCCTTTCTTTGTGCTATCAGTATATAACATAGCACAATGTCTGAGTTCACTTCCTGGCTATCACAATTTGATATTCCATCATTCCTGTGGCCACCTGCGGAATGGAGTCCCCTTCTATTGAGGTCAAAGAAGCTAAGCTGAGTCTTTAGTTCAAGGTCCAACCTCTCCATATTTATTTCTTTCATTAAAATGATGGCAAAAAACAGGAATTCTTTCCACTCTTGAAAAATTTAAACTATTATTTAAATCTTAATTCATGTGTATTCATTATTCTTGACCCCCTTTTTCCTAACCTATTTTGTATAATTCTAGCTGATGTTGAAAATGGATCTCCTTAATTCTCTTCTGGATATATTAATTGCTACTGAAGAAGAACATTACTAATGAAATCTTTCTCTTCTATCTCTTATATGAAGACATATATGGGGAAAGGAGAAAGGCTGAAGTACTAAAAAGCAAAGAGTATTTATGAATGGGCTTAGCTAATATTCTAGAGTCTAGCAATTATAGAAATCCTTGTGGTGACAAGATGTAAGTGTGAGTTTCAGCTCTAACACTATTTGGATTTGTGTACATTTGGAAAACACTCAAAATTTCTGAAGCTCAGGTTCCTCCTCTATAAAATGTGGATGATACCAACAACTGGGGGCATCTAGGTGGCATAGTGGATAGAGTGCCAAATCAGGCGTCAGGAAGACTCATTTCCTTTAGTTCAAATTTGTCCTTAGACACTGATTAGTTGTGTGACCATAGATAAGTCACTTTATGCTTTTTGTCTCCGTTTTCCCCTTCTAAAATGAAGAGAAGAAAATGGTGAATCACTTCAGAATCTTTGCCAAGAAAACCCCTCAAAAGAGGTCATGAAGTCAGACATGACTGAAAATTACTAACCAACACTAATAATTGGACTACCTATTTATTTTACAAGATTGTCATGAGCATGAAGTGGGATAATGTTTGGGAAATGCCTTGCAAAGCTAAAGCACTATACAGAAATAGGGCCATCTATTCAGGATTATAATGGATTTTACAGATATAGTACAGCTCAAGAAAATTTTGGGGGACTCGCACTCCTTAGATGGACAAATGAGGGTTGAAGGCAGTGAGGAAAGGGTTGATAAAAATGGCTTCCCTCATGACTCCCTCCCAGAGTCCCTGAATTACTTGAGGGAGTCAAAATGTCCTCAGTGAAGGCTTGTCCCTTGATGGCTGTGCTTGCCCTCAAGGGACACAGGGAAGTCTTCTCTACAAGGAGAGGTATATGGGACCTCAATCCAGATATGTACTGTTTTGGGGCACTCACAAGCTTCCCCTTTGTGTCTTCTTGAAAACTGGCAACAAGATGGAGTCTGCCAATGGGTTTACTCTCTGGATGTAAATAAAAAAGATTGAATTCCCTATCTGACTGCTTATTTGATTTAATTGTTGATTGGGGCAAATGGTAGAGGTTAGAGAGATTGTGAGTCACTCTAAATCTCTTTCTAAATAAAACTAATTACTGAAGTACACAATTTTCTTTAGGCAGGGGAGAGGTAGAAAAAAAAGGGAAGAACCTCTGAAACACTGCTCACTGATTTGAGTCCAGTATCTCAAGAGTTCATGGAATGAAAGCTTTTGAAAAAATTAGGTTTGTTGATAGGAACCAACGATGTTTTAACAGGAACCCTCAATGTTAGAATTTCTGTCAGTGATGGAAATCTCCAAAGGGTGTCTTGAAATAGCCCAGAGAAACAGTTCCTCCTTCCACTCCTTTCTGTGTCTCAGCACTCAAGAAATCCTCCTCAGGAGAATTTCCCAGAAGTCTTTGTCCAGTTTCCAACTGTCATTCCTGCCTCATGCAACTGAAGAGCTCTCAACATTTCCATTTCCCGCACTGGTTCTTTTGTCCTACTCCCCATAATTACAACAATATACAAAAATAGGACTATCTATACAGGGCTATAACAGACTTTAGAGATATAGTCCAGCTCAAAAAGAAACCTGTCTTGTCACATTTGCAGCAAAAATAAAAAGTAAACTTTAGATGATTTGTCCCATATATTTTGCATCTTGATTTAGAGGTTGGCCCATTATGTCTTCCCTTTGATAAAGTCTTAAAATCCATAGTGAAGCTCTGTTAAATCCTGAAAGGGCAACTGAAGTAGGAAGAATAAAGAATGAGGAACAAAAGGAGCATAGACTAAATGTACTAAAACTTTATAATAAATTTCACAGTTTAAAAATGTCACCATCATTGTTTTTACAAAAGTCCTAAATTTTTTTCAGAATATCTGAGGCCTGCAAATACAAAGTAATTTTCTGCAGTGTAAGATTCAAACCCAGGTCCTATGGCTCCAAGTTCAAAATTCTCTTGTCACTACACCACAGAGTTTCCTTGCTTTAAATGCAAGTTAGTGTTATGACCAGAGGACTCTTGGGACTCTATATCATTAAATAAAGCCAACAGTTTTTTTTTATTAAAAACCTGACAATTTATAATTCAGTCTTAAAGATGAGATTGCCATGCTATATCTTTTGCTGAATCAAGACAGTGAAAATAATCAATTCAGTCACGTGCCATACTTAATACGTGGTGAAGATAACAGGATAATGCTGCATAAATGCAGTGGCAGATCCTCGCACTGAGTGAAATGTAAGGAACAAGTTACATAGTAGAAAATGTATTTTAAATAGGCCAAGAAGAGAAAATTATAAAGATGCTAGAGAATCAGCATCTCATTTATTCTAAGTACTATCTCAGGTTAGATGTTATAAAGTGAGAGAAAAATATGTAAAGAAAATATTGATCTATATGCTATCACATGATCCTTGATCTGGAGCTAGAAGCAGACATAGAGATCAATTAGTCCAAGCTGCTTCTTTAAATGGTAAAGAAATTGAAGTCCAGTGAGAATAATTGCCCCAAGTCATGCAGGTAGAAATCTGCAGAGCCGGGATTTCAACCTATGTCTTCTGACTCTAAATATAAAATGTTTTCATTGCTTCTAGAATATATAGCATAGCCTTTAAAATGGATATATAATGGGAATGAGCTGCTTATGCTTTAAAAAGAATAATTTTGAGATAGTGCTCTTTTAAAAGCACAAGCAACTCAAGAAAGCTTTTCCATCTAAGACAGACATCAAAAATTAAAATCCCATCCTTGCTTTTGAAAGTATGACTGTTTTCACTGAGATTTGATCTTTGCTACTTAGATCAAAGATCAACAATGTTCTCACTCCATCACAAGATGCTATAGCATCTCAAAACAGCAAACTCTTGGGCCAACAATAGAGTGTAAATTTATGGCTTGAAGATGCAGCTTTTCCAAAGACTAGTACTCCCAGAGAGCCATGATGGCAACAACTTATGAATTTATATGTTGTTACAGATTAAAGTAATTACATAGACTGGCTCAGAGACTCAAAGCATAATCCCCACTCCTAAAACAAGCTATAGATTGCAATTTCAACTTGAAAGCTGTGGTTGACTGGTACATCTTATCAATATTTCTAAAAACTATATTTCCACTGAGAAATTATAAAAGAAATGACTGCCATGCAATTTCTTTATGCATGTCATTCTTCCAGAGTCGGCAAACATAAAAAAGTCAGCAGGTGGAGCTCCTATTCCCTCAGCAGGACTGATATAAGTCCTTCTGTTGAAAGAACTTTCAATTACAGACTCTCTCTTAGACAGCCCATTTTAGCCTCCCTGCAGACAGTCTCAGAATAAAACATGGAAAAAGAAAGAATGTGAGACATTACAGCATGCTGTCAAAGGTCATGAGGGAGAAGGAAAGAGAAAGAACAGAAGTGAATCTTTTTTTTTTTTTGCTGCTATCATTTAACATCTTCCCCCAATTAACAGTGATGGTGGCATTTTTAAACAGTGAAATTTATTATAATGTTCTAGTACATTTAGTCTATGCTCCTCTTGTTCCTCATTCTTTATCCTTCCTGCTTCAATTGCCCTTTCAGGATGTAACAGAGATTCACCACAGATTTCAAGGCTTCATCAGAGAGAAGACAAAATGGGCCAACCTCTAAATCAAGATGCAAAATATATGGGACAAATCATCTAAAGTTTACTTTATATTTTTGCTGTTAATGTGACAAGACAGACCCAATGAAAAATGTGGGACTTTTCCAGATGGGCAGTAAGTTTGATAATGACTCATCAGGACATTCAAATACTATTTTGTTATAGTGAATCAAGAAAAAAATGGCTTCTTAATTCACTGTAGTTGAAATGCACAGAATTCCTTGAGTTGGAAATGTACTTTGGATCTCTTCTCCAATTTTCCATTTTAAAGGGAGGAGTGAGAAATTGGGTGATCAAATACATTTCTTATAGGGACCTGGCACATGGTATCATGTGATAGCAGATGGCATGTGAAAGCCTTTGTGAGAAATATGGCCGCTGTTAAATAGACAGTGAATGTGTAAGGTGGAGAGTACATCCTCAGAGTGTCATTCAGTCACTTTGGCATCTGCTGCAAAGTAAACAACATTCAGTTTACTTTTAGAAAGAACATTAATGGGAAGGACTGGGGCTAAGTCATGGAACATCAAGTAGACACCACCTGCCACTGGGTGGCCAAATGCATGAAGAAAGGTCAATGGCACTCACTCCAAAGGGGAGTTCGATTCAGACATGCCCTGGAAATTTGAAATTCATCAAGTTGGTGAACAAGAAGCCAGTACAACTGAAACCTCCAGGGTTGTAGTCTCAACTGGCAGAAAGCACACAAGATCCCTATTTCCCAATTCCCAATGAACATTTCTTTTCTTCACTGAACTCATGTGGAGGGGAGAGGGAGGAGAAAATGGGGAGAAAATGTGGGCATGCTCCACTGGCACTGATATCTATCTCCCAGGCAGGTGCGGCTGCAGACCCTTTGTACATCCTGAGACTATCCTTGCTTTTCTAATTCAGCCTAAGGAGGAGCCGAATTTTGCTCTATAAGGCACATGCAAGGCAGCATGCTAATGAGAATTATTATTTAGCAATGTAGAATTGGCATCCATCGCCTGCAATCTGCTCAGCAGCAGAAGCAAAAAGGGCAGAGGCAGAAAGTCAGAAAAGCAGCTTTTCTGAATGCTCTTCTGGAGATTTGGTCACTTTCAACACTAGGCTAAGCCAAGTATGATTGTGTGCTTTTATAAGTGCAATATCTTATTCCCAAGCATAATCTATTCATTCCGAAAAGGGGCCTCCAGAGCTTTATTTTTTTCAGTGTTCTCATTTAGCTTTCTCTCTCTCTCCATTCCCTTCTCCCTGACAAAACATCAATAGCTTATCTTTTTAAGTCCATCACCTGAGGACCCACAAAATGTGATTTACATTGCCTTTATGAATTCTCACCCTGATATTCAAGGTTTGTTATTTTCCAAGGTCCATCCCATTTTTCAGAGGTTGTGGGCATGAGCTTAATGGTAGAATAATTCCAAATGAAACTTAATTAAACCTATTAGATGTGATCCACTTATGGTTTGAATTCAACTAAGCAGTCTTTGCCATGTGGATATACAAAAAGATTTATGGTCCAGACATAACACTTGAGAGCAGTTAAGCAAAATTTCACAGTAAATTGCAAAGAATGATCATAAAGCAAATGAACTGGAAATCAATCAATAAACATTTATTACATACCTACTATGTGCCAGATATTAAAGTTGGTTTTTTCAAATGACTGTTGCAGAAGCAGACTTCCCACCTCTCAGGTGAAGGGTGGTAAACTACAGACACAGAACATAGCCTACACTGTTTAACAGAAACAATATAGTAGTTTGTTTTGTATAACTAACTTTCTTTGTTACAAGGGGTAATCATTAGGAAATAACAGTGCTATGGAGGGAGAAAAAAAAAACTAACAAAGCTTTTTTTTTTTAATTACTTATGATAAGTACTATTGTGCTCAAAGGAATAATAAAGTGGAGGAATTCCATGTGAACTGGAAAGACCTCCAGGAAGTGATGCAGAGTGAAAGGAGCAGAACCAGGAGAACATTGTACACAGAGACTGATACATTATGACACAATTGAATGTAATGGACTTCTCTACTAGCAGCAATGCAATGATCCAGAACAATTCTGAGGGACTTATAAGAAAGATGCTATCCACATCCAGAGAAAGAACTGTGGGAGCAGAAACACCAAAGAAAAAAATATGATCCATCACATGGTTTGAGAGAGATATGATTGGGGTTTTAGCATTAAAAGATCAATCTTGAAAATATGAATAATATGGAAATAGGTTTTGAACAATGATACATGTATAATACAGTGGAATTGCTTGTCAGCTTCAGGATCAGGGAGGGAAGAGGAGGGAAAGAGCATGAATCATGTAACTATGGAAAAATATTGAAAATAAATAAATTTTTAAAAAGCTTTATGATACATTAGCATAGCTAATAGAGATTTCATATCAGACAAACTTTTAGTGAAACAATCATTATATATTTGAAAACAATTATGGTTAATCACCATATATTATTAATATATAATACTTGAGGTGACATAAATGTTAGAACAAATTAAGAGTAAAATATAAAGGACATGAATCTCTGGGTTGCAGTAAATCACTTTAACTGTTTCTACTTAATTGTCCATGTATAAAATAGGAGTAGTTTTCTAATCATTGTATAATTAAACTTACCTCAGAGAGCATATTTCCTCTGAAACCATTATTCAAAATGCCAATTTTTCTCTAGGACTTCAGGTAGTTTTCTTCCATTCCCCTTACCTAAAGCAAAAACTATACAGAAACTCAAGTCAGATTGACAAAGACAAAAAATAAAAGGTAATCAAATATGTGTTTTACCTGGTATTTCATCTTGGAATTTTAAAAATTGGAATATTTAAGTTTATGCTTTATTAGGTTTACAAAAACTTTACACATAAAATTTTAGGAATACATATCTTTTTAAAGGTGAAGTATGCTTGAACAATGAAAATTAAGAAGATTTATGTCAAATCCACAAAATAATAGATTTTAGAGAGTAACTTGATTCTCCCTGTCGCTTATCTTTCTATCTCTCTACCATCATGGATGCCTCTGTTCAGTAAGTACTTGCAATTGAAAACCCAGTTATTTTCATGGATGGCTTTCACTGTTTTCTTCTTAGTACCCCTATCAAGTGATCAATTATTAATGTATCCTTATCTTAAGTTATATAGATTAAAAGACAAACTTACTGGCAAACCCTTATAATTATTTCTTGGACTATTCTATCAAAAACTGAATACTTCTTAGTTTATTTCTTAAGCTTACCAGATATAATCGATATATAAGTAGTACTCAATGAGGAGAAAAATTCTATTTCACCCTTATGTTTGCAAGGGAAATTACTTTAGTGGTCACTGCAATTCAATTCACTCTTGTCTTTGTACTACCCAATTTGGCACAGCCTCAAGAAGGTAAAAGGACTCTTTGGGCTTCTTTATACATCAGGAAGAGATCACCAAGTAGATCTCAAAGGGCAGTAAGACTGATTGAAAAATGGAGGTGGATTGCAAGAATCAAAACAGAGTAGATAGAAAAAGAAAGATGTTAGCAACAGAGAAGATATTGAAAGGAAGGGATAGGAATAGTCAGAATTTATACAAATCAGAGGAGAAAAAAAGTGGCAGTCTGATATTAATAAAAATCCTTAATACAAAATAAATTATTTGGAAGTGAACAAAGCAAGTCACAGGCAAAAGTACTACTACCCTGTGAAACCTTAGTTAAATTTATTTCATTATTGCTGAAGAACTCACTTTAGTAGATTTTATATAAGAAAATCCAAACCAAATTTACAAACCAGATAAAGTAGAGGGTGAGGGTTATTAACATTATAAAACATATTGTCATCATATTTTAAAGATTTTCCTGGAAGTTTATCATCTACAATGAGTTGTATGGACATTAAAAATGAACAATATAATAAAAGGCAGGTAAGATTATAGAAACTGGACAAATAAAAAATTAATAAATTAAAATGATTAAACAATTGTGATTAGGTACTATATGTGATACTTTAAGGTATAACATGAGAGACATATCCCTAGAGATAAGATTCAAGTAGTCTTTGAATTATGGCATTGGGTTGATTTTTAGGAGAGATATGATGAATATAAATTATAATCAGACAATTAGGAAACTCATGGAAAACTTTAATGATTTCTTTAGATATTACCTCAGGTATTTCTTTGATAAGTGATATTGAAATGAAGATCTCAATATGTAGAAATGTATATAAAAGGTAGAACAAGAGAGAAACAATAGCTATAAGCTCAGAGGCCCCCAAAAGAGCATCTTAAGTATTTTTCAACTTTCACTTTTTGATATCCTACTTTCTACTCACCAATCCTCTTTTATCTATCCCAAGTGTCTTTCCCACTTCCCATCTCTGCAGGGCAAGTAGATGTTAATAGAACTATGGCAAATTACTAACTGATAATATGAAGATTCATAGAATTTTAGAGCTGGAAGGAACATAAAAGATCATTTCATACTAAGACTACAGAGGTTAGATGACTTGTCCAGTATTATATATATATTATATATTATATTATTTATATATATTTATATATATATTATATATATATATATTATATAACCAGGCACTGGTTAGTGTAGTTCAAGTTGTTACCTATATTAGCAACACTTTCATCTTATGAAAGACTTTTGGAAAATCAAGATTCATAGACTTCTCTTCTTAACAGATCTATGTATGGAGTGAATATTTTTGGCAAGGAGAGTCTTCTTATATCCCTCAAATGATACCACATAGTTACATTCCTTAATTTACCTAATTTCAAAGTCCATGCTCTGACGTTTGAGATTAATAGCACTATAAAAACTGAAAGGAATTTCTTTCAAAGTAATATAAATCTAATAAGATTCATTGCTAAAGTAGTTAGGGAACCACTGGGCCAATCCACAAAAATGTTATATAAGAAAATAACAACTGCCAAACTACTTTGGTTTAGTTTAAATATTGTAGAATTTTGTTGGGGAAAGAGAATGGATAGTTGGTTGTCCTTCATACTCACAAAGAAGCAAAATGATAATACTATGTTGGAGTCATTGTACAATGTGTCCAACTGTGACTGATCAGACCAATAAGATCTAAGCAGGCTCTACCATAGTTCAGACAAAAGTCCATATGAACTTTTGGGATGGAGATGTCTCTAAATGTACCCATCTCACATTTATTTTGAGCTACTGCAATTCTACTTTACTCAAAAAGTACAGTGCCTTCTTTGATGCAGGTCCTATGCCAGTATCTCCAATGTTTCATAACTAAAATGAAAGTTCTTCAGAGAAAACTTTAGAATGTCCTTGTATCACTTCTTCAGACCTCTGGGAATGCTTGTCTTCTGTGAGTTCTCCTTAAAAGGCATTTAGGCATGCTGGGAGTTAAAGTGGTGAAATTTTTTAAAAGCTTCCTTCTCTTGATTCCTCCACACATATGGGGGTGGGGGAGGAAGAAAAGAAATCACCCCAAAACAAAGAAAAGCATGAGGAACACATCTCACTAGGACTAGAAGAAAAAAAAGCCAGACAGCATAGCATCTATGGGAACCGAAAGAACCAGCCCAATATGCTACTTGGACCAGCCCAATATGCTACTGCTCCACCAGAGACAATGAAGCTCCAGAATGGGAACACACCCAGTCCAAGCCACATGACATAGCTATAGAAAGCAGCAAAGTAGGGGAATAGCCCAGCCTAAGACACTCCATGAGGATTGCAAAGGCAAAAATAGCAGTAACCTACACACTCCCAGGTGGCAACAGAGAACTTGAGGTAATAAGGTAATAGAGTTCCTGAGGCAGTAGAGCGCAGAAAGGGGACTTGCCCAGTCTAAGTCACTTGGCAGGAACAAGGAAATAGCAGAGTGGGAACCAGCTCAGTCTACAAAATGGCAGGGGATCTGGTGACATTGGGTGCTAAATGTAGCTGGACAAAACAGCTACAAGCCTCCCCAGAGCAAGCCAACAGGGCTACCTCGCTAACAAAAATGTTTGGGAAACTAAGGCAGCCAGACCTACCCCAAGTACCAAAGAAGAGTATTCTTCAAACTTCAAGCAATATTTCCTTTACCCTAGAAAGAGAGAGCCTCAACAAATAAATAAGGTAATGGGTAGGGGTGGGGGGAATAACTAGAAAAATGAGCAAAAGACAAAGAAAAAACCTGACCAGAGAAAGTTACTTTAGTGAAAAGGAAGTCCAAGATATGAACTCATAAAAGGAGAATGATGATTAAAAAGAAAATATGTGAAAATTCAAAGGAAAGTATGAATTGGTGTCAGTCCCCAAAAGAGCCCCTAGAAAACTTGAAAAGAAGTTTTTTTAATCATATAATAAGAGAATCAACAGAAAAATTCAAAAGTAGAGGATGGGAGGGGAGAATTCAATTTTAAAAAATTAACTCCCTAAAACTAGACTAGCCTAAAAGCAAATGGAGGCACAAAAATACAGTGAAGAAAATGCCTCTTTAAGAAATAGAATAGAGCAATTGGAAATGGAGATCAAAAAACACACTGAAGAAAACACCACTTTAAAGAGTAGGATTGACCAAATGGAAAAGGAAACACAAAACTCAAAGAAGAAAATAATTTTCCAAAAATTAGAATTAAAATACATAAAACATCAGGAAACAATAAAACAAAATGAAAAGTATGAAAAATAGAAAAAAATCTAAAATACCTCACCAGATAAGTGACTAACCTGAAAAATAGATCCAGGAGCAGATCATTGGAATACCTGAAAACCATGACCAAAAAAAAAACAAAAACAAAACAAACAAATAAACTTCAACATCAAATTATAAGAAATAATCAGGGGAAACTTCCCTGATATCCTTGAATAAAAGGGGAAATGGAAATTGAAAAAATCCACCAATCACCTCCTGAAAAAGACCCCCAAAATAAAATACCCCAGAACTATTATAGCCAAATTCCAGAACTCCCAGGTCAAGGAGAAAATGATATGAGCTACCAGAAGGAAATAATTCAAATATCAAGGAACAAGAGTCAGGATTGCACAGGACTTAGCAGTTCCTACATTAAAGGACCAGGAAATATGAAAAAGACAAAGGATCTAAAACTACAACCAAGAATTACATACCCAGAAAAACTGAGCATCATCAAGGCAAGGGGATTGATATTTAACAAAACAGGGGAATTTCAAACTTTTCTGAACCAAAAATCAGACCTGAAAAGAAAATGGGAAAATTCAATACTCAAGAGAAACATAAAAAGGTGAAGTGAAAATTTAAGAACTTCAACAAGGCAAATTGACTAATTTATACCTGAGAAAGTGATAATGGTAATACTTACAATATCTATTATACAACATACATGTAAGGTATTCATAGTATGCAAGATAACTAAAGTATTTAAGATACTTAAGAACTTTATCACTATTAGAGCAATGAATAGAAGAATATGTAGAAAGAAGGAAGGAGGCTGATTAGGTTAGGTTGATATCCAAAAAAAAAAAATCAAGGAATGGGAAAGGGAAACACATGGGGAGAAGAAAGATAGAAGGAACCAAACAATCTCTCATGAAGAGGCACATGAGACACAATATAGCAGAAGAGAATATGGAGGGACTAGAGGGCTATGCTTTACTCATCTGAATTAGCTAAAAGTGGGAATAACACCCACATTCAATAAATTATAGCAACCTACTTTACCCTAAATGGATGTAGTAGAGTAGGAGGAATGAGATGAGGGGGGGGGGGGGGGGAGAAGAATTGACAAAAAGAAGGCCAAATTGAAGGAAGCAGTCATCACAAACAAAACATTTGTGAAAAAGGAAAATAAAGGAAAAGCTAAAAGGAAAGAGAGGGGTGGGGAGAGAGAGAGAGAGAGAGAGAGAGAGAGAGAGAGAGAGAGAAAGGGTCAACACATGAAAAATAAGAGGGAGCAAAACACAAATAATAAGCATAACTATGAATGTGAATGGAATAAACTCACCCATATAACAGAAAACGATAGCAGAGTGGATTAAAAAAAACAGAATTCTACAATATGCTATCTACAAGAAACACATTTAAAGTAGGAGGACACTCATAGTAAAAGCAAGGGCCTGAAGCAGAAGCTATTATGCCTCAGCTAAAAGAAGCAGGAGTAGCAACCATGACCTCAGGCAAAGAAAGCAAGAGTAAAAATTGATTTAATGAAAACAGATTAAGGAAGGAAATTTCATCTTAATAAATGGTGTTATGGTTAATGAAACAATGTCAACAATAAATACATATGTACCAAATGGTATCAATTCCAGATTCCTAAAGGAAAAGTTATAAGAGGAAATAGATTGTAAAAGATTAATAGTGTGGACCTCAACTTTGTCCTCTCGGAAGTAGATAAACCTAAGCAAAAAAAAAAAAGCAAAAAAAGTTAAGAATGTAAATAGGACTTTAAGAAAATTATTTTAAAAGATAGACCTCAAGGGGGCAATTGGGTAGCTCAGTGGGTTGAAAGCCAGGCCTAGAGACAGGAGATCCTAGGTTCAAATCTGGTCTCAGATACATCCCTACTTGTGTGACCCTGGGCAAGTCACTTTACTCCCATTGACTGGCCTTTACCACTCTTCTGCCTTGGAACCAATGCACAGTATTAATTATTTATTTAATTAATTAATTTAAAAATTAATAATAATAATTATAATTAATTAATTATTAATTAATTAAGAAGGTAAAGGTTTAAAAAAAAAGATAGACCTCTAAAGGAAACTGAATGGGAATAAAAAATAATATACTGTTCTCTCAGTGGTAAATGGCACCTTTACAAAAATTTATCATATGTTAAGGCATAAAAACCCAACAACTAAATGTAGAAAAGAAGAAATAATAAATGCATACTTTCCAGACCACAATACAATAAAAATTATACTCATCAAAGTGTAACAGAAAGATAACAATTCATTGAAAACTGAATAATCTTATCCTAAACAACAAATGGGTCAAGAACAAATCATAAAAGCAATCAACAAAGAAAATGATAATGAGACAACATACCAAAATTTATGGTATGCAGACAAAGCGGTACTGAGGGGGAGATTTATATCTATTAATGTTTATATCAATAAACTAAAGAAATAGCAGATCAATGAATTTGGCATACAACTAAAAAAAACTAAGGGAAAAAATTTAAACCCACCAATTAAATACTAAATTGGAAATCATAAAAATCAAGAGAGAGATTTAAAAAATTTAAAGTAAGAAAACCATTGAAGTAATAAATAAGGCAAGGAGTTGGTTTTATGGGAAAAAATACAAATAAAATAGATAAGCCATTCATATAACTTAGTTTAAAAAATAAAGCCAAATTATCAGTATCAAAAATGAAAAAGGCACAATCATAATGAATGAAGAAATTAATGCAATTACTTGAAGTTATTTTGCCTAACTATATGCCAATAAATCTGACAATCTAAGTGTAATAGATGAATATTTATAAAAACATAAACTACACAGATTATCAAGAGGACATTGAAACTTAACACCATTACAGAAAAAGAAATGAAACAAACCATGAATATATTCCTTAGAAAAAGGTCTCAGAGACAAATAGATTTACAAGTAAATTTTACCAAACATTCAAAGAACAACTAACTCTAATACTATATAAACTATATGGGAAAATAGGGGAAAGGGAATTCTTCTGAAAACTCATTTTATGACACAAATATGGTACTGATATCAAAACAAGAATTAAAACAGAGAAAGAAAACTATAGAACAATCTCCCTATTGAACATTCATGCAAAATTTCAAAATAAAATACTACCAAGGAGATCACACACATATAATCACAAGGATCATACACCATTATCAGGTAGATTTTTTACCAAGAATTGAGGAATGGTTCAATATTAGGAAAACCCTTAGAATAATTGAAATTGCTATGGACCTAAGCTACAATTTTCATTAAATCCAAAGATCCAAGTTTTTGGAATGGGGACTCACTGTTTGATCAAAACTGCTGGGAAAGCTGGTAAACAGTATGAAAGAAACTAAGCATAGCCCAACATCTCACTACACGCACTAGGATAAAGACAAAAGGAGTGACACCATAAACAAATTAAGGGAACATGGAAAAGATGACCTGCCAGACTTATGGATCAGGGAAGAATTTATGACCAAACAAGACAGAGATCATTATGGAAAATGAAGTGGGTAATTTCGATTACATTAAATTTAAAAAGTATCATAGAAACAAAATCAATGTAACCAACATTAAGTAAAGAAAGAAATTTAGTAGAAATTTTTTATAAAAAGTGTGTCTGACAAAGTTTCTCAAATATATGAAAAACTGAGTCAAATTGATAAGAATACAAAACATTTCCTGATAGAAAAATTGTATAAAAATATGAACTGGCAGTTCTCAGAAGAAATTAACAATACATATTGCCACATGAAAAAATGTTCCAAATCACGATTAATTAGAGAAATGCAAACTAAAACAACTCTGAGATGCCACCTCACACCTATCACTTTGGCTAACATGACCAAAAAAGAAAATGATAATGTTGGAGGGGGCATGGGAAAATTTGAATAATAATATACTGTTGGTAAAACTATGAACTGATATGACCAATCTGGAAAGCAATGGAACCATGCTCAAAGGGCCATAAAACTAAGCATATACTTTGATCTAGCAATATCACTACTGGGTCTGTATCCCAACGAGGTCAGAGAAATGGGAAAAGGCTTACCTTTACCAAAATATTTTAGCATTTCCTTTTATAGTGGCAAAGAATTGGAAAACTGAGGGTGGTTCATTACTTGGGGCATGATGAACAAATTGTGTTATATAATTGTAATGGTGTACTATTTCTCTACAAGAAATGAAGAACAGAATGAGTTCATAAAAACCTGGAAAGACGTACCTATGAAGTGATGCAAAGTAAAGTGAGCAGAACCAGGAGAACAATATGTTCTGTAGTAGAAATATTGTACAATGATCAACTGTGAAAGACTAAATCATTATCTGTAAAGCAAGTTTCCAAAATAACCACAAGAGATTTGTGATAAAAAATGTTATCCACAGCCAAAATAGGAATTGTTGGAGCCTGATGGCAGAATAATGCCTGCCATCTTCCACTTTATTTACTTCATGAGTTTTGTTGGGGGTTTTTTAAACCCTTACCTTCCATCTTGGAGTCAATACTGGGTATTAGTTCCAAGGCAGAAGAGTGGTAAGGGCTAGACAATGGGGGTTAAGTGATTTGCCCAGGGTTACACAGCTGGGAAGTGTCTGAGGTCAGATTTGAACCTAGGACCTCCTGTATCTAGGCCTGGCTCTCAATCCACTGAGCTACCCAGCTGCCCTCTACTTCATAAGTTTTTTTTATTGAATGGGTGATATGTGAATTCTATCACAACATCAGCAATAAGGGAATATGTATTTCCTGAAAGAACTGGCATAACCTATATTTATTTACCCCCTTGGTGGGGTAGGAGGAGAGGGAGGGAGAGAATCTGATTCCTAAAATGTCAGAAAACAATTGTCAAAAAGTATTTCTACATGTAACTGAAAAATAAATAAATCAATAATTTTAAAAAGTCTTTTAGGTAAACATGCTTGGGATTCAAACAACATAGCCAACCCATCAGAGTTGAGCTCTCTGTAGAGTTTGAATGTTTGGCAATTCAGCTGGAAAAAGAGCTGTGTCTGGTACTTTATCTTGTCAGATGGTCTTCAGAATCTGAGCTAAGTATGTTGCTAATGGTCACAAAGTCAATATGACCAATTCAGAACTTGAACTCAGCCTCAATCTCATTTTGTTTTCTTTAATGAAAGAATAGCTTTGTTCATGTTTTTCATTACACGCTATATATAATAATAAATTTCCACATAAATTTTCTAAAGTTATATGATCCAGATTGTCTCCCCCTCATCTTCTCTCCCCCTCCCAGATCTGGCAAGCAATTTGATCTGGGTTATACATGTATTTTCATGCAAAATATATTTCCATATTATTTATTTTTGTAAGTGAATAATCTTATAAAGCCAAAACCCCAAAATATATACCCAAATAAACCAGTGCTAAATCCCGTGCTTTCATCTGCTTTCCTACTCCCATAGTTATTTCTCAGAAGGTCAATAGCATTCTTTTCCATAAGTCCCTCAAAATTGTTCTGGATCATTGTATTACTATTAGTAGAAATCATATTTGATTGTTCCATAGTATTGTTGCTCCTGATTTTGTTTATTTCACTCTACATCAATTCATGTAAGTCTTTCCAGATCTTTCTGAAATCATCCTGTTCATCATTCCTTTTTGAAATAATAGCTTTGATAAAATGTTCTATCCAAATAATCTTATAAATTAAGTCAAGTTTAAAAGGAATTTTCTAGGTATAATGAACCCCTAAACTACTTTCTATGGATTAATATGATCTAAACATTTTGGGGAGCAATCTAGAATCATACCCAAAGAATAATAAAACTGTGTATACCTTTTGTTCCAGAAATATCAATATTAGATTTATTTCCTAAGATGATCAAGGAAAAAGTAAAAGAGCCTATATATTCTAAAATATTTATAGGAGCTCTCTTTGTGGTGTCCATCACAAAGAGAGCTGATTGTGATAGAATTCTATCATGCCTTAAGAAATGACAAACAGATTAATTTAAAAAAAACATGGAAAGACCTTCACAAAGAGTGTATGTGTTTGAAGAGTGAAATGAAAGAGCAGTTAAGTAACACAGTGGAGAAAGTGCCAGGCCTGGAGTTGGGAGGTCCTGGGTTCAAATATGACCTAGATGTGTCACCTTGAGCAAGTCACTTAACCCCAATTGCCTAACCCTTACCACTCTTCTTCCTTAGAATCTGAGACAATATCAGTGGGTTTTTTTCTAATTTTGAGAGTGAAACAAATAGAGTCAAGAGAACATCATATACCACAACAGAACTATTATTTGAAGAATTACTTGTACATAATCCCTCTAGAGAAAGAACTGAGAAATAGAAATAAGCAAGACATAATTTTACATGTGCTTATTTTTTTTTGCTAAATTATGTCTTTGCTAATGGAGGAAGGGAACAAGGGAGGGAGTTATTTGGGAATTTTAATGTAACAAACAAATAAATAAATTTTAAAAATAAAGATAATAGGAACTGGGGAACTTTAGCAATCTTCTCTCCCCTTCTTCCTTTCCTCTTCATTTTCTCCCCATCTCCAACCAAAAAAAAATTCTCAGTAAGACAATAGGATCAGGATTAAACTTGAGTAAAAAGATCTGAAAGTTTTAGGCAGAAATAGATAAGAAAATGTGGAATTTTTTTAAAGAAAAAATGGTTTACTAAATTTAGATTGTTCTCCACCCTTTTTAAAGATACAATGCTAACCTCGTTTTATTTGATATTCATGCTTGATCTTGGTAAAATTATTTCTAATCTTATTTCTAAGAGTAAAGGCATAAAAATGCTCACTTAAAGAATGTCAAAAACTTGTCAAACATCAAATAACTGTTACACAACAACATTTTTCAGTCTAGAGTATCATATACAGATTGCTTTCCTGTTCAAATATCGCAAAGCCTAAAAAATGAAAAGAAATCACACAGAAAAAATATTCTTTGAGTTTCTTTAAACTCTAAATATTTCAAAAGTATTTAGAAATATTTGACATATATCTCAGGTTTGACAAATTCAAAACCTGGCTGGAGACATTGTACATAATAATATTGTTATTCCCACCCAGAATTGTTATTGTTGTCTCAGCAAAATGAAAAGCCAGATGGAAAAAAAAGATTTGGATTCTTTTCATTCACATTTGTTAAAAAGCCAAGTTTCACATGGAAAGCTAATTTCAGGGGCTGGGCAGAGGGGTAGGGAGAAATTCAACTTTTTTAATGACTACTAAAAATTGGTGACATTTCACTAGAAATTCCAATAAAACTAAGGAAAAATGCTAGAAAAAATTTTACTTAGAGACTTTAAGTTCTACAGATTTTCTCCCTTCTTGTCTCTGATTTTTGGGTTTGTGAACATTTATTTTTTTATTTCCATAGTTCAGCAGGGCCAGAAAGGACTTCAGAAGCCATCTAGTCTGACACTTTCATTTTACAGATAAAGCTATTGAGGCTCAGGGAGGTTAAATGTTTAATAAACATTTGGGATGGAGATGTCTTTAAATGTTCATATCTCACATTTCTTTTGAGCTACTGCAATTCTGCTTTGCTTATAAAGCACAGTACATTCTTTAAAATGGGCATTCCATGCAGGATAGTCCTGTGTCTGTGTCTCCCATCAATATTACTAACACTCAATACTAAAATTTTCAGAAGACCTTGAGAATGTCCTTGTATTACTTTTTCTTGACCTCTGCATGAGTGCTTGCCTTGTGTGAGTTCTCTGTAAAAGAGTCTTCTAGGTTAATGCATGTTTACCATTCAAACTATGTGGTCAGCCCATCAAAGTTGAGCTTAAATGCTTGACAGATCAGCTGGAAAAAGGATCTAAGTATCTGTTACCTTATCTTGCCAGGTGGTCTTTAGAATCTTCCTAAAACAATAGAAGAGATTCAGTTTCCTGGCATGAGTTTCAGACATACATCAATGAGGTCAGCATAATGGCTTTGTAGACCTTCCTTTTAGTAAACAGCCTTCTATCTCTTCTCTCCGACACTTTCCTTCAAAGCCATCCAAACACTGAGCTAGCTCTACAGTACGTGTATCGACCTCGTGCATGTGGACAAACCTGGAAAGTATACTGCCAAGGTAGGTGAACTTATCCACAGCATTCAGAATTTCTGTTTGCTGTAACCAATGGTTTCACATGTGAATAGCAAGATGCTGACTGCTGGAGAACCTGTTTTTTTATGTTAATTGCCAGGCTAAAATCAACACAAGTGGAAGAGAATTGATCCATGTTCTGTTGAATCTCAGTTTCTGAGGTGGCATTGAGAGCACTCAAAAATATTAAATATGTTCTAAGTAATAAGGCACTGAGACAATCCAACACTGAATCTTTAAAGCATCCAATTAGTCATATGGAAGGGGATGCTAGAGTCAATTCTAGCTAGTTTTGAGAAATGGTTGCTGTTTTCAGAGTTAAGTTTGTACACCTCAGAAATCAGTAACTGCCACAAGAAAGGGCTTGATTTATTTTTTGCTTATTATCTATTCTTAAGAAAATAATGGAGAAAAACGTTAATACAGATTAAACTTACACATGTGTGACATTTTTTCCTGGTGACCCTGGTTATTAAGCATTTACAAGCATACACCCATGTTGCTCTAAACTAGTATTTGAGCTCAGCAGGAGAGATGTTGTTCATCCTTTGTTTTCAAAGACTAATGACATCATGAGTGATGGCTTGACTTGCTTGTGAATTGAATTTTGCTGAGACAAAGTCTCAGAAAGTCATCTGCCTCATTCTTTCTTCCAGAGTCATCAATGTACAATGAGAAGACAAAAGTCAGGAAAACTAGTGATGGCCCAGGATGTAGTGGATGACCTTGGCATCTTCAAGGTCTAACCAAGCTCTAAGCACTCCAAGCTACCTTCACAGCTTTTGGAACAAATTGTTCTGGTCTGACCATTCCACCAGGAGAAAACTACATGTGCTTGGGATAGCTATCCCCCTGGGCCACCAACAAGTTTAAAGCCCTTGGCCACCCTCAATCTAGTTTAGCCAACCTACTTAGACAGCTTTACTGTGTTGTGACTTCTATATATGCTACACCTCCTTAGAGCCAGAGATGAGAGTTGGGTGACATGTGGACACAAAACATGAGTGAGCAACCCTGAAAAAGGCACAGCAAGCCCTCTCACCAGAAATACTAGATCTCCCTGAACAACTCCTATACCTCAGCAACAAAGTTGTAGAAGGCTCAAGGAATGAAGTCACCACTAAAACTGAGGCCTGATAAAACTGTTAGCTAACAAATAACCACTACTTTTAAGGTTTGCAGTGTTTAATATCCATTATCTCATTTGAGCCTTGCTATACCTATGGCCAATATGCCCCATTAAATAAAGGAAGAAAGGGAGCAAAATAAGTATTTCTATAGCATTACTATAAGACAGGTACTGTGCTAAGTACTTTATAAATAATATCTCATTTAATTCTCATATCAACTCTATGAGATAGGTGCTGCTATTGTCCTCATTTTGCACTTAGTGGTTAGTGACAGATCCTACATTTACATTTGCTTTAATGAACATCACTGAATTTTAGGTGCCTCTCAATCAGTGATGATAAAACTTTTAGAGACCAAGTGTCCAAACTGCAATCCTTATGCTGCATGTCAGCCCCCTGCCTTCCCCAAGACATGGGAGAGAGGAAGCACTCCCATTGGGTTGCTAGGCAGAGGAGTGGGTCATATGAGAAACGTCCTCAGGAATGTGTAGAGATAGGGAAGGGAAGAGTCCCCTCTGGCATTCTCAAGCACAGTGTACTATAGGTTCACCAACACAGCTCTAAGGTCTTCCCTTTCCACCTTCTTTTATCTCAAGGCAGTATTAGTGCCTTACTAGACCCCCTATAATAGTCCAAATTCACTTTCCTCAGCCCTTTCCTCATCTTGACTCTAACATTCATCAACTGACCTCTAAATCACTCATTCTATCACCACAGCTCATCTCTTTTTATGACTTCTAGATTATTCCCACCTTCTGCCTCCTTGGTTTCACCTTATGTGCTTCTGATAAGAGCTAAAAGAAGTCCTACAACTGTGCTCATAGAGTTGGGCACACAATAACCTCACATTATCCAACTTCAACCAGTCCCCCCACCACATCAAAGCAATCCTTTTATATCTTTCTAACTAATTATTTAGTCTAAGTCCTCAAATGAAGTTGTTCTAAACCTTTTATTCTCTTCTTAAACCTCCTATATCTTTCCCTCCTCCAATTATTTTAACCAACGACCTTACTTCTTACTTTACTGAGAAAACTAAGGCCATTGAACATAAGTTCCTGCTTCTCCCTTTATGTTTATCCCAAATTCACTTAATAAAATATCCTTTCCCCAAGTCTGGGGATGGCCCTCTACTTGCCAAAGCCAATTTTATATGGGTTTTTATGCCACCTTTATATGTGCACTTGATCCCATTATCTCATGTCTTTCCCAGCCAATTAACCCCTCATTCATCTCTTCTCTCTCTCTATTTTTTTCCTCCTCGAGTATACTAGTTCTATCCCTAGTGCCTTAAAACATGCCCAAAACTCTCCCAAAATTTATAGAATAAGAAGAAACTTTCTATTGGACTTACAGATGCTATGTCCATTTTCTATTTTATACCTATGAATATGATTTATACTGAATTCACTAATGAGAAATTTGTCCTCTGCTTAGGGGGAGTTAGGTAGTCTTCCTATTCTCACACTCTTCAACTCATTAGCATTTCCCAGTGCCTTAAGGTCAATTTAACTTAAAACTTAGATTATGACTTACAACTAAGGTTTTCCCAAATAGCAGATGTAAAAACTGTATGTACAACATGAATCAATTGTGAAAGAAGTAACATTTCCAATTGTGATAAAGTTAAGAAAAATATATTGTAGCTCTTCTGTTTCATTGTTGAAAGGATTTAATTCTAATTATCCTTTATATAAATATATTTATATATATGTATATATGTGTATATATATATATATATATATATATATATATATATATACCCTTGATATATCATTCTTTTGCTTGGTTATTGATTGAAGGGATTGAAAAGTTTATAGAGAAAAGCATCCAACTGGTTACATAACTAAATCTATTCATTTAAAAAAAGGAAAGATTTAAACTGTAAAGATAAGCAGTAGAGGGGTGGAACCAAAATGACAGAGAGAATATACAAATTCACCTGATCTCTACCAAATTAACCTCCAAAAACTATGATATGAGTCATCAAAACAAAGTCTGGAGCAGGATACAAAAAGACAGAGTAAAATAATTTTCCAGGCCAAAATAATTTTGAAATCTAGCACCAAAAAAAAAAAAATCTATTGCACTCAGGTGGAAGTGGTGAGCAAAGCATCATATCAAGGCATAGCCCCCACCCCCACCCCATGGCAATAGACCATGGGGGTGGCAGAATCATCCTGAATCAAGTTTCTGGAGCTCTCAGACACACATGGTAAGTAGGAGTGGAACAACTATTCAGAAAAAGATTATAAGGGTCTCTCTACTGACTCTGGTTGCAAAAATATTGTTGCATTACCCATATGCAAATTCAGGAGTAGGAACACAAGCTCACACCAGTATTTGCAGCCACAGGGGAGCAGGAGGCTCTAGTCACATTCCCAAGATGGAAAAGAATGCTTATTGTTACTCAAAAACCATTGCACAGGCTGGTAGGGTATTAAACACACTTCTCTTTATGTCATAGTGATTTGGAAGAACTAAAAGTGGAAAGATCACCAGTGCCATCTTTGAAAGTAGCTGTGCACAAAAAAAAATATGAATCTTGAAAAATGCTATATTCACCACAGTTACAAACCCCAACTTTAAGAGTTTTTTTAAGTTAAAAGAAAAGGGAAAGGCTTGAAAAATGAGCAAACAACAAAAAAAAAGAAACTCAACATAGAAAGATATTTTAGTTCCATGGAAGACCAAAACACAAACTTACAACAAGACCACAAAGTCAATACTGTTGCATCCAAAACATACAAGAAAAATAGGAATTGCTCTAAAGGCCAAAAATAATTAGTGGAGGAACTCAAAAAGTATTTTGAAAATCCAATAAGAGAGATAGAAGAAAGATTGTGAAAAGAAATAAAAAGGATACAGGAAAATCATGGCAAAAGAGTTAACAGGTTAGTAAATGAAACACAATATTGAAAAACTTAATACTTTAAAAAACAGAATAGGTAAAATGGTAAGAAGCACAAAAATCCATTGAAGAGAACTTCTTAAAAAGCAATATTGACCAAATGTTAAAAAAAACATTATTCAAAATACAATGAAAAGAAGAATTTCTTAAAAGGCAGAATTGGCCATATATAAAAAGAAGTTCAAAAATTCACTGAGGAAAAAGCACTTTTTAAAAGGAAGAATTGGCCAAATGGAAAATGAGGTACAAGAAGTCACATAAGAAAATAAAGTCTTAAAAATTACAATTGGGCAAGTAGGAACTAATGACTCCATGAACTATCAAGAAATAATCAGTCAAACAAATAAAAAAAATAGAAGTAAATTTGAAATATCTCATTGGAAAAATAATTGACCTGGAAAATAAATTCAGGAGAGATAATCTAAGAATTATTGGACTAACTAAAAGCTATGATAAAAACCAGCTTAAACATCATATTTCAAAAAATTATCAAGGAATATTACTCTGATATTCTAGAAGCAGAAGGTAAAATGGAAATTGAAAAAATCTACCAGGGCAGCAGAGCCAAGATGGCAGAGAAGCAACATGGAAAGCTAGAATTACTCTGAAAGTCTTGTCAAACCAACCTTAAAATAGCACCTCAAAACAAAAACATCATAGAACCAACAAGGGGACAGAGTGAAGTCATTTAAAGGTGAGGCAGTGAAGTCATTCTCCTGCAGAAAACAACATGAAAGGTAAGGCAGTAAAGTCATTCTCCTACAGAAAACAACTTGAAAGGTAGGCAGAGAAGGTCTATTTCACTTGGGTGAAAGGGGAACTTGAAATAAAGCTGCACATAGAGGAGTGCAACCCACCCATCCCCACCTACTGCTCCAGATTCAGAACATCAAGACCCAAGGACTCTGGCTAAGCAAATAGCAGAACACCCCACAACCACCCCCCTTTAAGTACCAAGTCCTAGAATAAGCCTGATTTGAGGCCCCAAGTTCAAGGCACTTAACCTATTCAAACCTATGGTGAAGCTCCCAGTTCACAGGGCTCTGAGCTCTGCAAGTCATCAACAGTTCCTAGAGGAGATTGAATCAGAAATGGGAGGAAGTTTCACTAGCCCTCAATCCACAGGCCATCATTCTATCTTGGAAAAACTGAAACATGCAGAAAACCAGAACTAGAGCTGAGGGAAGCAGCAAGGAGAAGCTAAAGTTTTAAAGAATGTGTCATGTACCCTGAAAACAAATCCCACCTTAAAAATAAAAGTTAAAAAAATTAAGGCAGGGAAAATGATAAAATAGCAAAAGAAGGAAATTCTGGGTCAGGATGGTGGCTTAGAAGCAGCAAAGGTTCAGACCTCTGAATACCCTTCCTTACCAATTACAAATTAAATGCTCCCAGGGGACTGAAAATCAAACCTAACAACATGACAGAGACAAGGAACCCTCCTGCCGGATTCAAGTCAAGAGGTATGCCCCCCCCCAAAGCCAGAATTTAAGAACACTTGGGTTTAAGGGGAAAGCAGAAGGAAGGTCCCAGGACCTCTCCTGCCCACAACCTACAGTTCTATGACTCCAGGGGCATTGGGAACCTCTGGACAGGCTAAGGTACTGGTCTGGAGGATTTACATTGCAGGCAGAGCTGTGCCAGGCCCAGATTGTCGAACACAGGCAGTGGGGAAGGAGCTGTAGAGGGAGCTGGCAGACTGGTCACAGCTACTGAGAACCTCCATATTGCTCCAGCCTTCCAGGAGGTTTTGGCCTCAGAGCACACCCAGCCCAACCCAGCTGAACTTAATCCCATCAAAAGTCTTCAAAGGTCAGGGAAGAAAGAGCTCCAACACCCCTCCCTCAGGGACTATTGGGCTTTAATCCAATCAAAAGCCTCCAGAGGACAGGGAAGCTCAAACTCCAACACCCATCCCCCACAGACTGCACTGTCCTGACAAAGCTCCAAAAGGGGAAACTGACAGAAAATCCCAAAACCAAAAAAAAAATGAGAGGAGCAAGACCACAGACAAATACAGGAGTAAAGAAAAGGTAAATATGATCAAACAACAGAAAAAGAAGAAAGAAATTACAAAAGAAACAGACAATGAACAGAGAACAAATGAAACAGAGGAGGACATATCATCAAACAATAAGTCAGAAATCCCAGAGAATTAGATACAGACTTTGGGAGAATTCAATATGCAATTCAAAACACAATTAAGAGAGGCTGAAGACAACTGGGGAAAGAATTTAAAAACTAAGATAAGTCATCTGGAAACAGAAAACAGTGTCTTGAAAGTCAAAATCAACCAGCTTGAAAATGAGGCAAAGGAGATGAAAGATGAGGTAAAGAGAATGAAAGATGACTTCCAAAGAAAATCAGAGGAGAAGGAGAAGAATGACCAAAAAGCCAGGAATGAAATCCAGGCTTTAAGAACCAGAATACAACAACTAGAATTAAGTGACCTCACAAGGCAGCATAATATTATAAAACAAAACCAAAAGAATGAAAAAATTGAGGAAAATATGAAACATCTCATTCACAAAACAGAGGATTTAGAAAATCATTTGAGGAGAGACAATTTAAAAATCATTTGTCTACATGAAGACCATGACAAAAGAAAAAGCTTGGACATATTACTACAGGAAATCATCCAAGAAAATGGCCCTGATATTCTAGAACATGAGGGAAAAGTGGAGATTGAAAGAATGCACAAATCACCTCCTGTACTTAATCCCCAACTGACAACACCAAGGAATGCTATAGCCAAATTCAAGAACTATCAGACCAAAGAAAAGATATTACAAGCTGCCAAAAAGAAGTCATTCATATACCATGGAACCACAGTGAGGAGGATCTGGGTGCATCTACACTGAAGGACAGAAAGGCATGGAATATGATATTCTGGAAAGCAAGGGAACCAGGTCTACAACCAAGAATCAACTACCCAGCAAAACTGACTATATTCTTACAGGGGAAAGTATGGTCATTCAAAAAAATAGAAGAATTCCAAGAATTTGTAAAGAAAAGACCTAAACAGAAAATTTGATGCCCAAGCACAAAACTCAAGAGAATCATCAAAAGATAATTTAAAAAGAAGGGAAAAAGAAAACAAAACAAAAACAAACCAAAAAAAAACTTTTTTTAAAGAGACTCAATAACTGAAAATTATATGTATCCCTATGAGAAAAGATCATTGGTAACTCTTAAAAATTTTTATTACCACCTGTTCAGCTAAAAGAATTATACTTAGAGGGAACAGTGACAAACTGCATAGGATGAAATGACAAGACATAAATAGGTATATAGATATATGTATGCATAAATACATATAAATGTATATGTAAAGCTACCAGTAATGTGTGTGTATATATATATTATATATATAATATATATATATATATACAACTAGAGCTAAAAAAAGAGGTTAATACTAAAGGAAATGGAAAAAGAAACAAAAGGGGGTAAATGTATATGTCACAAAGAAGCTCATGGCAGGAGGGGGGAGAACATCAATACACTGGAAGGGTAAAGAGGTTGGAGACAGGAAATACTCAACTATAACGTGCATTGAAATTGACCCAAAGAGGTAAGAACAATCCAATCCATTGGGGCAGAGAATAGATTTGCACCCTATAGGGGAGTAGAAGGGTAACAAATGGACTGGTGGAGAGGGAATCAGTACAAGGGAAGGAGAGGGTGGGGTACTTTTTTTGAAAGACTGCAAAGAAAATAAGGGGGGAATAAGAAGGTAGGGGGGTAGAAAAGGAAGTAAAATAAGGGTGGGAAATAGGGGCAATGGTTAAAAATAAACATTGTTGTAGAAGGAAATAGTGAAAGAAGAAAAGGTAGGACTGGGAGTAGAAATCAAAATGCTGGGAAATACAAAGCTAGTAATCATAATTCTGTATGTGAATGGAATGAACTCACCAATAAAATGCAAGCGAATAGCAGAGTGGATTAGAATCTAAAACCCTACCATATGCTCTCAACAAGAAACACACATGAGGAAGATAGATACGCATAGAGTGAAAGTAAGAAGATGGATCCAAATCTATTGGGCATCAACTGATAAAAAGAAGGATAAGGAGTTGCAACTATGATATCTGACACAGCCAAAGTAAAAATAAATCTACTTAAAAGAGATAGGGAAGGTAATTACATCCTGATAAAAGGCAGTATGGACAATGAGAAAATATCAGTACTCGACATGTATGCACCAAATGGCATAGAATCCAAATTTCTAAAGGAGAAACTAGTGGAGTTCAAGGAAGACATAGATAGAAAAACTATACAGTGGGAGACCTGAACCTTCCTCTATCCGAACTAGATGAATCAAACCAAAAAATAAATAAGAAAGAGGTAAGAGAAGTGAATGAAATCTTAGAAATATTAGAGTTAGTAGATATATCTAGTGGTAGTCTCTCAGTGACTGAGAATGACTATTGTCTTTGTGCAGTTTCATCTACAGTGTACCCTCATGTGGCTTTGAAGTCCAAAGGCTGAGGTGCAGAGTTTGTGGCACATGGGGCATGGGATGCCAGTTGTTACGGGAGGTGCGGTTGTGGCCTGGTGTTGGCGTTAACGAGCAGCGGCAAGACGTCGACGTCGCTCATCTTCAAAGGTGGTAGCTTCATGGTTAATGTGGGTTCTCCAGCTGCTTCTGACAGAGGCAGCGAGTTCTAGTTGCTTCGGTGTAATGCCAGCCCACTTCCAGTTGGACTTTAGCTGATCCTTGAATCTTTTCTTTGGTCAGCCTTGTTTCCTGAGTCCAGCTGACAGTTCACCATAGAATACCTGTCTTGGTATTCACTGTGGGTCCATGTGGATGATGTGTCCAGACCATTGTAGCTGGGTTTTGAGGACCATGACTTCGATGCTGGTGGAGTTGGCTCTGTCGAGGACTTCCTGATTGGTGATTTGGTCCTGCCATCGGATCCTCATGATTGACCGGAGGGAGTGTTGGTGGAATTGCTCCAGCTGTTTCATGTGCTTCCAGTCTCACATGTCCATGTCTCACAACCATACAGGAGTGAGCTGAGGACCACTACGTTGTACACTTTGAGCTTCATTGCAGTGCTTACACCGCTGTGTTGGAGGACTTTGGAGTGCAGCCGCCCAAGTGCCTGGCTAGCCTTTTGGATTCTGGCAGTATTCTTGTGGTCTAGGGACCCGTCACTGGCGATGGTACTGCCCAGGTACTTGAAAGTGTTGACATTAGAAAGCTGTGTGCTGTCTATTGTATTGCACGGCTGGTTAGTTGGCCTCCCTGGTGCAGGTTGGAACAGCACCTCTGTTTTGCTGAGGCTGATAGTCAGGCCAAACAGCTTTGTTGCAGTGGAGAACCTGTCCACGATGGTTTGGAGATGATTTTCTTGGTGGGCCATGAGAGCACAGTCATCTGCGAAGAGAGCTTCCAGGATGAGTCTCTCTGTTGTCTTTGTTTTTGCAGTCAGGCGGTGAAGGTCGAATAGTGAGTCATCCAGTCGGTATTTGATGTAGAAGCCCAGGTCTAGATCCATCACAGTATGTCATAATACTTGGGTGAAAAATAGGTTGAATAGTACCGGTGCGAGGACACAGCCTTGTTTCACGCCATTGGAGATGTTGAAGGGATCGGAAGTCTCTCCACCAGATAGGACTTCCCCTGTCATGTAGACATGAAAGAGCTGGTTCAGTTTGACGAATTTTGCTGGGCAACCAAGCTTGCTGAGGATCACCCACAATGCGTCCCTGTTCACTGTGTCGAACACCTTTGTCAGGTCTATGAAGACAATGTAGAGACTCAGGTTCTGCTCAAGGCATTTTCCCTGCATTTGCCTCACCGTGAAGACCATGTCGATGGTGCTGCGATCTGGTCAGAAGCCACATTGTGATTCAGGCAGGTTCTGCTCTGAAACAGATGACAGGAGTCTGTTGAGTATAACACGGGCGAGGATCTTTCTGGCAGTGGAGAGTAGTGAGATGCCTCTGTAGTTGTCACAGGCTGCTCGTGAGCCTTTGTTCTTGTATAGGGCTATAATGGAGGCATCTCTGAGTTCTGGGGGCATGTCTTCCTCTTCCCATATGCTGGTCAGCACTATGTGGAATGCTGCAGTACATGGTACATTCACAAAAATTGACCATGTATTAGGGCATAAAAACATTGCAAACAACTGCAAAAGAGGAGAAATAATAAATGCAACCTTCTCAGATCAGAATTCAATGAAAATAATAACTAGCAAGGGTACATAGAGAGGTATATCAAAAATTATTTGGAAATTAAACAATACTATTCTCCAAAACTGGCTAGTTAAAGAACAAATCATAGAAACAATAATTTCATTGAAGAAAATGACAATGATGAGACATCCTTTCAAAACCTATGGGATGTAGACAAAGCAGTACTCAGGGGGAAATGTATATCCTTGAGTTCATATATTGATAAATTAGGGAGGGAAGAGGTAAATGAATTGGGCATACAAATTAAAAAACTAGAAAGTGAACAAATTAAAAATCCTCAAATGAGGACTAAATTAGAGATCCTAAAAATCAAAGGAAAAATTAATATAATTGAAAGTCAAAGAACTATTGATTTAATAAATGAGACTAGAAGCAGGTACTTTGAAAAAAACAAATAAAATAGACAAAGTACTGGTCAGTCTAATTAAAAAAGGAAAGAAGAAAACCAAATTGACAGAATTCAATATGAAAAGGGAGACCTCACCTCTAATGATGAGGAAATTAAGGCAATCATTAAAAACTATTATGCCCAATTATATGGCAACAAATATGGCAATCTAGGTGATATGGATGAATACTTACAAAAATATGCATTGTCTAGACTAACAGAGGAAGAAATAGATTACCTAAACATCCCCATATAAGAAATAGAAATTGAACAAGGCATGAAAGAACTCCCTAAGAAAAAATCCCTAGGTCCAGGTGGACTCACAAATGAATTCTATCAAACATTCAAAGAACAACTAATCCCAATATTATACAAACTAATTGACAGAATAAGCAAAGAAGGAGTTCTACCAAATTCATTTTACAACACAATTATGGTACTGATCCCAAAGATAGGAGGTAAAAATCAGAGAAAGAAAACTATAGACCAATTTCCTTAATGAATATAGATGCAAAAATCTTAAACAGGACACTAGCAAAAAGCCTTTGATAAAATACAATACCCATTCATATTGAAAACACTAGAAAGTATAGGAATAGAAGGGCCTTTACTAAAAAATAATCAACAGTATATATCTAAAACCATTAGCAAACATCATCTGCAATGGGGATAAACTAGAAGCCTTCCCAATAAAATCAGAAGTGAAACAAGAATGCCCCTTATCACCTCTATTATTTAACATTGTACTAGAAACACTAGCAATAGCAATTAGAGAAGAAAAAGAAATTGAAGGTATTGAAATTGGCAATGAGGAGACCAAGATATCACTCTTTGCAAATGATATGATGGTCTACTTAAAGAATCCTAGAGAATCAAACAAAAAGCTAGTCAAAATAATCAACAACTTTAGCAAACTTGCAGGATAAAAAATATACCCGCATAAATCATCAACATTTCTATACATCACCAACCTATTTCAGCAGCAAGAATTAGAAAGAGAAATTCCATTTAAAATCACCCTGGACAATATAAAATACTTAGGAATCTATCTGCCGCGACAAACATAGGAACTATATGAACACAACTACAAAACACTCTTCACACAAGTAAAACAAGATCTAAACAACTGGAAAAACGTTGATTGCTCATGGGTATAATGAGCTAACATAATAAAAATGACATCCTGAGCAAATAAATTTACTTATTTAGTGCCATACCCATTGAACTGCCAAAAATCTTTTTTACTGAATTAGAAAAAAAAAACATAACAAAGTTCATTTGGAAGAACAAAAGATCAAGGATATCCAGGGAAATCGTGAAAAAAAATGCAAATGAAGGAGGACTTGCAATCTCAGATCTCAAACTATACTATAAAGCAGTGGTCATCAAAACAATTTGGTACTGGCTAAGAGACCAAGAGTTTTGGGGACCAAAACTCACTGCTTGATAAAACCTATTGGGAAAATTGGAAGACAGTATGGGAGAGATTAGGTTTGGATCAACATCTCACACCCTACACCAAGATAAATTCAAAATGGGTGAATTACCTGAATATAAAGAAGGAAACTATAAGCAAATTAGGTGAAGACAGAATAGTATACTTGTTAGATCGTTGGAAAGGGAAACCTTTTAAAACCAAGCAAGAGCTAGAAAAAATCACAAAATGTAAAATTAATAATTTTGATTACATCAAATTAAAAAGGTTTTGTACAAACAAAACTAATGCAACCAAAATTAGAAGGGAAGCAACAAATTGGGAAAAAACCTTCATTACAAAAACTTCTGACAAAAGTCTAATTACTCAAATTTATAAGGAGCTAAACCAATTGTAGAAAAAATCAAGGCATTCTCCAATTGATAAATGGGCAAGGGACATGAATAGGCAATTTTCAGTTCAAGAAATCAAAACTATTAATAAGCACATGAAAAAGTGCTCTAAATCTCTAATAATCAGAGAAATGAAAATCAAAACAACTCTAAGCTATCACCTCACACCTAGCAGATTGGCTAACATGACAGCAAAGGAAAGTAATGAATGCTGGAGGGGATGTGGCAAAGTTGGGACATTAATGCATTGCTGGTGGAGTTGTGAATTGATCCAACCATTCTGGAGGGCAATTTGGAACTATGCCCAAAGGGTGCTAAAAGACTGTCTCCCCTTTGATCCAGCCATAGCACTGCTGGGTTTGTACCTGAAAGAGATAAATAAGGAAAAAAGACTTGTACACGAATGTTCATAGCTGTGCTCTTTGTTGTGGCAAAAAAAAAATTGGAAAATGAGGGGATGCCCTTCAATTGGGGAATGGCTGAACACATTTGCACATGGTGCAAACATCAACAACATGGAAATGGGTTGTAATCAAAGACACAAGTAATACCTAATGAAATTGTGTGTCAGCTGTTGGAAGGGTGGATGGAGGGGAGGGAGGGAAATAACATGATTATTGTAACCAAGGAATAATGTTCTAAATTGACTAAGTAAACCAATTCAAATGAAAAATATAGCAAAAGAAATACCTAATCACAAAAATATTTATGAAGACAAAGAAGAGCAAGGCACAGACTCAGAAGGAGACAGTGAAATCAAAGAAATCCCACAGAAAACCAAATTTTGTATGTACTTGTAGTTAGAAGATTTTAGAGGTGTAAGATGATTATGTTTAGTGATCAATTGGGTGACTAGTCCCTCACTCATCATCAGGGGGGGATTGTGAATTTTATATTTACTTTACCCTGCTTAGTCATTAGAATTCTAGAAACAAGGAATGTATACACCCCTACTTAAGGATTAACTCTGAGGGGGATGGCCTATGACCAACATGTGCTAGCAAGTGACAAATCAGAAACAACTTACAGACCCCCTGGGCTGTCCTAAGCCAAGCTTAAGTTACTGTTGATACATGTGAGATGCAGGAAGTAATGCAAAGAACTGCCTATTTATTTCTCATCACTTCCTCTCTCTCTGGCTCTCTCAACAATGTTCCTCTCTCTCTCAGCAACATTAGGAACTTGCTTGGCAACATTGGGAGCTCTGAGAAAGCATTTTGGGGTGATTGGAGGTTTGGGTTCTATAGCATTATTTATGTAAGGCGTCTTCCCTGCATGACCTTGGTGAGTGGTAAGGCTGCTGATTCCTTCTTTCCTTGACCTCCTGAAAATGTGCTATCCTCCAAGGAAGTCTCTCAACTCAGAGGAGACCTTGTGGCTGGAAGCTGAGCAAGATTTAATCTTCTGAGAAGGTTCCTTGACTGAGGTCTCTGAACTTCTCTTGGCTTAGGCTAGGCTGGAGAAATCATATACCCTTTCCTCTCTCTTCTTAATTTCTTCCTACTATTGTAATTAAACTACCATAAATATCCCAAATTGACTTTAGTATTTTATTAGGATTGAATTTAAATCCCTGGTGACCACTAATATAATATATTCAGTCAATAACCCTAATTTTACCCTTAACAGTCTCAGCCTCTGTAAGATTTCATAAAGGAATTCAAAAATCAAATAAGTGAGTCAGAGGAGAAATGGGGAAAAGAAATGAAAGTAATGCAAAAAGAAAATAACAACTTTTAAAGTAGAATTGACTAAATGAAAAAGGGATACAAGAGTCCAGTGACAAAAAGAGTTCCATAAAAAGTAGATTAACACCAACACATCTCAACAGCAAGAATTAGAAAAAGAAATTCCATTTAAAATCACCCTAGACAATATAAAATACTTATGAATCTATCTGCTGAGACATACACAGGAACTATATGAACACAACTACAAAACACTCTCCATACAATTAAAACTAGATCTAAACAATTGGAAAAACATCAGTTGCTCATGGGTAGGACAAGCTAAGATAATAAAAATAACAATCCTATACAAATTAATGTACTTGTTCAGTGCCATACCAATCAAACTACAAAGAAACATTTTTACTGAATTAGAAAAAAATTATAACAAAGTTCATTTGGAAGAGCAAAGGATCAAGGATCTCTAGGGAGAAAATGAAAAAAAAATGTGAAGGAAGGTGGCCTTGCAGTCCCAGATCTCAAACTATACTATAAATCAGTGGTCATCAAAACAATATGGTACTGACTAAGAGACAGAAAAGAGGATCAATGGAATAGACTTGGGGTAAGTGACCTCAGAAAGACAGTCTATGATAAGCCCAAAGATCCCAGCTTTGGGGACAAAAATCCACTATTTGATAAAAATTGCTGGGAAAATTAGAAGACAGTATGGGAGAGATTAGGTTTGGATCAACATCTCACACACTACACCAAGATAAACTCAGAATGGGTGAATGACTTGACTATAAAGAAAGGAACTATAAGTAAATTAGGTGAGCACAAAATAGTATACATGTCAGAACTTTGGGAAATGAAAGGTTTTAAAAGCAAGCAAGGGTTAGAGAAAAATCACAAAATGCAAAATCAATAATTTTGATTACATCAAATTAAAAAGGTTTTGTACAAAAAAAACAAATGCAACCAAAATTAGAAGGGGAGCAACAAATTGGGAAACAATCTTCATTACAAAAACCTCTGACAAAAGTCTAGTTACTCAAATTTATAAAGAACTAGACCAATTATACAAAAAAAAATCAAGCCATTCTCAAACTGATAAATGGGCAAGGTACATGAATAGGCAATTTTCAGTTAAAGAAATCAAAACTATTATTAAGCACATGAAAAATTGTTCTAAATATCTTATAATCAAAGAGATTGAAATCAAAACAACTCTGAGGTATCACCTCACATCTAGCAGATTGGCTAGCATGTCAGCAAAAGGAAAGTAATGAATGCTAGAGGAGATGTGGCAAAGTTGGGATATTAATGCAATTAATGGAGGGCAATTTGGAACTATGCCCAAAAGGTACTGTAAATCTTGAAATTTCTCAGACTTGTGAATTTCCACATATATATGGGAATAAAAATTTCCACATTGAGGAATCCTCCATTGGAACAAATTCCCTACTGGGAAACATTCCCCATTTTGATGTGAGAACTCGCCAGGATCAGAAATGGGAGGACCTCTACTCCACCCGTACTTAAGACTGCTTTAGGGGAGAAAAATCCTTGCTATGGGAGGACCTCTACTTCACCTGTACTTAAGACTGATTTAGGGGAAAAAACTCCTTGCTAACCAATGAAAGTACTTGGACCCATGCTTATAATAAGGCAAGGAGTTCTTTGAGCCGTGCCTGTTTTTTAGAATTGATACAATGAGATACTAGGTACCTAAAAGGGTCAGGCAAGTTTTCTCTTAATGAGATTAGTTGACTCAGCTGTGTTTTCACTGGTTCAGACTTACTGAGGAGATTAGTCAACTTAGCAGGAATTCAGATGGGCAGTCCTTTGGAAAACATCTACAGTGATTGGTAGATGTAAGGACTTAGGGGAGGTGACATAGGAGAAAAACCCCTATATAAGAAAAAGCAGAATCTCTTGAGAAAAAAATTCTTTTGGAGGATCTCTGATGAGGATCGCTTGGGAAGAATCTCTTGAGAGAGGCTCTGGAGAAGGGAAGCTCTTGGAGGACAATCTCTAAGGAGGTCTCACTGGAGCTCCTCTGAGGGGACTCTGTCTCTCTGGAGGCTCTGGAGAGAGGCCCTTTGGAACAGTCTCTGGCTGGAAGGCTCTTTAAGGAGGACTCTGGCTCGAACTCTCTCTGGTGAAGTCAGCTGAGATGGAGCTGGCCTGGTGTCACTAGAATCCTTGCTTAGACAGACCTTGTGGTGAGTGTTAAAAGACTGACTGACTGATCTCTCTCTCTCTTAAGACTCAGGTCTAGGCCATGTTGGCTTAAAGCCCTTCATACTTGTTTCCTTTTTCTCTCTTTCTTTTCTTTAATTCCACATTTGTATTAATTAAAATCTCTATAAAACCCAGTTGACTTGGATATTTGAATAATTGGGAATATTTCCCTGGTGACCACCTTATATTTGATTTAAAAACCAAGACACTGTAGTGAAACATATTTTCTGCGGTCAAATTTACTCACCCTCTCTTATATCTATCACAATTTATATCTTCCACCATTTTAACTCACTACAGTTTAAAACATCACTCTTTTAACTGTTACAGTTTAAGGCCTTCAACCATTTTAAATCTAACAGTACTAAAAGACTATCTGCCCTTTGATCCAGCCATAGCACTGCTGGGTTTGTACCCAAAAGAGATAATAAGGAAAAAGACTTGTAAAAGAATATTCATAGCTGCACTCTTTGTGGTGGCAAAAAAATTGGAAAAGGAGAGGATGCCCTTCAATTGGGGAATGGCTGAACAAATTGTGGTATATGTTGGTGATGGAATACTATTGTGCTCAAAGGAATAATAAATTGGAGGAATTCTATATGAATTGGAATGACCTCTAGGAATTGATACAGAGTGAGAGGAGCAGAACTAGGAAAACAATGTACCCAGAGACTGAAACACTGTGATACAATTGAATGTAATGGACTTCTCCATTAGTGGCAATGCAGTGATCCTGAACAACCTGGAGGGATCTACAAGAAAGAATACTATCCTCATTCAGAGGAAAAACTCTAGGAGTATAAACACAAAAGAAAAACAACTGCTTGATTACATGGGTAGAGGGGGATATGATTGGGGATAGAGACTCTAAATGATCATCCTAGTGCAAACATCAACAACATGGAAATAGGTTCTGATCAAGGACACATGTAATGCCCAGTGGAATTGTGTGTCGGCTATGGGAAGGATGGGGAAGGGGAGGGAAAGAATATGATTCTTGTAACCAAGGAATAATGTTCTAAATTGCATAAATAAAATTATTTTTTTAATTAGATTGACAAAATAGAAAAGGAGGTTCAAAAGATCACAGAAGAAAAAATCATTCTTTAAAAATTAGAATTGGGCAAATAGAAGCTAATGGATTTACAAAACATCAAGAAAAAATAAAACAAAATCAAAAGAATGACAAAATAGAAGAAAAATATGAAATATCTCAGTGTAAAAATAGCAACAACAACTCACCTGGAAAATAGATCCAGAAGAGGCAATATAAGAATTATAGGACTACATGAAATTCATGATAAAAAAAAGCCTAAACATCATATTACATGAAATTATCCAGAAATACTGCCCTGATGTTCTCGAACAAAATTGTAAAATAGAAACTGAAAGAATCCACAGATCACCTCCTGTAATAAATCCCCAAATGACAACTCCAAAGAATTATGATAGTCAATTGCAGAGTTATCAGGCAAAGAAGAACATTCTATAAGCAGACAGAAAGAAACAATTAATATATCAATCATCCCCAGACAGGATTACACAGGATTTAGCCGCTATTGCTAAATAGTTCTACTATTAAAGAATAAAAAAGCTTGCAACATGATATTCCAGAAGGCAACGGAACTAGGTTTACAATTAAGAAGAACCTACCCATCAAAACTGACTATATTTTTTCAAGGGAAAATAATGATCATTTAATAAAACATATTCCCAAGCATTCCTGTTGAAAAAACCAGACCTAAACAAAAAATGTGATGTCCAAATATAAGATTCAAGAGAAGTATAAAAAGACTAATAAGAAAGATAAAATGTAAGGGGCTCAATAAGGTCAAATCACTTATATATTCCTACATGGAAAGATGATGTTTGCAACTCTTAAAATTTTTATTGTTATCATAGCAGTTATGAATGAATATGTATACATACAGAGTGGGTATGGAAGTAAGCTGTTTAAGATGACATGCAAAAAAACCCAAGTATGTGAAAAAGAAGAGTGCACTGAGTGAAAAGAGAAGAGAAAAGGAAAATGGGGTAAATTATATCACCTAAAGAGGAATAAAATAAAAGGAACTATTACAGTGGAGGAGAGGGTTGATAGGCAATACTTAAACCTTACTCTCATTGGAATTGGCTGAGAGAGTAAAATAACAACCAGACTTACTCAAATATAGAATCGAATATTACCCATTAGAGAAGTAGGAGGGGAATAAGAAGGGTGGTGCCAGGAAAGGGAGTAGTATAATGGAGGGTGAACTGGGTAGGGGATGGGGGGGAATTAAAAGTAAAACTTTTGTGTGGAGGGACAGAGTAAAAGGAGAAGGTGCAGGATCAATAGAGAAAAACAAGATGGCTGGGAACACACAAATGGCAATCATAACTATAAATGTAAATGGAATGAACTCAATCATAAAACAGAAGCAAATAGCAGAGTGGATTAAAAACCAGAATCCTATGATATGTCATTTACAAGAAAAACATCTGAGGCAGGTAGACACACACAGAGTAAAGATAAGGAGATGGAGCAGAATGTAATAGGCTTCAACTGAAATAAAAAAGCAAGAGTAAAAATCATGATCTCAGACAAATCTAAAGCAAAAATAGACCTAATTAAAAGAGATAAGGAAAGTACTTACTGATAAAAGGTACTATAGACAATGAAGTAATAACAGTTCTTGACACTGATGCATCAAATGGAATAGCTTCCAACTTTTTAAAGGATAAACTAAATGCACTTAAGGAGCAAAAAGACAGCATAAAACTATACCAGTGGAGGATCTCAACCTTCCCTTCTCAGAACTAGATAATGCTAAACAAATAATAAACAAGAAAGAAGTAAAGAAAATAGAAGAAATTTTAGAAAAGTTACACTTAATAGGTCTCTAAAGAAAATTAAATTGGGATAAAAATGATTATATCTTCTTTTCAGCAGCACATGCTTCATATGCAAAAAATTATTATTAGGGCAGAAATTATTTATTTAAGTATTAAGTATATAAGTATTAGGGCAGAAAAACTTTACAACCAAATGTACAAAAAAATAAATGTATCCTTTTCAGATCAGAATATAATAAAAATTGTAATCAGCAATGGCCCACAGAAGACAAATTATAAATTAATTGGATACTAAATAATATAATTCTTTAAAAAGGTGTGAGACAAAGAACAAATTGTAGAAACAATGATTTCACAAAAGAGAATGACAATTAGATGACAACATAACAAAATTTGTGGAATATAACCAAATCAATACTTATGAGCGAAATTTATATCTCTGAATATGTATATCAATAAAATAGAGAAAAAGCAGACCATTGAATTGGACATGCAATGGAGAAAACTAAAAAATAGAACAAATGACAAATCCTCAATTAAAGATGAGATTAAAAGCCCTAAAAGTTAAAGGAGAAATTAATAAAATTGATCATTGGTTAATATGATTTTTATTTTTTTTTTCTCAGAGAAAAAGTCTTTATCATTGTAACATTTTTTGCACAGTATGAAATTTGGGGTATTTATGAATCCTCTGGACTCTCCATTTCAATGTCTTTCTTCAGTCATGAGAGAAATAAGATTTCAATCCAAAAGGAATTCTCAGTTGGGAATAACATGATTGTTGCCTGAAGGCCTTACTATATTGATCATATTCCTAGTTTCTCTCTAGTGTGGATTCTCTCATGTTAAATAAGTTAAAGTGGCAATTATAAGATTAGCATCATGCATGAGGTTTCTCTCCAGTGAGGATTTTCTGAAATGAAGCAAGTATGGAACTTCATGTGAAAGTCTAACTGAATTGATGACATACATAAAGATTTTCTCCAGTGTGGATGCTCTGATGCCTAGCAAGATGACTCCTCAGTGTGAAAGCCTTTCCTCACTGTTTATATTCAAAAAGTTTCTCTTATTGTGGATTCTCAGATATTCATTAAGAGAGCCTTTCCAAATTATATACATTCATAAGGTTTCCTGCTGGGAGCCATCAAGCCACAACACCTTGACAAAGTCACTTGTGGCAGCCAAGAGGTCACAGAGTGGCCCTTTGGCAAGATGGAATTGTCTACTCAGTTTCCTCTGTATGACTTCTCTCATCAACAACCCTTACTAATGGAAGTGACATGATTCTTGTTCTCTCCCTAGCCTAAGAAAGAGCAATATATTTGCACTCTATTTCCCAAAAATATCACCAAGAGATCAGACTCTAAAATCCAAACCCAAAGACTGTCATGGCTTAACTTTTGTTCTGGTACTCTCCCAGCAAGGCCATAACCACATTCCCTAACCCCACCTCCACCCCCCCAGAAACATATATTCCTGAAGTCAGCATATAAACCAATCATAAAGGCCCATACAAAATGTGTAGGTACAGCAAGCTTCACCATGCCTCAGTAACTCGATTTCACTAACCATAAACTCCTTTATAGAAATTCCTTGCTAACCCTGCCTAACAATCTGAATTGTATACTCCTCTAATCACTCAAGCTCAGTACTGTGATTGTTGAATTGTCTTTAAGAGTTTCTGATTGATCATCTCTTTTTATTAAAATTAATAAGTAAATTTCCTTGATTGTTTGTAAGCTTAGACTCCTCACAGGTTAATGAGAAAATTAAGCCACCTATGATGAAATCATTTATCTTAAGCAAAACCTCTTCATTCTGTCATAAATCAATAGTTACAATAAAAGAATATAGTATGATCTCAGAATATTAATCAATTGATTAGTTAACATATTACCTATTCAATTATCTTTACTCGATTATGTGTGTTGAATAATGCATCTGTGAGCCAAGAAAATGGGTATTAAAAAAAGACCAGACTGAGGCATGGTGGAAGTCATTAGATGCAAGTCTGCCCCTGGCTGAAATACATACATAGCTGTCTTCCATCTTTTATTCTTCTTGTCTAACCATTCTGTCACATGCCAAGAATCACTGAAGCTATGAGTGAGACTGGACCCTATCCTGTGGCAGTTTCTCTCCAGTGTGAACTCTCTGATGTTTACGAAGTTCAGACCCATTTCTATAAGCCTTTCAACATTGTATACATTCATAAGGTTTTTCTCCAGTGTGGATTTTCTGATGTGCATTAAAATTACCCCTCTGTGTGAAATCCTTTCCACATTGTTTACATTCAAAAGGTTTCTCTCCAGTATGGACTGCATGATGTAAAGTAAGTTGGTGCCTCCTAATGAAAGCCTTTCCACATAGTGTGCATTCATAAGGTTTCTCTCCAGTGTGGATTCTCAGATGTAGATGAAGAGAGGCCCTCTCTGTGAAAGACTTTCCACAATGTGAACATTCATAAGGTTTCTCTCCAGTATGGATTCTCAGATGTCTGGTAAGATGACCCTTCCGAGTGTAAGCCATTCCACATTGTTTACATTCATAAGGTTTCTCTCCAGTGTGGATTCTCTGATGTCTGGCAAGATTCCCACTGTGTGTGAAAGTCTTTCCACACTGTTTACACTGATAAGGTTTCTCTCCAGAGTGGATTATTTGATGAGAACCAAGCTCAGAGTGTTGACTGAAAGGTCTCCCAGCTTTATCATTCACAGAAAGCATCTCTATACATTTACTTTTTGGATATCTAATGAGGTCTAAACACAAGTCGAAGGCCATTTCACCTAGGTTACCTTGATACATAAGCATTTCAGGAGGTTTCTCTGGCAACTGAATAAATCCTACTTCTTCAGGAAAGCATGTGCTGTATTCACTATTCTGAGAAGAGTCATTTCCTTAATTTCAGAGTCACAGATGTCTCTCAAAAGGAAATCACAAGAACCTTCACTGATGCATCTCTGGGGGTCAGATCCTTCCATAAAAAGGCTCAGGTTGGTATACATCTCCTTCACTTCAAATTTAATCTCTGCCTCTGGACAGGAGCTCCATTGGCCGTCTTTCTCTAGCAGCCATGGTGATTCCTCTTGCTGAAAACAGGTAACAAAATTTTCTCTGGAAACCATAAGCCCCACAGATTGTAGATTCTGCACATTCTCCAGCATGACGTCCTTGTACAGCTCT
The DNA here is from genome assembly GCF_027887165.1 of Monodelphis domestica. Lineage (NCBI taxonomy): Eukaryota > Metazoa > Chordata > Mammalia > Didelphimorphia > Didelphidae > Monodelphis > Monodelphis domestica. The sequence continues at coordinate 129,689,119 of NC_077233.1, forward strand.
TTCTGAGAATGATCCAACAGGCACCACTCCTCCCTTGTGAAGTCCACAGCCACATCCCTCAATGTTATTGACCCCTGAGAAGGTAACCTCAGGGTCTTGGGGGCCATTCCATCTGGCTCTGGAGTCTCTGCTCCAGACAGACTGTGCTCCTTCAGGGGATGGGAGCCCCGAGGTGGGCAGACTTCCTCTTTGTACACCCGCAATGAGGCAACCCGTGTCTTCTCTCTCCCCAGGATGCAGAGAGCAGAAAGTCTCCTCCACCAGAGAAGGGAGCCTCGGCCACGCCTGTGCACTGGCTAACTTTTCTCCCCCTGACCCCCTAAAGCAAGAAAGATCCAGGAACTAGGACTGAGCCCTCCGGGAGCGGAGACTACCCTTGTGACATTCCCAGCATGCCCTGGGACGGCCACAGGCAGAGGTCAGTTAATATGATTTTTAAAAGGAAAGAAGAAAATCAAATCACCAGTGTGGAAAATGAAAAGAGTGAATTCATCTCCAATGAAGAGGAAATTGAAGCATTGACTAGGAGCTATTTTGTCCAATTAAAAGACAATAAAGCTGACAATCTAGGTGAAATGGATGAATATTTGCAAGAATATAATTTTTAAAAGGAAGAATCCACCAATCATCTCCTGAGAAAAAAAGAATACAAAAGGAAAACTCCCAAGAATTTTATAGTCAAATTCTAAAATTTCCAGGTCTGGAAAATATTGCAAATAGCCAAAAAGAAACAATTAAAATATCATGGAGTCAGAGTCAGAATAACACAAGATTTAGCAGCTTCTACATTAAATTCTTGAAGGCCTGGGATATGATTTTCCAAATGGCAAAGGAACTAGGACCTCAAAAAAGAATCACTTACCCAGAAAAACTGAGCATTATCTTTCAAGTGAAAAAAATGGATAGTCAATGAAATAGAGGACTTTCAAACATTCCTGATGAAAAGGCCAGTGTTAAATGGAAAATTTCCCTCTCAAATACAAGACTGAAAAGAAATCTCAAAAAGGTAAACCTCAAGAAAATAAAAAAAAAATTCAATAAGGTTAAACTATATAAATCAGGTAATAAAGACTCATCCTATAGCACCAAGTCCAGATGCTATAATCTCATCCATCCCAAGTCAAAGTTGATTCTTATAACTCCTAAGAATTTTATCCTTATTATGGCAGGAATATATGTAGGGAGCACTTGGGTTGCTCAGTGAATTAAGAGCCAGGTCTAGAAAGGGAGCTCCTAAGGTCAAATCTGGCCTCAGACACTTCCTAGCTGTGTGATCCTGGGAGTTACTTAACCCCCATTGCCTAGTCCTTACCACTCTTCCAATACATGATACTGATTCTAAGGCAGAAGAAAGGGGCTTTTTAAAAAGGGAATCTATGTAGACAAAGTTGAATATGATGAGATGATATATAAAAAAATAAAATTAAGGCAATAGAAAGAGGAATCCATTGGAAGGAGGGGAAGGAGAAAAAATATAATGAGGTAAATTATTATACATAAAAGAGGCCTGAAGGAACTTTTAAAGTAAAAGGAAAGATGAGATCAGTTAAACATTTAGTAATTTCATTATACCCAGGTATCCATTCTCTACAAAAACCAGTTGTTCCAAGAACAGCTCTGAGTTGTTTCTTGGTCTTAGGTGCACTCAGTTTCTGGATATCAGCTATTCTTTTCTTAGTGATACTTCTGGAACCCTCTGACAAGACAAAACCAAGATATTCAATGTGAGACAAAAGCTACTGAATTTTTTTTAGAGATTTTATGTCCATGTTTATATAATTCAATCTAACTGTTAAACACACTTTAACAAATGGAGATGCTAGGAGGATATCATATACAAAATGTACTATTTTACTTTCCTTGAATAATATTGTTTTAAGGTCTCTGTTCAAAATTTGAAAGAATTGGCTCAGGCTATCATAGTAACTCTATGGAAGATGAGTGAAAGTCCACTGGGCACTGTCCCATATGAAAGCAAAGATCTTTTGAAAATCCTTATGAATTGGTATCGAGAAAAATGCTGAACATAAATCTACCATGGTGAAATATCTTGCTTGACTTGGAATGGATGAGATTATAGCATCTGGACTTGGTGCTATAGGATGAGTCTTTATTACCTGATCATTTACAGCTCTCAAATCCAGTATGAATCTATAGACAATTCTGCCATTTTGATCAAGCTTTTGTTTTTTTATTGGCAGTATGGGGGTGTTGTAATCTGAAAAACACGGTATTGTGATCACTTGTTGAATTAGGGACTCAATAATAGGTCTTATTCCATCTATAGCTTATTTACTCAAAGGGTATTGAGGAATACAAGGAACTTGCCCTTCCTTAGTTCTCACTATTACTGAATTAGCTAATTTCAATAGGCCTACATCTGTGGAAGACTTTGCCCATAAATCTGGTACAACCTCAGGAATAGGATAGATGGAATTCAACTCATTCTCTGCACTATCTGAATTTAAGAACAGCAATGGAAAAGCTTTCAGAGATTCTTCTGGGAGTTGTAATGATATATCCCCAGTGTCAGTACATTGAATTGTTGCTTTCAATTTACCAAGCAAGTCCCTCCTGAGAAGGTTCATTGGACATTCTGGCATACAAAGAAAATGCATTCTCCACAGTCAGTGGACCTAAGGTAATCATTTTAGGTTGTAGTTTTGCTACTCTCTCTGGTTTTCCAATAGCTCCAATCACTTCCATAGTATCAACAGCTGTGTATTTTGTGAAGATTGGATTTAGCTATTTCCTGACTTTAACAATGAAGATACTTAGTCTAACAAAATCGGGGGGGCGGGGGGGGAGATTGTGAACATTAAATTACTCCACCCTACTTAGGCTGTACTTTAGGAGAAGATATGGGCATTTAAAGGAGGAGACACAAGAGTGAAAGATCTATATATTTGGCTCACTTCCTTTCTTGGGCACCTTTCTGGTGGTGGACAGTTGGCTGGTGGCAGCTTGCTGGGCCTTTTGGCATCTTAGCGTGTTTAAAAGCTATTGTCCGGTTTGGTGGAGAGTTTCTGGCTGAGTTTTCCTCCTTTACTTTCCAACTTTATCCTCTTAGAAGTCTCTAATCTTCTTCAGAGACCTAGAAGCAGGGATTTTAAACTCCCCCTGGCACAGGCCAGGCAGGAGAAATCCTATATCTGCTTCCCTCCTTCTCCTTAAATTCCTTCCCTCTATATTAATTAAATTACCATAAATTTCCAGATTGACTTGGGTATTTTATTTGAGATTTCCCTTGGCAACTAATTAAATCTAGATTTTAAGTCACAACCTTAAAATTATCTTTACAATTTCCCAGCATTTTGATTTCCACTCCTAGTCCTGCCCTTTCTTCTTTCACTATTTCCTTCTACACAAGTGTGGTTTATTTTTAAATTAAATTATTTAGTCAATTTAGAATATTATTCCTTGGTTACAATAATCACATTATTTCCATCCCTCCCCTCCACCCACCCTTCCCGTAACCAATGAGCAATTTCATTGGGTATTATTTGTGTCCTTGATCATAACCTATTTCCATGTTGTTAGTGTTTGCATTAGTATGTTCATTTAGTCTACCTCCCCAGCCATATCCCCTCAACCCATGTATGCAAGCAGTTGTTTTTCTTCTGTGTTTCTACGCCCACATCTGAATGTGGATAGTGGTTTTTCTCATTGATTCAAGTGTTTTGTTTTTAATCAGTCCCCCTACTCCCCCCCTTATTTTACTTCCCTTTCTACCTTCTTATTCCCCTCTTATTTTCTTTGCAGTCTTTTTAAACTACCCCCTACCCTCTCCCTCTTTTGTATTACTTCCCTCCCCACCAGTCCATTTGTTACCCTTCTACTTCCCTATAGGGCACAAATCAATTCTCTACCCCAATGGATTGGATTGTTCTTCTCTCTTTTAGTCAATTTCAATGCATGTAAGAGTTGAGTATTTCCTATCTCCAACCTCTTTACCCTCCCAGAGTACTGATTTTCTCTCCCCCCACCATGCACTTCTTTGTTACATATAAATTTACCCCATTTTGTTTCTTTTCTCATTTCTTAGTATTAACCTCTTTTATAATTAGTTGTGTATATATATGTACATACATATATATGTATATATATATATATGCACACATATAGCTATATACATATATATTTCTTGGCATTTCATCCTATACAGTTTGTCACTATTCTATCTAAGTTTAATTCTTCTAACTATCCAGGTGATAATAACAATTTTTAAGAGTTGCCAATATCCTCTTTTCAGGTAGGGATACATATCATTTTAACTTATTGTGTCCATTTAAAAAGGGGTATTTTTGTTTGGGTTTTGTTTGTTTGTTTGTTTGTTTGTTTTTTCCCCCTTTCTTAATTACCTTTTGATGATTCTCTTGAGTTCTGTGATTGGGTCTCAAATTTTCTGTTCAGGTCTGGTCTTTTCTTTACAAATGCTTGGAATTCTTCTATTTTATTAAATGACCAAACTTTCTCCTGCAAGAATATATTCAGTTTTGCTAGGTAGTTGATTCTTGGTTGTAGATGTAGTTCCCTTGCTTTCCAGAATATCATATTCCATACCTTTTGGTCCTTCAGTGTAGATGCAACTAGATCCTGTGTTATCCTCACTGTAGTTTCATGGTATCTGAATGACTTCTTCTTAGCAGCTTGTAATATTTTTTTCTTGGTCTGTTAGTTATTGAATTTGGTTGTAACATTCCTGAGTATTCTCAGGTCGGGATTAAGTACAGGAGGCAATCTGTGGATTCTTTCAATTTCCACTTTTCCCTCTTTTTCTAGAATGTTGGGGCAGTTTTCTTGGATAATTTCTGTAGGATGATGTTCAGATTTCTTATTCTTTTGTCATGATCTTCTGGTACCAATGATTCTTAAGTTGTCTCTCCTGGAATGATTTTCTAAATCTTCTGTTTTGTGAATGAGGTGTTTCATATTTTCCTCAATTTTTTCATTCTTTTGATTTTGTTTTATAGTTTCCTGCTGCCTTGTGAAGTTGCTTGCTTCTAATAGTTGTATTCTGGTTTTTAGTGACTGAATTTCATCCTTTACTTTTTGGTCATTGTTCTCCTTCTGATCTTTCATCTCCTTTTCCTCATTTTCAAGCTGATTAATTTTGGCTTTCAAGACACTATTTTCTGTTTCCAGATGACTTATCTTACTTTTTAAGTTCTTTTCCCAGTTGTCTTCAGCTTCCCTTAATTGTGTTTTGAATTGTATTTTGAGTTCTACAAAAGTCTATGTCCAATTCTCTGGAGTTTCTGTGTTTTTCTTGGTGTTCCTTGATCCTCCTCTGTTTCATTTGCTCTTTGTTCATTGTCTGGATAGAAGCTGTTGATTGTAATTTCTTTTTTTCTTTTTCTGTTGTTTGCTCATATTTGTCCCTTCTTTTCCCCTGTAGTCTTGCTTCTCTCATTATGTGCTGGATCTGTGGGTTTGGGCTTTTCTGTCAACCTTCACCCTTGGAACTTAGCAAGGCTGTCAGAGCAGTTTTGGGGGGAAGGATGTTGGAGCTTGAGCTATCCTGCCCTCTGAAGGTTTGATAAGATTAAGTCTGGTGGAGTTGATCTTACAGAACTGGATGTGCCCTGAGATGAAAACCTTGGGAAGGGGAGGCAATATGGCATGGCATGTCTCCACTGCTGTGACTAGGCTGCCTGCTCTGTGCTTCTTCTCCAGCTGCTTCCCCACTACCTGTGTTCAAAGTCCTGAGCCTGGCACAGCTTTGTCCGCAAGATACTCCCTCCAGACGAATGCCCTTGCCTGCCCAGAGATTCCAGTCTCATCTGGAGGCTCAGTACTGTAGGTGGGGGAGAGTCCTGGGAAATTCCTTCTTCCTTCCCCTTAAAACTGAGTATTCTCAAATTCAGGCTTTTTGGAGAATAACTTTGAAGTTGAGTCCATTAGGAGGGTTCCATGGGTCTGTACTGTTGTTGGGTTTGGTTTTCAGTCCTCTAGGAGCATTTGGTTTTTAATTGGTAAGGTAGGGTTTTCAGAGGTCTGAACTTTTGCTGCCTCTACATCATCATCTTGACAACTCCTCCTGTTCTTAGATGCAAAAATCTTAAATAGGATACGAGCAAAAAGATTCCAGCAAGTGATCACAAGGATTATTCATTACGATCAGGTGTGTTTTATATCAGGAATGCAAGGATGGTTCAATATTAGGAAAACCATCCACATAATTGACCATATCAACAAGAAAAGCAACAAAAATCACATGATTATCTCAATAGAGGCAGAAAAAGCTTTTGACAAAATATAACACTCATTCCTATTGAAAACACCAGAAAGTATAGGAATAGAAGGACCTTTACTAAAAATAATCAACATTATATATTTAAAACCATCAGCAAACATCATCTGCAATGGGGATAAAGTAGAAGCCTTCCCAATAAGATCAGGAGTGAAACAAGGATGCCCATTATCACCTCTATTATTTAACATTGTACTAGAAACACTAGCAGTAGCAATCAGAGAAGGAAAAGAAATTTAAGGTATTAAAATAGGCAATGAAAAGACCAAACTATTATTCTTTGCACATGAGATGATGGTCTACTTGAAAGAATCCTAGAGAATCAACTAAAAAGGTAGTGGAATTAATCAACATCCTTAGCATAGTTGCAGGATACAAAACAAACCCACATAAATCATCAGCATTTCTATATATTTCCAACACGTCTAAGATGCAAGAGTTAGAAAGAAAAATTCCATTTAAAATCACCCTACACAACTGTAAAAATTAAAATTAGATCTCAATAATAAAATATAATGTTTTAGGATATTTATTAATGACCATTAGAAATAAAGAAATAAGAGATAAAAAAATAAAAACCATGTGTCCATGGCTGATCAGCCTATTTAAAATGCCTGTGTTACCACCACATGCTTGCTGTCATCATGCCAAAATAGGCCAGGAACCCCCATATCCCTATCTAAGATTCCCTGTCTACAGAAAGTACATAATGACAGGAAGTCAGTGTGCTCCTAGGAAATATAGTTCTTTTGGGGGGTAACAGATTTTTAATTATACACATTATAAAATATTTTGGAATCTATCTGCCAAGACAAACACAGGACAAGACAAACTATATGAACACAACTAGAAAACATGTTCCACACAATTAAAACTAGATCTAAACAATTGGAAAAACATTAATTGCTCATGGATAGGACAAGCCAACATAATAAAAATGACAATCCTACCCAAATTAATTTACTTGTTCAGTGCCATACCAATCAAACTATGAAGAAACTTATTTTTTACTGAATTAGAAAAAATTATAACAAAGTTCATTTGGAAGAACAAAAGATCAAGAATATCAAGGGAAATAATTTTTCCCTTGATGGGGGTCTAGCAGTACTAGATCTTAAACTGTACTATAAAGCAGTGGTCATGAAAACAGTATGGTACTGACTAAGAGACAGAAGGGAGGATCAGTGGAATAGACTTGGGATAAATGGCCTCAGCAGGATAGTGAATGATAATCCCAAAGATCCTAGCTTTGGGGACAAAACCCCACTATTTGAAAAAAACTACTGGTAAAATTGGAAAACAGTATGGGAGAGATTAGGTTTGGGTCAATATCTCACACCCTACACCAAAATAAACTCAGAATGGGTGAATGACTTAAATATAAAGGAAACTATAAGTAAATTAAGTGAAGATAGAATAGTATACCTGTCAGATCAATGGGAAAAGAAAAATTTTAAGAGATAGAGAATATTACAAAATATAAAATGAATTATTTTGATTATATTCGATTAAAAAGGTTTTTCACAAACAAAACCAATGCAACCAAAATTAGAAAGGAAGCAACAAATTTGGGGAAAATCTTTAAAATAAAAAACCTCTGACAAAGGTCTAATTACTCAAATTTATAAGCACCTTAATCAATTGTACAAAAAAATCAAGCTATTCCCCAATTGATAAATGAGCAAGGGACACGAATACATAATTTTCAGGTAAAGAAATCATAACTAATGATAAGCACATGAAGAAGTGTTCTAAATCTCTATAATTAGAGAAATGAAAATCAAAACAACTCTGAGGTACCACCTCATACCTAGCAGATTCGCTAATATGACAGCAAAGGAAAGTAATAAATGTTGGAGGAATGTGATAAAATTGGGACATTAATGCATTGCTTGTGGAGTTGTGAATTGATCCAATCATTCTGGAGGGCAATTTGGAACTATGCCCAAAGGGCTTTAAAAGATTGCCTGTCCTTTGATCCAGCCATAACACTGCTGATTTTGTAAACCAAAGAGATCATAAGGAAAAAGACTTATACAAAAATATTTATAGCTGCGCTCTTTGTGGTAGCAAAAAGAAATGGAAAATGAGGGGATGCCCTTCAATTGGGAAATGGATGAACAAATTATGGTATCTGGTAGTGATGGAATGCTATTGTGCTAAAAGGAATAATAAACTGGAAGAATTCCATGTGAACTGGAATGACCTCCAGGAATTGATGCAGAGCAAAAGGAGCAGAATCAGGAGAGCATTATGCACAGAGACTGATGCACTGTGCCACAATCGAATGTAATGGATTTCTCTACTAGCAGCAATGCAATGACCCAGGACAATTCTGAGGGATTTATGAGAAGGTATACTATTCACATTGTAGAAAGGAAAACTGAAGCTAGTTTTGGACTTTCTGCCACTGAGGTGGAGCAAACAGCAGTTGAAATGTTAGAGAGAAGATATTGACAAGAATGACAGTTGGTGGGGGGAGGGGGAGATGGAAAATGTGAGTTGGCTCGCAAAGGTCTCTTCCTGGCCCTCGGACTGGAAGGAGCCTCTCTCCCTGTCTCTGGATAGAACTACCTCTATTTCTGATTTTCCCAACTGTGTGCTCTACCTGGATTCCTGTGATCGTGTCACAAAAGGATTTAAGGTGAGAAGTTTGAACTGTTAGTCTGGTCTTTAGTGGCATCAGCCTGAAGAGACAGTCCCAACCAGCTCTGAAGATCAGAACCTTTTCTTCCTCTTGATGTCTACTACTAAGATTTTGATCTTAAGAAAGCTAGCATAGATTAGCGTAGACAGGAATAAAAGAAACCCTCCATCAGCCTGTGAGGCCTGGCCTCAGCTCAAAAGCTGAGAGAGACTCAAACCCAATCTAGGGAAATGCTGATTCCCTCTTCCCTGATACCCTCCCAAATCCAAACTTGTTATTAAAACTCATCTTTATTTAAATAACTGGAGTCAGATAAGAGAACTATCATTTCAGGGGAACATAGAGGAAGCAGAACCTGAGGATAGCCATTCAACCAGTCCTTATTGGACCCCTGCCAGTTCTTGGTCTTGGGAGAGGCTTGTCCCTCACAGGGGTCCATGTTTACCTAGTCTGGGGTATCTTCAATATCAATCAATAGAGAAGACATCGCCTCAGGTGATCATAGGTAGTCCATTTCTTGGGAACCCAAATTTTCTTTTCTTTTCTTTTCTTTTAAACATTATTTTATTTGGTTATTTATAAACATTATTCATTGGAAACAATGATCATTATCTTTTCCTCCCCCTGCCCCACTCCCACCACTTCTCCCATAACCAGCTCACAATTCCACTGGGTTTCACATGTGTTCTTGGTTCGGACCCATTTCCATGTTGTTGGTATTTACACTAGAGTGTTCATTTAGAGTCTCTCCTCAGTCATTTCCTCTCAGCCCCTGTAGTCAAGCAGTTGCTTTTCATCAGTGTTTTTACTCCCGCAGTTTATCCTCTGCTTGTGGATATAGTGTTTTTTTTAGATCCCTACAGATTGTTCAGAGACATTGCATTGTCCCTAGTGGAGGAGTCCATTACCTTTGATTATACCACAGTGTATCAGTCTCTGTGTACAATGTTTTCCTGGTTCTGCTCCTTTCACTCTGCATCACTTCCTGGAGGTTGTTCCAGTCTCCATGGAATTCCTTCACTTAATTATTCCTTTTTGCACAATAGTATTCCATCACCAACAGATACCACAATGTGTTCAGCCATTCCCCAATTGAAGGGCATCCCCTTATTTTCCAGTTTTTGGCCACCACAAATAGCGCAGCTATGAGTATTCTTGTACAAGTCTTTTTCTCCATTATCTCTTTGGGGTACAAATCTAGCAGTGCTATGGCTGGATCAAAAGGCAGACAGGCTTTTATCACCCTTGTGACATGGAAATCACTTTAAAAGACTGATATATATTAATTTAAGGTCACCAAGGAATTCAGCTATGTAATTCCTAAATGAAAACTCAAGTCAGCAGTCAACATTTTATGGAGCTTTTAATTACAGACAGGAGGAAGAAAGGTATTAGAGAGAGAGAGAGAGAGAGAGAGAGAGAGAGAGAGAAAGGGGAGAGAAGGGAATAGGGCTTAAATACCCCCTCTGCTTAGGCTGGGCTAAAGGCCCAAGCCCTTAGATAGCTGAGGCAAAGAAAAGAGATCAGTCCCTATCACTCACATGACCAAAATGGAGAAACAGTCTCAGGGGCCTCCACCTCCAGCCTCCTTCAGAGCAAGCCCTCCTCTCAGACCTCTCCAGGAGCTCTCCCTCTAGGACCTCTCTCCTCTCAGAGTCCTCCAGAGCAAAACCTCTCAGAGCCAAAACATCCTCAAAGCAAAACCTCCTCCAAGCAAAACCTCCTTCTGAGCAACCTCCTCCCTCCTGTCCTCAGACCCCACTATCTTTAAGGAAACCATCTAAGTCCCTTATCTCAGTTCTCACATCTACCAATCACTGTCGATGTCTCCCCTGTGCCAATGGTGGCTTTAGATTAACCCAGGACCGCCCAGAGGTCTGTTTCCTTTGCACATGTCTGTTGAAGGTCATATTCTCAAATAATTAAATCTTGATCTTTGCTGCATCCCTTCCTAAATTCTGTTACTCTGAGTAGGGTGGAGATTGTAAGTTCCAAGACCTGGTTCTGTCATTCCAAGTATCTCTATTGTATCAATTCTAAAATCAATCATGACTTAAAGAACTTCCTGTTCTTTGCTTAAGCATAGGTCAAAGCCCTTTCCATTGTTTAGCAAAAGTTTTCTGTCCTAAAGTAGTCTTAAGTAGGGAGGAGAAGGACCCTCCCATGCCAAGGAGTTTCACATTCCAATAGAGATCTTACTATCAGTAGGAAATTTTTTCCAGTATGAAATTTCCCAATGGGGAAATTTCCAACATTCATTAGTCTAAGAAATTTTAAGGTTTACACCCTTTGGGCATAGTTCCAAATCACCCTCCAGAAAGGTTGGATCAGTTCACAACTCCACCAGCAACGAATTAATGTCCCTACTTTGCCACATCCCCTCCAGCATTCATTACTTTCCTTTGGGGTCATGTTAGCCAATCTGCTAGGTATGAGGTGATACCTTAGAGTTGTTTTGATTTTCACTTCTCTGATTATAAGAGATGTAGAACACTTTTTCATGTGCTTATTAATAGTTTTGATATCTTTACATGAAAATTGCCTATTCATGTCCCTTGCCCATTTATCAATTGGAGAATGACTTTGTTTTTTGTACAATTGATTTAGCTCTTTATAAATTTGAGTAATTAAACCTTTGTCAGAGGTGTTTATAAAGATTGCTTCCCAACTTGTTGCTTTCCTTCTGATTTTAGTTATATTGGTTTTTTTTGTACAAAAGCTTTTTAATTTGATGTAGTCGAAATTATTTATTTTACATTTTGTGACTCTTTCTATATCTTGCTTGGTTTTAAAGTCTTTCCCTTCCCAAAGGTCTGACATGTATACTATTCTGTGTTTACCTGATTTACTTATAGTTTCCTTCCTTATGTTCATGTCAGTCACCCATTTTGAATTTATCTTGGTGTAGGGTGTGAGGTGTTGATCTAATCCTAATCTCTCCCACACTGTCTTCCAGTTTTCCCAGCAGTTTTTATCGAATAGTGGATTTTTGACCCAAAAGCTGGGATCTTTGGGTTTATCATATATTGTCTTGCTGAGGTCACATGCCCCAAGTCTATTGCACTGATCCTCCTTTCTGTCTCTTAGCCAGTACCAAATTGTTTTGATGACTGCTGCTTTGTAATATAGTTTGAGATCTGGGACTGCAAGGCCCCCTTCTTTTGTATTTTTTTTCATTATTTCCCTGGATATCCTTGATCCTTTGTTATTCCAAATGAACTTTGTTATGCTTTTTTCTAAATCAGTGAAGAAATTTTTTGGAAGTTCTATGGGTATGGCACTAAATAGATTGATAAGTTTGGGTAGGATGGTCATTTTTACTATATTGGCTCGTCCTACCCATGAGCAGTTAATGTTTTTCCAGTTGCTCAAGTCTAGTTTTAGTTGTGTGGAGAGTATTTTGTAGTTGTGTTCATATAGTTCCTGTGTTTGTCTCGGGAGGTAGATTCCTAGGTATTTTATTTTGTCTAAGGTGATTTTGAATGGGATTTCTCTTTCTAGTTTTTGCTGCTGATTATGTTGGAGATGTATAGAAATGCTAATGACTTATGCGGGTTTATTTTGTATCCTGCAACTTTGCTAAAGTTGTTTATTATTTCAATTAGCTTTTTGGTTGATTCTCTAGGATTATTTAAGTAGACCATCATGTCATCTGCAAAGAGCGAGAGCTTAGTCTCCTCCTTGCATATTTTGATGCCTTCAATTTCTTTTTCTTCTCTAATTGCTACTTCTAGTGTTTCTAGTACAATGTCAAATAGTAGAGGTGATAATGGGCATCCTTGTTTCACTCCTGATCTTATTGGGAATGCATCTAGTTTATCCCCATTGCAGATCATATTGGCTGATGGTTTTAGATATATACTGTTTATTATTTTTAGGAACGACCCTTCTATTCCTATGCTTTCTAGTGTTTTCAATAGGAATGGATGTTGTATTTTACCAAAGGCTTTTTCTGCATCTTGAAATAATCATGTGATTTTTGTTGGTTTGCTTGTTGATAAGGTCAATTATGTGGATGGTTTTCCTAATATTGAACAAGCCCTGCATCCCTGGTATAAATCCTACTTGATCATGGTGGATGACCCTTCTGATCACTTGCTGGAGTCTTTTTGCTAGTATCCTATTTAAGATTTTTGCATCTATATTCATTAGGGAGATTGGTCTAAATTTTTCTTTCTGTTTTTGTCCTGCCTGGTTTTGGAATCAGTACCATGTTTGTGTCATAAAAGGAATTTGGTAGAACTCCCTCTTTGCTTATTATGTCAAATAGTTTGTATAGTATTGGGATTAACTGTTCTCTGAATGTTTGATAGAATTCACTTGTGAATCCATCGGACCCTAGGGATTTTTTCTTAGGGAGTTCTTTGATGGCCTGTTGGATTTCATTTTCTGATATGGGATTATTTGAGAATTCTATTTTTTCTTCTGTTAGTCTAGGCAGTTTGTATTTTTGTATATATTCATCTACATCACCTAAATTGGTGTATTTATTGCCATATAATTGGGCAAAGTAATTTTTAATGATTGCCTTGATTTCCTCTTCATTGGAGGTGATGTCCCCCTTTTATCTTTGATGCTGTTAATTTGCTTTTCTTCTTTCCTTTTTTTAGTTAGATTGACCAGTACTTTGTCTATTTTGTTTGTTTTTTCAAAGTACCAGCTTCCGGTCTTATTTATTAAATCAATACTTCTATCACTTTCTATTTTATTAATTTCTCCCTTAATTTTTAGGATTTCTAGTTTGGTTTTCTGCTGGGGGGTTTTAATTTGATCGCTTTCGAGTTTTTTTATTTGCATTTCCAATTGATTGATTTCTGCTCTCCCTAGTTTGTTAATATATGCATTCAGGGATATGAATTTAACTCTGATTACTGCTTTGGCTGCATCCCAAAAGGTTTGAAAGGATGTCTTGCCATTGTCATTTTCCTTGATGAAATTATTAATTGTTTCTGTGATTTCTTCTCTAACTAAATGATTTTGGAGTATCATATTATTTAATTTCCAATTAGTTTTTTATTTCGTTTTCCATGTACCATTACTGATCATTATTTTTATTGCCTTGTGATCTGAAAAGGCTGCATTTATTATTTCTGCTTTTCTGCATTTGTATGCCATGTTTCTGTGACCTAGTGTATGGTCAATCTTTGTGAATGTGCCATGTGGTGCTGAGAAGAAGGTGTATTCCTTTTTGTCCCTATTTATTTTTCTCCATAACTCTAATTTTTCTAAGATTTCATTTACTTCTTTTACCTCTTTCTTATTTATTTTTTTTATTTGATTTATCTAAATTTGATAATGGTTGGTTTAAGTCTCCCACTAATATGGTTTTACTGTCTATTTCTTCCTTCAATTCTCCTAGTTTCTCCATTAGAAATTTGGGTGCTATACTATTTGGTCCTTACATGTTGATTAGTGATATTTCCTCATTATCTAAAGTCCCTTTTAACAAAATATAATTACCTTCCCTATCCCTTTTGATCAGGTCTATTTTTGCTTTGGCTTTATCAGATATCATGATTGCAACTCCTGCCTTCTTTCTGTCAGTGGAGGCCAAAAAAGTCTTACTCCATCCTTTAATTCTGACCTTGTGGGTGTCTACCCACCTCATGTGTGTTTCTTGAAGACAACATATGGTAGGGTTTTGGATTTTAATCCATTCTGCTATTCATCTACGTTTTATGGGTGAGTTCATCCCATTCACGTTCAAAGTTATGATTGTGACTTGTGAATTCTCTGGCATTTTGATATCCTTCCCTAATTCTAACCTTTCTTCTTTAGCTATAACCTTTTAATCCAGTGATTTACTTTAAATCAGTCCCCCTTGTCCCATTCCTTGATATGTTTCCCTTTCTAGTCCCTCCCTTTTTGTTCCCTCCCCCATCCCCCTCTACTTCCCTCCCCTTTTGTTTTCCCTCCCCCCTTCCCCCCTTGGTTTTCCCTTCTCCCTAAGCTTGTTGGGTAAGATAGAATTCAAGATCCCAATGGATCTGCATGTTTTTCCCTCCCAGAGTTGATTTCCTTGAGAGTAAGGTTTAAGTAAAAACTCTCTTCCTCTCCTTCTTATAGGAGTTTTCTTCCCCTCCCCTTCCCATGTGAATCTTTGTGTGAGAAAGATTATTCTATTTGGTCTTTCTTTTCCCCCTATTTACACATTGCATTTTCCCCACATGTTAGATTGATATAAGTGTAGTCCTTATAGAAGAGAGTTTGAGTAAAAGAAAAAGATAACATTTTTCTCCTTTTCCCTTTCCTTCATATTTACCTTTTCAGGTATTCCTTGCTCTTTGTTTTTCAATATTGAACTTTCCACAGAGCTCTGGTCTTTTCTTTGCAAAAAGTTGGAAATCTTCTATTTTGTTGAATGCCCATACTTTCCCTTGGAAGTATATAGTCAGTTTTGCTGGATAGATAATTCTTGGTTGAAGACCCAGCTCTCTTGCCTTGCTGAAAATCATGTTCCATGCCTTAAGATCATTCAGAGTGGAACTTGCAAGGTCTTGTGTCACCCTGATTGGCATTCCTTTATATCTAAATTATCTTTTTCTGGCTTCTTGTAGAATTTTTTATTTTGCTTGAAAGCTTTGGAATTTGGCAATTACATTCCTGGAAGTTGTCTTTTGGGGATTTAGTGTAGAGGGTGTTCTGTGAGCTCTTTCAGTGGCTGTATTGCCCCCTTGTTCTAGAATCTCTGGGCAATTTTCTTTGATTATATCTTGTATTAAGATGTCGAGTTTCCTGTTTATTTCTGGATTTTCTGGTAGTCCAATTATTCTTAAATTATCTCTTCTTCCTCTATTTTCCAAGTCTGTCACCTTGTCAGTGAGATATTTTATGTTCTCTTCTAATTTCTTGATCTTTTGGCTTTGCTTTATTGATTCTTGCTCTTTTACCTGCTCATTGTCTTCCAGTTGCCTAATTCTGACCTTTAAAGCCTGGTTTTCCTTTTCAATTTGGTCAAACCGGTTTTGTAGTTGCATGAAATTCTTTTGCATTAATTCCCACTTTTCCTGCCAGAAGGCTTCCATCTTTTTGATCATTTTCGATTCAAATTCTTCAAAAGTTTGTGGAGAGCTTCCATTTCCTTTGGAAGGTTTCAGCGCATTTGCTTGTGTTTTCCCTTCTATCTCCTCTGTATTTTGTATTTTTGCTCCATAAAATGTGTCCAAAGTTTCCCCCTTCTTGTTTTTCTTGGAATTTTGAGGCTTTTTTGCTTCTGTGCTGTTTGCCATCTCTATCTGAGTGACAGGGGTTGGCTCTTCTGTTATCTGTCTGGTGTTCAGTGGCTTTAGCCCCAGGCAAATTGTCTGTCTTCCCCAGGAAGCCCGGAATTGCTGGTGTTTAGGTGTTTTGGTGTTACTACCCTCCTCAGTTCCCTCCCGATGCTTCTCTGTTGCCTTACTTCTATGCTCTGAGCCTGGCTTGACACTCTCAGATGTATTTCAATGCCTTTGCTGGCCAGAGGAGCCTGCCCTCTGAGGGGGAGGGACCGTGGCTTCCCTGAGCTCCAAGGAGTGGTGATAGGATTAACCTCAGACTGAGTATGCCCTGAGGCAGGGACCTTTGGTGAGACTCAGATGGAATAATCTGGTCAGGGGGCTACAGGATCCCCCTGTCTTTCTCTGTTTCCCTGCTGTCTTGGTGTCCCCACAACTCGGTCAGGTTGTTTTCAGGATGTGGCCTTCAGAATAGCTGGCTCCCAAGGCCCTTTTGCCAGCCCTGAGGGTTACTATTGTTTCAGATGACCCTGCACTCTGAGAGGGAGGGGCCATGGCTTCCCAGAGCTCTGAGGGCTGGTGATAGGATTAACCTCAGATTGAGTATGCCCTGAGGCAGGGACCTTCAGTGAGACTCAGATGGAAGGATCTGGTCAGGGAGCTACAGGCTCCCCCCGTCTCTCTCTGTTTCCCTGCTGTCTGGGTGCCCCTGAGACTGGCTCAGGTTGTTTTCAGGGTGTGGCCTTCAGAATAGCCGGCTCCCGAGGCCCTTTTGCCTGCCCTGAGGTTCCTGCTGCTGCCTGGGTTGGGGGGGGATGGGTCCTGGGACCTTCCTTTTGCCTACCCCTTAGATCCGAGTGAACTCGGGTTCTGATTTTTGGGGGGCCGTACCTTTTGATCCAGGTCCAGGAGGAGTGTTCCCAGGGTCTATTCTGTTGTTTGTTTTGAATTTCAGTGCCCTAGGAGCATTCAGTTTGAGATCAGTAAGGAAGGGTTTCTGGAGCTCTGAACTTTAGCTTTCTCTAAGCTGCCATCTTGACCAGAAGTCAGGAACCCCAAATTTCAAAGATAGCCTCTCAGCAGGTGGTATTCCTCTCCTTTTCTCACTATTCCCTCTGTCCCTAAAACTTCTTCATTCCTTGTTACAAACCTTCCTTATTCCCTGTCCCTCTTCAATCTCAACAATCCTTATAATTATTACAACATCCAGAGAAAGAATTGTGGGAGTAAAAACACAGAAGAAAAACAATTGCTTTGTCACATGGTTCAATGGGGATATGATTGGGGATATAAACTGTAAACGATCCCCCTAGTGCAAATATTAAAAATATGGAAATAGGTCTTGATCAATGACACATGTAAAACCCAGTAGAATTGCTTGTTAGCTAAGGGAGGTGGGAAGAGGAGTGGGAAAGAACATGAATCATGTAACCATGGAAAAATATTCTTAATCAACTAATTAATTAATTAAACTTTTAAAAAAGGAAGTATGGCATAGTATAGCTGTGTAAAATGTCCTTCTGGTCTGGCTCACTTCACTTTTCATCAGTTCATATAAGTCTTTCCAGATTTTTTCTGAAATTATCCTCTTTGTCATTTCTTAAAGTACAAAGTGTGTTCCATCACGATTGTACACTACAATTTGTTCAGTCATTCTGCAATTGATGGACAAACCCGCAGTTCCTAATTCTTTGCTACAATAAAAAAGTTTCAATAAATATTTTTGTACAAATAGGTTCTTTTCCTTTTTTTAAAGCTCTTCAGGATATAGACCTAGTAATGATATTGATGGTATGAACAGTTTTAGAGTCCTTTAAGCATAGTTCTAAATTGCTCTCCAGAATAATTGGATCATATCACAACTCCACCCAGTGTATGGCACAATCAGTTTTGGAGTTATTGATTTTTTTAATGATTTATATTCTAAAGTGTGGGGTCCTATATATAGAGAAGGCTGGTCCCACCTCTGACACATAGTGAACTATGCAATATACTTAACCTGTCAGAACTCTAGCCATTTTTTTTTGGAGAAGATACTGACCTCATGAGTAAAAGAAGTTTCTCATCCAGCAGTTCCTTTTATCATTGAAATCATAGGCTCAGTCTCCATTTCATTTTGTATTAGTTTAAGTTGTGTGATATTCTGGAAGACTCAGTTACATTATTCCTCTTCTCACAGCACATATTAATGAAACAACATTAAAAAAACACTCATTTCTATAGAGTTTTGTATATGAAGTATGGCACAGTATAGGGGGTGTTGAACTTGGAATCAGCAAGACCTGAATTCTAGTTCTTCCCCTGCCGTGTACCAGTTATATGATCACAGACATCCTACCTCTCTGAGACTCAGGCATATGTCATGTAAGGGTTTGAGATCTGCCTCTTTTGGAGGGTAGAGATCCTTCAACAGTGAAATCACAAGTCCATGATATAGTAATGCATAGATCTTTGAAGTTTGCAAAGTACTTTTCTCACAACACCCCTATGAGATAGGTAGGATAAATAATATCTTCAGATTAAAAATATGATGCTAAGAAAGCAGCTTGTCCACATTGTAAGAAACTGGCATCTGAATCTGATGATTATGAAGCTCTTTGTTGTTGTTCAGTCATTTTTAGTTATGTCCAACTCTTTGTAAACCCATTTGGAGTTTTCTTGGAAAAGATACTAGAATTGCTTGCCATTTCCTTCTCCAGCTCATTTGACAGATGAGAAAACTGAGGCAAACAGGTTTGACTTGTGTAGGTCACAAAGCTAGTAAGTGCCTGGGGCCAGATTTGAACTCAGAAAGATGTATCTATGTGTCTACTTGACTGTAGGCCCAGCACTCAAACTACTGTGCCACCTACCTGTTCTTACTCTGTGACAGTGACTCTCAAAAAGGCTGTATAGTCATCTCAAAAGGATTTGCTTTTCTACCAGTAGAAATCTTTAAGAACTTTTTTGATTTTTCTGTGATGTACTCTTTCCCCCACATCCATCATTCTAGCCATGAAAGAATGGATGAGAAAGGAAATGACAAGTCAATGAAATTCAAATCAGCCAATTTTGCCAGTGATATTTGCAATTCTGATAAAGAACCTGATGGAGGAAGGGAGAGGAAGGGACTCAAAGCAATTGCTAAAATGAAGTTTTAAGGTTATCTTTGGCTTTTATTTATTCAGGATCTCTTTGGATTGCATTAATACAAATAATTGAGAGTTAAATTTATAGCTTTCTCTTTTTTAATGGAAGATAAATGAGGTTAGAAAGTGAAGCAATTAGACTTCTTGGAAAAGTAAATTTAGGGGAAATGAGAAAAGAGAAAGAGCAAAGAATAGTAACTGAGTAGGAAAAATTGGACCTTGGAAAATCAGTTTATATTAATTGTCATCATATAGCTTAACAAACCACAATGTCTTATTAGCCTAATCATGCCAAGTTTGCCCCTAAGTTTTAACACTTTTATTTTGAGTTTAAATACAAATGTCTCATTTTCCATTATTCATCCTCCAGACAATAAAAAGCAATTACCAGAGATGATTTATGGATTACCATTTTAGTTAACCCAATCATGACTTTATTATGTTTATCATTCCTATCATATCTACAAGTGCTATATCTAAATATTTCCTCTATTTAACAGGAGACTCCTCCAGATGGACTAAGTAAGAGGACATGATTTGAGAGAAAGCATTCAATGTTATAATTATCCAGTTGTCCTGTCAATGTTTTTGGTCTTTTTGGTTAGTTGGTTTGGTTTGGTTCAATGTTCATTCTGTACTTGAAGCAGCAAATCAATCTTTGTTCTAAATGTGCTGATAGCTTTCTTTATGTAGATGTGGAGCTAGAATTTCAAGTATTTTATTTTATTGAAGATTACAAACTGTCTTTCTCAGAGGTTAACAGTTGGGAGATTCTCCTGTCAAACCTTTTGATTCTTAGAATCAGAGACCATTAGAATTTGAAGAAGCCTTAGAGATCATCTCTTACAACTTCCCCATTATAGATTGAGGAACCTGAGATCCAAAGAAATTAAAAACTTGCAAAAAAAAATTAACCCAAGTCGTTTTAGGAATTGATGTTAATTCATGAAGATCACTCCCTACCCCAATTCCCATATTTGTACTGTTGATATAATTCAAGACTTCATATTTATCCCTATTAAATTTCACCTTATTTAGTTTCTTTCTACTGTCCAAGCTTTTGAGGTCATTTTGCTTGACAATGAAGATGAAAACAAAACAAGAAGGGATTTTTTTTCTTTCTCATTAGCATCATTTAGCATTGTTAATTTGGAAATAACACAGAACTATCAAATAGTCCAAAAAAAAAACAAAAAAACAAGTCTTTAATCAGGATAGGGATAAGTCCAATATTTAATTCTTCACTCAGAGTCAGGCTCCACAACTTTTCAGGGTATGAACCCTGGACTCTGGGGATATTATCCCTGGTTGTGCCACAACACTAGATGACTACTCTGAGGAACAAAAGTATATGGGGAACCTCTATACCATTTGGGGAATGCATGGGCAGGGAAAGATGATTGACATCACTATAGTTACAAAGAAAATGGGAGTGTTCAAACTACACAGATGGGATACAGTCAAGCTTGGGAAAGGAATCATAGCTAGAGGCTGGGGTATAAGAGTAGGGGCTGCTTACAATGGATACTAAAGGATGGTTCCTGCCCAGGTGTGGATCTTCTTGAGAAAGGGTCTGATACTATAGGGGAGATTACCCAAAACAAAGAGGGTCCTTAGCATATGCTTAGTCTCACCCAACTAGGGTTGTCATTCCCCTGAGGGTTTCCCACTCAGTCTGCAACTGCTAACCTGGGATTCCCTTCAGGGTAGATTACCTTGGGAAAAGGGAACAAGTACAAGCTTTGGGGTCTCCAACCTATAAACTAGTCCTGAAACCTGAGGTTCATCAGACCTCACTAGGCCATTGGGATTCCTAGATTCCATGTTGACAGTATCACCCACAGTAGTACACACACACACACACACACACACACACACACACACACCCCACTTCTCTAGGATCATAGGATTATGAATTTATATCTGAAAGGGACTTTATACGTCACTTAATCCAACTTTTCTAATTTTACAAATGAAGAAACTGATTACCAAATAACAGGAAAAAAAATATGCCCAAAGTCACACAAGTAGTATTAGATGGAGCTTTGATACTAATCTGTATCTTCTAACTCCAAAATATAGTATTCTTTTTGCTTGTAAAGTGAAAGAACTATAACTGTGTAATTATCCCAATATGGTATCATATCCATTTAAACACTTTAAAATTACTTTTGATTTCAATGAAAATGATGAGTATGATGGCTATCTAGTGCATGGGATGATTATCTTTCCTAATCTTCTCTTCAACGGGTAATCTTCACAGTGGGGCCTTTTGACCTAAGAATTTATATCTCAAAAAAAATCAAAATTTCTTCCTTATACAGCCATTGAAAAGAAGTTATCCTCTTATAGCTAATAATAATTATATAATCTAGTGGAAAAGGTGAGAAGATTTGAGTCTATATCACTTCAGGCAAGTTATTCAATTCCTTTGTAAAATTAGAGCATTGGACTTGGATTAATAAAGACCACACAAAGATATTCACATATTATAATTCCAAGAACTCTTTTCCCCCTGAGCCACTAGGGTCTGAGAACTTTGCTAATCAAATGTTTACATCTGCCATGGCTTTGTCA
Organism: Monodelphis domestica; assembly: GCF_027887165.1. Taxonomy (NCBI): domain Eukaryota; kingdom Metazoa; phylum Chordata; class Mammalia; order Didelphimorphia; family Didelphidae; genus Monodelphis; species Monodelphis domestica. The sequence goes on from NC_077233.1 coordinate 129,710,938, forward strand.
CCCCAAAATGTTAATATCACTTAGAGGGTCCAGGACCCTCTTCAGCTGGATTACTAATCAAAATCTCTCCAGTTTAGTCAGCTAACCATTCATCTCAATGAAAAATTTAGCCTACCTTGTTACCCAGTGTCATTTAGATAAGATATAATGGAGGCATAAGATGGATAAAAATATTCACTAGTGTTTACTGACCACTAGTCTTAAAAGCAGCTTTTCAGGCATTATTAGAGACCAAACATAATTATGTTTAACCCAATAGGTTCCAACTAAATTTCATAGTTACTCCTGCATTATAAAATCTAACTAACATCATTCATAATTGGAATTTTTTTCATTTAAAAGAATACAAGATTTAAATAATGCATTATTCAGTTCCTCTTATAGAATCAACAATCAGGAATGTATTCCCCAGAGGGCAAAAAAAAATTCTTAAATACAGTTGCTGAAACCATTCCCCAACCCAGTCTAAGCCCTTTTATTCAAATGAAGAAACTCTATCCAACTCTACTTAAAGAGGTAGCCTAGTTCACTTGCAACTGGAGCAACCATTTAGTATAGGAAACACTGAGTGAGACCACAAAGTAGGGAAGGGGGAAGGAAAACAGGGGAAAAGGAAGGGAATGAAAAACAAGAGGAAAATGGGCCTCAGGTTACATCCCCATTGCTCCTTCTGAACAACAGCCCTCAGCATCCCACAAATCATTCACATAAAAGCAGTACAATTTATTTTATATGCATCCAACACCATCAACTCCAAGGATCCAAACCTGGATTCCCTTTCTCCCTTATGTTTGTTACTCAATATTCTATTCCTAATCTATGTGTGATCAATAACTAATTCACAGTCTTTTCTCTGACTCTCTCTCTCTCTTTCCCCCCACCTATTTCCTTCTCTTACAAACTGTTGAACATCACATATTAAATTTTGATGGCATATTGATACTGTTATTTAACTAAGGGAATAATTAATTACCACAGTTTCCCACATGACTGTCAGCTTCTACCTCCATATTCTGTACAATTTATTTCAATTGATCATAGGATTCCTCAAACACTATTGTATGAAAGACTTCCAATGCCAGCATCAGATTTTATAGATATGCAAATATATGTATACATGCATACATACATATACACATGGCTATATGTATATAAAGATTTAAATAAACTTTGGCAAATATTTTAGAATTATATAAATGATTCTGGTTAAAAATTAACTAATTTTTTTTGGTGCCTGGAAAATGGGGGAAAGTGATTTACCTTCATATATTACTCATACAATTATCATATCTTATATGTATACATATCTTATTTATGAATGCATATGTATGCATATGTGTGTATGTGTGTACCTGAAAAGTTGGAAAGGATTCATGATTAGGGAATACAGCCATCTTATTTTACAGGTGAGGAAACTGAAGCACATAAAGGTTAATTATTTGCCCAAGGTCAAAGAGTCATTTAATCCTAATTCCAGAATATTAGCTTCTTCTGAATAGAGCATTTCATTCATTGTATCTACATTTCTAATTTCTAGCACAGTGACTGGCACATATTAGGTGGTGAAAGATTGAAAGATTCCTGCCCTTTCCTGTCTAAATAGTAGAATCTTCTTTTAAAAAGTTTAACTGCACTCTTGTGAGGAATAAGTATAAATAATTTATAAGGTTAATTTTTTTCTAATTGATATATGCATGAATCCAATAACACTTCTACAAGAATAAAAATATGAAATATGGCTACTTATCCATAAAATCCAGTAGCTCACGATTATCACTATGAATAAATATAATCTTTTGTGTTAACATTTAATGCCTTTCATAACCTTCTTACAGCCTACCTATCTAGTCATTACATTACTTCTCTTGACATTCTCTACAGTTCAGTCAAACTGATCTCCTTGTTATCTCTTATACATGATATTCAATCTACTGTCACAGTGCCTTTGTACAACCAGGGTTCCCTTGATCCTTAAATGCATTCCCTCCTACTTCTGGTTCTTAATTTCCCTAGTTTACCTCAAAGTTTAGTTCATGCCATCTTAGGCATGAGTCTTTTCCTGATTTACCCCACAAGGTACAGGTGTCTTCTCCCTACCATTTACCTCTTTTGTACGTATATGTTTATATAGGTATATATTATCATATGTTTATTTGTGTACCTTTCTCCTCAAAAGAATATAACATCCTTGAGGATAAGAACCATTTCATTTTTACTTGTGTATTGTTGGTTGACTAATCCATTTATTTTTGGTTTTCTTATTTATGTTTTTCAATGAACATGAACCTCACTGAAAAGGGACTGTAGTTTTCAAGAATTCATAATAAAGGATGAGCAAATAAAATCATCCTTAAAACCTTTGGGTTGATCAGGAATCTAGACTCTGCCTCATTTATCCTATATGACACTAGCTATATGGTTGCTTTATCTAAATGGCACTAAATAAGTATGCTGAAAGAAGGTTTTCACTGAAATAATTATTTGATTCAGAGACTAGGGATAGGACCAGACTCATGATTTCATTGGTATGGAGAAACTTTTAGGTGAGAAGGAACCTCCCTTTATTAAGGCAAAATGGCACCTTTCCTCCAACTTATAACCTTTTTTACCTAGAGTCATTTGTCCAGGATCATTCAGCCAGTATTGTGTATGGAATGAGCTTTAAGCAAAGGTCTTCTAGGTTAAAGGTCAGCTCTCTAGTTATTCATTATATCACTCTGCCTCTCACTATTTGATTAAGATGACCAAATTGACTAGTTTGAGGTTATTAAATAATTTGTAATTTTAGGCAAAATTTTCTAGCATCCCACTATTTGACTAATTCATACAAAATAACTGAACTAATAAATCTTGTGCAAACATCGCATCAGGAAATAGGTGACTAGCAGGATCCAGGACCATAATTTTAATTAGGCAGGAAGGAACTGTCATGTAATATAAGTCACACAGACTAGACATTGAATCTAAAGAAATAAACAGAGCTGGGAGGATTAGAGAGACATCAATCACTAGGTGCCTGGCAAGATTAGGTAGGTCTGACTATTCTAGTGCAGAGAAATTATCCAAGGCAGATAGATCCAAAACCCAGAAGCACAAAACACTAGCAAGGAGGATAAATAAAGATGAGCTCTAATCCTAAAGCAGAACTTCTTTTCTGCCCTATTTTGTATTCCCTGTTGGAGGTGAGCTGTCTGTGGCCCTTAAGTGTTCATTGTACCATTGGCCAGAAAGAGGCCAGAAGCCTTTAAGGCAAACTTCTGATTGAGGCGAGGACAGAGATGATAGAATTGTATCTCTCTCACACATACATACACACATACACACATACACACAAACACACAAACACACATATACTTACATGGGTGAAAGGATCAAAAATCTGATTTCTATGTTGGCAAAAAAAATTTTAATTAAAAAAACCAGAATGGAGTAAAAAAAAAAAAGCACTCCCACTGCATTCCTTTAAAAAAAAAAGGAAGTTCATAGGTATGGTACATCACATATATTTTAAAACTTTTTCAATGTATTAATCTATACATTTGCGAATTTCATTCTCTTCTTCCTATTTTTCTTTTTTTCCTCTTTGAAAAACATCATTTGAATATTGTACCATGTTTATCTGTGAAAACTTGGTTCCTCTCAGCAATTCAATGATCTAAGACAGTGATGGCAAACCTTTTAGAGATTTAGTGTCTAAAATGCAACCCTCACACAGAGTATGAGCCAACTCCCTTACACCAGATAGGGGAGGGAGGAAGCACTCCCATTGGACTACTGGGCAGAGGGGCAGGTCATATGAGAAATGTCCTCAGGCACAGGGAGTGGGGAGGGGAGCAGCTTCCCTCCCACACAGATCTAGGACAATCCTGAAGGATTTATAATGGGGAATACTATCCACCTCCAGAGAAAGAACTGTTGGAATTGTCTTTCACATCAGTGCATTTATGGTCTTATTTGGGGGTTTTGGTTATGTATGAATTTGTTCTTACAAAAATGACCAATATGGAAGTGTTTTGCATGACAATACAAATAAAATTTAAAATATATATTATTTGTTATATAGGATGATTATGGGAAGAGAAGGGGAATAACATTGGGGAAATTATAGTGATATAAAAAAGTAGTCAACAAAAATTCATTTAAAAAAACTACCAGAAATAGAAACATAAAAGACATAATCTATATACACATATCTTTTTTGTCACATGATGCCTTCTGTGAGGCAGGGAGGGAAGGGAGAGATCAAAATACCTGGGAACAAATTCTATTTTTAAAAATAATAAAACAAAATGAAGTTGGACCAGAAAAGAGACTTCCAGAATATTCCTAATATATAACTATGTAAAGTGAAGAAATCACTCCTCACTTCTGAATGTATTTGAATATTTCAAAGTAAACCTAACTTCCATTAAGAGAAACCTGATATTATAATTATCTATCGGTATTATAATTTGTTACCCTGTAGCTCTTTGAAGGAGCTACATGATGATGCCTCTACACCACAAACATCAGCCAGAAGAATACAAAGTGATGATGATTTCATCAGTATCAATACTCATCCTACTAAGGCAGGTAGCAAACCAACCATGCATTCTCATTTTATACAAATCTTTTCTATATCCAAGCCTTCCAAAGAAGGGATCTAGAGGCTTTCATCTGTTTCTTTAAATATTTTGTAGCTATGCATGCAACACTTGCATGATTCTCCCCTTCCCCTCACTGGGTGGTAAACCCATTCCCTTACCATCCTCAGTGAACATACTTAAGCATCTTATGTCTCTTAAACTGCCTTTTGAAGCATCTGAAATTTCGATTCCACAGTGATCAGGTACCATGATTCAAAACAACAGAATATCACTAGGAGAATGCTCACATTCAAAATATGAATTTTATTACTAGGATACATATTGGGATCGTTAAAGGCAACAAACAATTTCTTTGACAGCATGATAGGACTTAAGAAAACAGATATCACTGAACCCTCTTACTGGGCTGAGGAAGAAGCCTGCTGTTGTTAAGAGAATGTTAACTCAATGTAAAATTGGCCTGCTTCTAAACAGGAAGGTTAACAACACCAATGACCACACAAGATGGAATAGAAAAGCTATGAATAAGATCTTACCTCTAGACTTTAGCCTTTAGGGGACTAAAAAGCAAACTATAGCAAATATAGCCTAAGACAATTATAGGAGACCTAATTAGACCAGAAGTAGTTGAAAACCTCACTAGACCCCTAAAAAACCCGTGCTACCCAGTCCTAGCTTTATCCTGGGGAGAGGGAGAAGGAGGTTCTCTTCTCTTTATTCTCACCCCAAAACAAATCTTAGATATGGCTCATCATACAAGGCTAATGCCTGAGATCCCCCCAAATATAGAAAAGAGGATTTCTTCCCACAAAGGAACTCAATGTATAATGTGCAAATCAAATATAGAACAGTTATTCATTTCTTCACAGAAAATTCTTGATACAAAACATACAAAGGCCTACAAGAAGAAATGTAAAAAATATAAAATACTCAAATAGCTCATTATACTCATGCTCCACCAGAAGATCCTTTTAAGGGGCTGCTGAACAGAGACTTCACATTCACCTTAGACACTGTCTGGGCACGTCACAGCAATTATTATAGAGAAGTAGAAAGGTCCAGATACCCCTCTCAGCTAGAGTATGGCTTTGTTAGTGTCCTAGTTTGCAGTGTTGCTCATGATGGTCCTCTTCTCCTCTGAGGTACAGGCTTTTACAAAAATCTTCTTCGTCTTGAACTTGAACTTCTCTATTCTGGAGCTCAGAAACTCCCAATGCACAAGGTATCTGCCAAGGTGGGAAATATTCATTTCTCAGAATTGCTAGTGATTGATATGTTCAGAAAAGAAACAAAAAGGTAGAATAAGCCATCTCATGACTAAATCTAGTCTCGGGCTCAATTAGGTAACATATACTATATATATAAATATATGATAATATATTTCTACCACAAGTCATCATTGCTACTATAGGGAGAGGAAGAGAAAGAAATGTCATCCCTACTTTCTTATAGGGGATCAAGATATATAAAGGCCTGGGAAAGAATCCTAAGGCAAGAGGGTTCAAAGGAGAAGAGAGGCTCACCCATAAGGTACTTAAGAGAAGGTTTCTCCAACAAGAGTTTATCCTTATTGATGCTCAGGCCTTAATTATCTTCCTCACAGTCTACAGTCACTAGGGACCAATTAGAAATTCCCTCTGTCATTCCAGTAAGTTGCTATGGTAAATATCTTTCAGCAAGTAGTAGTATGAGTATCTACTTCCATGGGAAGTATATACCTTTTGTTGAAAAGATCCATAACCTATAAATTCATCAAGCAAATTGGGAGAATTTTGATTCTTTTTTCAGAGGAATTCTTGGTCAATATCTTACTATAAAAGAATATAGAAAGATGCACCCAGGGCTTCCATTTTCTCTCTTCCTCAGTTTTCTGACAGGAGGAACAATGGTTGCTAAAATTTTCTACTTTCTCTTTAGCTCTATACCTGAGATAATGTGGTACAATGGAAATAGTGTAAAAATGGAGACTTGAACTCCAGACTCCAATCCCCAGGAGTCCTTGTTAGCTTCCAGAATGCCCTCTAATCTCACTGAGATTTCCACCTGGGCAAAGTTAAAATTTCTATTTAACCTGTCTATAAAAACTACTGGGGCTTTTCCTGTTTCTACTTGCAAGCAGAGAACTCTTTCTTGATGTAGGTGAGGTTAAAATGGGCCTCTCGGCCCCCCTAGCACGTGCTTCTCTTACTTGTATATTCTCAATTTCTCAACCTTTAATAAAACTCTAAAAATATGATACTCCTTGCAGAGAGAAACTAATTTCTACTTGCCTCAGTTTACCCCTTAAATTTTAACTGTTACAGTTATGGCGACCACTAGATTGGATGAGAACTTCTCCAAATTTTTAACCTAGCATTTTTTTAAACCACATTTCTCTGGCCAAGGTTTTTTACCCTTGCAAAGCTGCTGCTCGTTCCAGCCTTTTTAGCAAGCCTCTAAACTCATCTCAGCCCTGCTCTGGCTCCCGGCCCTGCTTTCCTGTGTTCCTGTCCCGACCCTGCCCACCCCAGTGGTCTCTCGCCCATCTGGCCCAGCTGATCCTGGCCCAGCAAAAAAAATAACTGGCCTCCAACTCATCGCCCCAGACCCAGACCCAGGACCGAGGCTGCTGATAGCAGACCCAGTTTCTTCAGGATCAAAAACCATCTGGTAACAAACTGTGTAATTTTCCCTTAGATTAACCTCCACGTGGACTGAGGGTATCATAGGAGGGGAGAGACAAGAGGGAAAGAAGAAAGGTTTTTCCAAATGAGAACTTAAAAGTATGGCTATTTTACAAGGATATTTTTTAATTGCATTGATCCTTTTATTGACTTCACCTGCATGTCAGGAAAAAAAATTCAGCTCTGTGCAACCCTTTAGCTAACTTTGGGGAGGCAGCTGGGTGTTTCAGTGGACTGAGAGCCAGGCCTAGAGATGGGAGGTCATTAGTTAAAATCTGGCCTGAGACAGTTCCTGGTGGTGTGGTCTTGGATAGATGACTTAACCCCCATTGCTTAACCATTATCAATTTTCCTTCTGATAATAGGCATCTAAATGGATAAAAAACCCAAGGAACTTTATTTAAAGAGACCGGAGGTTATATTTTTAAGGCATTTCAGACTCCAATGGTTAATACATATCTCTGTATTTCTATTGCATTTTACTGTTTGCTTTGTTTAAGATTTAACTTTGTGATTTTAAATTCATATATTACTGCCTTCAATATTATTCTGTTACACTGAATCATTTTAATGTACTGAGTTTTAACTACTGTTAAATTCTGTTGCTTTTCCCCTATAACCATATTGAACAAATATCATTGTAACTAAGCCCATATATGAAAAAACAGCCTTTCTATTTTTGACTTTGTAAATTGTCACATAGAGGATAGATGGACTTCAGAACTGGTTACAATTGTATAACAACCTTTGGAAAATTTAATGTGCTAAATATCTTAACTGATTTTAAGGGTTTTCTAGACATGATTTTTAGAAATTTTTTAACAATCTCTGGTCATTTTGCCTGCCCCTACCATGAGGTGTAAGGCCCATTCTAGTAGCTGAAGTGAAATACAATTTAAACCCCAACCTTCCCACATATGAATGGAAGTTGGGCAGTTAATTTCAGGGCATTTGTACCCCTAAAAAGCCTCCAAAGAAAGGAGCAACACTCATTTATACTCTTCAGCTCACTACTTTACTTCCACCAGAATGATATCTAAATTTCTTGATGATGTTCTAAACCCAACATGAGTTTTACTTTGTTTAAAAATGTGTTTATTACCAAGGTTGAAAGATTTGCTATGTCTGTAAAAACTTGTGACAAATATCCATTTTAAAATGCCATACAGCGATTTATGTGAAATATGATAGTGTGTTTGTTTGCTATTGTAATTAATTGGGTTATTGAGAATTTTGGGGATATTGATAACTACATATTTGTACTACTGCTCAATTCATTTGCTTTCACTCACAGTGGATCATGGCCAGATATCAAGAGGAAATAGATCTCATTTTTGATGAGAAAGCCTTGTATTCTACATTTTCTTAGCTGACACAGTGTATCAATGATTATAAGCTATATTTTTTAATTCTTTAAAACTCTTTTATTATATTTTTCTTGCATGTGCAATATACTATTTCAGTTTTTTAAATTTTTCTCTTTTTTATATTTGAAGCAAGTGTCGCCAGTATTAAGATTTTCTTTAACTTTTTTGATTTGCAGTAATATAAGTTTAAAATGCATTTGCTATAATATTAATGCATGCCCCCAAAGCTTGAGAGTATAAAAATGATGCCACTAATTATTTTAAAAAATTATGGGACTTTGCTTAATGATTCTGTCTGATTCCAGGACAGGAGCATACAAAAAGAGCCACTGCATAGTGCCAAAGAAGCACAAAGCTAAACTGCATAGTTCCAATAGAGCACAAGTTCAAAGAGACCAACCAATCCTGGTGGGATTGATGTAATTTTGAGCCTAGACAAAGAGGACTTGAATGTGTTTGGGGTTCGAGGTTGCGGCTGTTTAACATGTGTTAAAGTCAGGTTTTCCTTGTTCCACATTCTACCAAATATCTCAAATTTGGCTCCTATAATCTAGTCCCTCTTTTCTGTCTTTCATGGTGTGGTAACTTTCTGTAGTCCTGGCTACTGACTGGGTAAATGCATCATTGCTTAGATCATTTTAATTGGGCCCTAATTCAAAGACCTGTTATGGATTTATTTTTCCTTTACTTAAAATTTTTACACATAAGACTTTGATAGTCTATATTTTCAACCAGAAATTTTCTTTTTTTTAATTTTTCTGATGTCTTTTTAATTTCTCTTACCAATTGATTCATATATCTCATACATTAGCCATGCATCCCTAAGTGATCCTGTATTTTTCAATCACCCACAACATGGGGAAATGAAAAAATATTATTATTTAAATTGCAAAGTTTAAATTCCCTTTAAAGAAGAATTTTAGGTAAAGAAAGATGATACTTCCCTGAATCCAGAAACTGAACTGTTGGAGAAGACACCATGAAGAAGCCTCCAGACCACAAGCTGCACAAGAATGAACTTTGGGTATGGTTGATTGAAGATTTATTTGTATGTATACTTTTATGCCAAAGGGGACTGCCCCCTAACTGGCTTTTGGTCAATGTGTCAAGCAATTATTGGTTTGGTTTTGTTTTTCCCTCTTATCCTCAAATTATTGTAATCTTTAAATTGATTATGTTTTCATGATCTTTGGGGAAAGCCTTTTTTTCCCAAATGATCACACGGTGAAATGTAAAAATGGAGACTTGAACTCCGGACTCCAATCCCCAGGAGTCCTTGCTAGCTCCCAGAATACCCTCTAATCTCACTGAGATTTCCACCTGGGCAAAGTTAAAATTTCTATTTTACCTGTCTGTAAAAGCTACTGGGGCTTTTCCTGTTTCCGTTTGCAAGCAGAGGGCTCTTTCATGATGTAGGTGAGGTTAAAATGGGTCTCTCGGCCCACCTAGCACGTGCTTCTCTTACTTGTATATTCTCAAATTCTCAACCTTTAATAAAACTCTAGAAATATAATACTCCTTGCAGAGATAAACTAATTTCTACCTGCCTCAGTTTTCCCCCTAAATTTTAACTGTTACAATAGTCAAAAGAATTTTTTGGAGTCAAAGAATCTGAGTTCACATTTTGTTTCTGTTATTTACTGTGTGACTTGATGAAAGTGATTTAATCTCTCTGAGATTTCACTGGGGCCACCAACTGACAATTTTGGGGCAGCTTGGGGAAGGCAGTGGATAGAATACTGGGTGTAGAGTCAGGAAGATCTGAGTTCAAATCCAGATGAAGATACTTATTAGCTGTGTGATCCTAAACAAGTCAATTAACCCTTATTTGCTTCTGTTCTTCATCTATAAAATGAGGACCCTTTGAAGAAGAAAATAGCAAACCACACCAGTATCTTTGCCAAGAACAGCCCATGGATGAGTCTATGGGGTCACAAAGAGTCAAACATGACTGAATGACCAAAAGTCAATGTATTGATTTCCTCACCTGAAAAATGGGATGGGGTAGACTAGATAGCTTCTAAGGTATGTCTTGTTCCCTTTCTGTCTTTCTGCCAATCTCATACTCTTATGTCAAGTAAACTTTAAAAGACTCTCACACCTCACACAGCTAGCAATTCCTTACCTGGTTATATATTACCTCTGAGTATATTATACCTGTGATTTCATCAGGATAAAGAATTCCAACTGTTGAAACCCCTTCAACTAATGCATATTGAAAATTCATCCAAAATGTTCAATGTTATTGCTAGAGAATGTAAAGGTTGGATAGATGGTCCCACAGTTAGTATGAGTCAGAGACCTATGAATCAGGTCTTCCTGACAAGACTAATCTATTTCAACATGCTATCATATTTTTAAGAGTTATTTAGAATTTCATTCTAAATTTATAAAATGTATGCTTAAAATTATTTTAATTATCAAAGTTAATATTTTTATTGAACTAAATTTTTTCTTGAAAATTCATGTGGTTTCAAATACTCAAATATTTCTGTTCTGTCCTCATTGTTTAAAAACTGGTTGGGAGTCACACCTATTTGATTAAATGAGTTCAGTCAAACCTAATGCTCTAGGCTCTTCACTTAAACATACTGGGAATTTGGGGCCAAAACAGGAATCCCTTTCTAGGGCAATGTTCATAATTGATTAAGAGACAACATGGGAAGAATGCTAACTCTACTTTCATCTTTGCTGGAAAAGATACATTTTAGTGAAGTTATCAGGGACTTCCTAAATATTCTCTGCTTAGAACACTTGAGCTAGTTAGCAATATCTAGATAGCCCTAAACTGAAACTTTGGTTCTAGAATAGTATCCCCCTCTTCAGTCAGATCTGAAACCTGGAGGTACAATGGCCAGCACAGTTTGGCTTAACCAGACTGGGATTTCCATTAAAACCAGGGGAGTTCTCCCCTTTGTTTGGGGAAAAGGAAAGAGAATAGGTGCCTGAAATGAGGTCTCTAGTAAAAGGATCACATAGGAAAGGGGCTTGGTTAAAATTCTGTCTAGTCTGGTTGCTATCTACTCCTTTCTAGTCCTTTCTCCATCTTGTAGTCAAGAACCAGAGCAGGGCTGTATAATGGCTCTTGGGTTAGGCCTAACCACACTCCTATAAGATAAGTTTTGAGTCTGAGAATTCAAATATTGTTTTCTTTTCTACAACCGATTATTTGTATATTGTCACCAGGAATATCTTAAGATTATATTCATGTAGCCCTGTATGTGTGTATATGTATATATCATATATGGATCTTATATGTATCTCATATATACAGGGTACCATATACACATGTATATACAGAAAAACCATATACATTTACCCTAGATCTGATATACATATAATTATTTATATATAATACACTTGAGAGATGTATGTATATTACATATATGTACCTAATAGCACACATTTTACACATATGTACATTTTATATACATATGTATGAACACATTTTTTAAAAATTTTATCACAGTACTATCTATTTTTTTAATTTAGTCTCACCAAATGGCTTGGTATTGAAAGCTGTTGGCAAGATAATTATCAATCTGGCTTCTGTTGCCTTGTTTTACAATTTTACTAAGTGCAGAATTTTAATAATCTTTCTGAAGATGTTCCCAAAAATCTTTGATGATGTATTCACTTTAAAAAATTAATTAGGTGGTCAATAAAGTGCACATATATAAAATGGACCAGTGAAGGAAAGCTGAAAATTGAAAGGAAAAAAATATCAGTATAAGTAATCAAGAAGAACTCATTTTCAACTTAGCATCCTGGTCTGATGACTCTTCACAATGTGTAAGTGACCCCTTTGGTTCTCAAAGTCCATGACTGTCAGGCAAAAGTTCTGACAGCTTCTACAATTGCTAGGAAGGTTTCATACAGCATCCCAGCAGTAGGATACTCCTAGAATGGTAACCCACAAAACAAAAGAAAATACACATTGATATTAGTCTTAAGTGGTCCCTTACACTTCTAAAGAGATGTTGGCAAGGAAGTAGCCAAAGGAAAAAAGTTTTTTGACCATCTATAAACACTAATGTTGATATTCCAAATGTGAGATCATTTTTCAATGATAAATAAATGGATCTAACCCTGGGAGAACTAAATTATATTCATCTTGATATCATTGCTTACTGATAAATAAATGAAACTAGAAGATAGAAAAATTGTTGCTTACAGATTCTCTATGGAGAGGCAAATAATTTATTTTCCAGTACCAAAGGCAAGAAGAAAGTTTGTTTCTTGAAATATTTTTCATCTCATACTTCAATACCCATGATACATATTTATAAAGAGATCATCAAAAAAAATGCTAAGAGCTTATGAAGCTAATTCTTTTGAAAAGGATGGGAAGACAGAAATTTCATGAATTGAAAAAATCTTATAAACTTAACCAATGTATACCTTAATACTTGGTGATTTTAACACAAGAAGGGGGAATAGTCAAGAATAATGAGAATATACTGGAAAACAGAGTTTGGAAATCAGGAAGGTGTTAGAAGTCAAAGATCTGTAGATTTCTCTAAATTCTACATATCATGAAATGTTTTTCAAGAAAAAAATCAATCTCTATATAGGATATTTTCTACATTGGATATTCTATACTAGATTTCTATATTGGATATTTTTTACTTAATATTTTTATCCCAAGGAAGAGTTCAGTGTGGAGGCATGGGAAATGATCATAAGACAGGGACAAAAAGCACTAAAGGAACAGCTAAAAAAAAGAAAGAAAAGTCATTGTACATTGCATATAGTGAATAACCTTCTTATTTTCACAGACAGGAAATTGCTTGTTACCTATATGAGGGCCATTCTGGAATCAACTATCTGCGTAGTCAGATTGACTTGTTAAAGCAGAGATGAAGATTAATATAACTCTTGTAAAAAGAATAAAAATGAGAGAAACATATGGAATGCAATTTCAATGAAGCTAACTTGATGCATTTAAGACTGATATTTATTTTGAAAAGCAGGAAATGGATATAAGAAAGAATATTGACTGCTTATTGTAATTTTACACAGATTAACTGATATAAATTAGAATCCCTAAGAAATGGTACAGTTTAGAGCAGAGGTAGAGTCTGAACTAGATTAAAATGTAATTGAAAAACATTTAACAAAATAAACAAAAATACAATACATATAGATAATTTTAATTTGTGATTTTTCTAAGACAATTTGCAACCTACAAGAATTGGTTTCTATTTAATTTTGATACTACTGTTGTAGTAGATAGGGCACTAGCCTTAGAATTAGGAATATCTATGTCCTAGTTTCATATGAGATACATACTGGCTGTATGAAACTGATCACTTAATCTCTCAGTCTCACAAGACAACTCCATAATTGTATAGATTGCAGAGCAGGTGCCTATCTGTATTGATAAAGGAATTTCTCATTTGAATTCCATCTAGAAATGTAATCACAAGCCTACTAAAAAAAATCAATTGTCACATTTAGAAGAGCAAAAGAATCTAAAAACTATCCTAATCATAACACATTCAACTTATTTGTCAAGCAGAGGATATTGATCATTGATTTAGATTATAAACTCACTTGTAAAATCTTCGGAAGATCGCTGTTGCAAGATTATGAGCCCTATCATCTCATGAAATAGCAAGTAACATTTATTGGTCTGAAGATGAGGGAGTTTTATCTGCCTTTTGAACATTAAAAAGGAAAAATAAGTTCTGAAAAAGGTGATCAACCAATCAATAAAGCATCTACTATGTGCCAGGTCCTGTGTGTGGTAAACACTAGGGATACAGAGAGGCAAAAGACAGTACCTGCCCTCAAGGAACTAACAACTGGAGTGGGAAAAACTTGAATCAGGGAACCTAATCAGAAAACTATTTTAATAATCTGAGGAAAAGATGATGAGAATCTAAGCTAAGATACTGGCATGTGAAGAGAAAGAAGGGGAAACTTTGGCAACTGAATGGGAACACGAGGTGAAAGAGAAAGCAAAATTAAGGATAATCCCAAGGTTGCAAAACTGAGTGACTGGAAAGGCAATGTTGCCTTCCATAGTAACATTAAAATTCAGAAGAGGGATAAGTTGGAGGGAGGGGTGCATGGAAGATAATGAGCTCTGTTTTGGAAATTTTGAATTTGAGATGTCTTTGAAACATCTAGTTTTAAGTGTCCAATAAGCAGCTAGGTGGCCCAGTGGATAGTGCTTGACCTGGAGGCAGGAAGACCTAAGTTACAAGCTAGCCTCAGACACTTACTAGTTGAGGAATCCTGGGCAAGTCACTTAATTTCTGTCTGCTCAGCTTCTTCATCAGTAAAATGAGGTTAATAATAGTACCTGCTTTGCTGAGCTGATATGAGGATCAAATGAGATAATTGTTAAGTATTTAGCACAGTGCCTGCCACATAGTAAGTGTTATATAAGTGTTAGCTATTATTAATAGGTGGTACTAGACCTCAGGAGAAACTGGATTGTCCCTCTCTGGAGAACACAGAAAAGAGCTGTGCAGTATGGGCAGGCATGGATGCTTCAGTGCATTGAAGGGAATGTCTACATTGATGAAATCACAAATCATCTGCATTTATGTTTTAAGAAATCATTTGGCATTGTTTTCAAGTTAGTATCACAAGTGCCTTCTTTCTCAACTTTTTCTGGGAAAATAATCAATTAAAGCATAAAAACATTATCAATTACCAGCGACTACCTCTCATTTTAAACCTCTTACATGTTCAATTACTTTAAAGTAGAACTCATTCTAGTTTAAATAAAAAAGTAAGTGGTCAGGGCAATTAGAAATTGGAAAGGAAATAAGCTTCATTCTGGGCAAGAGTTGTTAGCATCTCCATTCTGAACAGTAGTTATTCCTGGCTATTAAAGGAGCTGACAAAGACTCAAACTTTAACGCCCTTTTGCTATTACATTCAATCACTCAATACCTCCTGGCCTTTTAAACAGTCAAGGTTTTACTTTGCAGTGAACTTCAGAAAGGGAAGATCCATCATGCAACAGATGCTCTCCTGCTTACTCTCTCAGAATCATTCATAGTAACTGTCAATTTGTTCTTCCAAAAATATCAGGATGAGAAGAAAGCAAATGTTGTTGCTATCAAGACACAGACATTTGGTCAGAGCAACAAAATAGCCTTGAATGCCAAAAACTAACAAAAAAATGTGGAATGAATGACTTCCAAAGTTATGGAAATAATTTGACTGTGTCTTACTACATGATAAAATTGACATGGTTTTTCAAGTACCCACAGATGGGAACACTATACTAACAACTTGTTAGAAATAACATGAGCAAAGTCATGATTAGAAGACTATCATGTTTTTTTCTGTAGCCAGAAATTATATCTGTTTCAAAACAGTTTTATATATAAATATATATATATTACATATATTATATACATAATGTTGTGTATGTGGCAGGTTTTTTTTAGTAGCAGTGGTTAGTTTACAGGAAGCTATCTACATCCTATTGTGGAAAATAGTGTATATTCAGGACATAGCTGACTGGGATTGGAGGCTACTATCATAATTCATGTCTTGTTATTGCTCAAAGTTAACTGGCTTGTTTTCGGGATGAATTTACAAATGACCTCATCATATTGTTATTTCAAATATGTTTTTAACTAAACATAAAAACCAAAGCACTGGACCTGGAGCCAGGAAGACCTGAGTCCAAATGTGACCTCAGCTGCTTACTAGCTATATGACCCTGGGCAAGTCACTCAACCTCTGTTTGTCTCAGTTTCCTCAACTGTAAAATGTGTATTATAATAGTACCTACATTGCAGGGTTGTTTTGAGCATCACTTGAGATAATATTTGTACAACATTTCCCACAGTGCCTGGGACATAGTAGACACTGCCTAAATGCTTATTCCTTGCTATCCACCTCCAGAGAAAGAATTGTTGGAGTTGTCTTCACATCAGTCTATCTTTGGTCTTAGTTCAGGGTTTGGGTTATTGTGTGAGTGTGCTCTCAAACAATGACCAATATGGAAGTATATTTTGCATGACAATCATTTTTTTAAATATTTTAAATGCTTGTTTGTTTCTTCTTCTCCATATCAAGCTACTCCTAATTTGTCTAAGCATAAGACCTTAAACCATTAAGAACATTAAAGGACAAAATCCTGAATGGCATAGTACACAGAATATTGGTCTCTGAGTTAGAAAGACCTAAGTCCAAATACTGCTTCTGATTCATAATATTCCTGTAATCCTGAGTAAGACACTTAAACTCTCACTATTTTAGGCAACACCCTAAGACTATAAGGTATATAGAAGATGCAGAGGCAGCTTTCAACTCTTTTATTCAGTGGCTGTTTTTGAGTGACTGGTAGCCACGTGGCAACACAAAAATGTTGGCATTTTTCAAATGGACCTTTGCCCCAGGAAGAAGGTTGGGGTCATTGAAAGAATTTTTCAGTTTATGAGAGGTGATTTCACATGTTCATTCCCTGATATGCAATCCTGGGGTCGACTCACTGAGCAATGGTAGTGTCTTTCCAAGTAGATGACGTACAATTTCTTGATGTACAATCTGTGTCAGTAAAGAGAGTATCTTGACACTAGAGTTGCCTATATTAATAAAATCACAGGTCTAGACCCTCTCTCCATATTAAAGGGCACTTAGGAAGCACACACACACACACACACACACAATTAAACATATAACTGGATAATAAGAACTCACAACAATAGTCATAGAAAACAAAAAAAAACTTTTTATAAAAAGTGTAGCACATTACATAAAAAATGTTGCTGTTAAATAAAAATTGTCTGTTCATTAATGCAGAACCTCTACCTAGAAATTAAAAATACTTGAATTGATTACATATCATATACTTGAAAACAATAAACTACATTCTTCTGGGAAATTCTGGAAGATGTCTGTGCACCTCACTGGACTGAAACCACAACGTTTGTGCCTTTCTTTCTATTCTTAATGTTCTCACCCTAGTTCAAATCTTTATTACCTCATGTCTGAAGTATAACAATAGCCTCCTTAGCTGGTTGCCCAATAGTTAGTCAACCATCACCTTTCAATTCATCTTGTATATGGCTACCAGAAAATTCCATCTACAAAGTCATTTAGTCATATCATTTTCCTGTTAAAAATCTCCAATGACTTTGTATTGCTTCTAGAATAAAGTCCAAATGCCTTAAAAAGACATTCAGTCTTCCACAATCTGGATGCAAAGTCTCGCCTTGTTGTCTACCAAACCCACATACTAAAACTTTTCCAAACAATTTCTATTCTTTTCCCTTCCTTGTACTCTTCAACCTATAGATTGCATACCATTTCCTCTTCACAGAATGTACCCCTCTCCATCTCTACTTATTCAAATCCTACTGAGTCTCTGAAAGAGCTTCAGTCATGCCATTTTGACCTTGAAGGGATTTTAAGACAGAACATCTAGACTAAGTCCCTCATAGTAAATATGAGGAAACAGATTCAGAAAGTGGAAGTCATTTTCCCAAGGCCAATAAAAGGATAAATAGAAGTGCTGAAATTTGAATTCAGGTCCTCCCAAGCATCTTTCTAATACAACAGAAAAAGCCCAGCTAAAATGCTACCTACTCCATGACAGCTCTCCTTGCATTCCAATTGAAAGGGATTTTTGTCTTTCTAAAACTCCCTTGCTTTTAGTCTCAAAATCAAGAAATGATCTTCCTTCAAATCCTCCAGAACTCCAGGGAATAGAAATACCAAGCAAATGTGGCTGGTACAACAGGGGTTAAATTGATGTTCAAGCAGATCTATAAAGAGTAGTGCTATACACCACCACTAGGGGGCAGACAAGTACCAGTGACAGGTGCTAAGCAACCAATGACAAGTGATTCTCTACTTGATTCAATATCAAGACCAGACCCAGAAAGAAACTGCAGTTCAGACACAATCTATCTGGGTCAGAGATCAAGGGAAAACTCCATAAGGCCATTACCAGGTCACCAATCATTTGGAGTTAGCAAGGTAAATAATTGTGATGGAAACACTAAAGAATGTTCAGTCCAAGATCAAGTCTGGAATCAACCTATTTCTGAAGATAGTGAACTGGTTTGTCAGACCAGAATCAAGGAAATCCAGAAATGGAATCAGAACATATGTCAAAGTCAGAATATTTCTGGTTAGCATCAGAATCAGAGGCAAAGCCAGAAAAGTGGCCAATGACAAAGACTCATTTCTACCAGAATGGATTTGTTCCCTTTGCAGCAAATGGTGTACATTTCAGGCATGAAGGCAGAAGGATGCTAGATAAAGTTGATTGAGAACTAGCAACAAGATCCTTATATATTGTTTTAGCAAGACGATATTTTAGAAAATTAGAGATAGATTGGTGTGGTTTTTAAAGGCTTGAGCTTTCAGATACTATGAGACTCTTGATAAGTCATGTAACTTCTCTGAGACTGCTTCCTCATCAGAAAAAAAATGGGGAAAATAATATAAAAGATAATAAATGTAAAGCACTTTGCAAACTTTAAATCACTGCATTAAATGTTCGTTTTTTTTACTTATTTATTATGCCTCTGAACCTAGATTATGAGGTCTTTCAGAGGAAGGAATGTGTCTTATATATCTTTTTTTCTCACAATATCTCATATCTTCAACATAGCTGATCTAAAATAAATATTCAATAAATGGATAAATAAATGACTGACTGACTGAATAAATGAATAACAATGACCAGAAAGTATATTTTTCAAATTCCTAAAATGGGATGATGTTAATTATAGTATTTATTTATGGTTCTTACCAGAGATTAGTCATGCACTAGGCTTTGCCAGGTTATCATTCTCTTTACGTAACTTTTTATAGGCTCAAATTATGATATTGGTACTCTTTAAAGGACTAGAGAATGGAAGGGAAGGACTATCATTATCAGAAAGCATTCTCTAGGCCAGAGATTCTTAACATGGAATTTGGTCTGTGGATATGGATCTATGGATTTAAATTTTTTTAATACATCATTATTTTCCTTATGCTTTGGTTTAATTTGAAATCCTCTATATTTTATGACCTTTACTACATTGCCAAAGGAGTCCATGACATAGGAAAAAGTTAAGAATCCTTGCTTTTAGGTCTCCCGTCCAAGGACTTCCATATTCCAAGCCTTACAGAATGAAGATACTCGCAGTTCATGCGCCAAAATCTGTTGCAGAGACGGAAGTAAAAAAAAAATAAAGATTTAGATAAGTTATATGAAGAACTTGACAAGAATTCTCTAAGTCAAAATGATTTTGTGGAAAGGTGACTACAGTGCAAAGATAAATACAGAATAGGATGATGGAAAATGTAACTCAAGTATGGAAAATGAAAGTTTATTTATTAACAATTCAGAAGCCTCATGTTTAAATATATGATCAAAGATCTAAAATTAGAAGTCTTTGGAGTCACATATTCTGATAACTTCATTTTATAGATGAGAGAGCAGACTTAGAAAGGCTATTTTTATCCAAGAAATTTGACTTGGGTCCTCTGAATTCAAATAAATCACTCTTTGCTATCAAGAAAACTTTGTTCTAGAATTGAGTTAGAGGATGTTGACTATGGAAAACACCAAGGAACACAAAAATTTAATTATCTCATAGGAGGTAAGAAATGAGTGGTTAACAATGTGGAAGTCAAATTAGAAGCATTTGTCAGGGTCTAATCAGATTACCAACTGATCAGAGATGAGTTAAAGATCAACATCAAATTATGAAAAAGGATAAAGGAGAGATAACATGAAAAACAATTACAATAGCTTCAACTTAATATGTTCAAAAGAATATGGAAACAAAAAATGAAAAAAGAAAATATATTGGTCACCCTTTCCCATAAAAACTTATGCAATTGCAAAACCTCATACTTTTTTCATGCAATTGTCCTACCAGTGACAGTGTATGGTTTTGACTTCTAGAACACTAAAATCATCAAAGAGTCAAAGTTTCAAGTGATCTAAAAGATTTAATTGAGAAACATATGGTGGGTATAAGTAAGCTGCAGCAGAGCTCTAAAAATTATCTATGTGAAAGAAATAGTATAAGAAATGTCATCAAGGAAATAAATAATTGAAAAAGCGTGTGGTCTAATTTTGTTATGAGTACCAACTAACAGATGGACAACCCAGTGGTGTTTTGGGCCTTCTCTTTTCCTTTTATACAATTTTACTTCATGATCACATCAGTTTCCATGGATTCAATTATAATCTCTAAGCTGATGATTCTCAGATCTATTAATCAAGCCCTTACCTCTCTCTTAAACTCCAGACTCATCTCCAACTGCCTAGTAGGCATTTCAAACTAGTCTCCCAATATATGCCTATATACATATAGATACTAATATACATCTTATGCCTAACATGTTCAAAACTAAATTATTCTCCCTCCTACATTCTGAACTTCCTTATTAGAGGTCTTCCTAAATTATAGGTTGGAGTATGCCATCCCCTCATTCAACCAACTTGTGTCTCCCTATTACTTTTAGGATCAAATGTAAAATAATTTGTGTGGCTTTCACAACCCTTCATAAGCTTTTCCCTCACTTTCCTATATTTCTTTCTTCATCCTTTTCTGTGCCAAAATAAAAGGTGGTATGAGGTGGGAGCTGAAAGGTGAGGGTAGGGGCAGAAATTGGTGACTGTTCCTTGTGATCACTTTGTTTATTCACAGTGACAGAAATAATTTGCTTATTTTGGTTAAAAAAACTATAGCTTTTCATTTATATTTGATATATATTTGATCCTTCCTATATTTCCATTCTTCTAATACCTTACTCATCCTATATAGTTTTTATGGTGTGACCCTACCATTACAATTCTTCAAAAAAGATAATCCATATCCAAACTCTGGATATTTTCATTGATTTACCTTATGCCTGGAATTATCTCCCTCTTCATCCTGGCCTTCTAGCTTACCTGACTTTCTTAAAACTCGAAATCCCATTTTCTATAAAAAGCCTTTCCTTAACCCCTTTAATTCTGATCCCTTCCTCTTAATCATCTCCAAATTATCCTGTGTATATTTTGTTTGCACATAGTTGTTTTCATAGTGTCATCCTCATTAGACT
This sequence comes from Monodelphis domestica, assembly GCF_027887165.1. NCBI lineage: Eukaryota > Metazoa > Chordata > Mammalia > Didelphimorphia > Didelphidae > Monodelphis > Monodelphis domestica. Next base: position 129,732,583 of record NC_077233.1, read on the forward strand.
GAGCTCCTTGGGAGCAGGGACTGTCTTTTGCCTTTCTTTTGTAAAAAATAGACTCGAATACAGGACTACAATCCCCATGAGCCTTTGCTCCACTTCCCCAGAATGCCTTGTAATCTCACCTGGGCCGAGATCGAGAAGATATTTAAGCAAAGGCTTTTGAAGGGCTCGGCCCCTTTTTTGGACTTCCGCGTTTTTTGGAGCAGAGGCGTCTCTTCCATGATGTGAGGTTATTTTGTCTAGGCCTCTGGCCTAGGCACATGTTTCTTACTTGTATATTCTTAATCTTTAGCCTTTAATAAACCTCTAAAAAATATATATTCCTTGCAGAGAGAAACTAATTTCTACCTGCCTCAGTCTCCCCCTCTCCCCTAAATTTTAATCTTTACAGTTTGGCTAACCACTACGGGAAAAAGAACTTTCAATCTTCTGATTTCTTTTCTGATCTTAAATTCAGTTTTAATAGCTAGTACCTAGAAATTTTTTTTTTGAGCCATATCTCTCTGGCCAAGGTTTTCTACCCTCGCAAAGCTGCTACAGGCTCCGGACCTGCCCTGCCGCTTCCTGCCTGCAGCCTGCAGCCCTGATCGTCCTCACCTGGTACCTGGTCCCGGCCTTGCCCACCCCCGCAGCCGCTCCTGCTCCTGGCCTCTCAGCGGCCCGCTGCCTGCCTATTTCTGTGCCCCAGACCCAGGAGCCCGACCCAGCCGGCTCATCACCCAGATCCTTGGAGCAGATCGCTCAGGACTCATTGCGACCAGCTGGTAACAGTATTGGCCACGTGGGCGGAGGGGAGAGACCAGAGGGAAAGGAGACCAGGTAATTTTCCCTTAGGCTAAGCCTCCACGTGGCTGGGGGTATTGGCCACAGGGGTATCAGAGAGGGGAAAGACAGAAAAGACTAAAGAGAAGAAACAGATCTTTTCAAACAGAAACTTAATAGCAATGGGCTGTTTAAAAGGATTTTTGACTCTTCTGACAGTTTCATTGATTTTACCTGCCCGTCTGGGAGCAGACTCAGCCCAAAGATTCAACTTTAACTTTGGGGAGGAAAATGGGTGGCCCAGCGAACTGGAAGCCAAGCCCAGAGACGGGAGGTCTCTAGTTAAAGTCTGGCCTCCGATTTGTCCCAGCTATGGGGCCCTGGACGGATCCCTTGAACCCCTTAGCCTAGCCTTTACTACTCTACCTTCGGACAATAGACATTTAAATGGATAAATAAAAACAAACAAACAAAAAAAAAAACCAAGGAACTTTGAAGAGACTAAAGGCTATATTCTAAGGCATTTCAGACTCCAATGGTTTATAAAAAAATCTCTGTATTCTATTGCATTTTTTTGTTTAAGATATAACTTTGTGATTTTAAGTTCATATATTACTGGATTGAATATTATTCTGTGAACTGAAGGTTGATTGAATTTATTTTGAATGTACTGAGTTTTGAAATTCTGTTGTTTTTCCCCTATAACTGTTGAACAAATATTGTTGTGAATAAGCCCATATATGAAAAAACAGCTTTTTTCTATTTTGCTGAGGATAGATGGACTTCAGAACTGGTTATAATTGTATTAACAACCTTGGAAAAATTTAATGTGCTAAATACCTCAAATGATTTGATTTTAAGGGTTTTTTAAATATGATTTTGGAATTTTTTTTAACAGTCTGGTTATTTTTGCCTGCCCCTACCACGAGGTAAGGCCCATTCTAGTAGCTGAAGTGAAATGTATTTTATAACCCCCAACCTTCCCACATGTGAATGGAAGTTGGGCAGTTAATTTCAGGGCATTTGTACCCTTGGGAAAAGCCTCCAAGAACAAGGAGCACCCCTTTATTTATGCTCTTCAGCTCACTACTTTACTTCTACCAGGATGATATATAGATTTCTTGATTATGTTCTAAACCCAAGATGAGTTTTACTTTGTTTAAAAAAAAATATATATATGTTTATTACCAAGGTTGAAAGATTGCTACGTTTGTAAAAATTGTGACAAATGTCCATCAATTCATAGGTTTTAAAAATGTCACACAGCAACTTATGTGAAATATGAAAGTGTGTTTGTTTGCTATTGTAATTAATTGGGCTATTGAGAATTTTGGGGATTTTGATATCTACATATTTGTACTACTGTATTTTTAAAGATGAAAAAATTGTTAACCTTGTTCAATTCATTTGCCTTCTACTCACAGTGATCATGGCCAGATACAAAGAGGAAATGGATCTCATTTTTTGGTGAGAAAGCCTTGCATATCTCTTGCCAATTGATTCATATACCTCATACCTCAGCCATGCATCCCTAACTGATTCTGAATCTTTCAATCACCCACAACACGGGGGAATGTAAAAAATATCATTATTTAAATTGCAAAGTTTAAATTCTTTTTGAGAAGAATTTTAGGTAAAGAAGATGCTACCTCTCTGAATCCAGAACTGAACTGTTGGAGAAGCCACCATGAAGAAGCCTCCAGACCACAAGTTGCACAAAATTGAACTTTGGGTGTGGTTGATTGAACATTTATTTGTATGTATACTTTTATGCCAAAGGGGACTGCCCCCTAACGGCTTTTTGTCAATGTGTTCAGAAATTATTGGTTTTATTCTTTTTTTTCTTATCCTCACACTATTGTAATCTTTTAAGTTTATTATGTTTTTATGATCCTTTTGGGGAAAAATTAATTTTTCCACAAATGATCACACGGGGGGATGTAAAAAATAGACTCGAATACAGGACTACAATCCCCATGAGCCTTTGCTCCACTTCCCCAGAATGCCTTGTAATCTCACCTGGGCCGAGATCGAGAAGATATTTAAGCAAAGGCTTTTGAAGGGCTCGGCCCCTTTTTTGGACTTCCGCGTTTTTTGGAGCAGAGGCGTCTCTTCCATGATGTGAGGTTATTTTGTCTAGGCCTCTGGCCTAGGCACATGTTTCTTACTTGTATATTCTTAATCTTTAGCCTTTAATAAACCTCTAAAAAATATATATTCCTTGCAGAGAGAAACTAATTTCTACCTGCCTCAGTCTCCCCCTCTCCCCTAAATTTTAATCTTTACACTTTCTAGCCACAGTGCTTAGCACATAAGAGATACTTTAAAAATGCTTGTTGGCTAACAGATCTGAAAGCAAGTCTTAAAGATGGGGTCCATAAATAGAATTCAGGAGGTTCATGAACTTGGGTGGGTAAATAATTACATCTTTATTTTCATGAACTTTTACCTGAAATTTCACATTCCCTTCTATTGCTTAAAAGATCATTCTGAGTAGGGATCTATAGGCTTCACCAGACTGTCAAAGGGATTCATGACACACACAAAACAATTAAGCTCTAACTTCTGATCTAAAGGAAGGTCTCTAGAATGTTGGGAAGATATTCTGTAAAAAATAAGTGAGAGAATGAAAAATAAAAAAAGGAAGGATGTCTAGCAGTACCAGATTTTTAACTGTATTGTAAAGTAGTAATTATCAAAACTATCTGATACTGGGTAACAAATACAAAAGTAAATCACTGGAACAAAACAAACATATTGAAAACAGCAGTAAAAGATTATAATAATCTTGTATTTGACAAAAGCATAGATCTAGGTTTGGGGGATAAGAAATCACTATTTGGTAAAACAACAACAACAACAACAATGCTTCAACAATCAGAAACTAATTTGGCAGAAACTAGGTATAGACTAATATCTTACACCATTCACTAAGATCAGATCAAAATAGATACATGATCTGGACATAAAAAGATATCATAAGTAAATTAGAACAAGGAACATATTACCTATCAGATTTATGGATAGGAGAGGAATTTATGAGTCAACAAGAGATAGAGAATATCATTAAAGGCAAAATGGTTAATTTGGGGCATTAAATTGAAAAGATTTCATACAAATAAAGCAAATACTGCCAAGATTAGAAGGAAAGCAGAAAAATGTGAGGAGAGGTGATTTTAAAGGTAGCCTCTCAGATAGAAATCTCTTATCTAAAATATACAGAAAACTTTATCAAACATAAGAATAAGAGCCATCCCCAATTGATAAATGAGCAAAAGACATGAACAGACAATTTTCATATGAAGAAATCAAAGTCATATGTAGGCATTTTTTTTAAATGCTCTAAATCACTACTAAATAGAGAAATGTAAGTCAAAATAACTCTGAGATATCACCTCACTCCTATGAAACTGACTAAAATGACAAAAAGGCAAGATGGCAAATGTTGGAAGGGATGTGGGGAAATGGAGATACCAATACACTCTTGGTGGAGCCATGAACTAACCAACCATTTTGGTGAGCAATTTAGAATTACATCCAGAGAGTTACAAAACTGTGTATATCTTTAAACCCAGGGCTGGGTCTTTTTCCCAAGGAGATCAGAGAAAAATGAAAAGAACCCATATATTCTAAAATATTTATAAAAGTTCTCTTTGTACTGGCATAGAATTGAAAACTGAGGGGATGCCCAGGAATTGGGGAAAGGCTAAACAAATTGTGGTGTATGGTTGTGATGGAATTCTACTGTACCATAAGAAGCAATGAGAAGTAATTTTAAAAAAACACTTGGAAAGAACTACACAAGACAGTGAGGTGAGTAGCTTTGAGAACATTATACACAGTTACAGAACTAATGCTGGAAGAATAGACTATTAGTATTACCTCAAGAAAGTGAACTGAAAGATGAAATACGAAAGACTTAATTTATATGTACATGTTGGTCTCCCAGAATATACTTTCTGTGATACAGGGAAGGTAGAGAGGGGCTGGGACTCAGGTAGATGGGATTTATTATGTAGATAGGAAGAAAAATAAGCTAAACTCATAAGATGTTTCTGATTTCATTTCTGTACAGTCTGCTTTTTCTTTGTATATGGAAATGCTTGTTTTATTTGGTTTTGTAAAATTTGGAATAAAAAATGTTTTTTTAAAGAAAAATACATGAGAGAACATGGACAAGAACTACAAAGGACAGGAAAGCATGACAGGAATTGATCAAAAGGACTGAAAGTTTATCCCTAATTAATGAATGAAGGGAAAAGGAAGGAATGGGTTAGGAAATATGAAAGCTAACTTAAAATGTTTAAAAGAATTGAAAAGAAGAAAAGGTCCTATATGTTCAAAAATATTTATAACAGCTCATTTCATTGTATAAAAAACAGGCAATTAAGCAGACTCTCATCAATTAAGGAATGACTAAACAAATTGTGGTTTATAAATGTAATGCAATATTATTGTGCTATGAGAAATGGGATAATAAATGATTTCAAAGAAACATGGAAAGCCTTATATGTACTGATGAAGTGTTAAAGTGAGCAGAATGAGAACAATTTGTACTATAACATCAATATTACAAAAAACAAGCAATTGTGAAAAGGCAATGATCATTCATTATTCCAGAGGATAAATGACAAAACCTACCATACAACCTTCCAACAGAAAAGTAAATAAAAATTTCAGAGCACAAAGTAAAAAATGTATTTCTTTGAACATGGCCAATAATGGGTTTTTTTACCCCCTTTACTATAAATACTTATGGGGCAGCTTTGGAGCAGTAGATAGAGTACCAGGCCAGGAGGCATGGAGATCTAAGTTTAAATATGATCTCAGGCATTTACTAACTACGTGACCCTGGGCAAGTCATTTAACCTGTTTGCCTCAGTTTCCTCATCTATAAAATGAGCTAGAGAAGAAAATGACAAAGCATTCCATTGGCTTTGCCAAGAAAACCCCAAATGGGATCACAAAGAGTCAAATACAACTGAAACAACTGAACAACAACATGAATGCTTATTTTAAGGGATTTGCTTTTCTTGTTTCCCCCCCTCTAAGGGGATGATTGCTGGGAGGGAAAGTAGATTTCTATTAATAATTTTTTATTTAAGTTTTTAAAGGATTCTCACATAAGAGAGGGATTAGATTTGATTTGTTTGGACGGCAGAACCAGGAGCAATGGCTAGAAGTGGCAGCAAGGAAAAGGTAGATTGAATATAAGACTTCCAAACAATTAGGGCTATCCCAAAATGGAATGGGTTGACTCATGAGGTAGTGCGTTACTTTTTATTGGAAGCATTACAGCAAAGACTATGTTATCAGTTACATTACAGAGAAAAGTCTCTTTCAGAAATGGACTAAAAGAAGTTGTCCCCTAAAATTCTTTCTAACTCTGAGAATATGTGATCTAATTGTGGTCTGCTCTGATGGGGGAGATAGCTACATCATTGAGATTAGAGTCATTGTGCAGCTGAATGCAATATTTGGAAAGGGACTGAGTGCTATTCCCATCTACCCTTCCCACTTACATATGAGGCAGAATAAGGTAGGGTAGATAGAATTAGCCTTGGAATGATAAAGACTTGGCTCAAGTCTAATCTTTGACACATTGGTGGAACTCTAAATTCATCTTTTAACCTGACTGCCCCAGATATTCTAAGAGCATAAACTGCAGAACTTTTGATGATTTGTATGAGTAGAATAAGTTTCCTCACTAGGGGTTCTGGACTGAATGAGATTAGCTTTTTTTTTTTTTTAATGGCTAAGTATACTAATGACATGTGCATTTTAAGGAATGAGTAGAAATCTCAGAGTGGAACAACAAATTACTTATGTTCATAGATTTATTTTAAAGGCCTTAATTTTAAGGAGCAATAATTGTATAAGGATGCCCATAATAGTGAGTAAATATGGTATGCAACCTTTGGGTACTCAAATATTTGTCCTTTGAATATGCAAACATGGATTTTGAATGCACTAATTTTATGACATTTCTTCTTAGGTTAACCATGAATGTGTTAAGAATTGCATAGTAGGAACAGGTTTGGAATATGTGGTGCACATGTGATTTTACAATGATAATACCTTGGAAAAATTTTGTAGTTGGGGTGGGATGATTTCTAATACCCTTCTCCTCTCACTGGCCTGAGACCTACACTTCTATCTAAACACCCAGCTCTCCCCTTTCTTTTGCTGATAGGGAATAAGACCTAGCTCCAAACAGAAGGTGCAAAAGACTGGAATATTCCACCAAGGCTCAAAGATGTTGAAAAAGAGTTTAAGACATTGTTCAAAATATTATGATAGAACCAGTCCAAAGTATACCTTTGTGAGCCTTTGTCTCTTCTTTACCCAAAATCCGGAGAGAAAGTGGCAGTTGATAAATTATTATTTTTTAATATTTAGTTATAGTATTTAGTTACTTTGCCATTGAGAAACAAATAGAAACAAATATGCCCCATGTCCTTTGTTGACCTTGGGGGATGAAGAGAATCTCCCTTTCCTCCTCCTGTATGGAAATAATAGCATCAGAGATTTTGTGATGAGAGAGAGTTGGTAGTTTGTAGTTCCAGCGCAACTTAATATTGACCAGATACTCCCTCTTGCATGACTCTGTAGGAAGTGGAGTAGGAACCCCTGCTGTCATAGCTCCCATTGTAATCTTCAGAAGCTAGAGTGCTAGCTCCATGGGCCCCATCTATTCGTTTACCAAAACTCAGGGTGGTTGACCTAAGATGAGAGCTCAAACTGAGCACTCAAGCTCACAACACCACCACCTCTGTCTCTTCCCCAACTCTTGTATCTGGGTACTCATCCCATCCCAATGCAGTGTTAGAAATCTCAGGGCTACCCATACCCAAGCCTCATTCCCAGGATCAGCTGGGATAGAGAGAGGCTCCCAGTGTATTTGTGCCTTGGTGGGACTGAGAGAAAAAGAAAAAGAAATGACTATCTTAGAAATCCCTTTCTCACTTTAGTAGAAGGGTGGTAGAAACTCATGAAAAGACTGGACCTATGCCTCCTTTGATAGATAATAGCCTGACATAGACAATTAAACTGGGTTTGTGGTTGCAGAACACAAAAGAAGACCGTCTTCTTTATTGCCATATCCTTTGTGACATTCTTTGCATCCCTATTAATAAAGCACTTTTCCTTCTATCTTTGCAAGTACTTCCACTTTTTGCTAATCTATTCATGGACTTTCCAGAATACTGTCAACTTCTTTACATTTTTCAAGTTGCTGAGTCTCATTTGGTAGAGTCTTCTTTTTAGTCAGAGTTTGGATTCAGTACTATATCCTCAGGGAAGACAAGGTCATTATTGGTTAATATATCTCCTGGGACTGGAATCTCTACTATGGAGATGTGAAGATACATAATATTAGACTTGATTGTAACACTATTCCCTTTACCTTCCTTCTCTTTCCTGCCATCTGGTCATCCTCCACCTGAAATACCTATCTCCTTACTTCCCCCTTACTTCTAAGGATGTCTCAGAACCCACCTATAAATTGACCTACAGCTTGACTGCATAGGATTTCATGCAGTAAAAGTCAACTACTCCATTTGTTTAATGAGCTAGACAGCTAAGAGGCATAGTAGATAGAATGTTGGGCCTGGAGTTAGGAAGACAAATATCCCTGCATTCAAATCCATCCCCAGACACTTACTAGGAGTGTGAATAAATAAATAAATAAATAAATAAATAAATAAATAAATAAATAAATAAATAAATAAATAAATAAATAAATAAATAAATAAATAAAGTGAATAAATCACTTAACCTTCTTTGCCTTAATTTCCTCATCTATAAAACGAGATGGAGAAAATGGCAATCTTTGACCAAAAAAAATAGAATTGCAGTCAGACTCACCTAAAATGACTCCACACAAAAGGACCACCAGGCTTACTGTCTACTTTGTCAATACTTCCTGAGATCCTCCAAGCCTTAACATCTAGCTTGCCCCTAAGCTATTAATTCTCTTTCTTTTATTCTTCCATGGATTAACTTAAAACTCTGAGGGTTGAGCACTAGCAAGATAGTCAGAACTTGTGGTCTTATAGAAAACTCATTGTTTTTCCTGACAGTTGATGAAGGGACTGTCTTCATAACTGAGCACTATTTTGCTCATTCTAGACCAATTAGATCTCTGCCCTATTCCCTATCACCCACCCCAAATTCCTATATGTCCTAATGATTTCATAGCCCAGAGGAACATACTAAATAATTTTTGTGCATCAAAAAAGAATATATTAAAACATAAAAAGGAAGCAGTGAACAGACCACTCAGTGGGGAGTGGGTGGGTAGGAGCTATTCAAATCAGCGAAAGAATAACAGTCAGAGTATTCTCTGACAACAAGGAACAAGAAAACTTCTGTTTAAATATGGGATAAGGGCTATTGATACCTCTCCCTACATGTGGCTGTCTTAGCAGGAAAAAGAATATCTGGTAGGGGTTAATCTCGTTCACCTAGAAAGAGAGGTCATGATACCATCCACATTGCCAGCATCTTACTGTCCCCATAGACATTGGCTCTGGGGTATGTAGAAATTATTCCACTAAATTCTTGTCCTCAATATGGAGAACTTGAAAGTTTTTCTGGAACTTTGAGCCTCTCTGATCTTCTTCACAGAAATCTCCACAAACCAATCCCAGTTCACACATCCCCTCTCACATCACTCCTAGTTTTCTCAAAATTTTTATTACTCTTGGGATTGGGACTTCATAGGGCATATTAGGGAAACTGAGACCCAGAAAGGAGTTTTTTGTCCAAAGTTGCAAAGTCAAAGATAGAACTGGAACCAGAACCATAGTCTTCTAGCTTCTAATATAGTGTTCTTTTTACTATACTACATAGGTGATCTACATCTCTCTGTAAGTGTTGTCTTTTAATAAGGAAAGTAATGATTGAAAGGCAGTGGACTGGTGGGTGGTGTTAATCAAACTGAAAGAAATTATTTTTAAAAGATAAATTTTAAAATAAGATGGGAAAAGGCATGTGTAAAAGCTGAAAGATGGGAATAAGCAATTGAAGTGAGGGGGATGGCAAATGGATTTTCTTGGCTGGGAAAGAATATATATATATATATGTATATATATATGTATATATATATAAAGGAGTAATGAGAAATCTGGTTGGTATTATGAAGGAGGGTGGGGTGTGAATTGGTGGAGGGCTTTGAAAATTAAGCAGGGTAGTTTGGAATCGATATAAAAGACCATGGTAGGCTCTTAAACAGGAGACTGATCTGTTTCTATAACAAGAAAATACATATTTGTTGTCATGCTGAGATTCTTAATCCCTTTCCAAGTTGATTCAATATAGCTATCAACACTTCATTGCTTACCACCTCCACAGCAACATGCCAGAGAATATGAATAGATCACCAAAGCATGATTCACCATTAATTAAAAGTATTATCCTTTTTAGTGTTTCTAAAAGACAAAGGAACAATTACCACATAACTGGAGATCTCTGCAGCTGACTATCTTTCATTTTCAAAGACACTTCTTATATCTTTTTCATAGGCTGATGAATATTCTGACAATCCTTCCAGATTGATTATATGTAGATTGGGAAATACTTCCTTTCTCATCTATTAACTATACCAAAAGGACTGTCAAATTTGTAGTTTAGACTTAGCTGTTCTTTCAACTGAGTAGCATAGCAAAAAGAGCCTTTGTCTTACATTTAGAAAACTTTGATATCCTCTGTCATTTATTATCTGAGTGTCTTTGACCAAGTATTTCACTTTGGCCCAAATGAGGAAGTTGGACTAGAGCAGGAGTTCTTAATCTGTTCTTTATTTTGTATGTCTTTGGCAGTCTTACTTTATGAACCCATTCTCATAATGATGTTTTTAAATGCATAAAAATATAAAACATAAGATTACAAAGGAAATTATTATATTAAAATAGTTATCAAAATTTTAGGAAAAACTTCACTGACCTGAAATCCATTCTCTGAAATCTTTGGGTTTATGGGCATGAGATTAGTACTAGATTCTGGAATTATCCTTCCAGCTCTTCTTTGATAAAATATAAGTTCATTGAGGGCAATGACTATTTCGGACTTGCCTTTGTATCTATCCCCAATGCCTATCATACTATTTCCAATTCCAGGTAACACTAAATGGCACATAGTAGGTACTCACTAAATACTTTAACGAATTAATGGATTAAAATATTTATTAAGCACTTATATTCTAAGCATTCTGCTAGGTACAAGGAACACAAATACAAAATCAAGTCAATACCTGGCCTTAAAGAACTTAATTCTAATAAGGAGGAAACACCAGGAAGTAGTAGCTTTAGGAAGAGGGTTTTGGTCATAGGATCAAGGAGTAGAATCTTGGTGAATTGATTGTATAGCTTTTCCAGAAGCAATTATAGTATTGATTTCATTACTATTATCAAAGCAGGAGGTAAAAAGTGGAAGATGGAAAGGAGTTGGAGGGCAAGTTGTACACAAAGTAGAACAAATGGCAATAGTTCCAGAATGTCTGGAGATAGGATATGAAGTACAATCTGAGAAAAGTGACTTACTCAAATAGATGAGCAGGCACTCCCTCATTAATCAAACTCAGCTTAGCCCAAGGACTGAGTTCTAAAGCTCAGAGAAAGAGATGTTCAATGGTCCAAAGGACAGTGTTGTCTCAATTGAAAATAGGATGGGCAGGGACAGGGGCAGATATAATATCTAAGATAGTTGGGATGAATGGTTGTTGACTAATTGGCATGATGCAATGAATTTTTTTAGGTATCATTAAACCAGGTCTACACACCTCCAATTGGTACATTCACTCCTAAAGTATGCCTACAATTATAAGATTACTATACCAAAAATTCTTCAGGAAGTTAGGGCTTAATACTTTCTAATGCTCTGGTTTCTCCAGGAACTTCATATTTAGTTATTTCAGTGATGATATTTCCATGATTCTATATAAAATAGTTGTCTCTTTTTGTCACCACACTGTCAGTGTTATGACATTCTAGGACTTCCCAAATACATGCCTAAAAAGATTCTGACACCTGTTTATTTGAAAACAGACTCTCTCCGTAGATGATTTTCCTGGTTGTTGGAAGTCCTAATAAAATTAATTTATAGAAGCTTTCATTTGAATGTTTCAAATTTCTGATTTTATTTTCCCATGATAATCTTTAATAGGCAGTTAGAGTTTGCTTCATATATTTCAATTACTCCTTCAAATATTTGTTTATAATAAAAAGATTCATTACCATATCAAGTTTATTTCTTCTTCTTTGGTGTTATTTCTATATTACATGACTTACCAAATCTTCTCTGAGCTTACCTAATAATAAACCATATTTTAAATTATAACATGAATATAGTTTATGCTTCATTGACATATAATATACATATTATTATAATATACGTAAGGAGTAGTATTAAGCACACTACACTAAGAATCAAGGTGACTGAATTTATGCCTGGGTCTGACATTTATCAGCCATCTGACTTTAGGAAAATTATTTTCTATTTGTAGCTCTCTAAATACATAAAATTCAATTCCATCCAACAATTATCTTTAAGGTTCTACTGTGTACCAAGTACAATGCTAGAGATTATTTATTTGTTTGTTTGTCGATCCAGACCTCAGTTTTATTGGTAAAGGGAACTCCTAGTGAGGAAATTTCACCTACCAAAGTACACTAGCAAATTGTACTATAACTCATACACAGTGTCTGTGACACTGAGAAATTAAGTGGTTTATCCATTGTCATTTCCACAGTGCAATGATGAATCACAGTAAGCTATTGTGAGAGTATTACATATTTAAAACAATAATTTAAAATGTTTGATAAATAAGACAACTGCTTATGAATTCAAATTTCCATTAAATATGAAAAAGGTTTGCTGATCAGATTAATAATATAATCAATATTTGAGTGGGAATATTTCATCATTTGATAAAAGAACATTTTTCTAACATCTATGAAATCAACACTCATTTATATAAAAATGTACTTACTAGAAGGCCCTTTTTATCTAGGCACTTATCTAACAAATTAATTTGACCCTTATTAAAATCTGTGGATTTGGAAACCAAGATCATGAGACCCCTCCAAGGTAAAAACACTGATCAGGCCCAGCCTTAAAGAAACAGCTAGTTTATACTTTGCTTTATAACAATAATAAAATATATTCATATATATAGGAATTAATTTTACACATGTACTCTTTCTGTATATTATATATGCATATATAATATGAATGCACTGTATATTACAGAATATGGGATCATGTGATTAGAATAATAGACAAATAGTTGCTTCCTGTAAACCTCCAATAAAAAGAAACTATGAGTCACCTATAGTTAATAAAGTTATATCCACAAGATAAGAAGTCAGATTTAGTATACGAGTTAAAAACAACCAAAAAAAATTATGAAAAAACACGAAAATCTTTAAACTCCCATTTTGCATTCACCTTCATCTGATATGCCAGGTAGTAGAAAGCTCAAGCATTCACAGTCCTGTGCTTCATGGTTTGAGTAGTGATTCCTGCCATCTTCTCACAGGAAAGATTCCGTCAGAAACCTCTCTTCTCTCAACAAAAGGTCCCACTGATTCATCCCAGCCATCCCGAAGAAAAGCAAAGAAAATGGAGGAGTTGGGGGATAGAAGATGTAGGCAACACAGAGTAGAGTACAGAGTGGGCTAGAAGGGGAAAGAGGTTTCATACCTGAAGGAGTGGATATTAGATGTAAATTTGAGTGTCTAATTTAGGAACCTAGGTGGAGCTTCCAAATCAAGAAGGCTAAGGAGGTCCAGAGCCTTGGGGGGTTGTATAGCAGTAGAAAGGTACATATAAAAAGTAGAGATGGGAATCAGAGAAAAGCAAGTGATAATTCAAGAAAAAGGCAGAAAGACCTAAAGGTCAAAGGGAAAAATCCAAGGAAAAGCATAGCTCACAGAAAAATAAACCAACAGAGAAACTATACAGAAGGAAAAATTAATAAAAATGAAAAAAGCAAGATCATAGAATCAAAGATTTAAAAATGGAAGGGGCCTCAGAGTCAATCTAGGCCAACCCTGTAATTTTATTTATCTTAATATCTTCTATTTCTTATATCATCATAGTTATCATACATACCCTCCCTCTTCCTCTCTGAGATGCATCTCATAAAACTAGTAGAATTTTAGAGAGGATTTTTTAAGTTAGCCTAACTGATTGACACATTAAAAAAATCTAAAAACATGTATGGTACAGTGTGTAACAACTGTGGGCCTCCTACCTCCTTAAAGAGGTAGGTTCAGGGGCAGGTGTCCCCTTTATATCTTTTCATTCAAGTTCTGCTTGATCTTGATAAATTTATTACATTTAATTTTAGTTTTTTTATTGTGCCATTTTCCTTTCCATTTATGTTGTTGTATTTACTGTGTTTATTGTTTTCTTGGCATTGCTTACTTCACTCTGCATTAGTTCAAAAAGATTTTTCCATGCTTCTCAGTATTCAAGATACATATCATTCTTAACACACAGTAATATTTATTACATTCATATATACTCCAATTTGTTTAACTACAATGAGCATCAACTTTGTTTTCAATTCTTAGCTATCACAAAAATGGCAGCTAGGAAATTTTGGTGTTTTAGCTGTATTTTCTTCCTATCAATGGTTTGCTTGAGATATAAACCCAGTAATGGAATCTCTGCTTCAAAGGGTATAGACAATTTAGTAACTTTACTTACATGATCCCAAATTGCTTTCCAAAATGGTTGTATCATTTCTTAGCTCTATCAACAATGTAACAGCGTGCCTATCATTCCACAACGTCACCATTAACTTCTACCTTTTATTTTGTTATTTTTGCCAATTTTCAGGGTATGAAGTAAAACTCCATAGTTGTTTTGACTCGCATTTCTCTTTTTATCACTGATTTAGATCTTTTAGAGCATCATGTGGTTCTGCAAAACATGCAGTTCTTTTGAGAATTTGTTTAAATCCTTTGACAACTTATCTATTGAGGTATGGCTATTAGTTGCAAATTACATGTGCATATATGTATACATATTTGTGTACTTTATATATTTCATATACCAAACCATAATCAAAGAGATGTGATACAAAGACTTTTTTCCCCATTTGACCATATCTTATTCTAGATGTATTAATTTTGTCTTTGCAGAAGTTTCAAGTAAACAAAGATATCTATTTTATCTTTTGCAATTGCCTCTGTCTCATTTGGTTAAGAATACATCACCTGGGGGCAGCTGGATAGCTCAGTGAATTGAGAACCAGGCCTAGAGATGGGAGGTCCTAGGTTCAAATCTGGCCTCAGCTACTTCCTAGCTGTGTGACCCTGGGCAAGTCACTTGACCCCCATTGCCTAGCCCTTACCACTCTTCTGCCTTGGAGCCAATACACAGTATTGACTCCAAGACGGAAGGTAAGGGTTTAAAAAAGAATACATCACCTATCTATAACAGAGACGTAATTTTTCATAGTATTATCTTTAATGTTAAAGTTGCATAAAGTTTAGGTCTAAGTCCAATTTCTGCCAGACTGCTTTCCAGTTTTCCCAGCAATTTTTATCAAATGAGAAATTTTTCCTCATTTTCTATTTTATCAAATATTAAGTTACCAAGTTCCATTGTTTCCAGTTTTCCCTTGTCTAGTCTATTCCATTGCTCTGTGTTTTAACCAATACCAGATAGCTTGATGACTATTGCTTTCTAATATGGTTTGAAGTTTGAATCAATAGCACTTTGATTGCTCATACTGAGAACATGGGTTCAGTAGTTATCAAAGTGGGTAGAAAGAATAGAAGTTCACAGTACTCTGCCCAAGCTTCTCTACTAGCATATGAAGACTCCAGTATTCTGAACCCAGATGATACAAAGAGGCTGAAAACTGCCCACATGGAGTGTAAATCCATCTCGGGAGGTGGAAGCCAGCAGAAGTTTAATAAATGGACATCAGAAATAAACAGAAGTTGGCAACGCCTGGCCCTTTGATTTGCTGCACAAATACCCAAACCATGAATAGAGTCTATTGTTTTTATTTTTCAGTTATGTCTGACTCATCAGGACCCCATTGAGGTTTTCTTGACAAAGATACCAGAATGGTTTGCCATGTCCTTCTTCAGGTCATTTTACAGATGATTAATTTAAAAAATTTTTTAAATTAATTAAAAAATTAAGGCAAAAAGGTTTAAGTGACTCACCCAGAGTCGCACCACTAGTAAGTACCTAGGACCAAATTTGAATTCAAGAAAATGAGTCTTTCTGGCTCTAGGTCCAGCAATCTGTCCACTATGCCACCTAATTGCCCTCAATGGAATATAGAGATATGAATAAACAGAAGACACTAAATGCTGTGATAATTAAAATTAAATTATGAAGCTCTTAGTAGTTTTAGTAGCTTTATTACATCAAAGTAGAATTAGAAAAGAGAGCATAACATAGGAAAGAGATAAAGACTTGACTACATTATTTGTCATTTGATAGATTGAAGCTCACCACCAATAGGGGCTCCTTCAGGTTCCAAACCCCAGCCAGGAGAGGGAGAGGGAGAGGGAGAGGGAGAGGATGCGCCTTCGACTCACCTTATAAACAATTTTCTCCACCCACTAGCTCTCCCACATCACATCTCAAGAATCAATCATAGTTCCTTTATTTACCTGGCACTGTCCAGGGGGCAGTGCTTGTGGGATCAGTTTCCCATACCCTTGATTTCAACTTCCATTATCTGAGGGTTTCTCTGTACTTGCACACTCTCACTGGTAAAGGACATCCAGGTCACTGATTGAAGATGTCAAACAAAGTGGCATAATAGGGAGGGAAATTCCCTTCCCATAATGCTATGAAGAAATATTACAAAATATGAGACACCAAAGAGTTATACCAGAGGAAGAAGACAATAACTCCATAATGTGGAAAATTAATATTGAACTATAATCATTTTCATATGAAATTTTTAAACCTTGAATTTAGAAGGTCAGCTAACTTCTAGGTTAAAAGTAATTTACTCCCAGCCCTCAGTGCCTCTCACTGGGCTAGCTTTTGTTGAAGGCAGGGTAAAGATTTCTTCCTTGTTTATCTGTAAACAAGAACTCTCTTGAATGATTAAGTCAACAAGCTCTAGACACCAGGTGATAGGCAACTGTCATTTTGGACTACTGTGGCCTGGCCATGTAGAAGAATGTATTGGCATTTTCCTGGTCTGTTGGCATCCTTAGGATATTCCCCTTTCTGTGTTGGGAGGTGGGGGGGAAGAGTTGAGGTCTCTGAGTCCACTTCCTGTGTGACTATTTTGCAATCAGAGATGTCCTGGGGTAGGACTAAGTGATGACATCACAAGGGGTATATATTGACTTGAGTCATAGGAAGTAACTCTTTTTTGCTCCTCTCTTCTGGTCATACTCTCTCTCAGGTCCAGATCTCCTGCCCTGCTGCTGGAGCTTTTCCCTCTTTCCTGGGCCCCACTTTTTACCCTTGCTCTTGTTCTTTGGTGTCTATATTGTAGTGAGTGTCTACTGGCTAGTTAGATTTTCTTGAGCAATCTTTTAACAAACTAATTTTTTAAACTAAAATCATGACAGTGGAGTGGGTGATCATGGCATCTTCCAGGTATGATCAAGCTCTAAGCATTCCACAGTGCTTGCTTCAATCAACTTCAGGGCCACTGGAACAAATTGCCCTCATTCAACCATTTAACTGAAGGAAGTCTTCATGTGCTTGGGGTAAAATATCACCCTCACTGAACATGCTATAAGTTCCTGGAGTCACAGGTAAAAATTATGTGACAGATAGAAACCAAAGGTAATGAGCAGCCCTGAAAAGGGTTCAACAAGTCCTCATACTGCAAATGTTAGTCCCCCTTGCACTCTTCATACACCCTGCTCAATGTTTCTCTTAAAGCTTTTCTTCACTGCTAAAGACTAATTACTCGAGAAAAGACAAATGGTTTCTGATTCTCTTCAGGGAGAGGAAGACTCTGGGAAGAAGTCAACATGTAAAGGAGCTGGTGTCTTAATCAGTCACTATCTCCAGCATACTATACTAGAGATTGTATTGGGGGAAAGGGGTAATTATATAAAAAGGTTGAACTGGATTATATTTAAGATAGAGTCACCAGGAAATTAATCTCTTTATTCCCAACGAGATTTATTTACAAAATATAGAGAGTGAAGTAAGAAAATCAGGGAGAGAGAATTAGGGTAAGGTATCTAGTCTAAGCACTAAGTAATTTACTCCAGGCCCCTGGCTCAACCCAGGCAGGGAGAGTAAGTCCTTAGACCTCAGAAAAGCCAAGGACCTGGGGAAGTCTCTCCTGTGGCTAGTTTCTTCAGAAAATCCAATATGAAAGGAGTCAGCCTTTCACTGAGATGTATCTCAGGTCCAGTCAGCAGATTCTCCACCAGCCTCCACTCCAAAGAAAGAAAGAACTGTGTCAGTAGAACTACATTCAGGAAGTTGTCACTCCTTTTAAAGACACTTTCTTTTGCATCACTTCCTGTGCCTTCCCCTAATTTTTATGTGGACAAATCATAGTCTAAAGCCTTGCTTAGGACTGCCCAGGAGGTAGTCAGTCAATTCTGATTCATCATCCACTATTGCACACATGGGTCACAGACCTCCCACTTAATTACTAAGTGGGATGTTTACACTTTTGCTGAATAGGCAGATCTCCCCACTCAACTTTTAAGTAGGGTGTTTACACTTTTGGTGATTAAATCTAAAAATGGGCAGGGGTTACAATTTCATTTTCACAATCAGGGGAGAGTTAAATTTAATCTTCACAAGATTTCAGGCATTTCTCTTGGGGTGAGATCTAGGACTAGAAAATCCTTTTGGTTGGAACTGAGATATCTCAATCCTAGCATGAAAATTCATTCTTCTGAGTATTTTTTTGAAGTATGTTCTCATTTTCATGCCTTCTCTGATTTCTAATTACTAATGACTTGGAAAAAAATAGAACTGTTTGCCACTTACTATGTGTATTCATCATACAAGTGGAATTTGATGAGCAGGGATTCAAGCCTTGCATATATTGCCAGAGAAATTCCTTCTCTGCTAAGGTATAGCTCTGAAGAACTTAGCTTAAACCTGAACATTATTTCCCTTAGATTAACAAGATTTGGGAAGGGGAGCAGATACACATAATTTTAGATAGAACCTCATGGATCAAAGCAAAATAGAATAGCTTTGGACCTCATTTACTGTTTCCCTTCTTACAAGGAATCAGTCTCCCTTAGAGAAGAGTGGGCAGAGAAGACTAGTCCCATGTGGACTCACATAAAATAGATAGGCAACACACATACACACACACCAGCACACACACTATATGGGAACACTCATCAACAAGAATACATATATATAAACACATATACATATCAATAATTACTGATCTTTTATTTTTGCAAGAAATTGACAAAGTTTTTCCTTTTTGTTTTAAATTTGTAATGTTTCCAAGCTGTCAGTTCTGAGATTCTATAGTCTTTTGTTTCCAAAGCAAGCAATTGTTTTCTGAATGGTTATACTTCAGTAGAGTTTTTAACCTGAAAAGTCCCAGGCTAGGCAAGCTATCATACAGAAGAATTCCAAAAGCCTCAGTCATTAATTTTAAGAAGTGTATTATCTTAAATTTGTTTATATTTTGGATCTCCTAGAATGAGGGAAAAAACTGGAATTGTTTTTCTATAAAAAGCAGAGGTTGACAGTTTATTTATATGCTCACAGTTTTTTCCTAGCTACTTTAAGGAAAGATTTCTCTTAAGATCTCTTAAAGATATTGCACAGAAAAATGAAAGGATTAAGAGTAAGGACACTAATGTTAAGGCAGGAAAGACAACTCAAAAAGTTTTTCTCATCTTTGTTGAGAATATTAATCATGGAAATATGCATAAGGGATTTACAGTAGAGACATATTACTGGACTAGTCTGACCTCTGAGGAGCAATTGCTCAAAGAAGGAGGAGTTCTTCAAACCAAAGAAGGCATTCCTATAGAGAAAGTGAATATCGTAATTAAGTCAAAAGATTCCATTTCATCTATGAGTAAAGCTTAGGCTATATTGTGGTAGACAGATAGTATAGGTCCAAACATTTGGCATTTTCTCTGGACATGAACCCTGATTCCTCAGGATAACAACCCTGAAAGATTTGGTTTAAACAGGAAAGAGTTGGTCTGAGCCATTAGAAAGTCCACTAGCCAAAATGATGAAATTGAGAGAGGTCCTTAGAGGGACAGCTGTAGAGGCAATAGATAACTTCAGCAAAGTGCAACAAGATGTTACGTGGCGTGAATATATACATACTGTAGTTGAAATGAATGAAGAAGGAAGATCAGAAGAAGCTTATGCTAATCTCATCTCTAATAGTGTGCCAAAGAAAAAAAGTCTGTTGAGTTGTTCCTCAGGATGGAATGATATGTTCAGAGATTGATATATATAAGTGTAGAGGATCACACTGTGAAAACTGAGCCAGGGCTTGGTACTTAACCCTTATACATCCAATGTTATCATGGCTGTTTTGACATAGAAACAATAGCTCACAATCTGAGGAGAGGCAAGTCATACTGAATTTCAGAGGTTAGCGCAATACTTAGGGCTTAGCTTCAGCAGGTCCCAGACTTTCTTGTGTATGTGCCACAAGAAGTAAATTCAAGATGCAGGTCCAGGACTAGAGATAATCAAGTGAGAGATGGAACAATGTACACTCTTACTCATCTAGTTAAGGTGGGAGACCAAAGGAATAGAGGACACGAAAGTCTAACTTAAGAATACCTCTATCAGACAATAATTAGGGTAAGATATTTACCTTTTGAAATAATTATGGATTAGATAGCCATGCTTGTGTTAGATGTTCTAGCAAAGAAAATGCAGCATTAGTCATTCAGAAGTGAAAAATATTCTGATCTCACTTTAGGAAACTGAGGTAAGGTCAGGAAAAGAGTCTATACTGGGCCCCAAAGATAGTTATTCATCATCAATTCCTTATGCTTTTTTTCTCCCTGGACTCATTACAGAGGTGATGGTAGAAATTCAGAATGTGTATTTCAATACTATCCTGCACAGAGGAGCTCAAGTTTCCATACAATATTTTTCTGACACATTTGGTAAAATGCCTTTAAAATCTATGCCAGGACTTAGACTTGGTGATTTGAGTGTAAAAGACCATCTGTGCCTAGACTAAATCAAGGTGAGCTTGAAATTTCCCACATAAGTTCTTTACATCAACAGGAGAATGGTTCTGGAATGTCTACATTCTAATACTCCCTGAAAAGTCAGCACTGATTGAAACTAATCTCTAACAGAACTAATCTCCAACTAATGTAAGCAAATCTCTAACATGCTATAAGAAGACAAGTTGCTATTGAGAAGTCATGGCATTTAAGGATCTCCCAAATTACAAGACCAACAGAAAGCTTTTTGGGCAATTTATCTGTCTACAAAATAGTCCCAGAGATTGGAGGAAATCATTATCAAAGGTATTAATCACCACAACCAACTATTTCTTATATGAGAATTAGTCAGATGTTATAATGAACAGGCAGAGAGAACTGATGGATACTCACTCCAGTGAAAGCCAAGAAGAAAAAAAAAGAAGACTATCTACCAGTTGTATTAGAATCTTCTGGCCCAGAATGTATGTGATATTACAAGGTAGGAGAATTGAACCCAGGTACAAAGCCTTTTCTACTCAGAGCTACTTGAATGATGAGTTGTTTCTTGGTTCAACTCTATAATTATCCTGTTAGTTAACCCATTTTAACTACTATCAGGTCTAGGATTAGAAAGATCAGTCAAAGACAAGAGAACTAGACCCACCAGAAATGTAGGAGGAGTGGAGCTGAAGAGAGCTAATTAAAGGAGAAATTTTGGTCTTCTGGTTTTCAACTTTAAAAGAGAAAGATGTGCAGTTCCAGAATCTCTTCAGATCCCTCAAGTGAGAGAAAGTCTCTAGGAATCCATCAGCATATTGAGGAGTCAGGACAAGTTCCCTATTTCCAGATTACTGTGCTAGAAATTTGGGGGAATTCTTTCATTGATAAGGTATTAGACTCTCTTAATTGAGTTGTTATTTTTCTCCCAGAGGAAAAGTTCATTCACTTTGTATATTTAACATTTTCTAAGTAAATTTAATCTTTAAATCAATGTGACTCTTGGCTTTCATGTCTCCATTCTTGGCAAAGAAATAAAATGTCTGCTGGCTGAGATGGTTTCTGGACTTTTTTGGACTCCTCCTGGTGGAGATTACTTTACATTTGTTAAACTTCTGTCAGAAATGGCAATAGTTAAAGGCAATATATATTTCCATTTTCTCCTATTCCTACATCAGTAGCTTGTTTGAGTAGGTCAGATTGTTTTAGTTGCCTCCAGGGTCTTCTAATCTTTATCTTTTCTCCTAGTTTTATGTTTCTTTTAGGCTTTGCCCTCCCCAATCAATTATCTGACTATACATAATTGTCTGATTCTTCAATTACTCTGATATTAATAAACATCTAATTCCTATAAATTAAAAAGTTTCCATTTCCTCCCCTTCCTGATTCTCCTTTTGGGATTAACCATAAAAGGACCTAATGAATCACCTCTTGAAGAAAGTAAGTAGTTATGAGTTTTCTTTGAATCTCAGTGTTTATAGTCCAAAAACAAAATGTGCATGACTGATTAATTATTCCTTAGCCTCTTACTGGCTTTTTGGTCCCCTACAGGAGGGTTGGTGACAGATCCCTAATTTGTGGGTTTTTTTCTTCAGCGAATTATATTGGGTTATGCTCTTAAAGTGGTCTGTAGCTCCTATATCTTTTATGATACCATATGGAAAGGGAATAGATATCTCTACTGGCTGGGTTTTTCCCTGCTGAACATTTGGGGAAAGATAAAGATTCCATTTAAGCCTTTCTCCAGTTGCTTTAAGAGAGGGGTTAACAAAGCCCAATAACACTCTTTAACAATCTCCTGCTGCTAAAGGGAGTGTAACAGATACTGTCACCATAAGGTTTTACTCCTTACTGAGAGCTCAGTCTTTTTCAAGAAAACTCTAACAATTAGGTCCAAAAGTTACCCCTAGATTACACCAAAGATTATCACAGCTGGAGACCTACTGAGGATTCAAAGAGTGGGGGAGCTTAGTGGCATTGAGAACCCCTGGTTCTAAAATGTCTTCTTGCTCTATGGGCCTAATCACAGCAAAAGGCTAGGATATGGCTGCTTTTTAAATTTGTTTTAGTTTCTTGAAGAGGCCCTTAGAACAAAGAAATTTTTTTCTTAATTAACTGAAAAATGATTTTTCCACATTTTAAAGGAGCAAAGTATTTGCAAGTAATGGGCTACAAAAAGTAAAGTATATGATAGATAAGTATAAAACTCTATCAGAGACTGAGTTTAAAATGTACTGTTTCCTTTAAAATCATTCAGACAACATTCCACTAGTCCACATTTGTTACCTATTTTCTGTTTCAGTTCTCTAGTTTCAAGTGTAACAATGGCACTTTCCCCCACTTTGGAGATAGGTGGAAGTATAAATTAGAGATTGATGGGATTTAAGCTAGTAATTTACCAATATAATATTCAGATTTACATCTCTAGACTTGACCTCCCACTTTGTCTCATACTATATTTCTTGCTACCTAGGATGTGTCTCTTCTTGAGTATCATACTGCCACCCTACAAGCTTTTTCTCTGTTTCATGGAAATGAGACATTTATAAAGGAGAATTTTTTGTCTCTAAAACTCCTTTTTAAACTTCCTCTTCAAAATAAGTGCTTCACTATAATCCACGGCTCATATATAATCACAATCTTAGAATATATACTGTCAATTTGAATTCTTTTCTCTGTCTTCTCTCCTTATTTAAAGTATAAGCTTCTTCATAGGCATAAACTGTCTCTAAAGAGGAGAACGATCAACAGGTTGAGAAGCATTGAACAAAATTAGTTAACAGTTAACTAGAATCCAAGATAAGGGAAAAGATGATAAGAGAACATCTAACTGCCCTTAATGAATTCAAACCACCAAACCCTAATAAATTATATCCCAGGATAGGAGAGGAGGTAGAGGAAAGAGAGAGAAGCCTTGCAGACATAATTCCTGAACTACTGGGGGGTGGACTTTAAAAACTGTAAAGGATGAGAGAATTATGTGATAGTAGGGTAGAACCTGCTCTAAATTTTGAGTCAGGTATTTGGTTTAATTTGTTATTTACTTGTCCCTGGACAAGTCATCTTACCTCTAGCCCTCAGTTTCCTCATTATTTAAATAATGTTATTAGAGTAAATTATATTTAAGTTCCCTTCCAGCTCAAACTCCTGTGATGGGATATGGGCAAATGTTCCAATTTTTTAAATGGTCAAGCTAAATAGAGTCTTCAAACTATGGGTTAGTGAGCTTAATCTGGGGGCATATTTTTAAAATGCTTTGCAAACTCTGGTTAGAAGGGAAACAACAATCACTACAGGTTAGCATAGGTCCATCATTTTCTTTTTTTGACAGCCACTAAATTGGTAGGTTTAGGGAATACTAATTGGAATAGTCTATTCAGATGTTAGCAAGGCAAACAACAAAGATTCTTATGATCTTCTTATGGAGACGATACAGCTGTAGTGATTGGATGATAGCACAGTTAGTCAGATTCAGAACCAAGCAACCAGATCCATGGAGAGATGATCCATAAAAAATTTGAGGGAGTCCTCTGGCTACTGTGTTCTCTACCCTTATGCTTGTTCTATTGAATATTTGTTTTAATTACTTAGAGGAAGGTGTAGACGGCATTCTTATGTAAAAGTTAAAATTTGGGGGGGGGAAACTGAGGCAGGTAGAAATTAGTTTCTCTCGGCAAGGAGTATCATATTTTTAGAGGTTTATTAAAGGTTAAGGATTAAAGAAAATACAGAATAAGAAAGCACATGTGTAGGCCCAGAGAGGCCTAGACAACCTCACCTACATCATGAAAAGACCTGTCTGCTCCGAAGCGGAAGTAGGAAAGAGAGCCAGTAGCCTTTACAGCCAGGTTAAATACCCCATCTTGCTCTCAGCCCAGGTGAGGTTACAAGGCATTTTGGGAAGTGAGCAAGGACTCCTGGGAAATGGAGTCCCAAGTTCAAGTCTCAATTTTTACACTTATCAAATAGTTCAATAGTGGGAGGCAGGGAAAAAGGTAGAAAATTTGCTAAACAAAACTAGTTGTTTCCTCTTACTTAGCCTTGACCTTATTGTGGGTCATGTTTTATTCTCAAATTTTCCCTTCAGGCATGGCTTTCTCTGTAGTCACCTAAACCCAAACAGGTTAAAGAAGATACCTTCTCCAAGCAAAACAGCCTTCCAAGGAATATGTCTTTCCACTTCTTCCACATAAGGTGCTTTATACTCATTTGTACTTATATTACTTTAAGTCCCATTCAGTTAATCTTTCTCTCTGTTTTTGGAAAGTAAGGGGAGAAATGAACTAATAATATATCTTTCATTTCATTACAAGCCCCCATATTTTTACCAGTTTTAATCATATCTATAAATTTCTCCTTCTAGGAACTTTACCATAGACTTGCCTCCCTCTCATCTGTGTTTAATCATAAAGGACATATGTACAAGCCAGCAATACAACAAGCAAACATATTAGTTTGGAGAAATAGGTTTCTTTGAAAGTCAATGACCAAACCAAATCAATCAAAATTGAGAAAGCAAAAGACTGAGGAAAACCCAAGAATTAAGTGAAGAAAATGATGCATGTCACCAGTTTTTTATTTGTTTGTTTTTTTCTTGGCAACAGGTCTGCAGCTGCTCCATAGCCCAGCTACAGTCCTTTCCCATTTTCCTGAGGTTGGGCAACAATGACAGTGGAGGCCTGCTGAATGGCCTATCCATTCATTTCCTCTTGAACTTGCAGACATCATTACCTTTCACCAGACCTTTTCTTCTCCTACTCCTTCTTTTAGCAATGGAAAGGGCTAAGTCTTCCCAGAGTCAATAGATAAGCTCTGGAAATTGTAAGCATCCCTTTACATTCCTATAACAAAGTTGGGAGAGTTTCCTAACACGATTCAGATCCAAAAGATAAGAAATGCTAGAATTCTGAAATTTAGCATGGAAAAATGTAAAATCCTAGCCTGAAGTTTTAAAAAAAAGCATCTGCACAGGTAACAAATTTGAAAAAAAAAATGTATCTGGACAAGAGTCCATAAGAAAAAACTCTGATATATTGTGCTCTTCTTTGGCTTTGCCTCTAGATCTGGCTAGTAGCAGGTCTGGTTCAAGGTTTTTGTAGCAAAGGTTAAGACAGTTTCATTGATCTGTGTGAGAAACAAGCAAAATATTATACAAGGTTAGATAGTATGATGTAGTGGTATTCTATGTTACTCAGGTCACACCCCTAGTAATTTAGGTTCAATACTGAAATAAAATGTGACAATTGTAGGTCATTCAATAGTTTAAAAAGCATTGACTTAACCATATCAGGATATTAAAAAAGCATAGACATTAAAGTCACCTTGA
The DNA here is from genome assembly GCF_027887165.1 of Monodelphis domestica. Taxonomy (NCBI): domain Eukaryota; kingdom Metazoa; phylum Chordata; class Mammalia; order Didelphimorphia; family Didelphidae; genus Monodelphis; species Monodelphis domestica. Next base: position 129,758,794 of record NC_077233.1, read on the forward strand.
GTTGATTTGGCTGAATGAAGTTCCTTTGCTTGAGTTGCTTGTTGTCATCAACTAGCCAAGCATTAGAACGTTTCTAGAACTCCTAATGGAAACTTGAGCCTTTGGCACGCTGAACAAGCAAAACTCAAGAATGGTCCCAATCCTTTTAAGTAAAAATTAACCTAACTGGAATATGGTTGGGGCAGAGTGAAGAATATTGCTCCTATCACAAGTAGAAATGGGACTAAATAAAGATTTAGGAATTGAACCTGAATTCACTTCTTAGCTCCCCTATGTATTACCTTCATAGCAATGAACAAGTAAATCCATGTCTTTAAGTTTCATTATTTTTATCTGTAAAATGATGGGGGCTTGGCTAACTGCTAAGTTCCCTTCCTTCTATGACATGTTGTGATTCTAAGATTGTCATCAATTAGCAAGGAGGTAGGGGGGCAGAGGAAGGAGGTATATTCAAGACTTAGAAATACAGGCCAGAGGTGAAGGAAGTTTCAGAATTGAAAGGAGAGGGAAAGAAGTCAAGAGTCAAGTATCTAAGAAATAAGTGTCTAAAAGAGGGTTTAAAATGTACCTCAAAGGGTGCACATTTTCATTTCAATTGCTCAAGTTCTTAAATACGTCAACATTTTCTTAAGCCTTGGTTTTGGGATCAGCCCAGTTCCCCCTTATTATATAGAAGCTGCCTGGTTTTCAGCTATTGACTACTTTTTTTCCCATGCTAGTGTTTCTTACAGTGGCGACTACTGCATTAGCTAGATGGCAGACACCAGAAGGACTTTAGCTCAGCTCAATATGAGCAATAATGTGACAGGACCATGGGGGGAAAGCTCATGAGATTTTAAAGTGCATTAACAAAAACAGATTATTAGAAATGAAGTGCATCATATCTCTAGTCTATATTAGACCACAAAATATTATATAGAGTTGAAAGGGACATAACAAGTTATCTAATACAACTCAATAAGTTTATAGGTAAAAAAATAAAGGTTCAGAGAGAAGTTACTTGGCCAAGGTGACACAGTAAGAGTCAGAGTCAGGATTTTAAACTCAAATGCTATGATTCTAAGTTCAACACTTTCCATTATATTAGGCAAGTTAGTTCTCAGCTTGACATTTCAAAGGGGTTATTAAAATACTGGAGTACTTCTTTTTTTTCAATTTAAACATTTTATTTGGTCAATTTCAAACATTATTCGTTGAATACAAAAATAATTTTCTTTTCCTCCCTCCCCTCCTGCCATCCCTCCCCTAGCTGACGATAGCTGACACACAATTCCACTGGGTATCATATGTGTCCTTGTTCCAAACCCATTTGCTGGAGTACTTCTCCAGAAAATTGAAACCAGAATGGTAAATGTACCCAAAACCAACCATAAAGAGTCAGTGAAATAAATAGGAATGTTCAGAAGATATGCACAGAAACTGTTTGGATATGTATGTTGGGGGTGGCAATACTGGTCATCATGAAACTTTTCTTAGATTATAGTATAGAAGTGGATTTACATTGGTTTTATTTAACCTCTAAGGACAGAAGAACTAGGAGCAATGTGTGGGAGCTATTGAGAAGCATATTTTAGCTAAAAATAAGGAAAACTTTCCTAACTATTGGAGCAGTCCAGGAATAAAATATGTTATGATACTACTTTTCTTTGCTATTAAAGCACTGAGAATTTCTGTTCAGATCAAACTCCTTTTAATGCAAAACTTATTTGTGACTCATTTTCAGAAGATATCTGTGTGTATGTCTGTATGAGCAGGAAGGCACAGTATGCCTTTTATAATGTGACATCATATATTTTACAGATATTTAACATATATATTAGGTAGGAGGTACAGTATACTTCATGTATATACATGTATATACATACTAATATATAAATTCAGTAGGAGGTACAGTATACTATATATACTACTATAAAGATTAAAATTTAGGGGAGACTGAGGCATCTGAGACAGGTAGAAATTAGTTTCTCTCTGCAAAGAGTATTATATTTTATGAGGTTTATTAAAGGTTGAGAATTTAAGAATATACAAGTAAGAAAAAACACGTGCCTAGGCCAGAGGCCTAGACAAGACCTCACCTACATTATGGAAAGAGCCACGTCTGCCCCAAAAACAGAAGTCCAAAAAGAGAGAGAGAGAGTTCAAAAGCCTTTGCAATCAGCTTAAGTACCTTCTCGATCTTGCCCACCTCAGAATTCCATGAGATTACAAAGCATTTTGGGGAAGTGGAGCAAGGGCTTGTGGGGATTGAAGTCCAGAGTTCAAATCTCAATTTTACACTACTGTACCACAATTTAATACTATGAGCATATATATATATATATATATATATATATGTGTGTGTAATATATATACTATTATTTATATGCATATATACTATATAGTGGAAGATTAAATATATATAGAAATAGTATATCATATAGTTTTTTTTAAATCTACCCTTTTGTTCCTTCAGATTTATTCTTAGTCTTGATCATACCATGACCTTGGGCTATCATAGGAGGTTTAACAACTTAATTTCCCCTATTCAAAATTATATGAACCTTATTTTTCTAGTCTTTTGGTTATATTACTTAAGTTTGCTTAACTTGATAACATTCAATTGTAATCAACATCAAATTAAGACTCATCATGGGAAGAAAGGCACTCTTTATCTTGTCTCTTTCTTAGCCTATTCTTTAGTACCTCGCCAACATTTCTTCTTCCAGCTGAGCCTACTTTTTTACTCTTATTCCTGCTTTTGCTCTCCTTCATGACTAAGTTCCATAATACATGTAATGGATTTATTTTTAATTTTAATTTTATTTCATCAATTTAGAACATTATTCTTTGGTTACAAGAATCATATTCTTTCCCTCCCTCCCCTACACCCACCCTTCCTGTAGTAGATGTGCAATTCCCTTGGGTATTACATATGACCTTGATCAGAACCTATTTTGATGTTGTTGACATTTACAGTAGCAGGATCATTTAGAATCTACATCCCCAATCATATCCCCCTTGACCCATGTAATCAAGCAGTTGTTTATCTTCAGTGTCTTTACTCCCACAGTTTTTCCTCTGAATGTGGATAGTGCTCTTTCTCATAGATCCCTCCAAGTTGTTCAGGATCACTGCATTGTCACTAATGGAGAAGTCCATTATATTTGATTGTTCCACAGTGTATCAGTCTCTGTGTACATTGTTCTCCTGGTTCTTCTCCTTTCGCTCTGCATCTATTCCTGGAGGTCCTTCCAGTTCCCATGGAATTCTTCCACTTTATTATTCCTTTGAGCACAATAGTATCCCATCACCAACATATACCACAATTTGTTCAGCCATTCTCCAATTGAAGGGCATCCCCTCATTTCCCAATTTTCTTGGCACCACAAAGAGTGCAGCTAGGAATATTCTTGTACATGTCTTTTTCCTTATTATCTCTTTGGGGTACAAACCCAGCAGTGCTATGGCTGAATCAAAGGGCAGACAGTCTTTCAGTGCCCTTTGGGCATAGTTCCAAATTACCCTCCAGAATGGTTGGATCAATTCACAACTCCACCAGCAGTGCATTAATGTCCCAACTTTGCCACATGCCCTCCAGCATTCATTACTTTCCTTTGCTGTCATGTTAGCCTAGTCTAGTAGACTAGTAACTAGTCATGCTAGTTGTGAGGTGATACCTGAGTTGTTTTGATTTACATCTCTCTGATTACAAGAGATTTAGAACACTTTTTCGTGTGCTTATTGTTAGTTTTGATTTCTTTACGTGAAAATTGCCTATTCATGTCCCTTGCCCATTTATCAATTGGAGAATGGCTTGATTTTGTACAATTGATTTAGCTCTTTATAAATTTGAGTAATTAGACCTTTGTCAGAGGTTTTTGTAATGAAGATTTTTTAATGAGCATTCAAGATCAAAGTTTTCTTTCCAAAGGTGATTTGTTGCAATTGCAATCAGTTATAAGTTATTGCATGACTTTTTTGAATATACATTAAATTGCAGTGCCTTGATCATCAATATTACCTTTTATAAATATATTATATATTTAAAATCTTACTTTTTAGATACTTTAGACAAATTTACTTTTCTAGCAACTGGAACTCCCACTCAGATCAAGTTTCTTTTCATTGAAAACAAATCTGTCTTATTCATTTCTGCCTACTTTGCTGTTGATTTGTTAGGGTTGATGGTGTCCTTTTATAATTTGACATTTTTAGCAATAGAAAGTTTTTTAAATACTTTGTTGGGCCACTGATTCACTATTAATATTTTTTAAGTAATGAAATTGTATAAATTTTCTTTAAAAATTTTTGGTTGATGTCAAGAATTAAATACAGAAAATTATAATTCACATTTAGAAAATAGATATGTTTGACCCTATGAAAAATCCTTTCTCAGAGGGTAATTTTTTACATATCATCCAAGTATTCATGTTATCACTGCTTGTCTTTCATCATTTTTTGGTGCAAATTAGTATCCTTTCTTTAAGAATTATTTTTTCTGGGTAAAGAATGACAACTCATTTAATAAGAAATCCATAATAATTGCATCACATAGCTAAATCTACAAATAGGGTATCCCTACATTATAAATCAAATTGGCTTTAATTTACTTTTAATACATCATTTCATAATGAAATGAAGATTTTTATTGTCAAATTAGGGAAGTGAGTTCAACTGCAACCAAGTGATCATTTTTTAAAAAGCCTTCCTACTTCTTCATTAAATTACCTTGTTTTTTAGATCTTTGAAAAACAGAAGTCTCAAGTTCATAGTAATTTTTGATATCAACAAAATTTCATGTTATCTATAGAAGGAAAAAAACAGATTATTTAAACATAAGATGATCCACTCTTTATAATATACTTAAGTTGTATATATACTACATACACACCTATGCATGTGTACACACACATCATAATTATTTGATTAAGGCAAAAATTTTGCTATAGTAAATTTCAGAAAGTGTTTGAAATTTTTTTTAATTTATCAAACTATGATATATACACTTACATTTATCTAAGCCTATATTAAGTCAATGTATGTTAGATGAAGAAAAAAGAGAAACATTCCATATATATGTATATATATTCTCAAATTTCAGAATAAAAGTATTATAGGAGCCTGAAACATAGAATTTGAATTTGTGACTTCATTTGATCCTCAGTAATTATAGAAGTTAAAGAAAGTTGGCAGAAAAAAATTCTTACTACTGACAAGATATTTAATCATATACTAAATTTTTTAGATAACTATTCATCTGTAATTTAAATGTAACCTGAATAGGGTATTACTATTCTTAAGTGAAGTAGGTTAGGAGTTTAATTTTTTTATTGTCATGCAAAACACACTTATATAGTTGTCATTGTGGTATAAGCAAAGTTATACATAACCAAAACCCACCCTTTAAAAAGCAAAGATACATTGATGTGAAAGACTACTCCAACAATTCTTTCTCTGGAGGTGGATAGATAGCATTCCCTTGTTATGTCTTTCAAGACTGCCTCAGATCATTATGTTGCATTTTCACAGATAACCATTGTCCAATATTGCTGTTATTGTGTACAATGTTTTCTCAGTTCTGCTTATTTCAGTCTGTGTCATTCCCATAGATCTTTCCAGCTTTTTTCTGTAATCATCTTGCTTATCATTGATTATAGCACAATAATATTCCATTACCAAAGTGTACCACAATTTGTTCAGCCATTCCCCAATTGAAGGACATCCCCTCAATTTCTAATTCTTTGCCTCCACAAAAAGAATAGATACAAATGTTTTTGTGTAAGTAGATTCTTTCTCTTTTTTATTATCTCTTTGGGATACAGCACCAGTAGTAACATTACCAGATCAAAAGGGTATGTACTATTTTATAGCCCTTTGAGTGTAGTTCCAAATTGCCCTTCAGAATGGTTGGATCAGTTCACAACTCCACCAATAAGGTATTAGTGTACCAATTTTGCCACATTCCCTCAACATTTGACACTTTCTTTTACTGCCATATTGTCCAATCTGATAGGTGTGAGGTGGTATCTGAACAGTGTTTTAATTTGCATTTCTTGATTATCACAGGAATTTACAAGATTTTTTCATATGATTATTGATGGCTTTGATTTCTTCATCTGAAAATTGCTTGTTCATATCCTTTGACCATTTGTCAACTGGGGAATGGTTTATATTCTTATAAATTTGACTTTTGTTTGTTGTAAATTTGAGAAATTAGATCTTTATCAGAGACATATGCTACACAAACCCTACCCCACCCCCAGTTTTGTTGTTTTCCTCCTAATCTTGGTTAGTTTTGTTTATACAAAAACTTTTAAATTTAATATAATCAAAATTATTCATTTTACATATTATAATACTTTCTATCTTCTGCTTGGTCATAAATTCCTCCCTTCTCCAAAGATTTGCTGGGTAAATTATTCTGTGTTCCCCTAATTTAGTTATGGCATAACTTTTTATATCTAAATCATATATCCATTTTGACCTTATCTTGGTATAGAGTATGAGATATGGGACTATACCTAGGTTGTGCCATACTGTTTTCCAGTTTTCCCAGCTGTTTCTGTTAAAGAGTGAGTTTTAAGTTTCAATTTTTTAAAGAACAAAAACTTTATTTAGTAAAACTTTTCAGAATACAAATACATAAAATCTAAGAGATTAAAATTAAAATAAGAATTTTAATATTTTATAAATAAAAAGTTGATATCCATAACACAACTGGTTGAAACTCTATCTTCTAAAAGTTTCATTTCTGTCTCAGTAGAAATCAAATTAGATGCTAATTAAGCTACAAGCACTAGTTTCTAGTAGTGCTCATTTTCTTATGAAATTTCTAAATGGGGGTTACACTATTCAGAAGGTGAGTATAGAATATCCATGAAGTTGATTTCTAAAAATAGCTACTCTCTTTTTAATATTTTGTAGATGTTATGAAGGGATTATACAAAAATTATATATTTGGTGCCCTATTTAATCCACTTGGCATATAAATTCTAAAAATGACCAGTATTTGAAATCATAAAATTTCTGACATGGAAAGGATTTAAAATAGTTCAATTAAAACAACCTCATTTTCAATCTAGGTCAGAGGGTCTTAATCCAGAACCTATGAACTTTAGTTTTTTTAATAGCTATATTTAAACATAAGTGGTTTCCTTTGTATTTTTATGCATTTTATTTTTTATTTAAAGACTGTATTTGTTAGACTTCCAATGGAGTCCATAATATAAAAAGAACTACTTTTGAGATTTCAGGAAGCTGTCAGTGCTAAAATTCTGCATATGTAACCATCACCCCTGAAAAGTTAGAGGAATTTCCCAAGATCATAGTGGCAGAACCAGAACTATAATCCAAATGTCCTTCCTTTTCTCAAAATTCTTGCTTTAGAAAAAGGTAAAAACTCTGTCACCTAACTAAGGCATTCGGTGACACAGATGTAAAGAAAATGTAAAACTTTACTATTCATCATATTTGATTTAAGCCTTTACTTTTCATTTCTTTCATAGATAGATATGTAGATTTCCTTTCCATCACACCCTCTTTGCAACTGGAGTTAGGACTGAGACTAAAACAGCTTATCTCCTAATTTTCCATGCAGAATTATCTAACCTTTGAGGCTGTCTTTCTTCTGCTAATTAGGTTGAACTAAAACTCAAGTTTCTTAAAACAACACAATGTCTCAGAGTACATAGTAAGTCATCAGTAATTGGTTGTTGTTAAGAAAACTAACAGCTCCAGATAATAAAAGTAATGTCACAAAGTTGTTTGAAATTCCAAATTTTAAAATGAATTACTAAAAGATTTTAGAGAGATATCACCTTTGAATAGTGAGGAGTTGTGATTTGAGTTGATTCTTTTTGATGAGTAGGATTTGTATAGGTGAAGAGAGAAAAGGACAAATGAATGGAACTACCTAAGTTAATGTTCCCCAATGTTAGAAATAGGACTGCATATTGAGGACAATAATTTGGGTGAAACAATTTTTTAAAAAGGTTAGTAGTTGGGGGGCAGCTGGGTAGCTCAGTGGATTGAGAGCTAGGCCTTGAGATAGGAGGTCCTAGGTTCAAATCTGGCCTCAGACACTTCCCAGTTGTGTGACCCTGGGCAAGTCACTTGACACCCATTGCCTAGCCCATACCACTCTTCTGCCTTGGAGCTAATACACAGTATTGACTCCAAGAGGGAAGGTATGGGTTTAAAAAAAAAAAAAGGTTAGTAGTTGGAAAGTAGTCTAGAAAAGTATCAGATTTTTGTTGGCCTTGAATGCTAGACTCAGGAGTATAGACTTTATCTTTGATAATTCAGTGACTGGAAATTAGAATATGTGGAGTAAACGGTGAAAAAGGGATTAATTGTATAAAAAGGTTGAACTGGATTATATTTAAAATAGAGTCTCCAAGTATTTAATTTATTCCAAAGAGATTTTTATTTAGAAAATATAGAAAGAATGAAGTAAGAAAATCAGAGAGAGGATAGAGAAGATATCTATCCTAAGCACTAAGTAATTTATTCCCAGTCCTTGGCTCAAAACCAGGAGAAGGAGAGTTAGTCCTTAGTGGTCTCAGCAAAGCTGAGGACCTAGGGAAGTCTCTCTCAAGAGGTAGGTCTCTCTTGAGGCTAGTTTTGTTGTTGTTGTTTGTTTGTTTGTTTGTTTTTTGTTGTTGTTGTTGTTTTCAGAAAATCCAGGAAAGGATTTTCACTCACAATGTGTCAGTCCAAAGGAAGAGATTTAAGAATAGCCTTACCAGGAACAGGGTCTCAGGTCCAGTAAGCAGATTCTTCTCCAGTCTCAATTCCAAAGAATGAAGGACTACCTCTCACAGAAAGTTCAACTCCAAGTAGAACTCCAAGTAAAAACTGCACTCAGGAAGTTGTAACTCCCTTTTAAAGACTTTTTTACATCACTTCCTGTGCCTTCCCCTAATTTTACATCTACCAATCACAGTTGAAGTTTTACTTTAGGACTGCCCAGGGGCAGTCAGTTTAATTCTGATTTGTCACCCACTGTTCCATATGTGGGTCACAGACCTCCTCCACTCAAGTGTGAATAGAGTGTTTACATCTTTGGTGATTAAATCTAAAAATGGGCAGATCTTCCCACTCAACTTTAAGTAGGGTGTTTACACTTTTGGTGATTAAATCTAAAAATGGGCAGGGGGGTTAATTTAATTTTCACAATCAGGGGAGAGTTAATTTTATTTTCACAATCAGGGGAGAATTAAATTTATTTTTCACAACCCCCCCCAATGATCATTGGGAGGCTAGTCTCCCCATTGATCATTTAACATAATCATCTTGTACCCCCTAAAAATGTCCTGACTACCGATGTATACAATATCTCACCTTCTAAGATGAAACTACAATAATTAGAGATAAAAGGGAAATAGAAGAGAGAGACAGTAAAACCAATGTTTTGCTAGGTGCATTAACAAAAAGCCAATTGGGGGCAGTCCCCTTTGGCATAAAAGTGTACATTTACGATAAATGTTCAACTTCCCTTTAGTTCAATCTATTGCACCCAAAAGTTCATTCTGGATCTTCTTGATGCAGTGTAGGCATCTGGAGGCATCTTTCTCCAAATAGTGCATTCTCTTGATTGAAGGAGTTAGCAAGCTTCTTTTCCTGTTTTCTCAAACAAAATTTTAAATCTTTGAATTTTATGAAAATACAATACAATCCTCCCTGAAGAAGGTATTCACCAACACATGACTCAACTCAGCATATATGGTTGAGTTATGGGGGTGTATGAGTCAATTATCAAAAGAAAAACCAAAAATATAAAAGAAAAATAAAGAGAAGAAAAATTCAAACTTTGGGAGAAATAAAAAATTCAAAATCAGAATAAAATATCAAAAACTATATGTATAAAATTTCTGAATAAAACAAGAATAAATTCATAACAGGCCCTTGTATTAGGGTCCAATTAAAGTAAATTATTATCCTACAAATCTGTAAGGGAGGAAATACAGTAATATTGTATTTACCCATTATAAGCTAGGGCTGTAAGAAGTTGCCATACTATAAGAGAGAAAAAAGGACTAGATTTTTTTTGTAAAAGGGAAGTATCCTTCCCTGGTCTGGTCTTTCATCATTTCTCAGGGATAGGGAAGCAAGAACAGCCAATTGTTAGGTACTTTGATAGAAAGTATTTTACAAAGAGTGTAGTTCAAGGAATCCTGCATCTTAACATATATCAAGAGCTGAAGCCTCAAGTCTCATACTAGGTTCAAGTCCTTTCATATTGTAAACCTTAAAATTTCCCAGACCCTGCTTTATAAGATTGGATTAAGACCATTCCCCATTTGGGCAGTGAACTCTACTTAAAGCAGGAATGTGAGAATTCTACTTTACCTACTTGGGTCTGCCCTAGGGGAAGATAAAGTTGTAAACTCTTTTCTGAACAATGAAAAGTACTTAAACCCATACTTTTCTTAAGCTAAGTACCTATAAAGGACAAGCAACTTGTGAATTTACAAGGAACAAAGAACTGGAAAACTTACTCAGAGCTTTCCTGGAGTGAATTTCTAAAAAATCCACACCTTCTTAGGTGTGGACTAAGAATGGGCTGTCCTTTAGAAACATCTACAGTGATTGGTAGATGTAAGGACTTAGGGGAGGTGACAGAGGAGATTTTGCCCTTAAAAATAAGAGCTCAGGGAAGAGCTGAAAAGTCATTCTGAAACATTCAGATTGGAGAGACTCATTCTGAAGAGACTGATTCTGAAACATTCAGATGGAGGTGGTGAAAGCAGCTGAGATGCTGCTGGCCTGGTGTCATTAGCATGTCTGCCCCTGCTCTAGGCATCCCAGATTACAACAAGCCATTTACTTTATATGTGCATGAGCGAAGAGGAGTAGCCTCTGGCGTGTTAATTCAGACTTTGGGACCTTCTCAGCACCCAATTGCTTATTATTCTGCCCAACCAGACCCAGTAGCAGCAGGAACACCACCATGCCTTAGAGGAGTAGCTGCTACAGCCTTACTAGTAACAAAAACCATTGATTTAGTATTGGGATATCCATTAACAATAATGTGCCCACATGAGATAGAAGCATTATTGATAAAACATAGAACACAGGCATTCTCGGATCAGAGAATTACAAGGTATGAAATAACCTTATTAAATAGTGAAAATATTACCTTGAAACGCTGTTCAACTCTTAACCCTGCCACCTTGCTTCCAGATTTACCTACTTCAGGAGAACCATTACATAACTGTGAAACATTAGTGTCCATGGCAGAAAAGCCTCAAGATGATCTCTTGGACACTCCCTTAGACAATGCAGATCTGATTTTATTTACCGATGGTTCCTCTTTTATGAGGGATGGCATACATTACACTGGAGCTGCCGTAGTCTCAGAATTTGCCACTGAATGGTCAGCTTCACTACCTTCTAACATTAGCGCTCAAGGAGTAGAACTCATAGCTCTAAAACAAGCTTGTATAATTGCCAAGGATAAAAAGGCAACAATTTATACGGATTCTAGATATGCTTTTGGCATTTGTCACTCAGTAGGGATGCTATGACTCCAGAGAGGATTTTTAACCTCAGCTGGAAAATCCATAGCTAATGCAGAAATTATTAATGAAGTTCTTTGTGCTCTCAAACTGCCTAAAGCCCTAGCTGTAGTTCATTGCTCTGCCCATACAGGTGGCTCTGACCCTGTCTCTAGAGGAAATGACCGAGCAGATGCCGCTGCAAAACTAGCAGCCATAGAAGGACCTGGATTAATTTTAACATTAACAACCACTGATAATTTAAATTTATCACTTTCCTATAATGAAAAGGAAGTGGAAAAATGGAAACCAAAATTTAAAGCAAAACAGATTAATGGAGTATGGGTGTCATCTGAAGGAAAACCCCTGCTCCCTAGAAGTTTCTATAACCAAATTTGCCAATCTATTCATAAAAATGGTCATTTTTGCACCCAGGGCATCGTGGACTCTGTCAAGAGAGTATGGATAGCCCCTGGTATAACTACTATAGCCTCTAAAGTATGTTCAGCCTGCCCCATTTGCCAGGCATATAACCAACATGCATATCGTGGAAAAGCCTTTGGGCGACGTCCTCTGGCTTACACACCTTTTGAACATCTACAGATAGATTTCATAACGATGCCAAAGGCTGGGCATTATAAATTTTGTCTAGTAATTGTAGATCAACTAACCAGATGGCTGGATGCATTTCCTATGACCCGAGCCACAGCAGATTTTGTTGCAAAGATACTTTTAAAGGAAATTATTCCTTGTTTTGGCCTACCAGCACGTATTGACTCTGATAGAGGGAGCCATTTTACCGATTCTGTCTTAAACCAAATATATTCTTGCTTGGGGATAACTCCAAAATTCCATGTTCCATATCACCCCCAGAGCTCAGGCCAAGTGGAGAGGATGAATAAAGAACTTAAGACTATGATTGGCAAATTATGCACTGAGACCCATTTAAAATGGCCTGAAATTCTCCCTCTGGCCCTATTTTATCTTAGAAGCAGGCCTAGAGGAGACTTACATATTTCACCATTTGAGATGCTTTTTGGACATCCACCTATACAGACTAAGCCTTTCTCCCCGGCTTATACATCGCTATTAGGGGGAGATATTACTATTGCTTCCTATATACAGGAGTTACAGCACAAACTACATGAACTTCATGAATCTGGAGCTGCAGTACAAGCTGGACCATTAGACTTTTCTCTGCATGACCTGAACCCAGGAGATAAAGTTTATATCAAGAATTTCAAGCGAACTGGAGCAACTCAACCTTCATGGGAAGGACCATTCCAAATATTATTAACTACTCCAACATCTATAAAGATTGGAGAAAGAGACTCTTGGATTCACTGCTCACATGTGAAGAAAGTATCTTCTGCTGAGACTGATTGACTCTATCCTATCATATGAATTGTGACTATATCTTATCATATGAATTGGAGATAATAATCCATAGACAAATGGATGCTGTTTTTTCAAGAATATATTGAATTACTGATTTTTTCTTATTTTTCTTATTTCTTTTCTTTTATTTTTTGATCAGAATATTTGAATTTTTTTCTCATTTTTTGTACTGAAGGTACACATAATTAATATTAATATTATTTTTTTCCTGCAGTAATACAAGTTAATATATATACTCTTGCTATAATATCAATATATGCCTAAAAGCTTTAAACTATGGGAACCTGCCATTTATTGATAAAATATTATAGGACTGTGATTAATGTTTGTGTCTGATTCCAGGAAAAGGGATAAAAACAAGGAGCACAGACTAAACCTGAATAGTGCCAATAGAGCACACAAGAAATATTAAAGTGAGACTCGAGGTTGCGACGCTTAACTTATGTTTAAGTCGTAGGGCTTCCTTGTATCTACACTCTTTACGAAGTACTCAAACAAGTACAAAGCTTGACTATCATGCTGGCTCCCTATATCCCTGAGGAAAAAAAAATCAGACAAGGGAATGGCATTTCCCCATCAAAATAGAATTCTAATTCTTTTCTTCTTATATTATGGCAACTTCCTGTAGTCTTGGCTACAAATGGCTAAGTGAAATATTACTGCATTCTGTCCTACATACTTGTGGGATAGAAATTACTTTAAACTGGACCTATACAAGGCCTATTTTGAATTTTTCTTATGTTTTTGATTATTTTTCTATTCTTTTGATAATTGACACATACATCCCCATAACTGAGCATTGCATTCTGAGCTAAACTTGATATTTTTTAATACTTACTTCAGGGGGGATTGTATTTTAATTTAAAATCTAAGAATTTTTGAATTTTTTTTGAGATTGTATTTTTATAAAAATCCACGAATTTTGAATTTTGTTTAAGATTTTACTGTTATAAAAAATCAAAGATTTTGATTCTGTTCGAGAAAAGATCTTCAAGAAAAAAGATTGAAACTTTTATATCCAGAGAATGAACTGTTGCAGAAAGATGCCGAAAACCTACACTTCATCAAGAAGATCAAGAATGAACTTTGGATATGATTGATTGGACTGAACTTTTGATTGAACATTTATTGTAATTGTACACATTTATGCCAAAAGGGACTGCCCCTAATTTGGCTTTCTGTCAATGTGCCTAGCAAAACATTGGTTTTGCTTTCTTTTCTTTTCTATTTCCTCTCTCACTATTCTAATTTCTCTTAGAAAATTGAATATTGTGTATATCTATAGTTAGAAGTACATTTAGAACTACAAAATGATTATGTTAAATGATCAATGGGGAGACTAGTCTCCCAATGATCATCAGGGGGGATTGTAAACCTTAAAATTTCTTAGACTTATGAATGTTGGAAATTTCCCCATTAGGAAATTTCATACTGGAAAAAATTTCCTACTGATAATAAGAACTCTATTGGAATGTGAAACCCCTTGGCATGGGAGGATCCTTCTCCTCCCTACTTAAGACTACTTTAGGACAGAAACCTTTTGGTAAACAATGGAAAAGGTTTTGACCTATGCTTAAGCATAGAACAGGAGTTCTTTGAGTCAAATCAATCTTTGAGTCATGATTGATTTTAGAATTGATACAATAGAGATACTTGGAATGACAGAACCAGGTCTTGGAAAATACAATCTCCACCCTACTCAGAGTAAAAGGATTTAGGAAGGGCTGCAGCAAAGATCAATATTTAATTATTTGAGAATATGACCTTCAACAGACATGTGCAAAGAGGTCAGACCTCTGGGAGGTCCTGGGTTAAGCTAGAGCCACCATTGGCACAGGGGAAACATCAACAGTGATTGGTATATGTGAGAACTGAGGGGAGGGAACTAGAGATTGTTTCCTTAAAGATAGTGGGGCCTGAGGTCCTAGAAGAGAGAGCTCCAGGAGAGGTCTTGAAGGAGGCTATGGAAGGAGAACTCAGGAGGAATCAGGAGGAGAATTCTCTGGACCATTTCTTGAAAGGAGGCTCTCTTGAAGGTGGAGCCTGAGGTTGGCATGAGAAGCCTTACCTAGAGAGATCTTGGGTGAGTGATAAAACCAACTGACTGATTTATTCATTCTTATTCCTTTCTTCCTTTCTCTCTTTTTCTATTGATTAATCAGTGTATTATAAATTAAATTTCTCTATAAAACCCAGTTGGCTTGGGCATATTCATAAATTGGGAATATATTCCCTGGCAACCATCTTATATTTATATAAAACCAAGACACAGTAGAAACATATTTCAGCAGTCATAATTGTTATATATTTCCCTTGCTCCCAAAACATATTAATTATCACAATATAGACATAGAAGTTCATCAACCCCACCTGAATTGGTTTCTTTTTTTACCTGTGTGCTCTTTTTGGGCACTATTCAGGTTAAATGAGTGCTTCAATGGTACTGTGTGCATGGAGTCTGTGCTCCTTTTTGATCCCATTTCCTAGAATCAGACACAAATATTAATCATAGCCCCATAACATTTATCAATAAATGGCAGGTTTCCATGGTCTAAAGCTTTTGGGTATGGATTTATATGCTAGGCAAATGGACATTTAGCTTATTCTATTGCAAAAAATAAAAAATAGTTAAAAGAAATACTGGTGGCATTTACTTCAATTGCAAAAAATGAGAGAGAAAAAATCAAACACTCTATGGCACATTTAAGAAGGAAAAAAAGAATGTTAAAATATGTATTTTTCTTAATTACAGAGGTATTGTATTCAAAAATCTGTTTCTTTTTCTTTGCTACTATTTGGAGGGGAGACAAAACTGAAAAGGATTAATGTCAACAAAAACAATAGAGTCTAAGAGGCACCACCTTCTGCCACACATGGAGGGGCAGTAGCACCCTGAGTATTTCATGGACAAGCTCCACTTAAATTATACTGTTCTGGGGTTAGTTGTTTTGAGTTATCATTTTCCCAATTTCTATTCCTAGAATTGTTATCATTCCTAAAATTGTGATTTCTATAATCATTATTATAGTAATTTCTATAGTTATTTCTGTAGTTATTAAACTACATATTATTTTTGGTTGCCTCAAATAAATTTCTACAGTCCATCATTTTGTGGCCCTTCTTCTCACAGAAGTGGCAGGTAAGGGGTTGACAGTTAAATTCTCAGAGAGGGGCAAGTGCCATTGATTGGGTATCATGTCCTTTTTCCTATTTATCAATCCTATTTCTTAAATATTTCAATTCTTTCCTAATTGTTTCTATGAAATCATTAGTCTCTTCCTCTTTTTCTTGTTTTTTTTTGTTTTGTTTTTTTGTATTGAAACATAAATAGCAGCTTTCCTCAATTTATCAAGATCCATCTCAAGCCACCTTGGGCAATGAGTCTTAAAATAATTCCTGATCACTTTGCAAGAGTTATTGACAAAGTGTCTTCTAATTTGTCTTATGTCATTTACTTTAGAAAGATCAAAGTCTAGGTACCAACCCCCAAACTCAGTGAGGTTATCCATGAATCTGAATGGCATCTCATCATCTGATTGCTTAAGTTTTTCAAATTCTGTCCATCTATCTGTGTTTTCAGAGCAATCTCTCATTGCAGCTAGAATACCCTCCCTACAATATAATTATAAATAATCTTCAGAGTTGTTATAGTCCCATTCAAGATCCTGCAATGGCCAGTGTGCTGCATTGAGCCCCTATGTTTTATTGACATGAGAAATTATTTTATTTTTGTCACATTCTCTTAGGAAAGCCTGGAGTAGATTTTCAACCTCTTTGTAAGGGAGATTATACTGAAAAAATATTAGCCATCTTTTTCATTACCACAAAGGGATCTTCTTTATAAGTGGGAACATTGCATGTCAATTCATTTATGTCTTATGGAGTAAAAGGCATATGGTGTCTTAGAGTCACTACATCCCCATTATGTCCTATTTTGGGCACTTCCCTTAAGGGGGAAAGGAATTTATTTGAATTGGGTAAGGGAGAGTCAGTTTGGGGAGGAACCGTTTTGTTAGGAGGATGAGATTTCCTCGGGGCTGAAATTGGTCATGGGATGGGAGAAGGAACAGGAAAAGATGGGATTTCAGGAGAAGGATCAGGTGAGGTAAGGTCAGCCAAGAGTTGCAGGGCACATGAGAGGTAGTTCTGAAGCTGAGATATAGGAGAGGGGTCTTCCATCTCTATTTCGGGGGAAGGATTTTTCTCTCTTAGTGGTTCAGGAACAGGCTGGTAAAAATCAGAGATGTTTTGCATGGGTCGGTATTTTCCATTTGATCATATAAGAAGTATCTGAAATTGTCCAATTGAATTTGCATGTCTGCCTGCATTTCAGCTTTAATTTTTCATATGGTAGCATTTCTTGTCACAATATTTAGGATCAGAAAATTTTCTGAAACCTTTAAGGTTCCTAATTGTGCAAAATCCAGAAAACTTTCATGTAGAGTAGCATATATTTTTAAATTTATATATATGTATATATATGTGTGTGTGTGTGTGTGTGTGTGCATATATATATATATGTAATTTTTTAAATTGCTTAGAATTCTAGCTTCAGTCAGTAGATGGCGATATGGCTAGAAGTTAAAGTCTGGGTGTAAAAATTAAAGGTAAAAAGGTGTGGTCCCTTTAAGGATGTCATACCTTGATTTGATTAACTCCTTGGTTGGAGGGTGGGAGAGGAAACCTTTTGTTGGAGGCTAAGTATAGGAGGGGCAACAGGAAGCATCTGACTTCCCCCTCAGGGTGAAACTGCTATAACCACATGTTTTTACCATGTGCTTCCAGGCCCCTTTTTTGTATGGCCTGGGGAAAAAGGAGTTTTAATAATTTTTTTTACTTTATTTGGTCTGTGAAAGTCTCTTAAGGAAAAAGGAACCAGTTTTGTTGTTGTTGTTGTTGTTGTTACTGTAACACTACTCTTCCTGACTGATCTCTCCATGTTTTACTTCTCACTTAAGTTTAAGTCTAAAGACAGTGGGGTTTGGAAAAAAGAAAGTAGATTTTTCAGAAGTAAGAAAGGCTAAAACTTTGTTAATTTTAGCTTAATAATCACTCTAATAAAAAATCAACTGCAGTTTTATTTTGTTTAGTTTTGTTTTCTCAGAGATTTTAGGCCAAGAGATGAAATTCCGTTTGGGCAGAACAGGGTTACTTTCTATCTTGAGAGGGAGTAAAAGCTTTTCCCCAGGTTTTTCCCCCACAGCTAATTAAGAAGCATTCTATTTGCTGTCAGCAAAGTAGCTGAAAGATAGAATCCTCCCCAAAGTGAAAACCTGAGGGTCTACTAATTGGGTTGTTTGCAAGGTGTGTGTGTGGGTGCTTGGGAACAGTTTCCCCAGGTGGGGCCTCAGGATCCAGCCACTGTAATTAAAAACAGCTGTGCTATATTTTATTTTTAAGGGACAAAAGGAAAAAAATTGAACTTACCTTTAGCAGCTATGAAATGTAGACTCAAATTAAGCCATTTAAAGCTGACTTAGGGATAGTCGAAAAAGTCAAGATAAGTAGAAAGATTGAGGGCATTTCATCACAACCGACATGGTCAGCCAAAGAAATGTAGGAGGAGGATAGAAATCTGTTCTGATCCCCAGATCTTTTCCATCTCCTTACTGTTCATTAGAAAATTATATTTTTCTTTTTTTCTTTGAAAGAGAAAATAAAATGGCAATTAAATTTTTTAAAATGTACTCCTGAAAACAATTTTTAAAAACATTTCTCACAGGGGAGGACAAACTACATTGTAAATGAAGATAAATATTTGGGGGTAGGTGGGGAAATTATTTGTTGTTTGGCATTACTTATTAGTGCTGATAATTATCATGGAATCATCTAAATTTAGAGCTGTAATGGCTTCTAAAGATCATCTAGTTCAGAGATATCAAAATTATAGTTTGGGGCCATTAAGGAGATCTGCAATATTTCTCAGTGCAGATACAGGTTAATGCAGATTAAAATGTATTTAACATGGGGCAGCTGGGTAGCTCAGTAGATTGAGAGTCAGGCATAGAGTCAGGATGGCCTAGGTTCAAATCTGGCTTCAGACATTTCCCTAGCTATGTGACCCTAGGCAAGTCACTTAATCCCAATTGCCTAGTCCTTACTGCTCTTCTTAGAATTAATACATAGTACTGAATCTAAGTTGGAAGGTAATGGTTTAAAAAAATGTATTTGACAAATGTTTAACAAATATATAAAAATATAATAAAATATAGATTTTAATTTGTGGTTTTCTAAATCGAAATGAGGCTTTCAGGGCTCTGTTTCTGTTTGAGTTTGATACCATTGATCTAGTTTCTCTTTGCTTTTTAATTTTTTAAAATACTTTCCCCAATTACATGAAATAACAATTTTGAATATAACATTTTCTGAAATTTTAAGATCCAGATTGTTTCCTTTCCTTCTTTCCCTACTCCCAGAGATGGTAAGCAATTTGATATGGTTTATACATGTACTATCATGAAAAACTTATTCCCAAATTGTTCATTGTAAAAGAATACTCACATAAAACCAAAATCCAAAAATAAAAACACAAATGTACTAAAGTGAAAAATATTGTTTTGAACTGCATTTCAAAGCAAACAGTTCATTCTCTGGAAGTAGATAGCATTCTTTGTCATAAGCCCTTCAGAAGTGCCCTATATCATGGCATTTCTGAGAATTGCTAAGTCTTTCATGGTTGATCACTATACAATATTGCTGTTACTAGGTACAGTGTTCTCCTGGTTCTGCTTATTTCATCATGCATCACTTGACATAGGTCTTTCTAGCTTTTTTTTTTTCTGAAATCATTCTGCTCATCATTTCTTATAGCATAATAGTATCCCCTGACCATCACATACCACAATCTGTTCAGCTATTCCCCAATTGATGGACATGCCCTCAATTTCCAATTCTTTACCACCACAAAAAGAGTTGCCATAAGTATTTCTCTACCAGTAGATCCTGCCCTCTTTTTTTTTTTTAAACCTCTTTTGGATAGACGTAGTAGTGGTATTACAGGATCAAAGAGTATGCACAGTTTTATAACCTTTTGGGCATAGTTCCAAATTCCACTCCAAAATGGTTGGACCAGTTCACAACACCACCAAAATGCATTAGTGTCCCAATTTTGCCACATCCCCTCCAACATTTATCACCTTCCTTTTCTGTCATATTGGCCAATCTGACAGGTATGAGGTAATACCTCAGAGTTGTTTTAATTTGCATTTCTCTAATCATGAGGGTTTATTTGGTCATAAATCCTTCTTTTCTCCATATATCTGACAGTTAAACTCTTCTATGCTCCCCTAATTTGCTTATGATATCACCCTTTATGTCTAAATCATGCACCCATTTTGATCTTATCCTGGTAAAAGGGGGTGCTAGACTACCTTCCTTCACATTTTTCTCATTAATTCCCTTGATATCCTTTTGTTCTTCCAGATGGATTTTGTTACTTTTTCTAGTTCCATGAAGTATTTTTTGGTAGTTTGATTGGTATAGCACTAAGTAAATTACTGTAAATAAATTTGTGTAGAACTATAATTTTTATCATATTAGCTCAATCTACCCATGAACAATTAATATTTTCCTAATTGTATAGCTATGACTTTGTGTGAAAAATGTTTTGTAATTGTGTTTATCTGATTTCTGTATTGACAAGTAGATTCCCTGGCATTTTATATTGTCTAGTTATCTTAAAGGGAATTACTCTTTCTTGCTCTTGCTCCTGGAATTTGTTGTTAACATATAGAAACATTGATGATTTTTGTGGGTTTGTTAGTTTAGTCAATTATGATGGTAGTTTTCCTAATATTAAATCAGTCCTGCATTCTGGTAGAAATACTACCTGGTCATAATGAATAAATCCTTGTGGTATATTGCTTCTTGCTAGTATTTTATTTAAAAATTTTGAATCTACATAGGTTAAGGGAATTGGTTTATAATTTTCTTTCTCCACTTTTGTTCTTCCTGGCTCAGGTATCAGCATCATATTTGTGTAATAAAAGAAATTTGGTAGGACTTTTTCTTTGCCTATTTTGCCAAATACTTTATATAGTATTGGGATTAATTGCTCTTTAAAAGTTTGATAGAAATCACTTGTGCATTCATTTGGTCCTAAGGATTTTTCCTTAGGGAGTTCATTAATGGTTTGTCCAATTTCTTTTTCTGAAGTGAGATTATTCAAGTATTCAACTTCTTATTTTGCTAATCTGGGCATTCTATATTTTTGTAAATGTCCATTTCACTTAGATTGTTAGATTTATTGGCATATAATTGGGCAAAATAACTCCTAACAATTGTGCAAATTTTCTCTTCACTGGTTCTCAATTCATCTTTTCATTTTTTATATTGGCAATTTGATTTTCTTCTTTCCTTTTTTAATCAATTTGACCAATGCTCAATTTACTTTATTTTTTTTCATAAAACCAATTCCTAGTCTTATTTATAAATTCAATGGTTTTTGTTCTTTCAATTTCATTAATTTTTCCTTTGATTTTTAGGATTTTCAATTTGGTCTTTAATCTGAGATTCATAATTTGTTCTTTTTTTCTAGTTTTTTTAGCTACATGTCAAATTAATTGATTTTCTTCTCTGTTTTTATTGTGTAAACCTTTAGAGATATAAATTTATCCCTAAGTACTGCTTTGGTTGAATCTCATAAATTTTTATGTTTTCTCCTCTTTGTAATTTTCCTTTGTGAAATTATTGTTTCTATAATTGGTTCTCTGACCTATCTCTTTTTTAGAATTAGATTTTTTAGTTTCCAATTAATTAAAATTTTTTCTTTCCTGAATCTTATTGATTATAATTTTATTGCATTATGATCTGAGAAGTATGCTTTTATTAATTCTATTTTTTACAGTAGTTTGGTTGAAAACTTAGTTCCTTTGTCTTCCAGAATATCATATTCTGAGACTTCTGATCCCTTAATGTATTAGTTGCTAGGTCCTAGTAATCTTGACTATGAGTCCATGATATTAGAATTATTTCTTTCTGACTGTTTGCAGTATTTTCTTCTTGACTTGGGAGCTCTAGAATTTGGCTAACTTCTGGGAGTTGTCATTTCAGGAGGTGATTGGTGGATTCTTTCCATTTCTATTTTGCCCTCTTGTTTAAGAATATAACATGGCAGTTTTCTTTCATAATTTCTTGTAATATGATGTCTAGATTTTTTTATCAAACCTTTTAGATAATGCAATAATTCTTAAATTGTCTTTCCTGCATCTATTTTCTGTCAGTTTGTTTTTCCTCAGTGAGATATTTTTTTATTTTCTTCTGTTTTTCAGTATTTTTTGTTCGTGTGTTTCTTGATGTCTTATGAAGTCATTAGCCACTAGTCATCCATTGAATGCTTGGACAAGGGCACTGGGCCTCCCCTTGGGTTTACATAGGCCAGGAACACCTTGGACTTTCTTACACTCAGTTTTAGGGCCTCATTGTAGGCTTCTCCTGAGGTCTAGAACTTCCAGTGATGGGTGCGAGATGATCTGCTATTAGCTCAGGTAGGATCTAGGAAACTCTAAGTTGGCTTGGGTCCAGGTTCAGAATGTGTAGTAGTATGGGTGGGGTAGGGATAGATGGCTTGCTGTTGACTTATGCTGGTACTCCTTGGCATGCCTGCATGATTTTGAGGGGGGAGCACTCCCCTTTCACTCTAGTGAAATAGATCCTCTTTGACTTTTGTTTTCTCCAGAAAAATTGCTTCATTCCATTCCCTTGTTCATTCTGTCACTCCTGTATAGTGGTACCTTGTTACTCATCATTCATTCATTCCAGATGGCAGATTGAGTACCAAAAAGGTAGAGTACCAAATGGATTTTTCCCATAAAGAATAATAATCCAGATTTTATATGGCATTATATACATGAATGGAGTTGTATTTTACTAAATACACATTAACATTTAGACATAAAAATAATTAAATAAAATAATTTCAATTTAACTTTATCTGTATTAAGAGGGGTTCATGGCATAAAGAGATGGTGGGGAAGAGAAATGTTACCATCTGGAAGAGAAGCCCCCTTACGTGATATCTGAGGGCAACTTCCCTTCTGGAGCTCTTTCTCTTTCTGTCTCTTATCACCACTGAGTCCTGCTTGAGATTTATCAGGTACAAGCTTCACAAGAAACTTATCTAATGATATTTGTTTTTGTCTATGTTTCAAAATTCCTCTAAAGTGAGAAATGATCTGGTCATTTAACAAATTTACAATTCTGCTTCTTAAAGCTTTAGCAATGTGATATTTTTCAATAGTCTTGTACTTCCTCCCATTTTACATATACATTTCTTTGATTATTGAAATGGGGACATCCTTTTTTTGCTTTCTCTTCTGAAGAACCCCCCCCCCCACTAGCTGTTGCTGCTCCCTTTGAAGTTCCTGAAACTTCTCAATATTGACCTTTTTATCATGCCCCTGAACTAACATGTAATTCTTTGATTCAGCTGGAGTGGTGCATATGCTTCCTGAGGTCATGAAATTCTAGCAAATGTGTTGCCAAACAAATGTTGAATACTGTGACAATTTTTTTCTTTCATCAAAATGCATTGAACACCAAATTCGATGAATTCTAAAACCATCAAGTACCAAAGCATTATTTTTAGATTTTGTTTTAAAGCATTACTTTAAGATTGGTTGGAGAGAATTCTCCAAAAGGTCCAAATTTTTGGTGCCTCTACTCTGCTAACTTGTCTCTGCCTCCAGAATTGCCCAACTTCAATTTTCAGATGGAAAAAAATTAGCATACATTTAGCTTTAAAGAAGCTGGAACTATATCCAAACCAAAACAAGTAGCAAGTGATTGCTTAATAAAAAGATTCAACACAAATATTTTTAGTGACCTCTGTGTGCAATTCAAATAATTCAACTTCCCAAACTTTTATACAGTAGCATTTTAGGAACATATCTAATGACATATGGGTGAATCTTTATAAAATTATTTTTGTTGTCATAGATTAACCTTTGTTTCTTAAAGTGTTCCTCTCCATATTCTGGACACACTAGATCAATCACTTGTCTCTGAATATACCTGGCACTTTCATACCTCTACATATTTTAAACAATGCATGATTGTACTGTCTAAATGCATTTTAAAATCTACTGCAAGCTTCAATTTTAATATTGAACCCCATAATCTATTAATGTTGAAGTGTCCAAAGGGTATAGAGCATTGCTTAAAGGGCTAATTATCAAATACTCACACCCACACACAGACACATAGACCCAACAGAGAATACATTTCAAAGTGAGCTATTTTGTCTTTTACCTTTTGCTTTTCCAGAATAAAATCTATGATTGTGTCCAGAAAAAAAAATTAATACCCACACACAGACACATAGACCCAACAGAGAATACATTTCAAAGTGAGCTATTTTGTCTTTTACCTTTTGCTTTTCCAGAATAAAATCTATGCTTGTGTCCAGAAAAAAAAAAATTAATCAATATTTATTTAGGTGTGTGCTAGGTACCATCCCAAGTGATGGTGGGGAAAAAAAAGGCAAAAGACATTCTTTGTCCTGAAAGATCTTACAATCTTATGGGGGAGACAAAATGTAAATATATATCTTCTTTCCTTTTCTTTCTTCCTTCCTTCTTTCCTCTCTCTTTTCTTTTTCTTCTACTCTTTCTAATTCCTTTCTTCCTTCCTTTCTTTCTTTTTCTCTAATTCCTTTCTTTCTTTTCTCTCTTTCTTTCCTTCCTTTCTCAAAAGCTATATATATGTATAGGGTATATGGGGTGCTCAGGGAGGGGTAGTATCTCTGGTATGGAGGGCTTGTCGTGCCCTCTTAGGGCAGTTCTCCAGCCTCTGACCCTCACCTGACACCCAGCTCTCACTTGTGGCTCCCAGTAGCTGCTAGCATGAGGCAGTGGCCACACCCCGGGCAAAGGCTTCGACAGGAGGGTAGCCATCGGGTAGTCGTCGACCCCTGGTGAACTAGGACTCTTTGCTCACCCAGCATGTGAAGACTATTTCGGCGGAATAGGCGGAAGAAACCAGTAAGAAAGTTCAACGGCTGAGAGGGCGACGCAGCAAAGCACTGTGGAGTGCTTAGGGCATGTTGGAGCACAAAAGACAACACGGCCATCCAATGCAGCTGAGGAAGTCTCCAGGTGTAACGACTTTTCGTACCACTAGACCCAGGCTTCCAACGCCAAGAGAGTGGGACTGTCTCTGTGCATCGACTTTTCCACTTAAATCTTCATGCACAAGTGTCTTTGTGCACAAAATCACACAAAGACAATAGTCATCCTCGGTTACCAAGAGACTACTACTAATATATATATATATATATGATAAATAGGACATAATTGTGGGGAAGCTAGTTGGTATAGAGCAAACCTGGAGTCAGTAGGTCCTTAATTCTAATTTGACCTCAGACACTTAGTAGCTTGTGGCCTTGGGCAACTTGTTTAACATTGTTTGCCTCAGTTCCTCATCTTTAAAATGATCTGGAGAAGGAAATGGCAAACTACTCCAGTATCCTTGTCAAGAAAATCCCAAATGAGGTCACGAAAAGTTGAATATTACTGAAAAACATCACTCAACAAGGACATAATTAACAAAGGAAAGGCACTATAATTAAGAGTAGTTAGAGAAGGCTTAATGTAAAAGGTAGGATTTTAGTTGGAGCCTAGAGGTAGCCAGGGAAGTCAGTAGTCAGGGTGCAAGAAGGAGAACATTTCAGGGATGGAAGATAGCCAGAGAGAAGGCCTACAGCCTAGAAATGGAATGTGGTATTTATGGAATAGCCAGGATATCAGTGCCAATAGATCAAAAGTATGTGTTGTGGAGTATTTTGTATTTGATCTTAGATGCAATAGAAAGTCACTAGAGTTTGAGTAAGGGGTGTGTGTGGGGATGATATGATCAGACTGGACTTCAGGAAAATCACTGTGGTTCATCATTCTGGAAGAGGATCAAAGACATCACCAGGTGACATCCCAGGATCAGTGGAGGCCTTGATATCTTTGATGTTTGACCAAGCTCTAAGACTCCACGGTACCTGCTTTAGCTACCTTCATGGCCATTAGAACAAATTCTTCTCATCTGTCCATTCTGTCAGAGGAAGTCTTTACATGTTTGGGATAGAAATCCACCCAATTCACCAATAGGTTTGAGGCCTGTTGGTTACCCCCAATCTTGTTTAGCCCAATGGCCAAAATCATTTTAATGTTGAAATGAAGGATTGGAATAGAAAGTGACTTAAGGCAGACTCATTAGCAAGTTATTACAATAATGGAGGCATGAGGTTATAAGGACCTGAATTACAGTAGGGGCCATATTGGAAAAGGGAACATATAAGAGACATATTACAAAGGTGAAATTAATAGGCACTGACAATAGATTCGATTATGGGGTATTGGAGGTGATAGTGAAAAACTGACTTTGGCCTAAAGTTGGTTAGAAAAAATGTAATTTTAAAAATGGGTAGGAATAGACAAATAGTATGTCTTCTCTCCCTATTTAATGTCATTTGCTTCATGAAGGCAGGGCTCCTTTCTTAGCTGAATTTTGTATATCTCAGCATTACTATTTAATAAAATTTTGTTGAATCAAAAGGTAGGTTTTTGACTCAAAATAAGAGTCACTTCTTGATAAAGTTGCCTTGGTGGAATGACTTTTCTTCGGAGATAGTCAAGTCCTCTTTTTCTGGAGGGCTTTATTTTAAAACCAATAATCACTTGTTGGGAATGTTTAGTGATTCCTATTCAGGTATGGATTAGATCAATTGACTTTTCAGGTTCAGATCTCTTTCTATTCTAAGGTTCTATAATTACCCATTAGCTGACAATAGGGGCTGAGATCTGTGCAAAGAACAAAAGTTATTTTTTTTTCCTATTTGACCGTCATTTGCTGGCCTACTGTCTATATTAGGCAGTATCTTAAGGCTCTGCTGGTCTTTTTAAAAAAAGCAAAATATTTCTGAAATGTATCTATGATACATTAAAAAGTACATTTGTAATTATCTTTTAAAAATATCATTTGGAGCCTAAAGTAATACCAAATAGAAGACAGATGTTTCAAAGTTTTCCTTGGAATAAACTAGTCACTTTCAACATTAGGCATTTCTCCACAAAGCTCAATAAGTAGTTTTTATCCTTTGAAACTATGTAACCAGATTCAGCAAAGAGAAACCTCAATTAGAAACTTTGTGTGCACTTTACAAAATACAGTATCAAAGAATAATGCTGTCTGCAACTGAATGTCATAATTTTGAGTCAATAGTTTGGATACTTGTAAGAGGGTCTTAAATTTGAAAATTTTTTGTTATAGTAATTCACATTATTCATTTGTGAATAATCTGAAAAAATACTTCCAAGTCTTCCATACATTATTCATAGGAGTCAAAGAACTTCAAAGCTGGAAGGAATCTCAGACTCTAAAAGTCATTATATAGTCTTTGAAGACCTTAACTCATCAGTCAACAAGCATTTATTAATAAATACTATGTTCCAGGCATTATGCTAAACAATGATGACACAAAGTTCAAAACTTCATTAGTTACAATTTTACTATTTCAGAGAAGAAGGCATTTAGTTATATGATTCAAAGTTAATATCAGGTCTCGTTCTTTATTTTAAATTCAATGCAAGTGTGTTTTAACTTGTTCTCCCAGTTTTATTTAACATTGATTCAGTATAGGGGGCTCTACTATGTTTAAGACACTGATGATACAAAATTGAAAAATTACATTTGTTGAGTGCAAAAAAGATCCAGACAAAGTGATATGAGGTTAGAAGCAGTAATTAAAAGGCAGTTAGGTCATGGGTTGTGAGAAGCAGGCATACTGAAAATGTGGTATAATGGAAGAAGCAGATGGCAAAATGGTTTAGTACAGCATTTCCCAAAATATTTTGGCCACAGAATACTTTTGGACTTGAAATACACTGATGGTACCCATAAATGCTGATCTAGGGGTCTGGAAAATCTCCAGGATAAAGAAAAGGGTAGGAAGTCTCCACTTAGGAAATGGGAAAAGGAAAGAGGAAACACTTATTTTCACAGTTAAAAATGTGTAATTTCATACTTCTAAAGAAACAATAGTAAGAGAACCTCTGTTCACATAACATAGAACAGTATGATAAACAGTGTTATATTAGAAAGAGCACTAGATTGGCATATAAGACAGGGACAAAGTGGAAAGGAAAACTGAACTTTGGTTCACACACCTTGAGTTCAAATTCAGCTTTATAACTAAAATCCTGGTCCTTGAATATTTAAGTCACTTAACTTTTGCAGGTTTCAAATTCCTCACCTATAAAATAAGTTTTAGATAGAAAATATGAGGTCACTAAGTTATCTTGCCAAAGGTTAATATGTACAGTTTATTCCTACAGGCTGTAGGAAAGAGTGTGTAGCTTAATGGATATAAGCTCCTTAAAGTTAGGGAGCTACTGTTTTGTAAGTCATATCTCCAGCATCTACCATTTGGCAGACAAATGTTTGATACTTGTTGCAGCATAAGACTATCTTGGAAGACAGGAAAATCTGGGTTTAAGACACTGACATACATAACAAGCTGTAGGTTATAGGTATATTTTAACCTTTTGGTGTTCTATGGAGACTCCAAGGAGTTATCTGCATTTTCCACACTGTTGCAAAACATGTTTTACTTAGGATCCATTTTTTATTGATGGATATTAAATTAAAAATTAAAAAAATTAATGGAATTATTACTTAGAATTCTAGGTCTGGGTTCAAGAAGACCTGATTTTGTTTGTTCTGAAAGGTAACATAGGGTCCTCTGAAATTCCTTTATTGAGTCATATTCAGTCCCTGGTTAGGGTTTTCTTGACAAAGATACTGGAGTTTTATTTCTTTCTACAGGTCATTTTATAGATGAGGGAACTAAGGTAAACAGGGGTAAGTAACCTGCCCAGGGTCACACAGTTAATGTTTGAGGACAAACTTGAGGATGAGTCTTCCTGACTGAGGCCCAACATTCTATCCATTTTGATACCACCTGGATTCTAAAGTCTCTACCAATTCTAAAACTATGGTCCTGTATCACCCATTCCCAAACTCTTGCTTTTACAGTGATCTCTCATTTCAGAGAAAAACTGAGGTTGAGGAGAGATGATTTACCCCAAAGTCCAAAAGATTTGCTAATGGAAGTACATCCGAGTGGGCATTTAGTTTCTGGGCTCAGAGTCCGAGTAACTGCTCTGCCACTTATTTACTTATCCAGAGATCTGGCTTCCTCATTGGGTAAAATGAAGAGGGAAGAGTTGTAGGGAGGTAACTAGATGCCTTTTTAGTGTCCTTTCCGCGGTTCTCTAATGCTTAGATGCTACGACTAAACTTTAGATCTTTTGGCTCCTGGTTCAGTGCTTTTTCCCACCAAAGCACCTACCCTCTTGTAACATTTCAGCGGGAGTCCAGGATCTTTCCCTCGTCCTCACCTTCCACCTACTTATTCCCATGTAAGGCATCATATTCAGACCAGTCCCCAAGTAATTATTCTGCAACCATGCCAGACAAGGGCAGGAAAGCCAGAAGCGTCGAGACAGCCCTGACCAGCACTACCAGGGATCACAGCAAACTGCTCTAGTTGGGACAGGGACACAATCCTGGGCCCAATTTACTAGCTTCGCCAAGAGGAGGGAGCAACCAATCCATCAAAGTGGGTAGTTCATCTCACCAGGGAAACAAGGCGATTTGACTTCGGAGGGAAGGTGTGCCCTGCACTTGGGCCAAGTCTATATAGATTGATAGGCACTCTCCTTGCCCTTCCTCCACTTCCTGCCTGGTGCCGGCAGGTGCCCTATCAAGCTTGCTCTTTATTTCTACTATCTGCTGGCTTTCTAGCAGGGGGAGAGGATAGTCCGATTCTCTTCTTGAACCGAGGAGATTGGGATCAAATCTTCAACCGACCAGGGCCGCCTCCCCCACGCGCTCAGATCTCTCACTGGCTTTTAAAATGGCGGTCGCCAAGCCGCGAGCTTGGCACGCGCACCCCCCCCCCCCATCGCCCAACACACACACACACACACACACATATATATATACATACATACACACACACACACACACACGCACACACACCCTTCTTAGCTCTGCGAGCCTTAGCTCAATGCCCTTTGAAGACCGACGGGAGACCGGGAAAGCAGGAGACTAGAGAGCGAGGGAGGGGGAGGGATGTAGGAAAAGACTAGAAAACTCTTGTCCCGCGCGGGACCACGGAACCCTAAAGCGCCAAGCTGCTCAGCGACTAGGAAGGAGAAGGTGGAGGTGGAGGAGGAGGTGGAGGAGGAGGAGGAGGAGGAGGAGGAGGAGGAGGAGGAGGAGGAGCAGCAGCAGCAGCAGCAGCAGTTAGGGACGCCTGCGCCTCAATTCCAGGAGAGAGGCGGTAACATCCGGGCTACTCCCCCCACCCGGAAGTGACGTAGGCCGCAGGGGCGGTCACTCTCCAAAGCGCCTGTTTCGCTTTACCGCCTACCCCCGCCAGCGCCATGTCCCGCCGCCCCCTAACCTGAGTGTTTTCTTCCCCACCCTCTTTCGTTTTGGGGAGAAAGGAAGGGGTGTCCTTGCTTCAAAATTGTTCTGCTGAGCCACCAGAATTTTTTTCTTTGAGACACGAAATTTCCAAACCCGTCATTCCACCTTCTAGTGTCATCTCCCCCATCTCCTTAGTTTCGCTTGCAGAAGCAATAGTGTCTTTTTTGAAGGGAGTTTCTTGTCCCTCCCGCCTCTTGCTCCCTTCTCGCCCGGGTCCCTTCCCGTCATTGGACTCTAGTTATAGTCCCCCCTTCTCCCCACTCCCACTGTGAAGTGTCAATCACCGGGCTGTGAGCCCGCCTCTTCCGGCAGCGGTGGCTCTCAGGTTCGGTTGCCTCCTCCCCTCTTCCCTCCCCCAACCCCCCCCTCCCCGTGTGTCTCCCTCTCCCTCCTCTCTCCCTCTCTCTCCCTCTCTCTCCCTCTCTCTCTCTTTTGTGAGTTATAGCAACCGTTGCCTTGTGAATCAAGCGCCATAGTCACCGTAGTCCTGGCGACTGTTACCCATCAACAACAACTACTCCTCTCCTCCTCCTCCTCTTCCTCCTCCTCCTCCTCCCCACCACCACCATCTCCATCACCCACCAACAACACCACAATAATCCACAGCCAAGGTGAATATTATTCTATATCTACATGTGTGTGGGAGCGTGTGGATGTGTGTGTACGCGTGTGTCCGTGCGTGTGTGTATTTGTGTGTGCGCGCGTGTGTGTCTCACTCCTCTGCTGCTGCTGCTTCTCCTCACACCCCGGGGGCTGCTGCTGCTGCTGCTGCTTGCTGCTGCTGCTGCTCAGCTGCTTGCTGCTGCTTCTGCTTGCTGCTGCTGCTGTTGGGGCTTTTCCTCTCTTTCGGGAGCTTGTTTACAATTGATATTTACTAACTATATAGATAGACTAGAATGTGTGTGTACGTCTTGCGCCCCCCGGCCCCCGCCCCCCTCTCTGGTTGCACTTTAGGGATGGAGTGTGATCTGGGGGGTCTGTGGGGAGTGGGAGAGGGAAATACAGTTTTCTGATTGGTATTGTGGAATATTTGTGATCTCAAGGCTGAGGAGGAGGGTCAGGTGGAAAGACCAGGAATCCCCCCCCCCTCCTTTTTTCTTTTTTAAACCTGTATGTTTCCTGCTTTTTTTCAAAATCGAAAGATTACAATGTGCAGGAGGAGCCAGAGGTATTTTTTGTTGTTGTTGTTCACTTGTAGGGCCTGGTATGGATTTTTTCCCCCTTAACCTCAAACACTGGTGAACTTTTCCCACCTCTTATTTCCTCCATTCTGTCCTCTCTTTGCTTTGTAATAAATAGGGTATTCTTATTTAATCACCAGCAATTTCATTGTTTTCTTTTTCTTTTAAAACTGTATTTTCTTTGTGCTGCAAACAGTCTTAATATCCATTCAGCACTCTTCTCCCTTCTTTCTCCCCGCCCCCCCCCCCAACCCCCCTGTACACACAGTGAAGCCAGGGGCCTCTTTACTGTGTTCTTGCTGCTTCGGAGAAAGAGATTTTTTTTAAAGTGTCTTTTTTTTGTGTGCTTGTGATTTAAACCGGATGCAGAGCATCTGTGATAGTTCGGTTAGTAGTTATTGACAGAGCTTTATCTTCATGTGTAAATGGGAGGGGTGGTAGTGAGGTTTCATTTCACTTTGATAAACCTCCAAATAGTGGAGGTCTAAGTAATTTACACTGAGATTATAAGACTATTTTAAACAGAGATAGGACAGAAGAAACTAGTTTATAAATAGTATTTGTGAGTTGTGGTACTTTGAGCGTTCTTCCCCCCTTCTCGGTTCATTTTCCTTTGAGAGTTGAAATTGAAGTCAAGTTGTTCATAAAGAATGTATGAAGCTTCTCAACTTGAAACGTGTGTATATTTCCCTTACTTTGTGATTTAGATCTAGAGACTTAACATATTCTTTGTATTTACTTTTGTTGTTGTTTTCACTGGACATCAAATTTGTTTTATGTTCTATCAGGATTACTTATGAAATCTTTTATATTTATTTTTCCTTTGTAAATATGAGATTAGCTTTCAACCTACAGCATTGATCTTTAGAGTTAACCCAGTTTTACAATGCAAACTCCTTAAATTTATATGTTTTATAGTGTAACTTTTAATGAACTAATTAATAGTAAAGTGGTATTAGTTTTGTTAATATATATGTGTGGGAATAAGTGTAATTTCTTATTTTAAATGCACATTTTTAGTTTTCTAATTTGGAACTTGTTAAATCATGACTTAAACCCAATAAAAAGATATTGATTTAATTGATAAAGCAAACTGAAGAATATGTCAGTGCTGAGATTGTAAAATGTTTAGCAAGTTAAATAATTGTAATGTTTAATTAGGATCAATTATTTGCCAAATACTAGTTTTGTTTCCTTTAGTTTTATTCTTTAACCCATTTTCCTATACATGCTTCATATGAACGAACATGATATTTTGGTCAGAGAGTAGTCTTTCTCAAACGATCTCAATACCTTTATGGTTTATCTTTCTGGATGTCAAATCTATAATCCTACCTTGTATTGTTTTTGTTCAGAGGAAATGTCAAATACCCCAGCAGTTTCTGATCCCTGAAGCTCCTGGGTCCCATAAACTCTCACTGAAGTTAATAGTTTTGCTTTTATTAGATGCAGATTCACAGACTTTTTTGTTATTTGCATAATGGGTTATCAGTATGATAGGCTATGGTATGATGTTATGGTTTAGTATTTTAATGTTCAGGATGCAAGAATTTGCATCATTTTAAAGAATTTACAAGCACTACACACAGATTTTGTTTTTTTAATAAAATATTTAGTGGCCTCTTTGATGTAAGCACTATACTTTCATAGGTCTAGCAAAACTATTAGTTTAAGAAGATTTTGGTAAAGTTGTAGTCACAGATTATTTCCACTCAAAAGTGAGTCAACTTCATTTAGATAGGCTTCTAAAATATATTCTGGTATTGACAGATTCATTAATTTAAAAGATGATGACAGATAATAGAGAATGATCCTACTTAACATTTTTATCATTATCTTAATGTTTCTTGGGAGGATTCTTTAAGTAGATATTTGGATTTTCATGTGTCCTAAAGTTTTAAACCTAGCAAGTGATGATGATACCTACCATTTTTTAAAAGTACAGTGATTTTGTGAGGGGGAAACCCAATCAAAATGTTCACTTGGTATTACCTGTTTTATATAGGTGAACATATATGATTAATGTATGTTTTAATGCCTTGATACATTTAGTGCATAGAGCTTTCTGAATTGTTTGCAGTATTTACCCCAGTTTATTAATTGCATTAAAAGAAAATAGATGCTTTTTGAGTCAAGCATTCATAATTATTGAACCAAAATTCATTCTTTACATTAGCTCCCCAATTTTTTTATGAAATAGGAAAGTTAGGCCTAGTTCATATAATAAATACTTGTAGCTTCCCCACCACCACCACCATTCAGAAAGACTTGTGCTATAATAAGGGTTTTAAATGTTCTGAGACTTTCAGTCTGATGTACTTTACACCCTATTATACTAATAACATGAATTTTTTTAGACATCAAACTTTATTTTTCCTTTTTTGTGAACAAACTAGAGATTCAAAATAAATGTAATCTATTAAGGATAAAGTCATTGCTTTATTTGAATACTGGTACATAATGCTTATTGGTAACTTTTTATAAACCATTCTTTTGAAAATTATACTGGAGTGTGCTTTCATCTGAACTTTCTATCAGAAAAAAATGTAGGCGGAATATAAAGACTTCACTTTAGATTTTGAATGTGTGTTTCTTGATTAAATAGTTAGCTCATCAGAAGTGTAGGAAGAGTAAAAGCAAACTTAGAACAATAGAACAGGAATGTTGTTCTTGATAAAGTTATTCAGAAAATAAGGACATGAAGTAGGTATTTACTATAGAAATAAAATTATAATTAGCATCATAATAATTTTTAATGATAAATATGGGGATAAGGAAAATCATATTCTGACTTTTAAAGTGAATACTTATAATTCATCAAACAGATTTTTTTTTCTGACTAGTATTATTTGTACACCCTTAGAATGGTTACCACAAAATTACATTTCGAGTTCTCTGTTCACAGGTGCATAGTGCTTCCATATTTTGGAAATCCAAGATTAAGTGGATTTGACTAAATCTAGCTTGTTAGGGACAGATGGTTTCTTTAAACAGGTGTCACTTTCATTTCTAGTGCATTGTGTTGGGACTTCCAGTGGCTCACAAAAGGGCTGTCTAAAGCAGGTGGCATCCTTTGCTTTTGTCATTAGTAAAATCTACTTTCAGAGCTAATTATTTTTCCAGAAAGAGGATACTTTTTAATAAGTGTTTTTTTTTTAAGATAGTTTAAAACTCTACTAGTTACTAAACATTTCATTTTTTGTATTTTTTTTGGCAAGTAGCACAACATGAACTCTTGTAAATCATTTAATTATTGATAATATTGCTTTACTCCTTTTGAGTAAACAAAGCAAATCCAAAAGTTATCCAGCAATTCAAGTAATTAGGTAATTTTTGTAGGGCAAGAAGCCATAATACTTGAAAATGAAATACAATTTGGTTATTATGACAAATGAGCTCGTAACTTTCATTTATGATGTCATTGTATTTTTAATGTAACTTATAATGTGAACATTTCATATAAAAACAGATGAAATTTTAGTGGTTTTATTATGCCATTTAAAATTAATTGATATATGAAAAGATTTAAAATATTTTAATTATAGATATTAAAATTTTCAGGAGAATTTTAGGATAAATTTCAAAAATGAAATTATGTATCCGACTACTAAATGAAGCAACATCCACTCCGTTAGTCTTTAAGGTCTCTTTCAGTGCTATCCTCATTGTGGGAATTTTAAATTTCCTATTGCAAATGCACCAGAGGGTGCTATGCTATTTGGATTGCTGTCACCAAACAACATGAACTGATAAGGACTTTTAGTTTATAGAAAAAGGCATTTAAAAAAAATTATGGGCATCTTCAAGCTTACATTGGCTGAGATTGGAAAATGAAATTGAAATGATTTAGTTTTAGAAGTTCTATATGAAATATACCACTCCATGATTGATAATAGATGTTAGTACAAGATATACCAGTTCCAAGACCTGTTTTATTGAAATGATTTAGTTTTAGAAGTTCTATATGAAATATACCACTCCATGATTGATAATAGATGTTAGTACAAGATATACCAGTTCCAAGACCTGTTTTATTATAATCTAATTCAAAAATTTAAATCTCCAAATAACTTTACTTGTGTAGTACAGTGCACAATAATTTTTATTATGTTATCCTTTTCTTTGTTAGTTTACCTAACGAGATTTATGTCATTTTTATGGTATACATTCATAAATATATCACCCTCTGAAGTTAATAATACACATCAATATTGTGTGTTCATTTAAAACTTTTATATTACAAAATCAAATTTTGATAGAAAATGTATTTTTTTTTCATTCAGTGACCTAAGGTTATCAACTAAGCTACACCAAAGTGAAATTTTAATGTTTCAGTTTAATTAAACTAGTGTAAATGAAGTAGAGAATTTGTTTCTTCCAAATTCATTCTAGTTCTGACTAACCTGGTTTGAGTAAATGGGATTACTATTCTACCTACTGCTGAGGATTGTGTAAGGAAAACATTTTGTATATCCTTAAAGCATTATGTAAATATGAATTATTATTATAGCTATCTGGAAAATTGTCTCTTATGTCTTCTGTTGTATTGTATTGATTTAGAATAGTGATTTGGGATCTTGCATTGCTTTCTGGGTATGATTGTGGGTTCAAAGGAAGTTTTGTAAGACAACCAGAGAATCAAGATTTTGCACCATTAAGTTAGATACACATCAGTGTGAATCTGATGAGCCTGTTATTACTAATAATGTAATAATAGCTAATATAAGCATAGAATTTTACAAATATTGTCTCATCTTATCCTGGGAGATATGTACTGTTATATCTATTTTGTAGATAAGGAAACTGATGTGGATGGACATTAAGTGACTTAACCAAGGTGAATATAGCCACTAAGTATATGAGACTAAATTTGAACTTGTATCTACATTTGAACCTAACTGCCTCTTAAATAAATACAGGTAGTTGTAATACCAAGAAAGAATCACTCGCTGGCTTTGGAGTAGGGAGACTTGGTCTTATCCCTAACTCTTCACAACCTAGTGAGTCAATTGGCAAATCAAACCTTTGATCCTCAGTTTCCTCATCATTAAAATAGGGATAGTAAGACTAGCATTACTCACCATGTAAGTAGTTTATCAAAAGGAAAATGCTTTTTCAATCTCAAAATATTATACATATAAAGTATTACT
Organism: Monodelphis domestica; assembly: GCF_027887165.1. NCBI lineage: Eukaryota > Metazoa > Chordata > Mammalia > Didelphimorphia > Didelphidae > Monodelphis > Monodelphis domestica. The sequence continues at coordinate 129,795,484 of NC_077233.1, forward strand.
AGTTTTTTTCTTACTCAGAGGACATGTTTACTGTGTTAGATAGACAGATCTTAACTGTAATTCTTCCTAAAGGTCATTTCATATTAAAGCATAAAATTGTATATGCCCTCAAAGTGAATAATGGTTCTGTAAATATCAAAAGCATCAATTATAATAATACATTTATATAACACTTTAATAAACATTAAGTGTCTATTAAAGGGTTAGACATAGTAGATGCTGGCATACAATACAAAAATGAAAATAGCTTGGCCTTCAGAGGGTTTACATTCTCCTAAGGGATTTAAGGTTTGCCAAGTGCTTTCTTCACAACAACCCTGAGAGGTAGCAAGTATTGTTATCCCTATTTTATCCACTAGTATACTGAGGCTGTGAAAGGTTAAAGGATTTGTTTATGGTCACACAGCTAATGGAACTCAGGTCTGTTCGTCCCTGAATTTCAAGTCCAGCACTCTCCACTAGGGCATGCTGCACTCATGCAAATGCTATGATTTTAGATCTTGGAGGGAACCTTTGAGATCTCAGCTCAGTTTTCTCATTTTACAAACAAGGAAAGTGAGGCTCAGAGGGGAGGAAGTAACTACCAAGATTATAAAGGTAGTTAGAGGCAAAGTCAGCATTTAAACCCCAATATTCTCATTCCAAGGCCAGATTCCTTCTAAATTTTATGTTCCTTGTCTTAATGAAATAAATGAGTCAGGTGTGCTTCAAAGTTCTTTGTTTTTCTCTGCAGAACAATTATAATTTAATAACTATACATTCTCTCTCTCTGTCTCTCTTTATCTCTCTCCCTCCTTCCCTTCCTTCCTTCCTCCTACACCTCCCTTTCTTCCCTCCTTCCCTTTCTCCTTCTTTTCTCCTCCCTCTCCTCCTCCATCTTTTCCTTATTCAAATTAGCTGTGTGACTAGTGGTTATAGTTCTGAGTTTGGAGTCAGGATAACCTAAGGTCAAATTACGTTGGGCAAGTCATTTAATCTCTGTTGCCTCAGTTTCCTCAACTGTAAAATGGAGATAATAATAATAATATCTACCTCCCAGGATGGTTCTGAGGATCAAATTAAATAATATTTATAATGCACTTAGCACATTACTTTTCATGTAGTGGTGCTATATAAATGGTAGCTATAACTATTATTAAGTCACCTCTCAGTTTCCCAAGTAACTCTATAAAGAATCTAACTTACATTCCATTTGTTGATTTGTAACTGTGGAAAGAAAGTTCCCTACACAAGTGAAATCATTGGTCAGCCTTTCTACCCCCTCCACCCCTAAAACATCTATGTATTGGCTGCTCTGTTGATCAATTTCCCCCACCACCACCACCACCACCACCACCACCACCACCACCACCACCACCACCACCACCCTGATTTCATATCATAGTAAACATGAGAGGCCAAAATGTTTTCTTTAGAAGACTTCGCTAACCTCTGAAATTTTGTTTACTCAGAGTATGATATATTTAACACATATTTAAATTAAGCCATTTCTATATTCCCCAGTAAATTCTATATTTTAAAAGTTCATAGAGTTCATTAGTAAAATCTTAGAAAGCTATGCAGCAAATAGTAATTTTGGCATAGTTGATTTCCAACTGTATGCTTACATGTATCAAGGGGAACCTAAGCTAATATCAGACATATGCAATATGTAAACATGAAAAAGGACAAATAGTATAGTTGACTCTCTTAGTGCTAAAGAATGGTTAAGGATTCCCTTTCTCAACAAATTCATACTTAGTGGCATCTCTTAAGTTGCTGTTCAATATTTTTATTGTATTTCTGTATTTTGGTATATCTTAGAGAAATTAAGTATCTGGCATTAAAGTCATTTATAAATTCTTATAATTTTGCACAACTTATATCTGATTTTACTTTTCTCAAATGAGCAATCTCTGATGTATTCTAGTTGATCTAACAGTTTATTTGCTCTTTAAACTGAATTTTATTGAGAAATTCTTACAGCTTTATGTTTTATATATATTGAGACTTTCCTTTTCATATTGCTTACATGAGAAGTTTTAGACATGAACCTACAACACTCAAGAGGAACTCAAATTAGATTAAGTTGTAATTGTGATATATTTAACAAAATTAATAAAAATATAATACAACAATATTAATATGTGGGTTTCAAAATCAATATGTGGCCCTCCAGAATTCTAATGTACAGTTTAGTGGGTTCCCATATCTATTTGAATTTGACACATGTGGATTAAATTTTATGTTTTCTTTTCTATTTTTTTTGTGCATAATACTTCTTTAGCAAATCGGCGACCTTAGTGAGTTGGGTATTCTATACCACCATATATGATTCTTATTCAAGTCTTTTCATTGGAGGATCTATCCATAACACTAAAGGGCTTTCCTTTGTTTCATTTAATATTTCATTCATGGTACTCACCTCTGATTCCTCATTCTTACCAGTGTAAACCTTAAAATTTCTTAGACTTATAAATGTTGGAAATTTCACCATTGGGAAATTTCATACTGGAAAAATTTCCTACTGATAGTCTATTGGAATGTGAACCTCCCTTGGCATGGGAGGGTCCTTCTCCTCCCTACTTAAGATTACTTTAGGACAGAAACCTTTTGCTGAACAATGGAAAGGGCTTTGACCTTTACTTAAGCATAGAACAGGAAGTTCTTTGAGTCATGATTGATTTTAGAATTGATACAATAGAGATACTTGGAATGACAGAACCAGGTCTTGGAAAATACAATCTCCACCCTACTCAGAGTAAAAGGATTTAGGAAGGGCTGCAGCAAAGATCAAGATTTAATTATTTGAGAATATGACCTTCAACAGACATGTGCAAAGGGGCAGACCTCTGGGCGGTCGTGGGTTAAGCTAGAGCCACCATTGGCACAGGGAAGACATGGACAGTGATTGGTAAATGTGAGAACTGAGGGGAGGGAACTGAGATGGTTTCCTTAAAGATAGCAGGGTCTGAGGACTGGGGGTTGGTTGGAGAGGTTTTGCTCTGAGAGGTGGTGCTTTGAGAAGCTTGCTCTGAAGGAGGCTGGAGGTGGAGGCCCCTGAGACTGTTTCTCCATTTTGGTCACGTGAGTGATAGGGACTGATCTCTTTTCTTTGCCTCAGCTATCTAAGGGCTTGGGCCTTTTGGCCCAGCCTAAACAGAGGGGGTATTTAAGCCCTATTCCCATCTCTCTCTCTCTCTCTCTCTCTCTCTCTCTCTCTCTCTCTCTCTCTCTCTCTCTCTCTAATACTTTTCTTCCTCCTGTTTGTAATTAAAAACTCCATAAAAGGTTGACTGCTGACTTGAGTTTTCATTTAGGAATTACATAGCTGAATTCCTTGGCGACCTTAAAATTAATATATATCAGTCTTTTAAAGTGATTTCCTTGTTACACCAGAATGATACAGTGGAAAGAGCACTAGTACTAGAATCAGAGGGCCTAGGTTCCAGAACTTATTGCCATCATTTGACATCTATGTGATCTTTGACTAGTTACTTAACTGCTATGAGCTTCAGTTTTCTCATCTTTAAAATGTCAAGGTTTTGTATTAATTGGCCTATTAAATTCTTTCTAGCTCCAAATCTATGATTCTATGATCTTTGATGATGCCTGGTAATATGATACTGTCTATTTATAATTGTCATTCAGCTTTTTAAAAATCTACAGTTTATCTTTTTCAGTATATAATGTATCTAACATATAACTTTCAAAACTGTCCTGCTTGTCTGATTCATTTTGTCCATCTATTTGTATTTGTGTGTGTGTGTGTGTGTGTGTGTGTGGTGGTGGGAGAGAAATGGTACCCCCATCTCTCTTCACATTCATCTTTACAATTGTTCTTTCAATCATCTGCAATTTTGATTCTCAGAAATCACGGGGTTCTGTGATTCATAATCATATAATGGCACCAGGAGAATATTTTTTAAATATATATTTTTAAACCCTTACCTTTTGTCTTCTAGTCAATACTGTGTATTGGCTCCAAGGCAGAAGAGTGGTAAGGGCTAGGCAATGGGGGTCAAGTGACTTGCCCAGGGTCATATAGCTGGAAAGTGTCTGAGGCCAGATTTGAACCTAGGACCTCCCATCTCGTCTCTAGCCTTGGCTCTCAATCCACTGAACTACCCAGTTGCCCCCCCCCCCATCCCCAAGAAATACTCTTAACAGTGTAGTAGAGTGTAAAGGAACTTTGTGTTGTGTGTCAGAAGACCTTAGCTCTATTCACTTCTTCACTATCCTGCTTTATGACCTGATCACTTCAACTCTTTGAGCCTCAGTTTTCCCATCTACAAAGGGAGGAGGCTGAGCTAGAGAATCTAGTCTCTGAGTTGTAACATCTTACTTTTAAGGATTTTATTGTTTGACATACTGGGACAACCACTTTTTTCCTGCCCTCCTGAGTCTCCTCTAGACAAAGAATTCTTAGATTCATCTTTCTTATTACTTTCATGAGAAGCAGCAATGCATAGCTTGTATCACTGTCCATTGGAGTTATAGTTTAGTCTTGAGAGTAGTCTGATTGAGTCCCTTTTCCTGTTTATTTGACTTGATTTCAGGGAAGGATGGGCAATAAGTAAACAAGAAAGTAGCCTGAGGAATTTAAGGTGAACAAGGCCTGCAACAGGTGTACATCCATGAGTGGTAGACATTAAGATTTGAGTGAGGGATGAGAAGTAATTGGGAGAGTAGAGGAAAACTAACAAAAAAATTAATAAGGAAGAATGGTAATAAAGGTCAAAAATAATGAACTGTGAATCTGGACAACTTAGTTCTAGTTTCATTACTGCCACTAATTAGTTGGGGGACCTTGGACAAGTCACTTTATCCCCACTAGGTTTCAGTTTCTTTATCAGTGAAATGAATGGGTTGGACTAGTTGACTTCCAAGGTCCCTTCCAGACCCAGCATTCCATACTCCTTTAATTCTATTACATTACTGAATAGGTAGTAGTTAAGGGGACCCCTGCTTTAGGGCAAAGGAATGGGAATGAGGATGTTTGATGTATTCTCTGGGATACTTGAGGCTGTTGTTTGCTTTATCTGGTCAAAACAAAAAGAATGAGAATCCATGAATGAGTTTGTGACCTGGCCATGGTTATGGCATCCTTGGAATCATCCACCAGTCCTCTCCAGTGAGCTCACAACCCACAAGATAAGAGGTAACTTAGTCCTAGAGATGGAGTTTAAGCCTTAGCAATATAATGAGTGGCAGTTGAGGCTCTTGATTTACTGAGGAGCTCACGTTCAGAATGCTGTTTCCCAAGAATGTGGATATGAAGATATCCAGAGAGGGAAGTTTCTCATTACTATTAACTATAAAATTAACTTCTTTGCATACTATTGTGAATTTCTTAAGTTTATCTTTTCAATAAGCCTTGAAGTTTTTTTTCTTATGTCTCCCTTTTTTTGGGGGGGAGGTTGAGATAAGGCTTATCAAAGAATCTGAAAATATGGTAGTTTCTCTATAAGGACCAGAGGTCTGAGATCCTGGGGCCCTGCTCCAGGAAAAAATGCTTTAACACATGCCATAAGTTTCAGGAAAATAAATCCTTGTTTTTTTCTGATAATTTTTATTATCAGAACGGGGGGACGGAGGAGTTGCTTGATAACAAATCTATCCTTTCTTAAAGTAAAAGGTTTAAAGACTGAAAGTAAGCCACAAGACTTTATCTTAAGTTCGCTAATGTATCTCTCATCTCCATTCCAAATACACAGCAGGATTACGTGAAGTAGCATTTTTCTTCTTTGAAGAAAACACATATAACTCTTTAAAAAGATACAAAGGAGACAGATGACTTTAGAGGGGAACAAAAACAAAACAGTGAAGTGTTAGTACCACCAAGTTAAATTTAATGTATATTGAAAAGAATAAGTATATTTGATTGTTGATGGTTTCACGTACATTCTCCATTTCCTTTTTTGGTATGTATGAAAGTGTTCATGTTAAATGATTTTCTAGTTAATATTGTTTTAAAGAATAGATACATTCTCTACTGTATTTCATACCTGCAGAAATCTTAACAGGATTAAAAAAATGAGTCAGTGAGTTATTTCTTCTTTTTATTGAGTAATATAACCATATTCTTAAGATGTTTCTATCACATTTTATCAGTGCACTCAGTAGCAATTTACTTCCCATAAAATAAGTATGAATTATATCTATCTATATTTAGCTGATAAAGTGGTAGACATGGGCCTTAACATGAAGAACAGAGATCTTTTGGTAAATCTTTACTCCTGACTATGACACATCTGTGAATTAGGACTTTTGTTCTAGATCACTAGGTGTAGAATTGGGAGATGCATGATTTCAAATAGAAGCTCTGACACATACTTGGTGAATGACCTTAGGCAAGTCACTTAAACTCCCTGTTTTCTTTTCTACAAGAGAAAATATTATATATACTACCTTTTTCACAGGCTTATTGAAAGGAAAATGGTTGCTAAATCTTATAAAAGCAGCAATGAAGAGTCAGATTAATTCACAAGGTAATATAACTACCTTAACACTCCCTTTTCTTGAAAGTGCTAAATGTATAATACCTTCATTTCATGCCTTTAGAGCCACAAATAGGGAGGAGAAAAAGAAATAGAAATATTGCCAGTAGTCTCTGGAATCATCTAATGTTTCCTTTATGCTACTTTCTAGCTATTCTAGGGTTTTGCATAAATAAAAAAAAGAGAAAAATTGGAGAAGTGAACTGGCACATTTTTAGCCATTACTCTGATATTTTGAAATAGTCACTGGTTTTCTTTCCCTCCTCCCCCACTCAGATAACAACTCCTTTACAGTTTAAGAATTGCGGCTAAAAGAATCATTGCCTGAAAGCCAGTCTTCTGGTGATGAGCCTTACCATACTTAGCTTGTCTTTGATCAACAGATAGTTCATCTTGCTGGTCTGTGTTCTGTGTCTGTCCAACTTGATAGGACTTGCCAGAACTACTTCTCTACCATAGAGTTGGACTTTAATGGAGGACAGATTGCACCTTTTCTATGAACTTAATGGACACAAATCTTTCTAGCCCCTGATAATGAATAGAGAACATCCCTTTGTAGAGCTTTTTTCCCTAAATTAAACATGCACATCCATAGAAAGGAGGAGAGAGAAAATCCTACTTATGTGCCAGAAAATAAAAATGATGGATTAACTCAGTTCCCTACCTTCTGCTCTGTGTGGGAAATTCTGAGTTGTCTTTGTGGATATGTTTGGTGATTGAACCAGGTTTTCTTTCCTGGTTGTGTTTTGAATTGGCATTGTTTGGAACAAAAGAGTGTTGCCTGTCTTATCCCTAATAATGCTTTGTCTGATTGACAGCCAGTTATACCTAATGTTACTACTAGACAGTGATTTTCAGAAGTTTATATGTTATTTGATTATATGATTATTAAATGATTTGCAGATAAGTTTACCATTTTAAAATGTATAGTTAATGTACAGAAATTTATCTTTAAATAGTCAGGGATGCCTTGATTAAAAACTAGTATATAAAAATTCAGTTACGAAACAGATAAATTCCCTAGGGGGTTGTTATTTACATTACAAATAGACTTCATTTTGGAACAAAATTTGTTATATACTCTACCCTGGGCATGTTTTAAAATATGAATGAGTTATAGCAAATTTATACATCTTCCAGGAATGTTTATATGGATTAGTGTATTATAAAATTAAAAAAATCAGAAGTTGTATACTCTGTTAAATATATGTGGTTTCCACATGTGCTTGAGTTGCTTCTAATAAACTAAAATGTTTCCTTTAAAAGTAACGAGCAATTTTTGTTGTTACATTTTGTGAATTGGGGAAGAGAGTAAATATCAACTCACACTCATACTAGAATGCTGCTTTTTAAAGGATACTTTTAGCAAATAATCCCATAAATTTTAGTGTTGAAATTATTGGCTTGTTACTGTAAATGAAAATATTAGACAACTGGATTGTAATCATAGTTTTAAAAGGGAAAACTCGCTTACCTTTTTAGGATAGGCATAGTACTGGAATAGAAATTACTTGTATTGTAGGATTGACTTAAATTTTTAGGTTTAAGTAGATTGAGATTGCTTTGAATGGGGAATGGAAGTTAATTTTGATTATATTGAATTTAGGATAGCATTTACTATAGGTGAAGAGGCTAGAGTTCCAAGCTGCTGTGATTTAGGAAGCAAAAAATTTTGAACAAAAAGGAAAACAGTGATTTTACCTATTTTCTTTTTATTCTCAATGCCTATTGCTATAGTCCCTATATTAATTTGTGCTTGTATTAATTTGCATTACTTTCTGGAATATCTCAAATCCTGTAATAGTCTTATATGATGCATGATGCTTTGAGCTTTGGAATGCACCAAATAACCTTTTTGCTTTGAAAGCCTTTTAATAATTTCAATGATAGCACAGCATATATAGAACAAAAGTATCTTAATCTAAAAGGCTGGAGTAAGAATTTGAGGAAGTCAAGGGAAGAATGAGAAAAGTAAAAATAGAATATAAAAAAGAATAAGACTAGTGAAAAAATGCTTATAGGACTGGAGTAGTTGAATGTATAGGAAGTAAAGATAAATAGTAAGATATATTGCAAAAGGCAAAGAATAATGGGTAAGAAAATAAGGGAAGTAATGATAGATTTGCAATATTATTTTGACTAGTTATTTGAACTGACTGGTAGGAAAAGCTGATGAGAGGATCAGAACAGTATTTTATCACTTTTATGTGAAGCTATTTATACTGTTTGTAGGCCTTCAGTACTTAGACTTGATGGAAAATATGAATGTTTTACACAAGAAAACATTTAATGGATGTGTTCCACTGTAAATTAATATTGGCATAGTTTAGTAAATTTAGGATATTCTTAGTCACCTGAGGTGTCTGAGAAATGTCTTAATTTCATCTCAAACTTAAAGCTCAAGGACTTAGTAACTGTCTCTGAAAAACTAAATAGTATAAAATTATATACTTTAAAAGCACCTTGCCTATTGAAATAAAAAGGAATCTATTTTGTTACTGTTACATCCAGAGAATCTAAATATGTTAGTAAACATAACCAAATTTGTACAAATTGTAACAATTGTTAGGATTATGTTTGAAGTCTTTAAAAATTTTTATATCATGATGTACAATGAAATATTGCTAGTACTTGATTTTTTCTTATCTGCATATTTCTTAACCAGGAAACTTATTCTTAGTTGTTGGTCAAGTCTTCTGTTTAATAATTCCAGATTCCAGTACTTGAAACCTGACCTATTACTGAAAAGGGAGCAAGCAAAAGGACAACAATCCATGTTAAAGTACACAGGAAAAAAAATTGTCTTGAGATCTGACAGAGGTGGTATTGATGCATAGAAGATTCGTCATCCCTGTAAAAAGACTACATAGAAGGGTGTCTCCTTTATATTTTGTAATAATTTTATTAGCTTAGAAAACTTTTTTAAATGTTAAGATTTTAGTCTTTTAGGATTCTATGTACATTTTTTAAAAGAATGTTGCCTCAACTTAAGGGTATTTTCTGAGGCCTGATTTTAGTTGATTACAGAATGAAAGCAACCTTGACACTTTTCAAGAATATAAATCTTAAAGTGATAGAAATCCTTTAAAAATCTTGTAAAAAAGGCTACAATATCACAACTAATTGTCATGGACATAGTTCAAAATAATTTCTCTTTAAAAATTTTAATTTTTTTTATTATTTATTTATTTCAATTAATTAATTAAATTTAAAATAAAAAAATAAAATTTTAAAGCAGTCTCCTTTTTCTCCCATCAATATTTTAGTCTTTTTTATTACACTCTTTGGTTTAAGCTTTTGCATACAATTCTTTTCATTTATTAGAATGGGAAAAGTAGCAAGTTGTCACAAAATCTCACTTTGAGAGATGATAAGGAAAGGGAACTAGCTGTTAATGACTGAGTTGGAGAGGTATTTGTAAAACAGAATTGATTCTAGGAGAAAAGAGAGAAGACTATATTGAATAGGAGGGGGGGAGAAGTTGAAGACACATATCTATACATATATCACAAATGGTGATAAAAGGACATTTTAATAAGAAGTAAAAATTAATTTCATTTTCATAGGCAAATGCTTTCCTATTTGAATCTAATAAAATGATCAAGCTATGTAGATATATAGAAACTATACTTCTGAGATCTAAAAAGTTGAATAGAAATGTGTAATTTACTAAATAAAATGTTCTATAATGATCTTTTTAAAAATGTAATCTAGCTAACTAAATCAAAGAGGGAAGTGATAATAGTAGAAGTGTTTTTGTGTTGTAAATTAACAGTTCTGTTTTCAAAGGCCCTCTCCTGTGTAATTAGAAATTAGCCAAATAATAATGTTTATATGACCTTTTTGTGCATTGTTAAGATTTTTAACAACTCAAAGTAAATGTAGCATACATAAGAGGAAAATGTATAAGATATATTCATATAGACAATGTTTGGTTGAAAAGAAAAATATAATAAGCAAGCAAAAATTAAAATCAAATGCTATCCATGTTAATTTTTATAATATTAAAGGCATTTTACATATGTAAATATATGTGTGTATATATATATTTATGTGTGTTTATATGGATGGGGAGAGAGAGTATGTGTTACCAATTTAAAGTAACACTGCATTTGAAATAATTGAAAATAGTTTTCCCTTTTGGGATAGGAGACCATTAAAATTAAGTAAATTAAATTATCACTTAATTTGGTGTTTTCTCATTTTTTTATATTTTTCATTATTTGGATCAAAGTGTGCTCCATTTTATTCTAATGGTGATTTTAGTTTATACTTTCAATGGACCTCTAGATTTAAGTTATAGGATGTTTGCTCTTAAAATTGGCTAGTTTCACTGAAAAAATAATCTTATTATTAAGTCAGCTTAATGGACTTTATTCTTAGGGAATTAAAAAAATTTTCCTTTGCATCAAGCTAATTTTTGGAGAATGAACTCTTCAGATGAGGTGTCTGGGAAGATTGCTCTGGGTCATGAAATTAAAACATTTGCTGTCTTAATTCTATTCATTTAAATATAGACTTAATATCCATTTTTAAATTTGGCTTCTTTAGCCTACTTTCTATAATGAAGCTGCAGTGAACTTGGAAGAAACTGGTAATGGCCCGTTATTTCAACCCATATCTCAGTAGTTAAACCTAATAAGAAATACCTAGGTAGCTCTTTAGCTATTCCTCGACTCACTAATTTTTCATTTTTTGGTAGCTCTAATTTTTACTCTATTTTTCCTAAAATCAAATTTAAATATGCTTAGATCTCATCTTCTACCAGAGCTTTTCCTACTCCCTCTTAATCCTAGTGCCTTCCTTCAATTATTTCCTATGTATATCCTGTACATTGTTTGTGCTTATATATTTGTTTTCTTCTTGTTTTCCCCCATTAGATTGTTACCTCCTTGAGGGCAGGGGCTTTTTGCCTTTTTTTTTTCCCCAACAGTGCATACCAGAGTACCTGGCACATAATTAGTGATTAATAAATGTTTATTGACTGACTAATTCTTTGCTACTTCCATTCCTTGATCCTAGTGTTTCCTTCTGTGGCCTACTATAATAAACCATATTTCTTTTCTGATAGCTATTTCCAACTGCTTTGTAGTTATCTCATCCTTCCAAAGTCCTCTGTTCTTACACTAAATATTCCTAATTCTTTCTCCTGATTTGCTTATGTTATGATCTCAAGATCTCTCACTATTTTGGCTCTTGCTCTCTGGATGCTTGCAGCTTATCAATGCTCTTCTGGTCTAAGTATGAGAGAATGCAGCAGGGTTTTCATTTTCCTGTTGGTTTTAATTTTTGTCAAAGGTTTTTCCACATATCCTTTATGTAGTTGGTTTATTTCTTTGCTGTGGTCCTTATTCTAATGGCCTGCCCTACCCTGTCCATCTCACCATCTGGCCTTAGTACTTCTAGTCAAACAGCAATAATCTATGGCCCCCTGGGCTGGGCTAAGGGAAAAAACTATGCAGCACACCTGTGTTTTTATGTATTCATTATTGTGATAGAATATAGATTTTTGTATCACTTTTGCACAAGGAAGTATATTTCTCTTTGCTGTGACAATGTTTTTATGCTATAAATGTTCTGTGTTAGAAACTTTTCTGAAAAGGTACAAAGAAGCAGATAATAGTATTAACATTATTTAAGTATTTATCTTATGTATAATTTTTATGCACATGCTTTATTCTAGAAAATAAATTTAATGCCCTATGCTTTTAAAAAGAAATGTTATAGTTGTCCTATTTTTCTCATCATATTTCTCTCCCAACCTTCTCCCAGAGAACCACCCCTATAAAAAGACTAAAAATATACATTTTTAAAAGTTGATATTTACCTTTTCTTAAAAGTCAAAGTTTACATTTAAACTTTGGTTTTTTTTTTCTGTTACATTGCTTAATATTTAGGTTATTTTTTCAATTGTAGAATGTCACATATGTAGAATTCTATATGCATATGCATGCATATGTATATTGTAGCATGGAGGGCATTGAGTATTACATATTGTCAGCATCCACACACATATACAATAAAAAAGATGGCTTTTAAAAAAATATGTATTATCTAGTGCTGGGATATATGCTTTATGATTAGAAAAAAAATTCACAGGTTTGCACATTGTACATGATTACTTTTTTTAGGTAGGGAAGGGATAACTTTAGTCATGCAGAAGGCCACTTAAATGTATTCAACAAAATTATGTATTAAAATAATTGTTCCTATAAGGTTATAATTGTGTAACAAAAGTAAAATTTTGACACCTAATGCAACCAGTACAAGCTGAGTCTTGTCTAGTCTGTTTCCTTAAAGGTGTTATACCACTGTTAGGAAAAGCGAACTAGGAAAATGTGTCTTATCTGAAAAAATTGCCCTTTGCTACAAGGAACAAAAAGCAATCCAGACAGCCACGCTGTATTTCTTATTATTTATCATGTTCTGAGTTTTTGGTGGGATAGGTTGTTAGGCTCATCATGTTTCCTCATTAATATTATATAGTTGTAGCAGGAATAATTTATGACTAAGGTTCTATCTTGTTTTCTTCTTTAAATGATCATAAGAAATTAAAAATGTTCAGTTGGATTTGAATTTAGTTTTTGTAACCAGGTTGGAGAAAATTAGGAATCAGTGATCTGAGCATTAAGACTCTTTGCTTGAAACAAGTACATTTTGAAAGAGGCTAGAAAGATTACAATAGCATTTTCCAATAGTAACTTGATGCTCTCAGCAGCTTCATTTGTGGTACTAAATATGAAGGGATACATTTATATAAAACAGCTTTCCTTTGGGGGCATCCATTTATCTTTTGTGTAAAGGGAAATCCCTGTGGACAAACCTTTCTTGTAAAACTATTCCCGTTGGATTTAGCCTTACCTTTCAATTTTTAAAAAGTGGTATGATAAACAATGGCATGATGAAATTTTAGTGAGCTATTGCATTTTTACCTAAAGTTCCTTAATTCTTCATGGTTATAATTTTCTATTTAATACCATTGTTCCATTTGAGTTAAATTAATCTCTGAAATTAAATTTATCGTACTTTCTGCTAATTGTAAAATACAGTATTTTGCTTTTAGACGGATTATACCTTTGAACTGCTGGCATGGCCCATGAAATCAAAGAAAAATACAGATTTTAAAAGTGTGTTTGTAAGTCAGCAGAAAGTATTAAATACTTTGAGGACTTACACTGAGATTTAAACATAGGCAACAACTTCTAAGATTCGGTTACCGGAGGAACCACTAGAATGCCAAATTTGTTGGCTTTATAAAAAAGTAATCCAAATAATGGAATGTGGTATTAATATTTTATGTATTAAGACTGGCTAATATTTTCATTTCAACTGTTTCTAAATAGAGATTAATAGAATACATTTTAAAAGAAATGTTCTCTGTTTAAAATAATTAAGAGACTTTGTGGTTTAAAAACCTTTTGCTCCCTATTGGCAACTCTTGGATATAGTTCAAACTTCTTGCCCCAGCCAAGAGAATTCCACATTCTTCTAGCCTGTTTTCTAACATTCTTTCTCTATGACAAAACTGGTTCAACTTATTCTCAGAGTATGTTATTAATTATACTATTCTCCCTATATAGCCTAATTATTCTACTTCTTAACCTTAGAACATACTGCCTCCTATAGCATGCTTTCCTCTCTTAAAGTTAGTCTACCCATTATTCTCATCATTCTGTACTTTTCTATTGCTGTGCTTCTGCTCATGCTATTCTTTCTATCTGGAATGCCCTTTCCTACACTAGTGGTTAAACTATACCAATCCTCACTCTTACAGGAAGCCTTCCTTGAGCACATGGAAGGATTTGCTCCTTCCTGTGAACTCCAGTAGTACTTATTTTTGTACCACTTGTTTGTATCTACTGTGTTTTGGGTTGTATATGTGTTTGTGTGTCTGTTTCATCTCCCCACCCAGATAAGCCTGCTTTATAATTGTTTCTGTCCTATTCAGACCTTGGAATGCCACCTTATACTTAGAAGGCCCTTCATAAATATTTGTTGATCTTTATCTCTAAGTTACTTTGATGCTTTGAAGGATCTGTGGTTTTAATTAGGGGGCACAAATGCAAGTTTGACACTTCTACTGAGGTTTTATCATCCATTGCAATTATAATCCATAAATTTTCCACTGGGGTTCTACCCAGTGTCCTGGAGGCCATCTTCTGGTTATTTTAGTGGCTTAGGAATATTCAGAAAACATTTAGGCCTCTCTGTTCTTGACACATAACTTGACTTAGCTCTTTTTCTGATTATTCATGTTCTGAATGATAATTTTTATTCTACTTGTGCACAAGTCATCATTGATAATGAGTTGAAGCCTTTTTATGCCCATCATTTATTTTGACATTGCCCTTTGAGTTACTTGTAATTTTGTTTCTTCCAAGACCGCAGTGTTTCCTGATTCACAAATATAGGTGTTTTAAACAACAAGGTGGTTTAAAGGTTTTTTTATATTTTATTTTTTATATTTTATAATATTTAGTAGTTTGGGGGTTCATTCAAACAGTACACAGTTTCCCAAATGCTATAGAGATAAATATGACTATTTTGTAATTTAGTGTATTTACTTAAAACTAATTTCTATTTTGCTTCTTTAAAATGAATATTTAGTATTTTATGCTTTTTTTCAGCTAGGTGGCACAGTGGATAGAATTCTGGTGGGCCTGGAGTCATGAGGAGGACCCAAGTTCAAATTCAGCTACAGACATTAACTAGCTTGTGTGGCCCTGGCCAAGACACTTAACTCCTGTTTGCCTCCATTTTCTCATCTATAAAATAGGGATAATAAACATCACTTACTTTGCAGTTTGTTTTAAGGATTGAATGAAGTAGATAGCATTTAGCACAGTGCCTGCCAAGTAGCAGGTGCTTTATAAATGCTTATTTCCTCCTTTGCTCTCTGCTCCCCTCACTCTCCTTATTTCTTTTCCATTTGCTTATTAAAGTCCCCTTTTCCTTTACCTTTTCAAATTATGTGGGTGGTTTTTGATATAGAAAAATGTATGTATACATGTGTGTTCTGAAGTTCTAAGTATTTGACTCTCCTGATTCCTGATTAGAACCTGGATTTAGGATTATGAGAATTCTCAGTGTAGATTTGAGAATGAAAGCTGTGTTGAGAACATGGGTCTTCCTCATACTTCCAAATTATATGGCTATGAGAATACCTTGCTGCTTGTTCCAGGGTCCTAAACCACAAGAAGGAGAGCATGGTCCCTCTTCTAGGAGTCTTCTTGGAGATTCCTAATAAGTTTGGCTTAGTGCAGACCTTGCTCTTTACAGCATAGCTGAGTTACTCTCTGACTTTGGTAGATTTTCACAGGTAGCAGATTTTGGGATCAGGGGTCAGGTCAATATAGTTATCAATGACTGAAGAACATATAAACTTAAGAATTTCCATGCTTCATTTATTCACTGAGTTAACAGTCATTTAATAAGTGCTTACAATAACAATAATCAGAGCTCAAATGTATATGTTGTTTTAAGGATCTACAATATGGTTTGCTTACCACAACTCCATGAAGAAAAAGTATTATGCATCCACATTTTGTTGAGAAAACTGACACAGAAAGCTTGTGACTTGCTTGTTGTTGCATCATTAAGTACTGTTCTACTTGTGATGTGAACCTATATTTTCTAACTCTGAATACTCTTTCCCATGTGCTACACTGTAAAGCACTTGTTAGGTTTACGATTCTAGCCAGCTTTATATTCTGATGTAGCTTCTAATGAATCCAATTTGGAACATTAAAGTTGTTTTCCTTTATATCAATCTCAAAAGTAAAGTATATCTTAAAATACTATAGCTTCCATTAATAGCACATTATGTATTTATCATCCATCTATTTAAAAATTTTTGAATCTATATTTTCAGCTTCTAACATCCAGGGATAATTAAATCTACAAATTTGCCATTCATCATATGATGTAATAATTCCTTTTGTCATAAGCCCAGTTCTTTCACATTTTAAAGGCTCTCTCATTATTACAGTATTACAGGATAAAATGAGCATGACTTTATTCACTTTTCTAATACTATTCATGATTTGATAGATTTGCATTTCAGTTTCACTCATCTTTATTTCTAGATTGAAGAATCAACCTTTCTCCTCTATTCTCATAATGATATCTCCATACCTCCTCTACATTGCCTTAATTACTTTATTTGTCCTTCTCTGGACATACTGGTACCATTATAACTTTTATATTCTAATAAACAAAATTCATAATGCTATCCTGGCTATGGATGCATTACTATCTTGTACAAGGGTATAGAATAGATGTACACTCAGTATTCTTATGATTAGAAGAGGAGAAAAGAAACTAAGGTCTTCAAGGATTCTCCATCCCAATGAAGTCAGAAGCTTTAGGTTCTCCTGATTACATTTTTGAAGTTCCTTTTGATGCTAGAGCACATCCATGGAAATAGGATGAGATTATATTACATACAAGGAAGTAGAACCCTAATTCACAGGCAAATAGGTACTTCCCAAGTGTATTACCTATCCATCTTCAGGAATAGTATGACAAGTAATGTTCTCAGATTTCTGAATATGAACAATTTAAATTGGAGAATTCTTAAATATGGTGGTTTCTTGTTCTCTCATGACTGAAACAGTTCATAAATGTCTTTTAAAAGAACTAAAAATAGAACATTTATTATACAAATTTATCACTGTTCAGTTATCTTTAATCATGAGTTCATATGAATGGAATTTATTTGTAGGAGATCGTATATGCAAAAAGACAAATGAGAGATTATTTAGATAAATAAAAGTCATACCAATGCAGGAAAATTGCCTTGAATTCTGTTATTTTGACAAATAGATTGTCATGCTGATATTTTTAGAATGGATTTTTCAGTGTACTAATGTCAAAATCATATTTTCCATTTCACTTCAGTGTCAAATATTCAGCATTCTGTGCCTGTCATCCATTATGCAATGTACAGTTTGACAGTATTTGAGGCTATCATCCTATATTGGAATACTTTACACATACTAAAAGGACCAATATATATTAACAAATATTTAGGCATTGTGAAATTTCTTATATTTTATTAAAAATAGATGATTTGTGTTTTTCAGTTTTTGAATATATAATTGTATAACTTAAAATAATTTCCATTCCTGGCTTCTATACTTATAAGCCAGTGTTTTCTTGTAGACATAAAATGCAGTTCTATATCACAAGATTCTGAGAAAAGTTCTTTGCAAACTTTATCATTATGTAGTTGTTATTATTTGCATTTGAGGTTTCTTAGATATACCCTATTTTAGCAAACTGTGGGCCACTATTTTACTCTCTCTGACTCTGAACATCTAGTCATTCCGAACATAAAATTTGGGCTCATCCTTATATTTTTCATGACTCAAACTCCATAAGCTTGATTATCCCAACATTTGATCTAAATTATGAAAATTTAGAGCTAGAAGGAAATCTTATGTCCAACCTTCCTATTATAAGCCTGACCCTTAGCAGAGTCAAAACTGGATCTTTGTTTCCCAGGTTAGCTAGCTTTTCCCTTTATACAATAGGGAACAAAGTGTTGGATTAATTTTAAAAGTAACTAATGTGAGAGTTTAAATCTTGCCTGTGACATCAGCTTTGTGACCAGGGGCAAGTCATTTAACCTCTCTGCATCTCAGTTTCCTCAAATGTAAAGCAGAGATAAATAATAAGCTTAGTACTTAATCCTCTAAGTTTTCGTGAGAGTCAAATGAGATAATATAGTAGAGCACTTTGAAAATCTTAAAGGCTATATAAATGTAATTTCTCATACTTGGCTTAGTGGACTATCAAAACTTGTGGAAGAATCTACTTATAAATAAATTTTGGAAATGTCAATCAGAGTTAAGCAAGAGTCTTGTGTAGCTCTTTTGTAATACTTCATTTTAGCTCAGAGGTGGGAGAGGAAATTTGTGTTTTCTAGTCAGGGTTTGAAAATTGTTATTTTCAAACAAGTTTTCAAAATTGTACGCTTATCCCCCTCCCTCTCTCTCTTTCTTTCTTTTCCTTCTTCCGTCCTTTCATTTCCCACTTTACACTTGCCTTCCTCTCTCTTCCCTCCTTATTCTCCTCAGAGTCTTTGATCAATCTTTACTGCAATTTATATGACTTTTCAAAAGGAATGGTATTTCATGATAATAAAAATGTTTCATTTATTAAAAAACATAAAAATAGTCCTCGTTATTGTGTTGCAGGGTGTAACTGCCCCTGGTTGAAGCTCTGGTTAAACTGTGTTTCTTCCCTTTTATTGTCACTGAAACACCATTTTGGCTCCTAGTAGCAGAGTTTTAATTAGGAATGACTCCTAAGGTCTTCAACCTTGGCAGAGGCTGAACAAACAAAACTGACTGGATTTTTAAAAATTACCTATTCTTGATAGCTCAAAGTATGTAAACTAATTATTATTTTACTTTGAGTGATTTTTAGCCTTTGAAGTAATTCATTGCTTTCCTGCAGTTCTAAAACTTGTGCTTGACCATAAAAGTACCCTGTTAAGAGCTCATTATTAGTGGTGCAGTTTAACAAGTTAATTTATTTTATAGACCTATGTTAGTAATAAAGAAGAAACAAAGTCCCTTTAGTAACATGATATGACAGCAGTTTAGT